>NW_028227263.1:80977806-81685306 GCF_978045245.1 Mus caroli | reverse complement strand
CCCCAATTAAATGTTTTCTTCTGGAAGTAGCCTCGGTTATGGTGCCTCTACACAGCAATAGCAGCACAGTAACTAGGACCATCTCTCTACAGCAGCAGCAGACACAAAACTAGGACAGTAGCATTCATTGCTCTGCGCTTCCTGACTGCAAAACACAACCAGCTCCATGTCCCTGCCGCCATGATGGACTGTCTCCCCTGAAACTGCAAGCCAAGCGAGCTTTGCTTTCTTGTTGCTTCCTGTCGGGGATTTGGTCACAGCCAAACAGAAGGTAATTAATACACCTGCATTTACATACTAAGCTTCTAAGTAAAGTTAAAGGAAGTCATAAGCCTGGTGTGAGTAACTCGATTTGTGCGTCCTGGTGAAGACATAATCGCCACATAAGAAATATAAAGACGGGGAGTGGGGTATAACATATGGAGTGTAAAGAAATTAATTTTTAAAAAAAGGAAGGAAAAGAAACGTAATGACATATTCAGGACATTAAGAAAGACACATAAGAAACATAAAGATTCATTAAGAAAGTGGTCATCTTTGATTCAGGAAGGAAAGGCTGTGAGCCTTATCTAGATTTGCCAGCCTCTAGGTCTCCCATAAGTCAGGGTCTTGTTATGTTGCCCAGCCTGACTTCAAGCTCCATCCTCCTGCTCCAGCTGCAGGGTTAGGATTGCAAGTGTGGGCCACACCAGAATGCGGACCTCTATATCTGCCAGGAATGCTTGCTGTTTAAGCCATCCACTGTGTGGCGTTTTACTGGGGTATTCTCAGCTGTCTCTCTAAGTACCTCCAGTGCATGTACATTCAGCAGAAGGGTAACACTTGGGAAGTCTGAGCAGAGACATTTTGTGTCTACTCTTATAAAATGTTGTTACTCTTACAACCCATGTGGAAATGTTACAAAACAAAGATACCCCCCTTGACAGCCCTGATCAAGTAGTGGGCACTAAGATCAAGGCTACACAAAGAAACCCTGTCTCAGGAAAAAAAAAAAAAAAAAAAAAAAGAAGATGCTGAGCTATAAGCTAGTGTCTCCTAATCTAGTGACAGCTTTTTGTCATGGCTCCTCCCCACATCCCCAGAGGGCCATCAAGACAGTGGACACAGATCTACCCTCTGCTTTCTTGTGGCACAGCCCATATCCTGGGTCTTCTGACTCTGGGATACAAAGTAGTATTTCCAGGGGACCGATCTGTGAACTTTTGCAGTTAATGTACTGGGTATGGTGTTACGGACTGTAGACTTTAGGAGGCAAGTAACAAAGCCTTAGTCAGGACACTCAACTATGCTGATTCTCAAACAAACCACAAAGGCCTGTCCCCAGGGACAGCAGGTTCCCTGGACTCTGCTGAACCTATCAAGGACCAATGAACCCTTGTGATTGCTGTGTTACACATACCCACAGTTAAAAGTAACTGCTAAGAAATTCAATTCTGGTTTAAATTTTCTTGCCTTCAAATGCCCTCTTAACCTTCTTTGTTGTATTCCATTCTGAGTTGTTCCATTCTGGTCCCAGTCCAGGCCTCCCCAGGTCTCAAGTTTTGTTTTCTATCTGATCCCTGACCTCCATCTGACATCCCTCATCCTTAGGTTGTTGTCGGACAATATATTTTTACTAGTTTTTTGAGAACTTCATATATGCATTCGGTGTATTTTGATCATCACCAAGCCTCCCCCTAATTACTAACAGATCCATTCCCACCTCCCTGCACTTCCCCAACCTTTTCCCTTTTTAATCACCCATTGAGTCTAATTTCTGTTGCCCATATACTTACTTATCCATGTTGGGCCAGCCAGTGGCATGTGGAAATTCCAGGAGCCACACACTTAAAAGACAGCAAATCTTTCTTTCTCAGAAGCCACCAAGGATCAACAAAGGTTCATTCTCTCTCTCTCTCTCTCTCTCTCTCTCTCTCTCTCTCTCTCTCTCTCTCTCTCTCTCTCTCTCTCTCTCCCTCTGTGTGTGTGTGTGTGTGTGTGTGTGTGTGTGTGTGTGCGTGTGCATGTGTCCTGTAATTCCTGCTCCCCTCCATGCTACAGTGATTTGCCTGGTCTTGTGCAAATCATTACAGCTGCTTGAATTCACGATTGCAGTGATCCTGTCATATCCAGAAGACACTGTTATGCTCCATTCTGCCATGATCACTGTCTCTTACAATCTCCCACTCCCCTTTTCCATGATGGCTGGCTCCTGGGCTTTGGATGGTGGGAATGTAAGATACAGATATTCCATTTGTGTCTAAACACTCCACCACGGATACTGTTTGTATGTTAGCCAGTTGTTTCGCTAACCACTGTTCACGACTCACACTTCTTTGATGCATTGAGAGCTGTATCTATGGGTGTAAGATACTAATTGAGATGGTGGTTTGATACTCTGTCCATTTAGCAAAGTAAGAGTATGGGTTCCCTCCTGGCTCTTGGTCAGATTTATAGCACTAGGTATGATTCCTCTGTGAAGTGGGCCTTAAATCTAAACAGAAAGCATTTGCTAACTCCCTGATATCTGTGCCATTACTATACTGATGGGCACACCTTGCCACTCTGATGGTCACAGCTCACAGGGCTGTAGCTGTGTAATACTGTGATGAACCCCCAATCCCAGATGTCTACATGACAACTGTCTGATACCATGAAAAGTAGCCAGGAGGGAGGAAGCTCCCTGGCCAGGACTAATGTAATTTCACCGAATCCTGTAATCAAAGCGTGGCTTCAGTAGTAGGGTCTTACCATCAAGTTCTAGTGGGTAACAAGAGCAATGGTGATAGTCTTGGGACAGCCTTGATCAACACTGGAAGTGGAGGCACCCGCACCTAGAACTGGGCTTTTCATTTGGTGACTTGTGGCTTCTGGAAGGGTCATTAATCCCTGTATGAGGTTTGAATGGGAGCGCCTCCCCTTAGGCTCATATACTGGAATACTGTGCAGTCTCTAGTTAAATTGTTTGAAGGATTAGGGCATGTGACCTTGTTGGGGAAGTTGTATCACTGGCAGTGAACTATGAGGTTTCAAAAGACACGTGGAACTCCATTCTGTCTCTCTCCTGAGCTCTCAGCTACTGTGTCTACCTGCCAAAGATCCTTAAGGTAGGTCACCCTCCCCAGACACCAAATTCCTAAGGTATGTACTGGGAAACCTGACCTTAAAGCTCCCTGTGGAAGCCCCGATATGATGGTTACTATTTAACTGCAATTTGACAAGAACTAGAGCCACCTAGGAGGCAAGGTTCCAAGCGTATCTGTGAGGGCTGGACTGATCACCTCTGTGCAGATGAGGGATTCTGTTAACTGAGATGGGAAGAACACTCTAAATGTGGACAGCAGCTATCCGGAGCTGGTTCCTGGACTGAACTACAGAGCAATGAAACAGAAAAGCAACAGCACTCATTTGGTTGCCTCTTCTTCTGTGGGTAGAACGTGACCATGTGCCTCAAGTTCCTGCTTCCAGGACAGATTGTACCCACAAACTCTTAGCTGACCACATCCTTCCTCTCTTCCTTCAATTGCATGTTAGTGTAGACTATTGTGGCACAGGGGAAGTAATTATTAAACTCAATGCCAGGATCCCATTACAAACTGGGCTGTCACATGGGAACTGCCAGTTGAATATCCAGCTCCTAACCACAGAGGACTTATACGCATATTGCTCACATGATCATTTTCCCTTGTTTTAAGAATTAAAGCGTTCTTTATTCTCTTCATCTTCATGTAACCTAGGCTGGCTTGAAACTGAGTGATAGGATTACAAGTATGTAAGACTCACCGAGTTTTATGTGGTACTGGAAATTGCACCAACGGCTTCTTGCATGGGAAATTAAACCCTCTACCGACTGCCAATTGATGGCTAAGCCTAGGATAAAACTTATCAACCACAGTATCTGTACCTGTCTGTAATGTCTCCACGGACAAATGCAGAGGGCAGATCTTAGTGGAGGGTCTTCTATATCCTGCTAATTCTGTCTCAGGTCATGTCATATCTGTATATACATCTTCTCAGCCTGGTACCGAGTAGGCAAAACACCTGGGCTAATAAGAACTAATTTCTAATCTTCATAGACATGTGGTTTTCTAGGCAACTATGAGCACACTAGCTCAGGGAATTTTATACAGCGTGTGGAGTATTAACACGTAGAAGGGTGTAAATTTCACTTCCAAGTAGCTTAGATGTACCAATGTCCCCTTGACCTGAGTGATCACAGATAACTCGGAGGGAACAAGCTCTAGATGTAACCTGAATGATGTTTGTGGCTACAAGTTTTATCCATCTCTGTGATTCTAAAAATATTAACTCTATCCCTTTGAGTATTGGTTCCTTTGACACTAAGTAGCTTTAAAGGAAAGCACACTGAGGAGTAAAACCAAGAAAGCTACATGAGCTTTTACTGTGATCAAATCTGAGATGGCGTAAGGCTCTGGGAATGACAGCATATTACAATGATCTCTAGCACCTTCCTCTTGAGTTCAATGCCCTCAGAGCTTCTGTGACCTATGCACAGCCCTACAGTGTACTTCCTGAAAACTATACAGAAAACACACCATTCTATTCCTATCTAGTGATTTCAAACCATGGATTAAGGCAAGCTAAACTCACTTCACCTGCCTGCTTGCCAGCCCTGGCTGAATTTGCAGACACACCCCCTTTACTGGCTACTGCATCCCTGACTAGAGTCAAGTATCTGGTGTGTCAAGGTCTGTCTCTTACCTGGGTACCACCACTTGTGTACTATGCCACGAATATATTTGTCAAGAGGTCAAAATGAGGAAGAACTGACTCAACACTAGACATTAAATTTCCCACCAGTACTAATGGTATAAGAAAAGGGAAATGTTAGGTTTCCAGCATGAGAGCACTCCACAAATGACGAATGCTCAGTACTGTGCAAAGATGGTTTTAGGGAACAGAAATGGCCTTATTCCTGTCAACTCAGAGATGTGTAAGATACATTAAGTCGGGCAGTGGTGGTGTACACCTTTAATCCCAGCACTTGGGAGGCAGAGGCAGGAGAATTTCTGAGTTCGAGGCCAGCCTACTCTACAGAGTGAGTTCCAGGACAGCCAAGGCTACACAGAGAAATCCTGTTTCAAAAAACCAAACCAAAAAACAACAACAACAACAAAAAAAACAAAAAACAAAAAAACAAAAACAAAACCAAACCAAAAGAAAACAAAAAATCCCTAAGTGTTGCCTGGCATTTCTACCATGTAATAAAGGCAGATAGGCATGAATAACGGACTTGCTGAGTTACGTTCTAATAGCTTATGTGTGGAAGGAAGCTCAATATCTAGGTTAAGTTGTATGTATTTACAATACAGACATGCAAACACAGAACAGACTGAGTAAGTCTCAACACACACAGCTCATGCTACATATAAAACCAACTCAGGAATGCATTATAATAAAAGTCAAAAAAAGAAGTCTGTGAGAAAAACTTAAGACACAAAAATCTTTGTGCCACAAGTTAGGCAAAGCATTGTTAGGCATGTAGTCAAAGCTGACTTTGAAAGAACCAACCAGACTTATCAAGTGAGTGGTTCCCCCCATGAAAGGCACCATTGTGTCTTAATAACACATTAGGCAATGAAGTGTGACTCTCCAAACCCTTTTGAGTACGTGGAGCATTAAGACCAGACACTGATGTCGGAGGGCTTCCCCTACTTTATTCCTTGAGACAACATACCTCAATGAATCTGCTAGGTTGGTTGGCCAGCAAACACCAGGAATCCTATCTCAGCCTCCCCAATGTCAGAATTACAGGTGCTCATTGCCATGCCTGAGCCACTGGCGTGGGTGCGGGGTTCCTAACATGTCCTCCTCATGTTTGAGCAATAGGCACTTTAATGGCTGAGCCATCTCCTTAGTCCCTAACGACTTAACTTAGAAACAGAAAAGATTTCAATGTTTACCAAAAGATGAGCTATCATGAGTCCCTAGACAGCTGTATATCAAACCCCAGTGACAGCTCAGCAGAGATGCAGAGCTAGAAGACAGGGAGAGTGGGGAACTGGACCCTCACAGGCTGCAACTCCAATCAAAAGGGATACAGGCATTGTGAAACAAGCTAGTTGGACTTTTATAATTTTTGTTAAAAAGACAATGTACAAGGCAGTGATGAGTTTGTTAGGTATTTAGTCAAGTGAAACCAAAGTTATTTCTAAGTAAATGTTTATAGCCTCTGTATTGATAAATCTCCCAAATGTAGAAACAAGCCCAAAGTTCCTCAAGGAGAATAAACTATAAACTCTAGTACAGCAACACTCAGGAACAACTACTCTAAAAAAGCTGTAACTGCGCCATGTGACGTGAAAGCAGGCAGGCTCCAGCCCGCATTTACAATATCCTCACAAAGGCAAGCCATAGCAACGGTAAGGAGACTGGGTTCCTAAGGCCTGGAAAGGGAGTCATGTGTACCAGGGCACAAGGTATGGGGAAGAGGAACTCACTACGGATTAACTATGGTAACGCTTTAACAAGTCAGCTTTACCTTTCACAGGTAAATGGCTTCCTAGGCAAGAACAATGTACTTCTCAAAATTTGGAGAACTAGATACCTCAAAAAGGATAATGTAAATAAACTTTATCTTCAGAAAGAAGCAAAACCCACAAAGGTGGGCTACTATTCACAAATATGTACCAAAAAAAAAAAAACAAAAAAAAAAAACCTGTATAGAAATGACTTTGACTTTGATGTCAGTAATGTGGTACATAAATAAGATTAGCACAGTGGATATCTGCAGCCATTAAAAACCATTTTCTTCTCAAAGGCGGTAGTATAACGAAGGGCCCAGGGTATAACCTGTTCGGGAGAAAGGACTGCACAAACGGGTCCTAAAGAACAGACATGGCGTAGAGGACACCGTGAAGCCTAGAGTTTGCCTACTAGCTTTTGATTAGCATGCCCGATCCACAATACACAGTGGGTGTGGGAAACAGGACTCAGTATGTACAACATTTAACTAGGATGGCAGGAGACATGGTGATTACTGCCTCCAAACAGAATGGCAGGGGCTGAAGAGATGGCTTAGTGTGTAAAAAGCATTGCTTTCACACTCGTGAGGACCTGCGTCTGGATGTCCAGCACCAACAGAGACTGAGTTTGCAGATGGGACATGTCTACACCCCAGTCACCGGAGGCTGGGAGGAGATACAAACAGACCCTTGAATCCTGCTGGCCAGCCAGGCTAGCAATCTCAGAGCTCTGGGTTCAAGGCAAGATCCTGCCTCAAAAATAAGATGGACACTGACAGGAAGAGAGCTGACATCCATCTCTGGCCTACACATACACACACACACACACACACACACACACACACATAAAACAGGGTTATAAAGTCGCTTGGAATGGGAAACAGAGCAAATAACCAAGCTAACACTGTATTTTAAAAAGTTTTATTCTTGCAGATTTAGAAATTTGAGATTTTTTTTTAATAACCACAAAAGAAATCCTTTCACACCTACTGATTATTAACAGAATGTAGTGGTGTATTATCTAAACAGAAATCGTGCTGATGTGCCATAATAAACTGTCTATTAGTAAAAAAATACACTTTAGGGCACAGTATTGTATCACAAATTTTACAGAAGGGATACTTTGCAAGAATTTAATCAAACTAGAGTAACTGTTTCTTTTAAATGCAGCACTTAAAAATGTAACAACTCTGTGCATTCTTTTCTTAGAAAAATGACCTTGTATGTGTAGAAATGCTGCTTTATTGCTGCAGAGGTCAAAGTTCAAGGCTCAAGAGGTACAGGAGAGAATACAAAGGTAGCCTTAGAAACTTGGTTCTGTTTATGTATAAAAAGGTAAAGTTTATAAAAGTTAATTTACAAACCAAGAACAAAAGTGGTATGCACGCATTATGTACATGCGTCCTGAAAGCATCAAACATCTCAGATGCACAGCCCAAAGAACAGAAGACTGCCACTCCCCCTGTCAAAAAAATATTTTAAGTCACACCATTATTTTCTTCCAGGTAATTTGCACATTTCCGAAACCATCAAGTCCACAATCTCCTCAGTCTTTTCCATGGTACAGTATCTAGATATGCACAGAACTCATAAAAACTTAGTAATACACAGCGAAATGATGGAAGAATTAAACCCATGAGGGTAAGGCATTCCTGCTGGTTACATGTCTGTGGTGATATGTTAATTTATAGATTCAGAGGCCATGAACCGGGCTCACATGCTTTGGTGTCCTTCCCTAAGAGAAATGTGTTTTCATATACAATAAGTAGTTGTCTTCATTTGACCCTCCCTCCCCAAGTTATAAATCCCCCTGCTGTACATTTCTGTTAAATCCACTACACTGGTTATATATTCCAGGTGCATTTGTAAAAAATGTGTGCACATTACCTCATGCATAATAAAATAAAATGTGTATGCTAGGCCAAGGCCATAATAAACTTTGAGTGTACTTTGGAAAGAACAGAACTCAAATGCACCCCCATTTTACTGGCTGGTATTTTTAACGGAAATCAGTATGTGAAGTTAAGCAGTGACCATAAAAAAGTACAAAAATCATTACAAAGCAAAAATATCTTTGAACCTCTAGCCAATGCCTGACAGTTCTTCACTCAATAACACATAGCTTGTAGCATGTTTTCTGACCGTGGCTCAGGGGCATGCTCGCTAACCTTCATCAGTTCCAACAAATGCTTAATACTACCAATTGCAGTATAAATTCTAAGAAAATATAATACTCATTAGAGTGGTTCCATTTAGATTTAGTAAGTTCAATCCACGTTCACATTGCTTAGTCCAGGTCCTACACACTAAGAATTAAAAGTGGTCAATCAGGACAGAAACACAGTTGGCTCCAACAAGGTAATTCGGATCTCCAGGAAGACACTTGTTTTGCCAGGTTTTAGGGTCACCTATGAGAGAAAAAAAGATTCTGATGTCACTCATGATTGTGTAGACTGCTACCCACAATGTTTTGCTATTAATGGAACAAATATAAACACACATATTAGAATTTTCTTCTATTTCTTCAAATAGTATACTTCTATCCAAACTTAAGTGTTTTAAGTAGACTTGCTGGCTACAACCATCTTAAAGCTGTTTTAGATGTCTCTTTTGTTATCCGATTCACTGGACTTTTAATGTAGGAATAAAAGTTATAAAGACTCAGACAATCACATGGCTGAGACAACTGGGGTTGCTCCGCAGTGTACACAGCTATTAGCACCGTCCTTTTGGATACAACTGTATGGCAACCCATTTGAGCTGAATGTAAGAACACACTGCTCACACTCAGTTACTGCAAACAAAGGATATTTTGCCAAGTTCTGTAGCACCTACTTCCTGAAGACTCCTCCCCTTTACCAAGCCAAACCAGCAAAACAACACCAGAGCCTTCCCTAATTCTGGCTGTGCAATAAAATCATTTGTGGCATTTGTGGGAATTCAAACACCCACTGGCTATGTAGCTCTTAGTGTTTGAGTTTTAAAGAAACCCTTGGTATTTTCAGATTTACATCCTGCACAGAGACCTGGCAGTGGGTATGACCCATGAACAATGGGAAACTGCCTCTGTGGTAGCCGAGGGAGTTGAGACTCAAAGCTGCTGACTGTTCCTCCCCTTCCAATAGGCCTAGGCCAGGAAAGCTTCTGTGCCTGTGAGACAGTGTGAGACAACTGAGACAGAGAAGCTACTAGCCCTCTTGTGATACACCAGGCAACCCCTCTAACAACTGGATGGCTGTCAACTATACCAGCTGTGTCCTCTATGCACGGTAGGATATGCATCACATTTGATAATGAATCCCACGCTTTAATGGGGAATCACGGACAAACTATTCAGACAACTCTAGAAATGCAAGGCAGCTCCCTCATCACTATGTTTTAAGTGTTTGCTGCACTCACGTCAGCACTTACCGACACTCACCTACGGAGCAGCTCGGTGAGCAGTAGCAATACGGTCTACCACGGTACTGGGTCACACAAAGGTGTATCTATTTTCTGGGTGAACACACTTCAGTGCTCACAGAAAGAGTATGGTCTCAGCACAACTGAACAGTAGCCCACACTCACTGGAAGTGACAAACATGTAGCTCATCTGTGTATCCTGTAAGGCCACTTGCAGCAGGCAGTTTAGATAAAGCCGGCCTCCCTCAGAACTGAAGCATTCTCTGGCCTCTCAGTGCCCATTCTCAATACTGCTTAACTTTTCCTTCACTACTTAAAATCAGCCTCCAACGCTTTCTTCCAAAGGAATATTTAAATATGACCCTACTGTAAACTTTGTACTATATAACCTTTACTTCATATTGGACCAAACTGAAACTTACTAATACTCACTGATTTATACAAATTTAGGGGCAAAACTTTACATTTTTGTTTTTCTAAGGATCCTGTTAGGGTGAACAATTGGCAGTAAAGACTGACTTCTAAGTTACTCAATCAAGAAATATGAAAATGCAATGCAAGCTTTGAAATCATGAGCCAATGAGCCAAAGTCACTTAAAACAGTGCATAACAAGAGTTACTTGAGAGGTTCAGGCTGGAAAAAACCACCCCCCTGGCCAGGCACCATCACTGTGGAAACTTTCTAAGGTTGGTATAATAAATACTTTGCGCCTTGGAAAAATCTGATAGATTATATAAATCTTTTAAGGCCCAAGAACAGCCAATTTTTAGCCAAATTGCCAATTATTAAAAGGTAGAAAAGTCGCCATGGTTCCATATGCACTTATAGCATATAAAGCGCACGTTTAAAACACGAGTAATGCTTCCAAGGCCACAGGGACAGAGGGAAGATCTGCTCACACTCAGCATGGGAAGCACCAAGAGCTCAGGCATTAATCAACGACAGTTCCCAAAGCCCAGAGACAGAGTGAGGAGAGCATACCCGACGAGGAGTCGGATGATTTTAGAGCAAAAGACCAACCGTCAGGAGTCATGGACGCACAGTGTGGCAAGCGCAGCTCCACGGGCTTCAGGAACTTGAGGCCATGGGGCCCACACATCACTAGGGGACTTAGCAGAGTTTCACCTGGAGTCACGGAGAGAAAGGAGCAGCAGAGATGACTCAAGTCTTCCCACTAGACACAATCCCTCCTAGTACACATTTGCTACAGCCAAATGACAGGAGTTCTCCATAGCAGTGCTAAGAAAAATACGGTGGACACTAAAATTGTAATTTGTAAGATTTTAATAGATATATTAGAGGAAAAAGAAATGTGACATTCATTTTAATATTTTATCTAACAATGTGGCTGAAAAAATACTTCAACATATAACCAATACACTCTGTCTCTGATGCCCCATTTTACATTTCTAGTACTATAAAATCCCATATAACCAGGGGCTATTAAATTTGAATTCCACCAAATAAGTCTGTAGCACAACATATTCAAAGCACTTTTTGGCATTCCCTGGGGGTTGGGGTGGGGAGGACCTTATTTGCGGGGGGGGGGGGGGTGTGAACGTGCACATGCCATGCTGTGCTAGTGAAGGTCAGAGTGTAACCTGCAGGAAGTCAGTTCTCTCCTTTGATTGTATGTATGATGGCCCAGGAATCAAATTCTTATCTCTAGGGTTAGAAGCAGGCACCTTTGCACATTGAGCCATCCCTACTAACCTATGCTTTTCATTTTTAAGTGTTTGCTATACATGTGTTTAGGTATTCAAGCAGGGCCAACAATATGAGTCCTACTGTTTTTAAGGCAGAATACCTCTAGAAAGTGGGTTACAATACCATGTTTAGTGACATCAAGAACTGCTAAAAGTAATCACACCTCAATTCATCAATGTGCTGATGGATCTAGGAAGGCTATTAAAATAATGACATTCTCGGCTTCCTAAAACTGTTCAGAAATATGCTTCCCACCTTCTAAGGACATGCCACTCACTGTGCTGAGTGTTCAATAGTGTTGCCTCCTGAGGTAATAGTTGACAGAAAGGGCAAAGCCTTCTTGGTTGTTGATACCAACTATCTTGAGATAGATGGGCTTACAAATTTGATTGGGTCAGGCAAATAACCTAGCAGTCATGGGAGAGGCCTGCCGCCAAACATGTACTGGGCCTCCTATGGCCCCCACCCCCCAATCACATGCCAGTGGCACCACTTCTCTGCAGAAGGCTCATTTGAGAGGCCCTCAGTTGTACAAAGAAAATGCTGTGCTTAGCCTAAAACATCCAGGTAGGCTTTCTGCTTCTCCCTGTGGCAGGTCACTCAGGGCTACGCTGGAGTTATTACAGGGAAGCAGACAATAAGCTCACTTACCTTTCTCTTTATCTAAAGGTGGGAGAATGCTATTGTCTCTGCAGACTTTGAAATAGATTTCTTGTTCAATTCCTTCAGGAATGGCTCCTTGTGGGATAATTATACTAACACCGGTTTCTATGGAACTCAACACACCACCATTGCTGTTAAAAATGCCACGAGCTGTAGCCACTACAGTATGACCATCCTCATCTTCATCTTCTTCCACAGCTGAAGGACTGGGGGGTCAAAAATGGCAAGTGAAAATCCTAGTAACACGCACAGACTTCCCTTTACTGCTGTTATAGTTTCAGTATTTAACCTTATGTCTCTGAACAATTTTGAAGTTCTTTACTTAAACACGTGAAAAATCTTACTCAGAGGCCTAAGAGTATGCCCTTTCAGGAAAAATCAAAACTGCCTTTCTGAAAGTAAAGAATGAGGCTACTATAATTACCAGTGTAATTTCAATGTATCAAACATGGTTCTTTGGTCTCACAGCTACTGTGGGTCTTAGTGAACATCCATGAGATGGGTGTTCTAAATCACAGAGTGGCTAACGCTCACTTGGTTACACAGGAAACAGTGTAGCACAGAAAAGAGCTTTGGAATTTCAGTGCGCGCACACACACAGTGCCCTTCCTTGGGACATCCTGAATCCCACTGCCCAAGCTGACAAAGGTTTAAAGCCTCCAAGGTTCCAAGGTAAGAAGGTCTGGTATGGTATAACTTAAAGACCCCAAAAAAGACAAAGGCAGAGGATGAAACTATCAATGAACATTTCAAACTTGGAAGCTAGACTATCAAGACTTTGTGATATAAAGTTTTAAGCCACAATTTTAATGTGATAGAAAAGATGGCCTAACAACTTGAAGTATGTGAACTGAAGTCAGCTTCTCTCCAGCATGAGCGCAGGCAGGGTCAGGGATAGACTGCTGAAGCAAATGGAAAGGGACCGGCGCCTATCACCTGATGTGGTAACACAAGGTAGCCATGCATAGCAAGAACCCTGCTACTGACTGACATAATCATCTTGAGAAGCAGACTTCAGGTGGTCTTCATGGCCCTTGTTTCTCCCTGTGAGTGCGTCTCCTTCATGGACAACCTGAGAAAGTCTAAAGGGGCTGAACTGAGTCAGCAGTATGTGGTCAGATGGCTCTGTTCAATCACTAAGTAACAAGCAGACAGAGAAAAGCCTGCCTGAGTTAGGCTAAGGTAGACTCGACCATCTTTCTTACTACTGCCTTCAATAGCCATTCTGAGGTCACTACATTCCATTCTTTCCTGCACCCTAGCTAGGGTAGATGTATCTGTCCATCACACTTGGGCTTTGAGATTAGATGACCACAGGCTTACTTACCCCACTCTAGCTTTCTATATGATGCTGGTTGGGCAAACTGGCTTCTGTTCCCTAACCTGAGCTACTGGTGACACAGGGATAATGACAATACTTACTGATGCTATGTGCTCATTAGCTTTAGAATTTGATTAACACCTTTCACCTCCTGGAGGATGTTCTACAAAATGGTATCCACTATAGTAACAGTTCAGTTTACTGGTGTAATTTATCATTTCGAGTTTTATCATATAAACTACTTCAAACTATAGCTGCACATCTGTAGTCCCAGCACCTGGGAGACCGGGATCACTCTGCCTTCCAATTTAAAAAAACAAACAAACAAAGGCAAGTTCATATCTTACCTCACAGGGACAGCTTTAGGCATGGTGCTGATATTATTCATTTGATATTTAGGCTTATCTGTGTGAACAGAGAAAGTTTCAACTCCACTGTCAAACTCTGGAGGCTGTGTTGAACTATGAGCTTTCATAAGAGTTTTTGGAGAAGTGGGAGTTTTTGAAGACAATTCAGGTTTATGTACAGTTTCACTTGGCAGAAGATTATGGTTGAACTTCGGACTTTCAAATTTGCGTTCAAACGGCCGGGCAGAACTTGTGTACGGCTTTGGTGTGAATCGATTGTACACTGGAGTGATGGTTTTCTGAGTCTGCTCAGCTCCGTTAACTGGAGCTTTGTCTGGGAAACTTTTCTGGGGATAGAAAGTCTGAGGAGGGTCTTCTCGGGTTGGTGGTCTGAAAGTTGCTGGTTTACTCTGAGATGGGGGTGGGTCTGGTTTGGACATATATGAGTTCTGAAAATCCAATGATACTGAATTGCCTGAAAAACAAACATACATACATACATACATTTAAAAAAAAAAAACTCTCTGAAAATCATTCTAACAACCCTGTGCTTTCTTTTGGCATTAGCATGTCCTAAGGTAAAGTCCCAGGTCCCATGTGATGTTGACAAGTTGGAGTGTAGCTGGTTGCCTCAGATTCAGAAAGAGGCTACGAAAGCACTGGCCACACATGTCTTGAGTAACTCTGTCCCACTATCTACTGAAAATTAGAAACAGAATGACAATTTTGATTATATGAAACCTATCAGTATTGAAATCTCATCCTTAACCAAAGCATTAAAAAAAAAGGCACAGCAGCTACATACTAGTTGTACTGGCTAGTTTTGTGTCAACTTGACACAGCTGGAGTTATCACAGAGAAAGGAGCTTCAGGTGAGGAAATGCCTCCATGAGATCCAACTGTAAGGCATTTTCTCAATTAGTGATCAAGAGGGAAAGGCCCCTTGTGGGTGGTGCCATCTCTGGGCTGGTAGCCTTGGTTCTATAAGAGAGTAGGCTGAGCAAGCCAGGGAGGCAAGCCAGTAAACAACACCCCTCCATGGCTTCTGCATCAGCTCCTGCTCCCTGACCTGCTTGAGTTCCAGTCCTGACTTCCTTGGTGATGAACTGCAGTATGGAAGTGTAAGCTGAATAAACCCTTCCCCTCCCAACTGCTTCTTGGTCGTGATGTGTGTGCAGGAATAGAAGCCCTGCCTGAGACACCAGTAGATGATACTTTCAAACCGTCTGAAGTGGTCACCAGTATCAATCCTCTGTGCAGACGTGAAGAACACCTGCCTCTGTGTAAATCGCCAAGCACTGTGTAGTAAGACACTAACCTAACCATTGGGGAAATAGGAAATAAAAATAAACTAATCGTTAAAGATCATATCACAACCAGGGAACAGGAAAAGCTGACAAATGGGCAACTCAAGTGTCCATGGATGTGGAGAGCAGCAGGGACAGCTACACTCTGCCGGCTCTGCGCTCTGCCGGCTGCACTCTGCCGGAGCGGCAGCGAACAGAACCACTGAACTGCTAGCAAGTCACAAAAAAGGAACACTGGTGGGAAAATGTCGGTTTTTCGTTTTGTTTTAAAGAAAAGATAAAGGAAAAGAAAAGCTATGCTCTCTTTTACAGAACTAGTACAACACTGATAACAAAATCAGACAAAGCCATTTCCAGAAAACTATGAATCTAAATTCTTCATGAGCACAATAATATAACCACATTAAGATAATAAGGTAGAAAAAACAGATAATCCTGATAATTTGAGAAGTAAATATTTTTAATTTTATAGACTCCTCCTCCCAGACAGGGCTTTTCTGTGTAGCCTTGGCTGTCCTGGAACTTGCTCTATAATCAGGCTGGCCTTGAACTTACAGAGATCCGCCTGTCTCTGCCTCCCAAGTGCTGGATTTTTATTTTATGTATATGTGAGTGCAGATGCATGTATGTGTGTTTCCCACATATGTGCCTAGTGCCTGTGTGGGCCAGATCATGATGTTGGAGCGTCTGGATCTGGAGTCAGTCAGTCAAGGGCTGCCTGATGTGGTGCTGGGAGCCAAGCCCAAGCCCGCTGTAAGAGCAGCAAGTGCTGATAACCACTGAGCCATCTCTCGAGCTCACAAGAGAAAAACGCTCAACAAAAGGCTTTCAGCAAACTAAGACTAGAGACAGCTCCTAACTGTGATAAAAGGCACCTATTAAAACAAATCAATACCAACAAAATCTTCTAGCTGGCATCACTTAGGGAAAACAAATCTTTCTTCCTTAAGGAGGGGAATCAGCAAAAGATGTCTATTTAAACATTTGTTTTTCTTCCTTTGGTAGGTCTCTTAATTGTGAACAGAATTTGCTGTGTAGCCAGGCAATGGTGTTGTATACCTTTAATCCCAGCAATCAGGAGGCAGAGGCTGGTGGATCTATTGAGTTCAAGGCCAGTCTAGTCTAGAGAGTCAGTTCCAGGACAAAAAAAAAAAGCTGTTTAGCCCAGGCTAGCCTTTGTCTCTGAAGTGCCAGAACTAAAGACACGTACCACCACATGCATCTCCAAGTATGAGTGAGCTATGTGTACAGTAATTGGTTTGTTTCAAGAATGCCGCCCTCCAATAGGTAATAGATAGGTACTAACAAATGTCAAGAAGAGAAAAATTTTATTCTATTAGGGTAGAATATTATCTAGCTATTCAAATGAGTAAGCTACATCCATTGAGATTTTACTGAAAGATGAAAAGCCATTTTCTGTGTAAAACTGTATGGCTTTCTTATGTCCATATTTTAAGATGGAGCATAACAAGTCTTATAAGACACTATTCAAATATTTAAAATGGCATCTTGTTTAGCATGTGTGAGTGTGTCGTACCACTGAGAGTGTACGATGTCAGCAGAGAAGTGGCTGGAATCAGTTCTTTCCTTCTACCATGCAGGTTCCAGGGCTGGACTTCACATCAGGCCCAATGAAGCAATTTAACCTGCTGAGCCATCTCTATGGCCCTTAAATACTTAAACTGAGGCACATCAATTAACAGGTACTGCTTTCAAGATGTAGAAATTGATATAAAATTAAGTTATGTTAAAAAAAAAAACAAAAAACAGGGGTTCAGGGGTTGGGGGGGTGTTTTGACAAAAATCCATTTAGCTACAAGGCTCATGCAATATAACAGTCATTTAAATAAACAGAAGGTAACACACAACACACTTTCTTTCTTTTCTGTGCGAGTTAGTATGCAGTCCTAGCTGGCTAGGAACGTATTATACAGACTAGGGTGGGTAGTCTCAAACTCAGATTCACGGCCTCTGCACTAGGATTAAAGACATGAACTACCATGCTGAAATAACATACATTTTCGACAAAATCTTTACTTTTCACCGTTACCAGCCCAAGCATTTTTTTGACTTAAAAAAAAAAAAATTAAAGTCACCTAAGCTTCAAACCTGTAAGAATTTAACTTCATAACCATTACTCTATTACAGTAATATGTCGATGTCGTAACTTCCTACCTTCGCCCTGGGCGCCCTTGGAATGTATGTGGAGAGAAGAGCTGGACAGAGGGGGAGCTGGCTGGCTGTACTGTGAGGGCAACGGAGGAGGAGGAGGCGTGGCCTGGGCTGGATCATAACGTTTCTCACTGAATGATCTATCCACAGCATCAGTTTCGGGTTTTCCCCTATTTAAAGGAAAAAGAGAAGAAATTTCAATGCTGGAAAAATGAACCCCATCACAAAACTGCTGCTGTTTCTTTAAAAAAAAAAAAAGTATCTAGAAATGTCACAATTTCACAACTTATTCTCATGAGTATAGGTAGCAACTCTACCAAAATATACAAACAAATTCATCAGCACAAGAAATGTCAAGACAGCACAGGTACTTAAAGAATATTAGTAAAACATCCAGGAGATATCTATTAAAAGGCAGATGAAATTTTGGGTATACTTTTAATATTTGTGATATTTATAAAAATAGTAGATTTAAGGAAGTTTTGCAAATATTTTGAGAAATGTTATTTTGGCACAAACCTTCCTTAAACTAACTTCTAATTTTGTACAAAATCTTGGTGTCAAGCATACTCAAAGCACCATAAAACATGATGTCATAGACCCAATGCTGGCAAGCTTTTCCAGTGAAGAGACAGATAAAAGGACTTGCCTTTTTGAGCCATAGGGTTTCTGGCACAGCTATTTGACTTAGCTGTTACCAGGCAAAATTAGACATAGTCAGTCAATGGACAGGCAGGGTTATGTTCCAGTAACACTAGAAAAACAGGGCATCTTTAAAATCTGCCCTGGTTTCCTGCTCTTTTGCTCTGTTTGACGACTGCCAGAGTAGTGGGCACTACTTACTTTACAAGGCTTGTCTAGTAAAAATTGTGCCATGCACCCTTAGGTTTTCAAATTTGCCAATTGTTAATAAGTAACACATAGAATTTAAACAAAAGAATCTAAATAGACCCATAATTGCAACCCTGCCACCTGAGCCTTACTGCAGAGTGCCAAGCTGCCCGGCATTATGTGCACAGACAATAACATGGATTTGAAATGTGTATTTGTTTTCATACAATATTTATTGAAAATAATCTAGTTTTATGAACAGCATCAAAATTAGCTGGTACCTTGCTTACACATATTTAGACTTCAATGTTAGAAGACAACATTAAGATCTGAAAGTGCACATAATGCCAATGACACAGTGAGGGACATCTCATGGAACAGCCTCACATCAATGCCAGCCAGTCTTACCACTTGATGTTCCTTTTCAAGTAGTCATAGCTAGTGTAAGAGCCAAGAAATCTAGGTGATGGCAAAGCAAGCGCAATAGAAAAATGAAAGAAAACGGTCAATCTAACTAAGATTTACAGCAAATAGAACTCAAATGTCATTTAAAATATTAACCAACATCTATGATCTTAACATAGCCTGCTTCATAAAAGAACATACTACTCACTCTCACATAGCCAACGGAATCAGCAATAGTATTAACCAATAATTAACTTAGTTATATCCTACCCACACACATATCTGTGTCCTCACACTGCCTTCTGTGTCCTCAGCTCACCTATGCCGCAGCAGCTAATGGTGAGCAGAGAAATGAGCCAGAATAAGGTACAGCTCAGCGTCAGGGCACTTGCCCATCACATCTCAGGTCCTGGGCTCAACACCCAGCAGCACTCAAAAATAAAAGCAAAGAGTCACTGGATGGTGGTGGTTTGTGCCTTTAATGCCCAGCAGAGGCAGGCATATCTTAAGCCCAGACTGGACTACACAGAGAAACCCTGCCATGAATAACAAAACAAAACAAAACAAAACAAAACAGAAAGTAACGAAGTAAGACAATAAGCAATTATCAAATAATAATCAACAAATCATGAATAAATAAAGCCCAATTTAGAAAAAGAAAAGGTTGGGCAAAAGAAATGGCATAAGTAAAGACAGGAGAAGGGCCACATGTCTCTTGTCTGGCAGGTATTCTGACCCCTTATAAAGACAAACTGGCAAATGAAAACACGTGGACCTTTCGAACATGGCCATGATCAATGGTGTTCTTTTCTTTTCTAGCAAGCCCTCCAGTAGTAAGCTAAATCTCCGGTGGGAAGATGCTTATTTGTAAAGCTGCCACACACAACACGCTCATCGTGAACAACAAAGAACTGCCTGCCACTGATCTCTCTCCTACATTTAGTCCTCAGATGGTAAAAGAGACAGATACTACTTCATTCAATGGCAAAGACTCCCTGCGAGAACCACTGCTAGCACAGGCTCCTCCCAGACCTGCCACTAGCAGTGGGCAGATGACTGATGCAGTTAGCACACGGTACCCTTTACTGAGTGAGCCCCATCAAATCAATAAATGCTGGCTTCCAGGCAGTGCTCTAGAGCCCATTTGAACGTTATGTAACTAAACAAATAACTAAATTTTCACTCTTAAAAATAATCCAATTAACATAAAATCAAAAATGCTTTCCAAGCTAGGCCTGGTAGTGATCCTAGCACTTGGGAGGCAGAGGCAGGCAGATCTCTCTGAGTTTGAAGACAGCCTGTTCTACACATTAAGTTCCAGGACAGCCAGCAATATACAGTGAGGCCCTGTCTCAAAAACTGACAAACAAACAAAAACCAACAACAATAACAAAAAGCCAAAAACCCAACAACTTTTTATCTGATTCACAGGCAAATTTAGACATAAATATTTTTAAAATTTTATTTTATGTGCATTGGTGCTTTGTCTGTGTGAAGATGTTGGGTCCCCTGAAACTGCAGTTACAGACAGTTGTGAGCTGCCTGGTGGGTGCTGGGAATTGAATTCCTCTAGAAGAGCAGCCAGTACTCTTAACCATTGAGCCATCTTTCATACCCAGGCATAAATGAATTTTTAAGGCTATATCCTATTTCTTTAAATCCCTTGGGTCCCCCCTCTAACAGGAATTCATGAGTTTCACAGAACACTTAAAAATGATCACTTCTGGACCCCAGAAGCAAGCTCAGCAAGTAAGGCCCTCGCTTAGAAGCCTGACAACTTGAGGTCAACCCTCCCATCCTCGCTATACCTAGACTTACACCGTGGAAGCAAAGAACCAACTCCCAAAAGTTGTTCTATGAAATTTATGGGCACAGTGTGGTACACCCACCTTTTCTAAACAAATAAATTGCATTTTGTTTTATCTCTTAAAGATATATTTAAAATAAATGTCTACATGGGGCTAGAGAAATGGCTCAGCAGTTACAGGCACTTGCTGCTCTTGCAGGAGACCCTGACTCAGTTCCCAGCAGTCATACAGTGGTTCATAACCATATTTAACTCTAATTCCAAGGGATATGATGCTCCTTTCTGGTTTCTGTGGGCACTGGGCACATGTATGGTGCACATACATACATGTGGGCAAAAGACTTGTACACACTGTTTTTAAAGATAAAATTACTACAGAATATACCCTTTGCCTCATGAAAAACTGAGCTTAAATGACTCGGTACTCTATCTAGACACTGGCAATACAAAGTATGCATCTGTACTTCTCCTAAACTGGTTTCTTCAATAGAACCAAAGACTTAGAGAGAGAAAGGTGTTCTAAATCTTTACTGATGATATCTCAGAAAACAGAAGTAACTAAATTGGGTCTTCAATATTACAAGTTTCAAAATATAATCTAAAAGAAGTTTCCTCAGTACTACATAATGGTTTCACATCATCCTAAGAGTTGAGGGTCAGTAACAATGTGCATGCCTTTAATCCTGGGCACAAAACTCACATGTTTTATGCCTGAGCCACAGTTCCATTTAAAGTGACTGAGCTGGGTGGGGCATTAGAAATGGGTTTTCAGTGGATTGAAATTCCTCTGGACTACATCAGAGGAATTATCAGGTAAAGAATGTAGTCCTTCTCTGAATTTTGAGGCTCCCAAGTACCTCTCTGACCTTGCTTTCCAGACCATCTGCCTTTTAGGATTTGTTTGGGCAGCTCCCATAATTTTATAAATGAATTCTTTGTGACAAAACCCATCGTTTCTATGGGTCTTGTTTTGTGGAGTCTGAGCCCACCGGTGCCTGTGCTGGATCATACCCAACTCTCAGTCCTAATTTCTGCGGGTGAGGATCCGAGCAGAGATGGACCGGCAGCAGAAAGCACTAGTCCAGCAGGCACAAGAAAAAAGGGCACCAGCACAGAAGTCACAGAAGAAGAGAGAAGCAAACAGAGGGGAAGACTGAGAGCAAGAAAGCTGTCATTTCATCTCACCCGATCATCTGTAAAGCCGGACTAGGAAACTCTACAAACTCCCATGCTCGAAAAATCGAGACAGAAACAGTTCTCCTCACCTTTGTGAAACCAAAAAAATACCTGAGTGTTCCCTATGACCCCCTCACCTACCTAGTTTTAAGTCTTAAAGACAAAAGCAAAGTAAGGAAAAGGTTATCTATCACCGAGTGTATATGCCTGTATGGAGAGACTGGAGATTCACCGTCGTCACCTGAGGGCCGAAGCTCACTCTTTTCACCAACTTTCCTTACATCAAAACTCTGTATCTGATGTTAGGGTTAAGAGTAAAAACCCACCAACTACAGCCTCTAGAAAGCTGCATCTTGTGCGGTGATACACTGTGTCCAATTTCCTTAGAACCTGAACTCCACATTCCCCTACTGAAACTTTCATTTCATCTAGGTGAGTCTTAGGAGAAAGGACTTACTTTGAAGAGTAACTAGAAAAGTTGGGCTGGCTCTGAGAATGGACTGGCTTAGCAGGCTCTGAGTGATGGCCAGCAGGAAGATGTGCAGAAGGCTTGCTCTCAAAACTTCTTCGATCAAAGTAAGAGAGCTGTTTCCTGTAATATTCTTCATCCTCTTCAGGGTCGTAATGATTTGATCGAACAATATCGTCGGGTGGCTTCACTTGAGGTTTCTGAGGCTCTGGGAGCCTGATTGTGAGGAACAAGTAAAACAATTTTTAGGTATTAATTTTACAAAGACAATGGAACATAAAAATCTAATCTTGACTTTCCTCCTGTCTATGTGCACAGGTGCTGTTCTTCAGGAATGGTCTATCTTGTTTGTTTTATACTTTCTTCTTTTTATTGTCAGCTATGACTATTTGGGTTTTAATGGCATAGTCAAAAAGTCAGCATGTATATTCTGAAATAACAAATTCCTGTTGCACATGCAAACGCAGGCGCCCTCTGCCACAGGAGTATCTCAGTACAATTAGGAAACTCAATGCCTGTTTGTTCAGGGGGTTCATAGCAGGTGAGAAGCAATGAAAGAGGAAAGAAATCAGGATTCTAGAGAACAATAGCAATCTATCAGTGTCGGCAAAAGGTACTTTAAAGAATCAAGACTAAAAGGGATTGTTTATAAACCTTAATCTAGGACCAATAAATGATTCTCGTTATAAGCAAACAGCCCAATCTACCCAAAATCCTTGAGGGTGGAACAAGGAGACAAGTCATGAAACAGCTGACTACATTGGACAGTAGTTCATTCCTATTATCCGGTAAGTGCAGCAAAGGAGTTGGCCCAGAATGTCCCCGTGGGGCATAGTTGACAGCACAGGGGCAAGAGAGGGAGGCCTGACTTCTCTGCCTACTCTAACATATGCTGTGTGCTACTCAACCAGAAGCTCCACAGAGAACAACGGCAGGTTCTTTACATCTGCTCCCTAAATGAAGAACTGTGGTGATTTCAATCAGCCAGAGTTTCTTTTCACTCCTACAAACCAACACTTCAGACTCTGAATGTACTTAAAATGGAGACAATATGGCGTAAAGACTTTTGTTTCAATCATTTATTTTAAAAACAAACCAACCCAACTTTTCCCAACATCTGTTTGCTAAAGCCTGTTCACAGGAGCCATGCGAACTCTCTCCCTGTGGTCAGGTTTGTCAGGAAAGCTGGCTGCTCAGCTTGGAGAGTAAGGGCTCCTTTTCCTCCTCACGCTTCCCCGTCACTAACGAGTCATCAGTTTCTCTCTAAAAAGCAAGCTTTCCTGTTCAGACTCACGCTGACTGCTGTGCAGCACACCCACCTGTAGAGTGTTTTGTCATGCTCACTAAACTGACTCTGAGGAACAGGTTTAGGGCCAGCAAGAGAAGCACTTGGAGGTTTAGATGCTACTTCTGGAGGCTGCAGAAAACAAGAAAGAAACAGTTAGCAAGAACGCTGTCATCAGGAGGAAGCGGGAGTTAGGACACATCTGACGCTAAGTCTATACCACAGACTTGGGCTAAGACACACGTCTTACCTTAAAGCTGGCAGTGTCATTCACATCTTTCTTGTTCTCCAAAGACGCAGATCTTTTGTTTTCAAACATTTTGACTCTGTTGAGCACGGACTGTGGTTTCATTGCTGGATCCTCCTCCTCCTCAGTTAGGGTTGGGGGTGGAGGCTGTGGTTTGGTAGCCGAGGGCAGGACTTCTGGCTTATGTTGAGAGGAAGGTATCAGAGGAGGGACAACTGCAGCACCATGGAGAGGCTCGTAATGGCCTGTTTTGGAGGTAAAGCCTGGTGGTGGTACTTGCTCATAACTTCGCGGGTACTGGTCAAAGTACTGCTTGGGCTCAGATGACTTAGGACCTGTTGAAGAATAGGGCTGTGCCTCTGGCCTGTACCTGTTGTGCACCTCATATGCAGGGGCTGGCTGCTCTTCATGTCGTAGAGTAGAGGTTCGAGGCAGCTGCTCATAGCGTGTTCTACTGTCGTATGACAGAGGGGCTGGCTCTTCAAAACGCTGGAAATAACCTCGTTCTGAAGCCTCCTCGGGATGTTGTCTGGAGTCCAGGTCTCGGGGATGCTGATTCTCAAAAGGCCGAGGTTGGTAGGGCTGTTTGTCATCATAATATGACCACTGGTCTTCATAGGTAGGGATTCGATCTTCAAACCGTAGGCGATGGTCATAGTTCCGAGAAAACTGGTCTGGGTAGCTTGAGGCCTCATACCTGTATGACGGCTGTTCAAGGTCTCTGCTGGCTTGTTTTTCTATATATGGAAGTTGGGGTTCATAGGCTAGATTTGGCTCTTTATCTGGCCTCTGCCCTGGGTGACCAAGAGCTGGTTGTTTTAAAATATGGTTTTGTCTCATCATTTCTTCAGGATACGGCTCCTTTCTATACACCTGCATTTAAAACATAAGTAAATTTTAGCACAGGGGCTTGTTTTTAACTCTATTTTATTAGGCAATGACACATGTTAAGTTATAATTTTAAAATGTGAGATGGTGTATTCTACCACTTCTACTGCGGACACAGCAGATTAGTAGAGAGAGCTCAAAAATGTACACTACAGGTAGGTCGGCATGCTTGCGCTTTAGCTTATACCAACCCAGGTAAGGTAAAGAGGAGTACTCATTAGCAGAAAAGTAATTCACAGAACGACTGCTTCTATTTGATTTTCACACTGAAGATAAAAATCATGAAGAAAATTTATGGATACCATAATTTATATAAACATAAAGTTGTGATGATGAATCTCAATTATATATTAAAAGAGCCTAGAAGATACTAAAATCAAAATTAAAAGTAATAAAAATTATTGAAGCACAAGTTTTAAAAGGATTGGTCACACAAATAATCAATATACCATTGGAAGCCATGCAAACTACAAAACTGAAATGATTTGTCTTGTTGGAAAGCACTAGAGTGTATGAGCCCAGTTTAAAAAAAAAAAGGGGGAAGCAGAAGGAAAACGCAAAGGGCGAAGCAGTGGTGATCATGGCCGGGCTGATGGAGAGCAGCGGTCGGGCAGCACTGCAGCGCAGGTACCTGTGCTGGGTCTGCATGCGGCGGCAATGGTGGTCCTTCACCTCTGAGCACTACGTGAGCTGCCTCAGCACCTGGTGCTCCTAAACCACCAGCCTGGGATGCGTGCGAGGCGGGAGGGGCTGGGGCAGGCTCCTCCAGGCTGACATTAGTTACACTGACATTAGGATTAACTGCAGAGGCTGACGATGCTGGGTTTGTTTCAGGCGAAAGGTAAGGGACTGGAGATGAGGCTTCTGCTTTCTGTGAAGTGTTTAAAATATTTTAAATATATGTCTGTGTCTATTACTAACCTCTTGCTCAACTTAATAGTGATTGGTAGACATTAAATGTGCTGATTAACAATGTTAGCTATGACTTCATAGGCTATATTTCTCTTTAAAAATTTCATTATAATGCTGTGTAAGATGAATGCAGAAAGCTCAAAATAAAGCCCTTGGTACTCTGAAATCTGAAATTCAAGATGAAGCTGTAATCTGAGGAGGAAAAGGTAGATTCTTTAACTTATCACCCACTCTCAAACTTCATAATGCACCTCGAACTCTAAGCACCGAATGCTTGCTGCTTACCTGTTGAGAGGCTGGCTTAAGTCCAGGGGAGTCTAGTCTATGAATAGCTTGTGGCTGCGCTTGTGGTGAGTAAGGAGGATAGGTCTGGTTTTCATGATGCATCCCAGAGGAATCCTCTCTTACAGGCTCAGAGGACCGTGTAATGGCAGACTCCGGGGGAGTCCCCACCTCATCATTAAGAGTTTCATCTAGTTCTTGATCAGTGTAGGCCCCGCCTTCTGTATCTGTGTCTTCATAGTCAGAAGTGTGTCTACTGTCCGTGCTATACATTGAGTACTCACTACCTGGGGCTGACAGGTAGGACAGACGATCATCATGCAAATCAAGGTCATCACTTGTAGCACCATCCGCCTGGGTCAAATGAAAGTAAATCAAAAATTTTATTCAGTAGTTCTTTAAGAGATGGCCTTTATTTTACAAGAGAGATTGAAAAGAATATTTTTCTTTGGAGAAATCATATCTATTTCTTGAAATTTCTGATGAGGAAAGGTCAAGAAGATTGTACAAGCACACATGCAGATACACATAGCATCCCCTGAGATCGGAAGGGCTTGGATGAATCAAACAGAGGCTGACTAGCCAGGACAAAGCCAGGGCCTAGCCACAGAGAACAGGAAGACCTCTGGCATGACACACAGATATAAACCTAGTTGCTAGCTTTTCATCCAAAAAGCAAGGCGAAGAAGAGAATGCTATTAAACCAAGCTCACACAAACACGGGCACACTGACAGAACAGCACTTGTGAGAACAACTATGCAAATCAACCCACGGGAATCTGAGTAAGACATACTCTATTTATAGTTAGGAAACAATTTTTTTTTTTTAATTGGAATTTGGTCCTTAAAGCTTTTACAAAATAACAGAAAGCTATCACCTGCCAGGTGGCTATCCAATTAAGAAGACATTCTTTCTTATTTTTCACAGACATAGTAACCAATGGATGAAAGGGGAAAATGCTGTTATGTTTGTCTTTTGCAAGTAATTAAGACTTGAGTCAATCCTAACAATCTATGGTGATGAGCTCCAGAGTAGCCCAGA
Source organism: Mus caroli (assembly GCF_978045245.1). NCBI lineage: Eukaryota > Metazoa > Chordata > Mammalia > Rodentia > Muridae > Mus > Mus caroli. The sequence continues at coordinate 81,658,578 of NW_028227263.1, read as the reverse complement.
AAGAAAATGAGACGTCTAGGAGGGAAGGCAACCACGGCTGTAGTCAACAGGCTGTCACTGACCACCAGGTCTGAAACTAGTACTTGGGTAACCAGAGCAGTCTCTGAAGATACCGCATGACAAGTGACGGAACTAGAATCCTGAAATCACAAGGATTTCTCCCTCCATTACAGCATGGAACACTACGTGAGAAATGTTGAGATTCACTCTCTAGGCAGATGCACTAGTAGTAACCAGCAGGGCTGGTGCAGCTCTGAGTCTCCTATGCCAAGCACGGTCTTGGGAGCCAGATCTCCTCAACAGCACTTCTCATGTCCTCGCTTGAGGCTTCAGTGAGAGGCTGACCTCAAGCACTGCCTTTCTGGTAAGATGAGTACAGGGAGGCTGTGCCAGGCTAGGGGCAGGAAACCCCAGGGCTGGGCTTGCTACAGGACAATCTCACTGAGCACTGACTTCTGTAATGGCTACTGCTGAAGAGAAGTCTCCTTGCCATCTACTTTAACCTTTAACTTGCTGGGAGCGATTTCAAGCTTGCAGAAGAAACACAGGACCACCAATCTATCTAGCTTCTTGAAATACACAAGTGAGCAAGAGCCATAGGCTGTTTTGAAGTAGGAAATACTATGTCTTAATGTTAAGAAACTCTCCGGGATGACATTTCTTGATTTCGCAGGGAAAATAAGAGTGTGTCAGATCTTGCAAAAAAAAAAAAGGTAACTCTGTGGCAAGTAAGTCAAAATGACAAACTCAGAAACGCTGGTGAAAATGAAATTTTTCTTGTCTCCAATTAGCTATCCATCTGATAAAACATATTTGGGTGGAAGGGGCAACAAGAGAAACCAAGTGTGATTTAAGTTATAATACTTCTCTGATTTACAAACTGCCATCAAACTAAGCAATAATAAATATCTCATTTTCCCTTTCATAAAAGGTTGCAGTAATCCTCTATTTTAAAACAAAACTAAGTATATAAAAGTGTTACAGATAGAAATCATAGAAAATTAAGATTTATGGATTAAAAAAATAAACTTGCAAACAAGTATGTATAACTTTGTATATCTGGAGAATAAATTTAGACTAATTTTAAGAACTCAGTTCAAAGTGAAGGCTATAGACATTCTACTTGGCAAAGTGTACTATGAGAATTATGTAGTTGCACATGATTAACATGAAGAAGACTAAATCCTTCTATCAAATGCCACGAGAGCGAACTTTGGTGTGTTGCTGCAGGTGGTACAGTGAGCTATTCAGAGTGGTCTACTATCTCATCTGCAGTCTACCACCCATGCTGGTTCCCAGTGAGAGTGGCTCTGATACTTTATAGTCGTTGAGAACAGTGGTGCTCCTTCTAGCTATAAGCGGCTAACAGCTTTCCTTCAGAGGCCACACGTTTCTGGATAGGACTCACTGAACATGCAGCATGCACTGCCGGAGCATCTGCACAACAGCCAGGCAGAGGGAGGGAGGGAGGGAGGGTCCATGCAGGGGCAAAACACAAAACTCAAACAAACAACGCAACATAAAAACTTAAAATCAAAAACAAGCCAAAAACGCAGAGGGAGGAACTCTCTCAATAGTCCTAACAACCACATGGACCTGACGAAGGTAGAAGGCACTAAAAACAAAGATTCCTCCAACAGTGTACTTTAAGGAAACAATTCTCTCTCCAAAGTAACAGATCTGTCCCATCAAAGACTGCTACAGACCAAGCTGACACCAGAGAGCAGCTACTTTAATACTAGCTATTTATTTGTAAAAACCAAAATCCACACTAGTGTGGTTACTGCTTTCCAGTTGGTTGTTAAGGATGCTCAAGGTGCCACTGGAGGAGGTGGGGGGATTAATTCCTAAGGTAAACTGCGAGGAGGGCACAGTGCTTCCTTTCAGTGTTTTGTGGAGCTTCAGTGGCTAGTGGCTCCTGCTACACTCCTGGTGGCCACTGGAGGGCGGTGTTCCCCCTACAGTACTTGTCTTTATAGGCCAGAAATCCCTTCACCTTGGGGAGGAACCTGAAGCAAGTTCAAAGTTCTCTCTCCCCAGCCACATAAGGACAGAGTCAAACCTGGTTTTGAGTGTAATCTGAGAATTCTTAACAGACAATCCCAGTAGACTAGTAATTTGGTTGAGGAGAAAAAGATGATATGCTTTCAACTTTAGAACCACTACATACAAATGATTTTTAAAAAAAAAAGCATTATAAAAGCTTTTCCAAAATTTCTTAAAAATCTTACCTAGTAAGAAAAAAATAAAAGCAGTAACCAAAGACATTTTTAATTAGTTATATAATTTAGCAAGTGTGAAAAGTGGTAGGAAGCCATACCTTCCCCTCAGAGACCCACACCAGCTGGTTCTGTTGCTGCTGAATGGCTTCTTTCAGGGCACCGTACCAACCATCATTCATTGAGTTTAAGTTAATTGTAGCTGAAAATTAATGAACAACGTAGTTTAATGGTTAGAACACTGCCCCAAGGGACACCCAACCCTGTCCATCATCAGTCTGAGGAGATAGTACAAGTATTTCAAATTTCTATTTGGCATTCATTACACTTCTCCTTTCAATCAAGCTCTCCAAGCAGAGCCCATGACAGCTCTAGCATTTGAACAGCTACCTTTCACTTCTATATTACGCCTGAACACTGTAAGCTCAAAGCAAACCTTTACTCCTATACTCACTTGTGAAAAGGTGGTGATTGTTTTTGCGAAGCTTATGAGAGCGTTCATATAGCTTCCTGGCGCTTTTCCGAGACTCCGGACATAACCTCATCCTCATTGTTTTTACACCTTGCTTAGAGTCAGGGTTAAGGAACACAACAATTGGATACCACTGCGCATAATTAAGACGATCAACCGCATTTGGCGTTACATCTAATAACGCATGTTTATCCTAGGGACAGGAAAGAAAATACATACTAAGCAACATAAAAACTGATTTTCTTAAAAAACGCTGCAGGCTCTGCTATACTTCCATGTTAGCCGAATGTGGTGACTGCTATGTCGCAGGAGCACTCATTAAAAATTTGTAATCAGAATTTCTAGCTCAATTAAAAAAATTTTTTTTCAGTTTTTTTTTTTGGTTTTTTTTTTTTGTTGTTGTTTGTTTGTTTTTTTGGTTTTTCGAGACAAGGTTTCTCTGTGCAGTCCTGGAACTCACTCTGTAGACCAGGCTGGCCTTGAACTCAGAAATCCGCCTCCCTCTGCCTCCCAAGTCCTGGGATTAGAGGCGTGCGCCACCACTGCTTGGCTTATTATTTTTAGGATTCAGCCATAGCACTTGTAAGCTAACAACCACTACCTGTGTCCATTCTGTAAAAGCCAGTGCAGCAACTTAACGTTACTGACATCTCCTTTCAGACATACGCTCGGAAATGCACTGCTATAACACAGTGTCAAATACATCTAAGCATCAGTATTTCTATAGCAATGAAGGTTCTTCTGATGTTGATCACAGATATCTCTTTGAAACGGTTATTAATGCTTCTATACAGTAAGGGCTTAATACCCCCAGGCTACACCAGCAATGGTGTTGGGGATCTCTCCCGTAAGCTCAAACCGTAAGCTCTATAGGATAGGTCCACTTTTAATAACTTACCTGATCTATGATTTGCTTTATTGTATGAAGGCGAATGATGCCAGAGCTACGATGGTCAGTCCCAGCATCTCGTGGTTCACTTTCTATTCATGGAGACAGGACAAAAACAAGACAGCATTTCCACTGGTTAGATCGTAATTTCTCAGAGTGGGCACTACAGTCACGCTGGAATAGTACCTGGCTATGGAGCCAGGCATGTTTTGCAGTATGGATTCTGTCCACTAGAGGTCAGTAGCACACCATCAAGGAAAGCCCCTATTCATTTATTGTAAAAAGCAAAAATGTTTCCATCACAAAGGGTGGAAATCACTAAAGGAGGTAGCCATCTACTCCCTAACCCCTGACCCTTGACCCCTGTAAGACCCCTATACTAGGTCAGACAACGTTTCCCAAGAGAACCAGGATTAGGAGAAGGCAAGTGCAGAGCTTACTTTCAGGGTAAACTAAGGAGGCAAGAACTTTAGTAATCAAAATGATTATTATGATGTGGTACCTTTAGAAAGGTCACAACAGAAAAATCATCAAATGTGATAAATACCTCATCTTACATGAGATGAAGATTTTAAAAATTATACTGATGAGTTTGCTTTTATTAAGGCCAGGAAAGTAAAATTATAATAAACTGTTGTTTGCTATTTTTTTATTTTTTTTATTTTTTATTTGTTTTTTTTTTAAAACTGAGTTTTGATATGCTTACCTTTTCTTCAATGTTCTTCAATAATTAATATTCCTAAAAATCCCAGAAGCTATGGGCTTAAGGATGCTTTCTGTCCTTTGTCTGAAGTTTAGTTTCCCAACTTCCCCCTCAGTGTCACAAAAAAATCTCGTCTCATTTGTGGCACCCAGACACAGGGAAGCTATTCCTGTCTGGAGCCAGTCAGCCATGGCGGGCTGAGATCCACTAGGCTGCTGCAGAGGCCTGGAGGTGCAGTCAGACACCTCACGGGTACTCCCAGAAGCGTAAGCACTGGGCCAGGAGGAGCTGGAGAGGACGCTGTGGGGCAGCCTTGTCTTACCTTATACTTCACATGTCTAATGCAGCCCGAGGACACGTGTCATTACTTGACTGCTTCACTAAGGAGAAGAGTGATGCTTGTGTGTGGGGAAGGGAAGCAGCTCTGGTGGCTCAGGTCAGAAAAGGCAGAAAGGACCAGTGGCACCACTGAGTAAGCAGTAATAGAGACGGAGACTATCAGAAGACACGCTTCACAGGAAGGCACGGACGGCAACACCACCAAACCTGACAGACGTGAGTAATGAGCTGGGACTTCCAGGAGAATAAAATGCTTCTATCCCTTAACTCTTAAGTTTCATGTGGGGCTGTGGCATAATCTGCATAAACCAATATACTATCCCCTAAAGCTAAGTTTTAGAAACCTTCAAACTTGCTTTCCCTCCATGTGAAACCTACAAACTTGGTTCTTCAGGAGAAATGCTACCTGCTGTACAATAGCCAAAAAAAAATCTGAAAAAATAAGGGGGGGGGGGGATTTTTTTAAATGACATCTGAAAGAAGTAGAGGGGGAATTTTTTTTAATCTGCTCAAATTTTAGTATATGAAAATCTGATTTTTAGAAAATAAATATCATCATTAAACTACATCAAAATAAAATTAAAAGCAATATAAAAACTCTAATACTGTATATTTTAAAATGTCAAAGAGTCTAATAGCAAAATCCTGTGGACATAATCCTGTGGACAACAATACTACCCACACACTAAACAAAACACAATGTGGTCACATTCTGTGGCTTCTTCCTTCCTATAAGAAAACCATCGTAAGTATGGGAAAAGCTATCTCCTTAGATAAACGAGTGAAACACAAGGTAGAAACTATACAAAAGTCAAAGAAGTCATAAGGTTCAGGAAAAACAATAAAAACATTTTATTATTTATTAAGAAGGAGAAAAGGGAGGGGGGTGGGATGGGGGTTTCCGGGGGGGGGGGGGGGGGAAGGTGAGAAAGAAGATAGCATTTGAAAAGTAAATAAATAAAATATTCAATTAAAAAAAGGAGAATAAAAACCTTTATAATATCACAAAAAATGAACTTGGAAAATTATAAAAGAAATTATAATGGGGAAATTAGGGGTGGTGATAACATGTCAAAATTATTATTTTAACTTTCACAAAGAGTGAAATATGAGAACACTTCATTCAGTGTGAGTTTTCAAGCATTATTTTAAAGCACACCAAATGGTTCTGACTGAGGTTGTATATTCCAGCCACCACAATAGTCAGAGGATAAAGCAGCAATGCACTGGTATACAGAGCACTTCCACCTCCATGTTCACTGCCTCAGACTGATGTCTACAATACAGCAGATACCAACATGGGCACAATCCATCACCCTGTTACGTATTTCTGCAGGTTAGTTATTAAACGTCCCTACCTAGGCTCAGTGAGAGAAGGCTGAGACAAAGGCCATGCTCACTAGTGACCATCAAAAAGAAATGTTAAACCTAAGAGGTGTGTAGCAATGCTGGACACAGTGCTACCGTGAAGGGTCAACAAGATCATGGAGCTAGGCAGCTTTCACATGAAGCCAAAATTTCAAAACTGGTGACTCTTCTTAGCACAGGAACTGGTAGACACAATTGTTCTGCCTTCCTTTCAAATTAAAAACAAAGACATAGGAACAACAATATGAACTAACCAGTACCCCCAGAGCTCGTGTCTCTAGCTGCATATGTATCAGAAGATGTCCCAGTCGGCCACCATTGGGAAGAGAGGCCCCTTGGTCTTGCAAACTTTATATGCCCCAGTACAGGGGAACGCCAGGGCCAAGAAGTGGGAGTGGGTGGGTAGGGGAGCAGGGCAGGGGGAGGGTATAGGGAACTTTCGGTATAGCATTTGAAATGTAAATGAAGAAAATATCTAATAAAAAATTGGAGAAAAAAAAAAAACAATGACATAACGTGCAGATTTCTCACCAAGTTGTACTTTATGAAGACTGAGACAGAGAAAGAAAGATGCTGAAGCCCAGTGAAGGTCAGTGCTGAGCCTCTCTACTCACTTGCAATCTGATAGATATCTGGTTCCTCTCTTGCCAACTTTTCTCTGGCAACATCAGCTATTGGTCCAAAGATGGTTACAGGTCTTAGGAATCCAGCTGGAGAGAAATTAAACAAACAAACAAAAATAAAAGATATGACAAACGTTTTTAAACTTCCACTTCCTGAAACATACTGCCACGAAGAAATATACACTAAGCTATGGGAAATAAACTACCTTCTCGAAGAACAACCCTTTCATAAGCTGGGAACTTAGTTTGAACTGGCTGAGCTGACAAGTCCTCTCTGCTTTTTCGAAGATTTCTCTTGGAGCTGCGAAGACCTCGAAACCTCCAGAAGTCTGCCCGATCACCACCCGCTGTCTTTGGAAGTGTGTACTGTACACTGGCTAACTGCTCAGCTCTATAGAAGAAAAACCAAACAGAAACCAGAGTTACTGAAAAGACAACAAGAAAAAAAATCCACAATGAAATGAAATGGAATGCCAAAATTGAGGACCAAGGTTCACATGCACCTTTCATTTCAAAGGTTTAATCAAGTAGTGTGTACGGTGATTGAGTGAGTCAGTTAGGACAGTAGGTAGCAAGTGAATACACTCAACAATACAGATCTTGCAAACTTGGATCACCCAGTCTTCTATCATCACTTAATTCACAGTATAACAAGTTTCCAAGTGTTCATACCTGTTCTTATTAGGGATGATGCCTCGTTCTACCTCCTTATGATTTTTGCCAATTCGAATGGCAAGCCAAGAGCCCAGCTTTCCATTGTATAAAGTATCCACGACCCGGAACACCTCTCCTTTGTTAAAACTAAGTCCGTAAGGAGATTCTTTTTCATACTCAAAATGCGTTCTAATATAGAATGAATCTCCTACATCTGATTCTACAATGCGGCGATAAACTAAGGAATCAAAAGAAACACATTAATTAATAACTACTGGGATAAAAAAAAAACATAATCTGCATAAAAAGTATTCTGTGAAGATGTTCCTGATAAAGCCCACATCAACATATATAACCCAGTTCATCCTCAATTCTCACTGTGTATCTGTAATTATTTTACCTTGTTGTTCTTCAACCATTTATGTTGAATAAAGATAAAAGGATATCTTGGTACCTCCATTAGGCGCATGATGAAATGATGCACAAAAAGATGAATTTGTCCCATCTCTGTTTCCTTATTATAGTATCTAACTGATCTGCAAATGCTGTAAAAAACAATTTTGTTCCCCAGCTCTTCCAGGAGACTTTGATTGCTCCAACGGAGCATGCTAAGCTGTGTATGGTGGTTCATTCCTGTTACCCTAGCACAAAAGAGGCAGGCAGGAAGACCAGGCACTCAAGAACAACCTCTTCAACAGAGTAAGTTCCGACCTCACTGGGCCACTCGAAGCACCCACCTCAAAAACATATAGAAAACACAAAAACAAACCAAAAGTGGAGTGTTTGGCCAAACTGTTCACAGTGCCAAAGCTATTAAAAAAAAAAAAAAAAACCAGAAGTTATATATTCTTTAACATGATATTAACAATTCTGTATATTGCTTAGGAAATACCAGTACAAAACTTGGCCACGATCCACATATCCTTGTATATAACTCCAATAGCTAACAAAGACAAATACTCTTCAGACTATAAAGGATCGGCTGGCACTTGACTTAAATCATAATGCCATAAATGCTGATCATATTTATCTTTCTCTGTTGATGAGAATAGTGGAAGACTATAGAACCTTAAATGAAGTTAACAGAATAATTCAATCATCCTCAAATAGAAATTATTTATCATGAACTACATTTTTAATGGTTTACTTTCTTTAAGACACAGTCTCACCATGTACCCCTGACTGTCCTGAAACTTGGAATGTAGATCAGGTTGGACTCAAATCACAGATCTTAAATGACCTCAAATCACCTACTTCTTCCTAGCAAGTAGGGATACATGCCTAGGTCATCATGCCAGGCTGAAGGCCTTGTTTGAAGGAAGTGAACTCATGATCCTCTTAGGTGGGGCTCCTGAGTGCTAGGACTGTGGGCTGCTACCATCCTGACCCCGATTGGCTTTGAACAAGTGATCCAACCCTGCAACCCCCCAGGTTAACTCTCTCCATCTCAGCAGTGTCTTACCATCCTTCTTCTTCTGAGCCAGGATGGTCACTTCTTCACCTTTAGGGAGGTCAAGGAGGAAAAGGACAGCCTCTTCTCTTATGATATTTGTGAAATCTACATTGTTCACCTATTAAAATTAAAAAAGTATAAATTTATACTAGTTGGTTTTAGGACTATAAATGTATTTATTTACTCAGAAAACAAGTATTTTCCAAGTCTAACTTGCCAATAATATATTTAATAGGAACTTTTTTTTTAACTTTGGGGAATATAAAACTCTCTAATTTAAAATAAGCACATATGAAATTAAATAAGGTAAGCAAAAATGTAAACTCAGAATAGTTACAATATTACCTAATATTAAGATAATCTATTACAAACCTATGTAATTTAGACTCAAAACGACAATATGTATTCACTGTCTCTAGATTTAAAATCCCTATTCACTCTACATAGGTACCATGTGGCCTAGCTTTTTTATTAATTGCTGAAAAGGAAACTATATACAAAAAGGGTTAAAAAGACCAGACATGCATTATGGTGCCCCTGTAACAGCAACTCTGTAGTGGATGCTATCTGGTTCTCAGGTCAGTATCTAACTATATTAGTAAATTTCTAAGTTCCAAAATGAAGTTGAAATTAAATCTACCTGAGTGTCACCAATAACAAAGCAGAATTATAAGCAACTGTAATCCTAATACCTCTAGGAGATTTTTCTCCATGCATTAAAAACAATAATAACAAAAAGTCCAAAAGGCAAATAATCCAAATGCTGCGATTGTTTCCATGGAAACCCAGCGTGAGCCATTTAGCAGCTGCTTCTAGATGACGTATCTCCTGACTCCTTCAGATCGGGATCCCGAGATAGGTAAGGTAAGAAAGTAAGGGCTAGAGTTTCAAATGCAGTCAGCATTGTCACCATGGAGTGTTCAAATGCAACACAAGTGCACCCAGGGCAGACGCTATTAGCAAGAACCTAATACTACGTCAGGGGGAAACGGCTAAGTCAGAGATGGTGCCATGACTTTTATATGCTTAAGGTTGAAGGGAAAGGAGGATAGGCCCCAAGCACAGGAAACTGCTCATGGTAAAGAAGATTCTGGCTGTGGACTGCTCATTAAGAAGACTTGTCTCCAAAATTGCAAGTCAAGGCAGCAGGAGCAGGGGTCGCATGCCTGAGTCTCCAGAGAGAATGTTTCTGAGGACTGACAACCAAATGCTGCTAAGAAATCACAGAAATTGTGAGGCAAGCTTGACTCCGTCAGTGATGGCTGTGAAAATTCAGATTCGGTTGTGGATAAAAAGCCAGGTCGAAAGGCCACTGGGTATTTGTTTAGAGAGAGAGAGAGAGAGAGAGAGAGAGAGAGAGAGAGAGAGAGAGGACTATGAAGAATCAGGAGGGAAAGAAGAAGAGATGCACAAAGCTACAAGACTGTAGAGCAGATGGGAGGCTTAATTCAGCACAGGGAGGAGGAAGGCTGAAACAAGAAAGAGACCAGAACAGAGGCACCAGGCACCAAAGAGAGGAGATATGGAAACAGTAAGCAATAAACCCACACAGGATAGACCGGTGTTCTTATTTAAAAACTGGGACAGAGCTTACCTACCAGTAGCCGAGCACATATAAACGTTCAGACTCTTTATTGAAAGAGGAGTGAGAGACAGATGAAGACACTATCTTAGCAGGCAACACTATCATGGAGGAGAAAGCAGAGGAGAGAAAGCACCAGTTGTAGATTACTCCTAGCCTAAGTTCTCCTGGCTTTTGCCAATGATCACCTTTCTTGTGGGGCTTGAAGGCTGAAACCCAGGCAGCTTACAGATTTGCCTGATATAAACTCCACCCATCCTCCTGGATATGAGCACTCTCTGAAATAAGGAGTCTGAAAGGAAAGGTCAGCATTTTTATGAGGACTCCTCACTCTCATGGGAAAATAATACCCAAAATTGCTGGCTGGCAGCCTTGGACAATCCAAATGTTTAACTAAACTTTAAAAAGACTATTTGGTAGATGGTAGAGGGATCTAAAACATGTTTTCATTATAAGGTCTTTGAACAGCAATGACTTCAATAAAACATCATTAACAACATAACCAAAAAGCACACAAGAGTAAAGGTGGAATGACAGGTGACCGGTCTAATGCAAGCTAGATATAAGCAGTTCTTAATTTGAAACTTAGGTGGTTCAAGAGACTGTACATAAATTATAGTCTAATCACAGCAGTAGGTCTGTTATGCCTGGCATCTGATGACCTAAGACTTTTGAATCCGCTTAAGATGATATACTGACATACCCTGAGAATTTGATCACCTTCCTCTAAGCCTTCTTTGGCTGCAGGGCTATCTTCTAGAACGCCAGCTACAAATATTCCGACATCATTTCCACCAGCTAGTCGCAAACCCACACTATCTCCTTTTCTGAATTTTACCAGTTTCATGCTGGGCCTGTTAAAACAGATATTTCATTTCAAACAGTTAAAAGTCACAGCAGGCTGCTACAGCAACAGCTACATTCAGAATGGAATACAGGACCATCACTTCTAAAGCCTCCTATAGAGCACTTATGTATTAAGTAAAACTTAGTACTAGAATTCAAAACCAGATTTAATAGACGCTCTAATTTCTTGTTAGAAAATAGGTTTTGAAGTATCTAAATTTGATGAAGAAATAACGCTTTTTGTTACCACTCTATAATTATTCTTATAAACAATGTCTTTCCCAATTCTTACTCAAGTATATATGGTAAATTCCCAATAGCTAAAAAATAAAACCAAACCCTACTTTTCTACACCAACCCCACTGAATGAAAAGTCTCATTTAATATAAAGAGAAGAAAATATTCAGTAATTCTCTTACTTTGAGAAAGTTACAAGCAGTGTCTGGTATAGTCTCTACAATCAAGACAGTGGATTTAAGTTTGGTCATTGGTGCTTGGCTCTTTGAAGTACCCTTAATCTGCAGCTCTTTTTAACTTTGAGATAAGAACTGAGGTTATTCAGCAGTTCTCGATTAGACCGACATCTGTCGCTGTCCCCTATGTCCCTAAGAAGAAGTGAAGGAACAGATGCATACATGTCCCTCTAGTATGCTGGGAGCAAATACTAAAGAACAACTTACACAACAGCTGAGCAGAAAAGGCACTGGGCAAAGTGCTCTACCCTGCTGACTAAGCTCTCACTGTCATCTCCACAGAACTAAGAACTAGTACCCCACTCTCACGATTCTGAGCATGGAACTCAGAAAGATCCCTTTCCTCTTCATTTATAAATGAATTACCAAATTATTAGAACCTGTCATAAAGCCAAATACATGAATAAGTGAATTGAGGGAGTAATTCTGGTACTTTTGAACTGACAAGTTAAAAACTGCCAACAGCTTTTATTAAGTATAAAATATTTTAAGTATGAAATATTCACCATTGATCTGGCTTGCTTTCTTCCTTCCCTTTCCCTTTCCTTTCCTTTTTTGGATTTTCAAAACAGGGTCTCACTACATAGCCTTGGCCATACTGGAACTATGTAAACCAGGCTGACCTCCAAATCACAGAGATCTGCCTGCTTCTGCTGAGACTAAAGGTATGTGCCGCTACGTCAAGCCATCTGGTTCTCTTACCTGAAACTCACTAACTAAACATAAAAATCAAAAGGCCACAGGTTGGACAGGTCATACTTAGTCAGGTCTCCTAGAACCCTTAATCCCTCCCTGAACGTATATACCAGCTTTATAGTAGGTGGTCTTAATCCTTTGGTTGTCCTGGTATCCTGTTTTCTAACCAAGTCAAAGGTATCTCACAGATTCCTCACCAAAACAAAACAAAACTGGATACAGAGAGATCCTTTAAATATTTTCTTGAAAGTCCTAGGTCCTTCGGAATCCTCTGCTAACTCTGACTAGTGCAGAGCGCCACATGAGGTAGATCATGAGATAGATGTGGCTTAGTGGATCTGTACTCGGGTAAGGCGATGCTAGACAGCAGCTTCCAGACAATGACAGGTTTTATACTCTGCCCTTCCTGCATTATATCAACTTCATGCAACAATAAAACCCATCCGTTTCTTTTCCCTCAAATCTACTAACTGTTTCAATGAAAGACTCTCAGAGCTCAGCCACTGATACTGCAGACATGCTCAAGTCCTCTCTGCGCAGCTGCTCTTCAGGGCTTTTTTGGAGTTGCCCTGATATCTTACTATAAGTTCAAGCGATCCCAAGAATGATTCACTTACTCACCTGTTACTAATACTAAAGCTCTACTACTCACCTACTTCTGACGCCTCTGCTTCTGCCTAGGCACTGGGAACAACACGGGCAGTATTGTATTTATTTAGTACAGAAAATACTGAGGGCTGGTAGAGTTCTTGGATCTACTGCATCTTAGGAAACCATGTACTCTGACATCATGTCCTTTTTATGATAAAAGCAACAGATTTAAAGACTATGAAGGTTTAAATTGTGCTCACAAAATTTTATGAAATCTACCTATAAAGTAGTAAGTAAGTGGTATGGACTCTCAGTGAATTCTGGAATGCTTTTTCAATCAGAAGTCCTTTTCCTCCAGGCAGCACACTGAGATGCTCTTGGCTGAAACAACTGAAGGTGTGCTGCTGACACTATGGCACATGTCACCCATTAGGAGGCACCAACAAACAGACATCAGCTCAGAATGTCAGTGCTCACTATCAAGTATTTATCTTTACGGCACAGAAAGCTTGTGGACATTCTGACATCTTAGTAGAAAACAAATCTTTACCCTTTAGTTACTAACCTAAGAACTAGCAAAGAAAAGATAGTAGTAAAAGAAACAAACAATGGTTGCTTTGCTGTTGTTAATCATAGTACTCCAAGCACTATACACAATGCTATAGGAACATGACTTTCAAATTGCACGCTAAGAAACATCTAATAAATACAAAGGTCACTGTGGCTTGAAAACTCCATTACCTAAGTATCCCATCTTCATGAGTTGAATTAGGCAGAACACCATCAGAAGGGCTGACGGGTAAATCCACATCTGGTTGTCCAACTTGAGCATACACAGGCTTCGGTTCTTGAAAAAAGAAGAAAAGAAGACTTAAACTGTCAGGACTTATCAAGCCTCATGAGATACTGACAGGAAGGAGGGTAACAGAAAAACAATTATCAAAGGCTCCATGCATTTCTCTGCATTGCCATGCTCATTACACAAAGATGTCTTTTCTAATACCCACATTCCTGCCTGCCATTAGCCAACTAGAGTAAGGCAGGCACAATAGAAGCCAACAGTTCCAGTATTCACCTAACTTTTGTTTAAGTGTTTGAAGGCAGTCAATCTAATATCCCCACGCCATACCTGTAGTACTATGTGATGAACCCAAGGTCACCTGACAGCGTGGTGAGCACTCTGCCACCCCTTAGGTCTGTAATATTTATCTTTCTAATGAGCATGGATGGAAAATATCCTCCCTTATCGCAAGCAGCTGTTAAACATGAATAACTATACTTAGAAAATAAAAACATTCATGAAGTTACTGGTTTATACTCTTATCATAGTAAGAAAAGATGTATGTATATTTAGAAAACTCCACATTATTAGCAATACTTGATCTTTAACATCTTCTGCAAATGCTGACCATTGCCCTGCTCTGGCAGCAAAGGCTTCTTGGTTACCAGGCTTACCTGGAAGAGTGGGTGTCTGCTTCTCATTTTTCTCAACTGTAACTTCTTCCACTGCTTTGGGTGTATGATCATCTGCATGTTTTACAGGAGTTGAGATGGCCCCAGGTTTAGACATTCGCTCTTCCTCTCTGCTCCGGAGACTAATCATGACAATAAAAACATGAGGAGAGTAAGGATGATTTTGAAAAATACTTCATGAGAACAGAAGAGATAAGACAACTTTAGAACCAGGGGAAAGTTTCCCAACTTAGTAATTGAAACAAGGATGGCAGGCAATATGCATGTCTTACAAACATGCATGCATGCACATGTTAGCATTAAATGTAGGCTCCCAGACACATTTATCAACCACACTTATTGTCCAGAAGCAAACATCACACCCTCCAAAGAGCTAGTAAAGACAGCTCCTAAAGACAGAAACATAGATGTGTATGTGTGAGTGCACGTGCACATCATATGTGTATTGTAACCAATACTGAGGTGCATATATGGAGAACAGAGGACAGCTTTGTGGAGTCATCTCTCTACCACCCGCATGTGGGATCCACCAGTAAAAAATCCCTTTTACAACTAACTGAGCCATCCTGCTGTCCAGTTTTGGTTATTTTTTCGTTTGTACATAGCATAGCCCAATTGGATGAGGAACTTTACATTGGCTAAAAGCTCCATAAAAAATGGTTATTAAAGATGGAAATTTTTATACTTCACATTAATGGACTTTACTAGAAATAGAGGCTCTGTGGTTTATCTACTATGTAAACAAAGTAGCAATCAGGATCAACAATGAGCAATATTAAGTGAAAACCTGCGAGTGAAATGACTTGGAAACCCTATAGGATAGAGGTTTGCATCCATATGAAAGCTACTGTCAAATGGCTGCACAGTACAAGGTTTCCAAATGAGATAACTCCCACAAATGTCCTTCCCAGACACTGCAGACAGCAAACACCCTGCAAGTTCATCTGGCAACACAATGTAAATTCTCTTAACATTCAGTGACCAGAGGCTGAGCCCTTCCAAGAAGGCTCCACCTGAGGCCTGAGGGCATGAGGTTGTATTGGCAGGCACTTTGCCTTAGAAGATGAAGAAACAGCTGTCTGTACTTCTTATATTTAGACTTAGCATCACTCCTAGAAGCCAATGCTTTGTAGTTCTGTTTCTTTTATGTTTAGCTTCTTTACAGTAAACTGTTCCCATAATCCGAATTCACTCTCTTGATCATAGCTATGCTGACAGGCTTTCGCTCATATTTCTAACACTCAAGCACCCACCAGACTGCAGATATCATTAAGTTATCAAGGCTTGCCTTAAGCTTGCTCTGTAGTGATGTATCCAGACCTTGAATTTGTGATATTCTTTTGCCCAGTATCCCAAGTAGCTGGGATCAGAGGTGTAAACACCAGACCTTTTATTAAAATTTTAGTAAGAAACAGTTGAAGAAAGCCTTTAGGGAGCCTTTTCCCACTGATGTCATTCGGCTTTTGCTCTGATAACATCTAGAGCACATGGGAGGAGCTGACGGGCGGGTTTAGAAGGAGAACTGTATCACACTGATCAACAGGACCATTCTACATTTCCTCATCTGTAAATAAGGGGTTTCATAGTTACCTTTTACATATATACAGAAAATGACCTTTTTTTTTTCTTTTACAGAAACGTTTATTTTATGTGCATTGCTGTTTTGCCTAATATATGTCTATGTAAGGGTGTCAGATTCCCTGGAACTGGAGTTATAGACAGTTGTGAGCTGCCATGTGGGTGCTGGACATTTAAACCCAGGTCCTCTGGGAGAGCAGCCAGTGCTCTTAACCACTGAGCCATCTCCTCCAGCCCTGGAACTGACTATTTTCAAATTTCCTATTTTGTCTATTTTGATTCTGAGTGAGCAGAAAAGCTTATCACTATGCCTTCCACCAGACTACCCTGACCATTTCATCAGATGAAATGATTCATCTGCAGAAAGCTGGGTAAATTGAAGATCACATGTTAAGTCGATCTCGTAAAGAAAAATATCTTATGCTATCTTTTATATGTGGAACCTAGAGTGATAATATATACATCTAAGTAGAAGGGAGGCCATTTGGGAAGAGGAAAGGGACAAGAAGAAGAACTGTGACAGAAAAGGGTAATGGATGTTTGAATATGGACAAACTATATGTTTCAACAAAAAATGTCGCTATAGAACCCCACATTGTACAAATAACACATTAATAAAATTCTTATTTATGTTCTGTGGTAGTCTGAATAAGAATGCTCCCATAAACTCACATATTTGAATACTTTATCCCTACTTGATGAACTGTTGGGAAGGACTGGGGTCAGTCCTCTCCTTGCAGCCAGTTTGAGATGGGTCTTTTTGTTGTTTTGCCATGTGTATGCAGGCTGGATGGCCAGCAAGCTTCTGGGGACTTGCTAGTCTCTACCTCTCTCACCTAGGAGAACTAGGACACAACTTTACATGTGCTCTTGGGATTTGAACTCAGATCCCCACTTACACAGCAAGGGCTTTACAGATTGAGCCATCTCAGTGCTTGAAATTGCTACTACAAACAGAACATCCTGGTCATTTAAATTCAAGAGTCTCAGAGAATTCTAATGCTATGTGTGGGCTATAACAGTTCTAAGGCCTGGACCCCAAATATAGCATCTTGGCACAAGATCTGAGTTTAAGTTGGCAGGGTCATGAGCTGGGTCATGAGCTATGTCAGCAAAAGATGCCCCTGAACTCAGGGTTTGGTATAGGCATTTCTTTCAGGAGGAACAAACAGTAGTAACAAGAATATTTAAAACAGTTACAAACTCATTTTTTTGAAAGCAGCACTTTCAACTACTTTAGAAGCAACGACTTTCAATTAAAAAGGATATGCTCTATTTAAATATGATCATTTTTATAACTTTAAGTCAATGTCCTGGGTCTCTGATGAGTTGTCTAGTTCATGAAATTAATGTGTAATACAAAGTGTACATCTGAGCAATTGTAAGAGCTTTTACTTTAGACGTTTTCATTACTGTTCCTGTTTATATAATGGAATGTTGAATTTTTAAAAAGTCACAGGACTGGTATTACATATAAAAATCCTTAAAGCTCCTAAAAGAGAGGAGGACATCATGATATTATTTGAAGATAATTAATATTAATAATAATTAGTTGAGTTTTCAAAATGAAGTTAAGGATGCCAAGTTGTTGCCAAGACTAAATAAAAACTAAAATAGCAAAAGGAACTTTCTATCAAATTAACAGTAATAATGAGATTCCATTTTACCACTAATGGCTACCTACCATCAAGAAGATAACAAGAGCAGGGCAGAGTAGTAGGGTGCACCTTTAATCCCAGCACTGAGGAGACAGAAGCCAGGCCAGCATGTCCTACATAGTGAGACCTTACCCCATAATAACAACAACAAAGATAGGAAAAAAGAAAGAAAGAAAGAAAGAAAGAAAGAAAGAAAGGAGAAAAGAAAAGAAAAGAAAAGAAAAGAAAAGAAAAGAAAAGAAAAGAAAAGAAAAGAAAAGAAAGAAAAGAAAAACAAGTGGCCACAATTCAGGGGACAGAGAAATCCAGGGTATTCAACCTTTGACACTGCAACATGATGTTATCTACAAATTTACAAAGTTCACACTCAAAGGAATGTGTAATAGTTACCCCAAAAAAAGTCACACACACAAAAAAAGGCCAACACACCAATTCTATGCAAACAAAACAAACAAACTCTATCAATCACTATGGAAATCAGCACAGATTCCTCAAGACCTCAAGAAGTTTAAAACAGATTTTCTATATGACCTAGCTGAATCCCTTTCAGATATAAAGCCAAATAAACTAGACGGTTGCATCACATTAGTCACAACAGCCAAGTTAAAGAATCAACAGATGAGAGAATAAAGTCAAAGACTGTCTCTGTTGTGTGTTCTCTCTCTCTCTCTCTCTCTCTCTCTCTCTCACACACACACACACACACACTATAGAGTTTAATTCACTCAGAAAGAATCACATCATGACATCTATAGGACAATGGACAGCAGCTGACATCATGTTAAATGACATAAAACAGACTCACAGACAAGTATCTCATGGTTTCAGTCATGTGGATTGTAGTATGAGGAAAGGAAAAAGGACAAGCAGGGAGGCAGAAGGTGGAAGAAGTACTGGAGTAAAGCCCAGTGCTTGGGAATGCATGCTAACAAAAGTAACAAACCAAACAAGAAAGCAAAGAGAACTAACTTCCTATGATTCAGAATTTATCTGCACTCCAAGTAGCTACATTCTTGAAACTCTGATTACTACTCTTCCCTTTTTTGCAGTTTCTAGGTTAAAGTATGTGCTAAGTTATGACTGCCTCCTCCATGCTCCCACTAGAGATGTTAGTTCTATCTCCATGAGAACGCTGTAGCAGAATGACATTCAAGGTAATATGGACTTTTTAGAATAGATAGCTTACAGCAGGTAAAAAACAATCAATTAAAAACAATAAATCAATTTTGCATTTGATACACCATAATAATCCTTTAAAGACCATTTCAAGCAAAATAAAGACTGAAATCCACATAATAGACCCATAGCTTGAAGTGTACCAAGGATGGATGGCGTTCATATACCTAAAAGCTAAGCAAGATGTAATGACAGAAACCAAATATTCTCTGTTACTACTCGAGTAAAGACAGATACCTTTATGAATGCACAGCTTTAACAGGTTTTTTTTTTGGGGGGGAGGGGGAGACGGTGTCTTACGTGTCCCAAGCTGACCTCAAACTCAGTGTGACTGGTCTGTGTCAACTTGACACAAGTTAAGAGTCATCTGAGAGGCGGCAGCCTCGCCTGAGAAAATGCCTCCATAAGCTCAGGCTATAAGCAAGTGTGTAGGGCATTGTCTTAATTAGTGAGATGAGGGAGGGCCCAACCACGGTGAGTGGTCTGATCCTGGGCTAGTGGTCCTGGGTTCTATAAGAAAATCGAGCTGCATAAGTATCAAAAGATGGCCTAGTCAGCCATCACTGCAAAGAGAGGCCATTGGACTTGAAAACTTTATATGCCCCAGTACAGGGGAACGCCAGGGCCAAAAAGTGGGAGTGGGTGGGTAGGGGAGTGCAGGGGAGGGTATGGGGGACTTTTGGGATAGCACTGGAAATGTAAATGAGGAAAATACCTAATAAAAAATATTAAAAAAAAAAAGAAAGAAAGAAAGAAAGAAAGAAAGAAAGAAAGAAAGAAAGAAAGAAAGAAAATCGGCTGAGCAAGCCATGAGAAGCAAGCCAGTAAGCAGCATTCCTCCATGGCCTCTGCATCAGCTCCTGCCTCCACGTTCCTACTATGCTTGAGCTAATTCTGACTTCCTCTGATGATGGACTGTGATGTACAAGTATAAACCAAGTAAACCCTTTCCTCCCCACGTTGCTTTGACCATGGTGTTTTATCCCAGCAACAGTAACACTAAGACACTCATTATATAATTTAGGATGACCCTAAACTTCAAATTTTCCTGTCTCTACCTGTAAAGTGCTAGGATTAGGAGTCTCTAGCGTGTAGTTTTACTGGGGGCATCCAACCCAGGCATTTCTGCATGCCAGACAAGCACTCTACCAACTGAACACCACACCAGCCCAGATGCTGTGTTTAATAAGCACTTCCAAAGTTCTCAGTCTTTTCTCCTGCCTGTTCACTTTCCTACTCTCTGTCGTCTGGTGCATGGCCTATCTTCATTTGATGCCTCTTAGTAACTTCTGTGACTCTCTGAAGTTTTGAGTCACATCTGCATGCAGATAAAATTTCAAGTCAACACTTTCTAGCTCTAATCTGTCTGTTCAGCCAAGAGACTAAATTTTTCTCTTCTCTTTAATGTTATATAGTCACAGTAAAATTATATGTATTGAGGTGTTTGATATGTCTGCTTGGGCATATGTACATCACTCGCAATGACCATAGTTACATCTCCTCGAATGCAACTGTGGTATCTGATGAGAATACTTACGGCTTTCCTACATGACAACTAGTGACAGTGCACTGGGCATTCTTTGACAGCACCTCCTCACTACTTCTCCTTGCCCAGCCTTCTTTCCTCTCGTTCTGTGACGTTCAAGTGTCTTTGCTTCCAGAGGTAAGCTCCCTCATGTGTTTCTCTGTCCCCTGAATAGCCTTGGCTATGTCTATGTTCCTCCTTTCACTGAATCATTATTCTATTACACATGTACGTCTCTGTAGTTTTATCCATGACAGACAGGCTGGCTCTTAACTGTGGTTACTGTGAATAAAGTCTATCCCATGTCTACAGATCTTTATACTGTTAATAGAGCCTCTGTGCTACCAGCCAGAGCTGAGCACAGATAAGCACTTCTTTGGCTTGCCTACGCACTACCTAGCATCTTGTTCTTAAAAAGAAAAAAGAAAAAAAAAAAGGACTGTCTTCTATTTATACAAGTTTTAACTTGAGGATGAAAAATAGACACAATCTTAAATAATAAAAGAAATATTTACCTCCTAATCTTATTTATAAGTAACTCTAAATGTATTTTGTTTTTACCTGCCATTGCTGGGCTGCTGTGGAGACTGTGTGGAATGATCGGAGGGCTCTGAACGTTGGTCAGGAGATCGTGACTGGCTGCGGCGGGGTGGCCTGTCATGCGAGCGACCTGAATGGTCTGATGCTAGTGACTGAATTTCTGAAATGTCTGTTAAATAAAAAGAAGATTTTCCCCATGAAATGACTACACTAAAGAATTCTAGTAATATTAAAAATAAGCTAAGAGTATATTTCACATAAAATATATGAAACATTAATATCATCTCTAGTGGTCACCCAACTACAACGGTGAATGACATGACCTACAAAGTATTTGTGTGTAGTGACAACAGACACAAACACACATTCAAATGTATGTGCAAATTTCAGATTTTTGAAGGTATCTCTCCTGTAGAAAAATATCATTCCAATCAAACATATCCAATCTTCATATACTTTAAGAAACAAATCAGTGGGAAGCTCCAAACAGAACTATACTCACCATCTCTTTCCGAGGCATTAGCAGAATGGATACTATCCGAAAGGTCAGGGACGTTCAGTAAGGTAGCCCGCTCATCTCTTTGCACTACCATTTTTAACTTGCCTTTAGACCTTTCTATCAGTGTTTTTGCATCTGTCAATGACATATTTTCTGTCACAGTACCATTTATCTGTAACAGAAAAGAAGCTATAGTTTGAAAAGTAAACAACAAAACACACACTAAAACTTAAATCTGATGTTACAGGCAAGGACAAACTCGTCAGATCACTGGAAGACCTTTACGCTTTTCTACATCATCCAAAGCATTCCTATGAGCACTTCAATAGTGTCTGGAACAATTACCAAAATTGTCCTGGTGAATGATACATATTTGCAGTAATTATTCCTCTCAGGCTAATCCCAAACCTCACAGGAGCAGGACACGTGCTGATGATTCTCTACAGCAAAACGACTTCACACACCAACAGATAGTACACAATAACTCTAGACTTTGTTCCCTGGTTTAATTTATTATAATATAAAATATAACTATACCTTCAAGACAACATCCCCTTCTTGAATGTTACCATCTCTTGCTGCCAAACTATCTTGTGAAATTTCCTTTACAAATATATGGCTGGCCAATCGAAGACCATATTCTGGAAGAATACAGTTAAATATCTTTAGTTCAAAGTCCTAAGACAATTAAGTACAGTTTAAATTTTAAGATTTAAAATTACTGTCCTTATGAACCACTCTGCACCTAAAGCTATTATCTTTAAATCATTGAAAAGTATGCAGTCAAGAAAAAGCAAAATAAAACATGGTTCAAAAAATGACACTCTCTTACTATCTCCATCTTATTGGAAAGGAGAAGGCCTAAAAGACGTCATCTTTTTTCCGGATTATGTGATGACATAGCTTCTTGTACTGTTTAAAGAACACAATCTTTCGAGTGAACTGCTTGAAGCTTAAGAAACTCTGAAGTCTGACAAGGCTTTTGATGACTGCTATGATTCAATTATTAGTTTTCTTTCCCCTCATTCATGGGTATGTACAAACCTCTACTGAAGAAACTCAAGAGCTTTAGTACAGCCTGCTACTAACAGATGTAAGAATTAATATACAGTGCTCTCATTTATGCAACCTACAACACACCCATGAAATGGTCATTTTATCTGTGGGCGAGTAAGGGGTTAAGGAAATGACCAAAAAATTAAAAGACAAAACTGTTGTCAGGTGCGGTAGAGCACACAAATGATGCTCACCCTCATTGGCTGAGACAGGACAGGACTGTGTAGACCATACAGTGAAGACTATCTCAGTAAGACAGACAAAACAAAAGCTGTAACTATCAGTCCTGTGTCAACAGAAAAAGAAATGTTCTTGATCTGTGAAAGGAATGAGGAGGGAGGACTTTCATTGTTTTAAAAGAAATAAAATTCAAGAAAAACCCAAACTTAAAAGCCAAGACGAACAAACAGGTTTTAATGTAGGATAAAGTATGAAGCCTGCAGTGCAAGAGTCTAAATGTTCATCTCAGTTAAAGATTAACATAAGGTAAATATGCAAAGAATATACACAGAAGCAGAACTAGAACCAGAGTAGACTAGTAATGACGTTGGGAGATCCAGACAGGCAATGGTAAGTGCTTTGAAAACAGCAATTTCATCATAGAAAAATACGGGACTAAGGACATAATCTTACTCACTAGGAAAAGGTTACAACTGAGCTGGGTGATGGTGGTGCATCACTTAGCCCAAGTACCTGGGATGCAGAGGCAGGTGGCAGATCTCTGTAAATTCAAGGCCAGCCCTGGTCTACAGAACTAGTAATAAGACAGTAAAGACTACACAAAGAAACCCTGTCTCAAAAAACAAAACAAAACAAAACAAAACAAAAAACAAAGCTCTGTGTGTGTGTGTGTGTGTGTCTGTCTGTCTGTCTGTCTGTTACAAAAGGCTGGATACATAACTTTAATCTATCACTTGAGAGGCAGAGGCAGAGGCAGACAGTTGAATCTCTGTGAGTTCAAGGCCAGTCTGGTCTACATAGTGTTCCAGGACATCCAGAGCTACACAGTGAGACCCAATCTCAAAACAAAATAAAAGACCATAAATATCAATATACAGATGGTGCCAAAATATTCCTTGTATATCAGTTTACTACTTTATTCTAGGTATTTCTTTGGGTACATAGTAACTATGTCCCAGCACTACAAATTAAAGAAACAGATCAGATAGTCCCTGCACCTTGGCAACTTTAAGATAACAGAGCAAAAGATGTTACCATAGTAATTTACTAGTGCATGGTAGTTTACTAGTGCAAACATGGGACCAAATATGCATACCTCAGGGTCATAATATCAGGGTCAGAGAAGTATAAGAAAGAAATACCAAAGCTAAAACTTCACCTAAGAAACACTAAAACTAAACCTGAATGAAGAGTGTGTTATGTGCAGGAGGCTGGGGGTATGCAAAACAAATACACCAAAGGGTGAAGGAAAGAACATGGCAGATGTGAAGTCCTAAATCTGGATACCTAACACTGATACAAACACAAATAGAAACAATTAAGGTGGAATCTTTAGAAAACATTCTACAGAGTTCAGTGGAAGGGACAGACCCTGAGATCAGTCACAATACTGACAAAGTCCACTGAAGAGACAGACAGCAGCCGCCTGGAAAAGAAGAGCAACAGAGAAAGACAGAAAAGTGAGACAGTAAGGTTGGGAGTTGGGACATGTTCACCATACAAGCAAGAGATGTCAAGGAAAAGTACTATATCAACTATACTTACCTGACTGAGAAACTGGATTGACAGGAATATAGTTGAAAAATATTCATTTGAAACGCAAAGAAAAAAAACAAGAATAGACTGTGATTCCCTTTAACTCGGTGTGGCTGATTCTGAGGAATCCCTCCGGACAACTGAGTATGTCTAAGCTGGCTGGGCAGAGTGCACTGATGTGGACTAGAAGGAGGTGGTGACATGAGCCAAGCAGTGAATCCCGGGAATACATGAGATTAGCTACACAAGACAGCAAGCAAAGTTCTTGGACGGAAACTAGATAGAACATTAAAGGTAGAAGGATGGAAATGAAAAGATGTGTGGACCTTAGAAAGATGAGAATTACAATAGTCCAAAGAAAACATTGTTCTAACAGTTAGCTCAGCTGTGGAACCCAGCCTTGGATCCCCTGTGAATGGCTCTGGGCTGGGAGGCAGGCACTAGAAGTGAAGTCCAAGTGTGAGGGAAGGAGCACCATGAAGAGCATGGGAGCCCATGGGAGAGGGCAAGAAATGTCAGTGACAGGACGGTGAGCAGGTTAGACCAAAGCTCACCTTCAACAAAACACTTTCTCCACCATTTTTAAAACCAAAGTCATGAGCCCTACATAACCACATGCCAGTAGGATCAAAGAGTCATTTAAAAAGCTAACAATCTAGTGAAGCGAGAGAGTATTCAGTTTAAGAACATCAATCTTCCATTTACAAATTAGCCCATCTCTCCTCTCCAAGTCAGTCCTTAGACTTATTTCTATGGTCATACTACTATTGATTCTAACAGTAAAGAAAACCACAGCATTTCAATTGAGTGCTGGCGCAACATTTCTTGCTAGCACAATTTGAATTTGGCTATTCCTGTTCCAATAAAACCAAAATTCAACTAAAAGTTTGCACCAACAAAATGATTTGAGAAAAGGTTCCAAAATATCCCAATGTCTACCTTACCAGGATTTGACTCTTAGCAAGATAACATGACTAGAAAGAGAAATGGAAAAAAAACAGATAATATGGTCATTGTATTTCTTATTAAACTAGCTTTAAAAGTCTCACGTAAGAACAGTGAGAGTCAGTGATACCTTCATTTTTCCGAGACTTCACCAGTGTGACCTTGGTGGGTTTTGCGGGCTGACTGGAGGCCACCGACCGCCTGTCCGAGCGAGGGGACAGGCTCCTCTCCCTGCTTGCACTCCTATCCCTTGCCCAGCTCTTCTCGCTCCTTCTGTTCGCTAAAGCACCGCGGCCAGCTCTTGGGTCATGTACTTCTTCGTCGTAGCTATCATCTTCATTATCAGACACCGGCTCAGGATCTGGGTGACTTACAGGGATCTGAACTTTCTTCTTCCTTCGGATAGTCTACAAATAAAAAGAAATAATAAACTGAACGACAGTCATATACTCTCCACTCATACATTTCCCTTGACTTACATTCACTTATGTAAATACAAAGGAGATAATAGAGTAATCACACCAATACATTTCCAAAATGGCTGTTTTCCACTCTCTTAATAAAACAGATCTGGCCAAACAGTAAATTTACTAAATCCTTCCAGAATTTATAACAATTTTCCAGGTGGTAATTAATACTTGTTGTGTAGAATGAAGGATTAGAACTATACTCTAAAGATACCACATATCTTTTTTTTTATAATGTGTGTTTTTTAATGTTCTTTAAATATTTATTTATTTATTATATGTAAGTACACTGTAGCTGTCTTCAGACACTCCAGAAGAGGGCATCAGATTTCGCTATGGATGGTTGTGAGCCACCATGTGGTTGCTGGGATTTGAACTTGGGACCTTTGGAAGAGTAGTCGGTGCTATTAACCGCTGAGCCATCTCAGCAGCCCGATACCACATATCTTATGAACACTTTGTAACCAAAACACAACAAACTCACAAGCCTGACCTCATTCCTTAATCAAAATTTGACAGTGCATCATTATCAATATGTGTAATTGTCCCAACATACTAAGTGATACATTTATTTATCGCAAACTAATGCACACCTTACTTGGTAGGAGCTCATGAGCTCAGCACACTTCCCCAACACAAACTGCCTTGTGTCTCTGTGTTGGTCCAATTTATAACTTGTCATTCTTGCATTCGTTTTCAGTGTTCCCTGTCCACTCACTTCTTTGTTTCTAAGTTCCAGATCTTTATGCATCTTCTGAATGTGCAGTTCTGTAATCCTGGAAGCCACCTGGCTCCCTCATACTGGGACACTGGGTCTCCTGGGGGCCTACAAGAGCTTCTTGGGGAACACTTGTCTTCTGACACCTTTAGCCACTCAAACTTTTTGCTCACTTCTGATTTCTCCATCTGCTTCTGTTTTCTCAGGGCTTCACTTGCAGTCACATGTAAATGACTTTCTACTGGTTTCTTCCCCTCATCAGCCATGTGTTTTGATACAATAAAAGATACTTTTTATTGATTAGGCCATCTATAAACTCATTAGTACTACCAGCAGCATTCTTGCTGCTGTTCAGCAATCCTTTCATCTGCATCTTGTTCCCGCTCAATGAAACTGCCTAACAGGTTTTTTTCATCACTCGTGAAGGTCTTGGTTGCTCGGCCCGCTTTAGTCAGTGTGTGTCTCACTTATTTAATACTTCTTTCTTGTGCTCTCAGAGATCAAGCGGACCAGCTCTGTATGTGAATAAAACCTCACCATTAGGGTATATTCTCAATGACACCCACTTCCAAGAGGTTTCCTTGTCTGTTACCAACCTGTGTGATGTGTAGCTTTAATTTTAATCTCTCCTAAATTACTTCAAATCTGCTCTGCCTGATAAATGCCTAATAATCTTGTCTTGCTACTTCCTTCCATATTATATTTTTTTCATGGCTAAATACCTTCTAAGGCTGAGGCAACACTAAACATTCTGCTTCCTACTATCCAGATAAGCCAGAGTGGGTCTTTTTGGTGAAAACAAACAAACAAGCAAGCAAGCAAGCAATGTTTGAAGTTGGAGGACAAGTAGCAAGGGAAGCCATCGTGTGGGAAAGACAAGCACTATGCTACTGAGAACAGAGGAAGGACAGCTGCCTTCTTCCCTCCCCATCTGTCTCACCTCTACTTCAATCTGCAGCCAAGTCATACTCTGCATGCATAAACCAGGCACGCTAGTGCTTCCTGCAATCTCAGACTCTGCCTTTAAGACAGTACCTTGAAATACACCCTGAACAACTCTTTTTCAGAAAATCCTGGCTTCCTCTCTCTCCTTAA
This sequence comes from Mus caroli, assembly GCF_978045245.1. NCBI lineage: Eukaryota > Metazoa > Chordata > Mammalia > Rodentia > Muridae > Mus > Mus caroli. The sequence goes on along the minus strand of NW_028227263.1, from coordinate 81,631,224 downwards.
GACATCAGAGTTAACAAGGGTGGTAGCTGTGGAGGGTCAGAGAAGGAAGGTAAAGTGTTCCCTGTAAACAAAGCTCAGACCAGAAAGGAGGGCCACAGGCACTTGCACACAGCTCATCACGATCCAGGCTAATGTAAGTACATAAAGGAGACAGCAGCATTAAGCTATGAGACTCCACCCCCTCTCCGTTTATTAATGAAAATTTCTATCTCAACTTAACTTAGGTACATAGCACAGAAGAGTAAGAAGCACTCACACTGGACCAACAACTGACTTTGGAACTGACTTCATTGACTTAAACGTGATGGAGAAGCTGGTGTAGTGTCCCACACCTTTCATCCCAGCACCTGGGAGGCAGAGGCAGAAGGATTTCTGTGAATGTAGAGCAGCCTGGTCTATGCAGAGTTCCAGGACAACCAAGACTACCCAGAGAGACCCTTTCTGAAAACAGGAAGGAGATTCAAAGAGCGGGGAGGGAAGAATCAAAAACTAAACAAGGATTAAGAGTAGTTGATACTTCTACTAAGTTGAACATAAAAGATACTCACAATTTTTGCGTTTTTCCCACTTTTCCTTAGCTGCTGAACAGCAAAAGCATGCTCAACGTTATCCATTGAAACTCCATTAACCATTGCAACTCGGTCATTTTCCCTAAGAGAGGAAAGAACAGCAGAAACATGTTAAAAGAAAAGCACATAAGACCTAGAAAGCTAAAGTCTTCGTTGAATGACAGGTTAATTAATCTGCTTGCCTTTAGAGCAATGATAACCCAGCATCAGCTTTCACTGCCAGGCCCTTCACAAGAGCATTTAGCAGGGAACTAACCCCATGGCAGCAGTTCCTTTTCCTTTTGAAAAGGACAGCGTTTCCCCAACCGCCTGAGCAGAACAGGCACTAACAAACAAAAAGATCACTGGTAACTAGCTGGATTAGAACACTAGATGACACTAAGTCACCAACTAACAGAGGTACTGTCATTAAACATTAAGTCTCTCTCCTTTTAAATGTCTTTGGATCCTTCCGATTATAGTCTGAATCTTTCCTTCCTGCCCTTCTTATCATCTGTACTGCACTAATCTCCTTAGTATAGACTTTCCTGTGAAAGGCCCTCAAAAGCTAGTTCCACCTGAGCTAGTTACAAGTTCTCCTTCACTCTCTTTACCTTTACAGTTACCTGGATGCTCCTTGCATCATGTATAAAGATTTCTTAAACCTAAGTGTATATTCACTTGAGGGAAATTAAGTAAGTACAGTACAGGGTATAAATAATCTGGAATAACTAACAAAAGAGGTCCATGACTAAGGACAAAAACAATGAGTGTGGGAAAAAAACAGGAGACATGATACCAGACAGAGGGATCACACTTACTGTAGCTGTCCTTCAGCTGGCCCTCCTTTTAGCACATCAGAAATCACTATGGAGGTTTCCCCACTCTGAAAATGAGGATTATCTCTTCCACCAGAGATTGCAATTCCAAATCCAAACCCAGGAGCCTAAAAACAGCAATTACAGTAAAATAGTTGTAGTAAGGACAACAAAACTGCTTACCAGCACAAGTAATGTAGAAACTATTAATTATAATTTTATGTTCATTTGATGGCTATACATTACAGTCATCCATTCTATGAGAATGTCTGTTCCAGTAAATTATACACCAGACAGAGCAATATTAAAAATGTCAACTGCATAAATATTCTACAAGCACTAAATTGATTTTAAAACTCTGAGCAGTAAGATCCTAAATGATTTTTGATAATCAGGTGGGGTCCTAAAGGGACAAGCAGAGTTCAGTGTGTCATCACTAGCACTGACACCTGGCTCAGAAAGGACAGACTTACTTCATAAGCCATCTGTCATTTTACACAATACAATGGGCACCTTAAAAATCAAGCGTTAGGTATTTCAACTTCAGTTATTCTACAAGTCTCAAAAGGAAATCTCTACACAGCAACACACCACTGTCCTACATATGTTGTATGTGTAGGAAATGCACCACATTAACATTCTTTTTTTGTATTTCAACTAAATAAATTATAATATTACAAACTTCTGAAAGAACTAAAGTTTCTATAATTGACTCAATGGCTTAGCACAGCAAAAACAATTCAACCCTTTCAAAGTGTGAGGACTGCACTGCAGCCTTGCTTCTGAACACACAGCATAGACACTGTGCTGCAGATGCCATTGTGCCCAGGAGATGACAACACCTGAAATACCTCAGGCCAGATTCAGCTGCTACTACAAGTGTTTTACTGTACATAAGACTTTCCGCTCTTACAGACACACATTGCAATCACAAGATCCAAATACTTTACCATCATTTGTCAGCAGTTAAGTATCAAATTAGTGTATCTTTGGGTTGTTTTGGGTTAGTGTTTGATTTTAAAACTTGTTTGAGCCAGGTATAATTGCACAAGCATGTAAGCCCAGTACTGGGGAGTGGAGGCAGGTGGGTCATCTTAATCTCTGTGTTGCTGACTTGAATTTCATAAGAAACTCTTCAGTGAGTTCTGGTTTAGAATTAGGACAGAATACTCATACTGACAACTATTGAGGATAACACCTGGTACTGACATCTGCCACATATGTGCACATACACAAAGCTATTTAAATAATAAAAATAACCTAAGAGTTACTAATAAAGTACATAATAACAATGAGTTTCCAATAGATCAATTTTGCCTCCCTAGCATAAATGCCTCTATTGTGTTGTATTATGTGAGGACAGGGCTGTCTTTATAACAAACTGTCATTATCAAGTTTCATATTAACAGTATGTACATTGCTAAAGGGCATACAAATGAAGTGAGGGCTGTGACAATCACCAAGCCATTTACAGATATATTATGTCTTAACAGGGCAAAACACAATCTAAAAAATACCATTATTTTTAACTGCTAAATACTCTATTATATAGATATAGCACATTTTATTGATCATTCATTAGCAAATGGGTTATTTGTGTTATTTCTACTTCTGGCTATTATAAATAAAGTTGCTGTGAGCATTCATGTACATGTTACTCATTAAGTGAGTATCTGCTTTTACTATCAGGTATATTTCTAGAAGTGGAATTATGGGTCACACGGTAGCTATATAGTTAAGTTCTGAGACATTCTACAATTGTGTTATACGATGGCTGCATCATTTTACATTAGTATCAGCAGTGTATGACAGACAGTACCCTTTTGTCTCCATGCTGACAGTTAGGCTTCAGTGGTGCACTTCCTTGATGACTAAGGATGCTGAGCATCCCTTCACTGTGCTTACTATTTAGTTACATATCTCTAGAAAGTGTCTAGTCAGAGCTTTTGCTCACTTCTCATCTGAGTTACATCTCTGCATTACTGAGTTAGTTATAAGAGTACAGGTAACAACAAACTTCAAAAAAGGTCCTTATCAAGATGTGTCCTTGTTCTGTGTTGTCGTCTCACTGTTTTGATGGTATCCTTTTTTCTTTTTCCTCTTTTAAAAAATTTTATTTGTAATCCATTTTTCACACTCCATATTCCATTCCTGTCCCTCCCCTCCACCCTCCCGACTGCTCCACATCCCATATCTCCTCCCCACCCCACCTGTCTCCATGTGGATGTGCCACCCACCACCCCAGCTGACCTCTAAACTCCCTGGGGCCTCCAGCCTCTTGAGGATTAGGTTCATCTCTGAATGAACACAGACCTGGAAATCCTCTACTGTATGTGTGTTGGGGGCCTCATATCAGCTGGTATATGCTGCTTGTTTGGTGGTCCAGTGTCTGAGAGATCTCAGGAGCCCAGATTAATTGAGACTGCAGGTCCTCCTACAGAATCACCCTTCTCCTCAGCTTCTTTCAGCCTTCCCTAATTCAACAACAGGGGACAGCTGCTTCTGTCCACTGGTTGGGTGCAAGCATCTGCATCTGACTCTTACAGCTGCTTGTTGGGTCTTTCGGAGGGCAGTCATGATAGATCCCTTTTTGTGAGCATTTCATAGCTTCAGTAATAGTGTCAGGCCTTGGGACCTCCCCTTGAGCTGGATCCCACTTTGGGCCTGTTGCTGGACCTTCTGATGTATCCTTTCAAACACCAATGTTTCCAATTTTGATAAGGCCCAATTTACCTGTTTTCTCTTTTGTTTTGGGCTTCTGACATATTTAATAAAGCACTTCCTAATGTAATGTCAATATCTATCTACTTTTGTAGTTTCTTCTTTAAGTTCTATGATTCTAGCAACACCTGGGCCTATGATTCATCATAAGTTAATTTTAAACATGAAGTGTACCAAGAAGTCCTAGTTCATCCCTTTCTATGTGGCTAAACAGCTCTCCCGGCACCACCTATTAAACAGCCACAGCCCCTGCACTGTATTGGCACTCTCATCCCAAGTTTCCCTCTTATTCAATCATTTCCTTAAAGACTTACCAGCTTACCTATAGATTCCCTTAATTTCAGTTATGTAATTTCATCTTCTAAAATTTTACCATAATATTTTAATATGAAAATAAAAATGCCTATTTCATTGCTGAGTATTCATCTTATTTCTCAAAGTATTACTAAAATGCATGCAGTTTCTAAGGAAGAACAGCTGAGAGCAAAGCGGGTGTTAGGCTGAAAGTGCAGCAGACGCCAACCTCCTTACATGTTAGTTGGGGTAGCACCTTAAGCTACCGATGGTGCTTGCTCAAAGTGTGATGGTCTTTACATGACTATGAGCACTTCAAATGTGGGTGGTCCTGCCTGAAATAGGCTCAAATTGTAAAACATGCACACATTTTACAACGGCATGAGGAAATGTACATAATTTTAAAATTCTGGTTACATGTTAAAATGATATTTTGATTGCATTCAATCGTATAATATGAAAACTTTCAATCTTTTTTTTAAAACATGAAGACTGAAATTTTTATCTTCTGTATGGGATTGTATAATAGGGTTGTTGGACAGTCCTCTTAGAGTGGCTTTGCGGATCACTATTGATCTCATATGCCCAGTAAATGTACTGGGTGTACTCTAACTAAGGAACTAGAAAACTAGGATGTCCTCCCCTGAAAAGGCTGTCACTGAGGAGCACCTGAGTGCAAAACCCAGAGGACATGCATAATCAAGCCTGACTTGTGTTTCCCTTTGACACAATTACAGGCTCTTTGAGAGCACTCCGTAGAGACTGAATTCCCAGTAAGTGGAACTCAAGAATGAACCAGACCCCAGTACTTAGGAGGCTGAGGCACCAGGATTTCTTTGAGTTTGAAGTTGTTAGCCTGGCCTACATATTAAGTTCAAGGGAAACTGAGATACACAGCAAAGTCCTGCCAAAAACTCAACACAACAAAGCAAAAAAAATGGAACTGCATTTCAATGGTTTTAGTATTATGAGATAACCCAGGTTTCCTTTGAGAATACAAATGAAAAAATAAGTCCCATCACATTATTCCTGACAGTAAAGAGAAAAGCTAAGGTGTAAGCCACGGGAGTTTCTTATGGATTTACCATCACTTGTGTGTTCCATGTCCTTCACTTACTATCCTATCATCATCTCCATCACCATCACACAGCAAGAAACATTTTCATTCCTCTGTCACAATTTCTTAGTATAGCGCATCTCAAAGTAGTGCATCTTTTAAAATGGTGGTTCAAACCTACCCTAAGCCAAAAGAATCAGAATCTTTGGTAAAAAAGAACATCCTAGCTGATTCCTCTTTCTTTACAATAAACCTGGAAGGCTATGGCTCTAGGTCAATGTCAACAAACTATGATCCAAAGGTCCAATTTGTCCAGGTTGCCATTTATTGTTGTTTTTTATTATGTATACAGTGCGTGCATGCATGTGTCCACTTGGAGGTCAGATGACAACCTTGGTGTCATTTTCCTGTTTCTTACTTTGGAGACAGGATTTCTCAGTGGCCCCCCTGAGCTACACTTGCCTGCCAGAGAGCCCAACTTGCATTCACTCCCCGGGGCTAAGATTATAAACACACGGCAACTCTTCCAGCTTTTCTACCCAGGACTGTCGAACGCAGGTCCTCAAGCAAAGATCGGCAAGCATCTTACTACCTCAACTGTCTGCTTTTATAAATATCGTTGTATTAAAACACAGCCACATTCATTCATTTGCCTACTATGGCTGCTTTTGCAATACAGCTACAGGGTAGTATATTGCCATGATAAAGATTTATTGCCTGTAAAGCCATATATTCATTGCTATCTGGATTTTCAGAAAAAAGGTTGCAGCCTCTGCTCTAGACACTCCACATTTTATTCTGAAGCAACTTAGAACACCAAAAAAAAAAAAAAAAAAAAAAAAGGTATTTAAAAGATTCTGTACTTTTGCAGCCTCAAAGTCAACTGAAATACTCTTTGGCAAAAGTCTTGCAGCTTGTTTTGGAAAAGCTATGTTTTAAGAACCTTTAAAAGGGACTGGAGAGATGGCTCCTACTGCTCTTGGGGTGTGTGTGAGGGGAGTTCAGTCCCCAGAAGCCAGGCTTATCAGCTCACAAACACCTGTAACTCCAGCAAATCTGACACCTTCTGGACTCCACAGGCATGCTCACTCACACAGCATGCACTCATACAAATAAAAAACAAAACAAAACAAAACAAAATCTCACTAAAGTCTTTAAGGAAAAAATAGCTACTTTAAAAAAAAACCAACATTCCTTCATGTTACATTGTACGGAAATGAACACATCTTTTGACATATATTACTGGCTAGATTCTACATAAGAACATGAGAGCCAGGTGGTAATGGCAACAGCACATGCCTTTTTAAATTTATTTATTTATTTACATCCTAAATGTTGTCCCCATACTGGTCTATCCCCCCCCAAAGTTCTCCATCCCCCCCTCCTTCGGCTCTGAAAGGGTGTACACACAACACACAACACACACACACACACACGGCACCCCCCTTCCCTGAGCATCAAGTCTTTACAGGATTAGGCACATCCTCTCCCACTAAAGCCAGATAAGACAGTCCTCTGCTACATATGTGTGGAAGCTGGGGAGTTGGGGGCCCTCAGACCAGCCTGTGTTACTCTTTGGTTAGTGGCTAAGTTTCTGGGAGCTCTCAGGGGAGCACACATAGCTCTATAGAGTATGAGGTTAAGTTCCTTAGGTATATGCCCCAGAGTGAAATAGATATGCCATTTGATATTTTATTTTTAATTTCTGGAGAAATCTCTAAACTAATTTCCACAATGGTTGTGTGTGATGATTTGTATATTCTTAGCCCAGGGAATGACACTATTAGGAGGTGTGGCTTTGATGGAGTGGGTGTGGCCTTTTGGAGTAGGTGTGGCCTTGGACTAGGTGTGTGAATGTGGGCAGTGGGCAGAGCTCTGCAGAGGACCTAGAACTGATAGTTCTACTCCTAACTTTGTCAACTTTTTTTTTTTGGGGGGGGGGAGGGAGATTGTTTTCTTTTTTCTTTCTTTTTTTTTTTTTTTTTGTGGTTTTTTCGAGAAAGGGTTTCTCTGTGTAGCCCTGGCTGTCCTGGAACTCACTTTGTAGACCAGGCTGGCCTCGAACTCAGAAATCCGCCTGCCTCTGCCTCCCCAGTGCTGGGATTAAAGGCGTACGCCACCACGCCCGGCGGGGATTGTTTTCTTAAGTGATAAAATGTATTCGTTAATGAAAGTAAAATTTATTGTGAAGCTCCAACAGATTCCATTCCAAATGACTATTCTGACTGTATTCTGAGAATAGAATGTTAAAGGAACCAGTCAAATCACCCATGGAAACTATAGGTGTAATTTACCGTTATCACATTACATCTCCTATTAGTGTTTTAGTTATTAAATAAGGGAAATGAAAAATATGCATATATTAGTTAAAAATTAAATGACTCTGTGGCTGAAGAGAGAGTTCATTTGACAAAGCGCCTGTTACATTAAGTCTGGCAATCTTAGTTTGGATACCCAGTACCCACATAAAACCTGGGTGTGGTGGCTGTGCACCTATATAACCCTAGTGCTGGACGCCAGCGAAGACAGGCAGATTCTTAGAGCATATTGGATCTGCCAGTGTGTAAGCTGCAGGGCCAGGGAAAGACCATAGCTCAAAAACCAAGGTGAGAGCAGCTGAAGATGACACCCAAATATGCACACGCACACATATACACTCACACACACACCAGATAAAACCTAACTTGAAAAGTTTTTTCTCCTCTGTATTATTTTCTTTATTGTTAGAAATTTGGGAATGAGGAAATATTACAGATCTGTATCTCTCATTAGCTCAAGGAAAATAGAGCAAAATTTTAAATGTTAAGGAAACAAAGCATGGTTTCAGGTCTGTGTTAGAAAAGTCATTTCAGGGCTGGCGAGATGGCTCAGTGGTTAAGAGTGCCAACTGCTCTTCCGAAGGTCCTGAGTTCAAATCCCAGCAACCACATGGTGGCTCACAACCATCCTTAACGAAATCTGATGCCCTCTTCTGTAGTATCTGAGGACAGCTACAGTGTACTTACATATAATAAATATATACATATTTTTATATACACAAATACATACATACATACACAAATACATAAATAAATAAAATTTAAAAAAAAAAAAGAAAAAAAAAAGTCATTTCAACAATCTAGGCAGGCATTCCTGGGGCAAATCTGGACGTGTGATGGCCAGTGGAGCCTGCATGCAGTGTCTGGCTTTAATAGATGCCAGTTCCCCTGCAGGGTCCCTAAGAGGTAAACAGATGAGAGGGCTAAGTCAAATGTACAGCTCTTCGGTTTTCAAAAGGTGTTAAGTGTTGTGCTGGGAACACAGCACTGAATAGCCTCGGCCTCAGCAAAAAGACACAGCACTTCTTCACCTCCTTCCTTGCAGGAATACCCCCCCCCCATTTTCGTTTTGTTGTTGTTGTTGTTGTTGTTTTGTAAACTTTATTACCAAAAAAAAAAAAAAAAAACCTTGAAAATAAACATTACACCACCCCAAAGAACCAGACCAAGTCTATCCAACTCAATCCTTTCACAACACTCTTACAGTGTAGAGTTCCTACAGCAACAAATGCAATTGGTTAATACCCAGGATGCAACAGGAATAAATTCTGGGCAGGCTGCTGGGAATGTTTTGCTAGAGCATGGCTCAAAGCTCTAAACTGTTCCTGGGAATGAACTGCAAGTTGTTAATCTTTGCCACTTGGAGCACAATTCATCTTCTGGAATAAATACTGGTAAGTGTTGTTACAGTAACACTGAAATCGGGCATTTAAGACGTTTGAAAACACCAAGAGCCAACGAACAAGGAAAAGTGATCCTCTGTTTTTTGTGAGGGAATGGGGTTAGGTGGTTCCAGACAGGGTTTCTCAGTGTGACAAAGCTCTGGCTGTTGTGGATCTTGCTCAAGGTCAGCCTGCCTCTGTCACCAAGCCCAGCTTCTGTTCATTCTTTTCAATGGACCAAAAAATGTTTACCCATGGAGGGTCCTATCATCAAAGGTCATACAATAGATGACTCTTCCCTCAAAATAAATGTTCATTTGTAAAAAACTAAAGGCTGATAATTCTTTTCAAGAACATTTGGAAAATTAAAATTACTAAATCTTAAATTTTTTTAGTTAAAATGTAAAAGGATCATAGGTGGTAGTAGTCAGCTTGATAGTAGATGATTTGCAGACCTGTAATTTGATTTTTAATTATATAATTTATGATGAAATTAATAGGCATTTCAATAAATAGCTATCTTAACCTTTAATTATTTACATTTTTAAAATTTTTCAGCCGGACGTGGTGGCGCACGCCTTTAATCCCAGCACTCGGGAGGCAGAGGCAGGCGGATTTCTGAGTTCGAGGCCAGCCTGGTCTACAAAGTGAGTGCCAGGACAGCCAGGGCTACACAGAGAAACCCTGTCTCGAAAAACCAAAAAAAAAAAAAAAAAAAAATTTTTTTCAAGCTTCTATGACCTATAAATTTAGCTTCATACAAAATCAGCAACTGGATTTGTACATCTAACCATTTTGTGTGTTTTCTTCTTTAATCACTTTTATTTTAATTGAAATCATTTGTTTTACATTATCATACATGAGTACTATCTTGACATCATTTCCAACCTTCCTTCTTCCTCTACAACTCCTTCTGTGACACCCCAACCCTCTCAAATTCATGACATCTTTGCTACTTTATAGCCCCCCCCCCCACACACACACACACACATACCACTTTAACAATGATCTTGCAAAACCAAGGACTTGTAATGATGAAATTGGCAACCAGTAACAGTATCCTTTGCTAAGCTATTCATAAACTTTATATTTAGTATAAGAGAGAAAGGCGATGTAGCTCGTCACAAGTGTCCCTGACTTGAATGAGATCCAAAGTTTGATCCCATAAAAATGAAAAGAGCTGTATCAATCAAGGCAAAGGTAACTGGTAAAAAGTAAGCATGCAGCTCAGTAGGGAGTAAAAAATATGGATGCACACATGCATGGTCAGCTCATGTTTGCTAAATGTAAAAAGGCAACTAAATGGAGAAAGTGTAATCTTTTCAACAAAATGTTACTCAAGATGGTAAGACATCCATATAAAAAGCTGTCATATTTACCACATACAAAAGTTAATCCACATACAACTTCTAGAAAAAAAAAAAAAGCACACATAGAAAGCCTTTTACATCACGATTGGCAAAGATTTCTGAAATTCAAAACCAAAAAAAAAAAAAAAAAAAAACCTATGACTGATGAAAACAAAAACATGGCCAGAAGGCAGAGAACAACTGGGCCAGGAGAAACATAAAACAATACTTGATCATGAATCTGTGTCCAGAACACATAAAGAACTCTTCAAACGCCAACTCTGTGTACCAAAATCATAGTAAACAAAATGGCAATCCATGGAATCAAAAAAAAAAAGAATACTTCCAAGTCATATTTCATATTGGTCTTGTAGGCAGTCTGTGAAGTACTCTCTTGATGACTGGTTGATTGTGGTAGTACCCCAATTCTAGGGAGGTCTCACCTGGACCAAGCAAGTTGATAGAGGTTGCACATGCCTTCAGTTTCAGCACTCCACAGGCAAAGACAGATGGATCTCTGAGTTTGAGACCAGCCTGGGCTACAGAGTGAGTTCCGGAGCTACCCAGAGAAACTCTGTCTCAACAACAACTACAACAAGCAAGTTGCACAAGTCAGAGAAGCAGCATTCCTCTGCGATCACCGTTACTGCCTCAGAGTACTGGATGAACTGTGTGTTATCGGAACATGTAAACTCTTTCCTCCCAAGTTGGTCATGGTGTTTATCACATCAATAGAGAGGAAAGCACCACAACACTTAAAAGACGAGAAATGGAGATGGCAAGTACATGAAAACACATTTAACATGATCCGCCGTGTGGTTCATGAGACACCATTTCCTACTATACAGACACTGGGCTCAACCCCAGAATCACTGGGGCACTTAAGAATAGAGAATGAAGTGTGTATTAGTTAACTATCACTGTGGCAAAATATCTTGAGATTCAGCTCAAGAGAAGGAGGGTTGATTTATTTTAGTTTATGGTATAAGGAAGGATACAGTCTAACATAGTAGGAATTGCATGGTGATTGGAGTAAAATGCAGCCAGTAGTCTTTTTAGTCAGGAAGTGGAGAGAGACCATGTACTCCACAAGATGCCTCCTTTGTATTACGGCTCAAGACTACAGAAATACTACTACCCATAGTCAGGGAGGGTCTTCCCTCCTCCGTTAAACATATCCACAGGTATGCCTCATTTTGTCTCTTAGATGATTCCAAATTCAGTCAACTTGGCAATAAAGACTGATCATTACAAGGTGCTCAGCATTAATGTACAGAGAAATACAAACTAAAAGAGTTATAATGAGATACTACTAGACATCTACTAGAATAGCTAAACTCAAAGGTTAAAACCAACAATATCAAGAGCTGTGGAGAAGACAGACTCATACGTTGCTGGTGAGAAGGCACATCCAATCAGCCATGTCCTATAAAAGTAACAGCTAGCATAAAACCCACTGTCAAGGAAACTGCATACTAACTCAGATTTATTCATAATCAACAAAAACTGTAAACAACCTAAATGTAGCATCAAATATAGTATGAGTAAGCTATTATACACTCATAAAATGGGGTGGGATTTAGTAATAACCAAGAATTAGATAGCAACACAAGCAACATTATTGAAGTCTCAAATGCATTAATCTAAGCATGTGAAACCAGTCTCAAAAAGCTACTTATTACACAAATCCATCTATAAGACATCCTGGAAAAAGTCAAAGTTTAAAAAGACAGATCAGTGGCCCAATGCAGACTGTAAGGGGAAAGAGTTGACCACAAAGAGATTTGAACACAGTTTTAAGGTAATGGAGTCATTCTGCATTTTGAGTGGAATATTAGTTATGTAACTATGTCAAAACTCAGAACTATATACTAGATGAGTGTGAATTTACTGTTATATAAATTACAACAATAAAAATGATAAATGTATTAAGAAAAATAAATGTAATACATAAAATGCTACCAACCCATTATATCACAATCAAGCAATCAAAGACATAAAGTATAAAATTATTTTATGTATAATCAAGCTCTGATGCAGAGATGCTACCAATTAAGCACAATGAAAACAACAGAAGCTCAGCTTTACAAGTTAAAAGTTAAGATAGGTGTTATTGAAATGACTTCTCCATTTAGTAAGACAGGAAAAGGTCAACCATACCCTTCCTGGAAGCACTTTATTTGAATAATTAACTAGCTCTATCAAATCCTCATGAGATAATCAGGTGCTAAGTGCTCAGGAACATAGTTTTCCCACCTCCAGTTGTCAACTGCTCAGAAATAATCAGTGTAAGGCATATGCCATTTATTTAAACACTCTCTAAGCAGGAGAACCATCAGTAGAGTCAGTTCTGCTAAAAAGAAGAAAAAGGGTAAATTTAAGGAGCCATACTTGAAAACAGAAAAAGCATGAATTGGTGTTGTTATCCCTATAGCATTTTATTTAGTTTTTCCTTTTTGAGACAAAGTTTTTATACATAGCCCTGGCCATTCTGCAACTTGTTATATAAAGCAGGCTGAGCTGTGCTACATGACACCCAGCTACTTTTTTAAAGTTTTTATTTCTATGTGTGTGTAAGGGTGTCTGCAGAGGCCAGAAGAGGCCATCAGATCCTCTGGAGGTGGAGGTACAGACAGCTGTGAGCAGCCAAACATGGGACCATCAACTAAACTCTTTTTAAAGTCTTTTTAAAGAACAAGCACTATTTCCACTGAGCCATGTCTCCAGCTCCTAGCCTAACTTTCAATACATAAACACCACAGTTTACAACACAGGTTGGATTTCTTCCCCATTTCTAAAGCAACAAAAAAGCAAAAGTAGAATTAAAATCCAGACCAATCTGATCCCAAAGCTGGTATTTCCACTGTTTACTAATAATCTTTCCTATCTGCAATGCTTGGGCTATACATGCTTCAAATGAACAATTATCTTTTTAGAATATGGCCTCCCCACAACATGCATACCAACCTGCTAAGTAGCTAAGGATGATTTTGAATTTCTGACTTCCGGGTTTCACAGATGAGAATTTAATGTGATTCTGGGGATGGAAGAGGGCTTCCTACATGCTACAACTAAGCTCACTATCAACTGAGTTTATCCTAAGTTCTTTCAAGATTTTAATAAGAACATATCTTAATATTAAACCCCAAGCATACAAACATGTATATACAACCAGTTTATAATATATAATCTTTTATCCATCATTCAAAATTCTAAGCAACAAATCACTTAATTTTAGAGATTAAAATAGCAAATACATAAGAAATAACCAAAGCATATGTGAAAAAGTAATCATGCTTACTTCTGACCTTAATGAAGAACTTATTATAAATCTAATTTTAAACAAAAGAATATAGAAAAAAATTCCCCTTTCTTTTGGCTTCCTGACATCTGGCTTTCCTCTATTGTTTTCAAAGCTTCCAGTATCCTGAATTATAACACGATTATTTACTGCAGCAGAAACTCACCCTGTGAAGCGTCACTGTGTGCTGTTCCCATATAGCCGTTTCCTCCATTGCTGTGCTCTGATAAAGGAAAAGAAAACAAAGCATTTACCTTTAAAAGAAAAACTAAGTATTTAATAAAGTAAAAGAAAGCATTCTGGAAACAACTCGGCACAATAAAATACCAAGACTTGCACTGTAAATATTAAAAGTATTCTAGAAACCACTTAGTAACTATGAAAGGGTTGTTTTTGTTTTAAGAGATAGGAAACCACACACAGGAACTCCCTTTGTTTTAACTTAATTTGGACAGACACCACTCTACACGTAACACAGCAGAATTGAGTTAAAACTAGAAAATTCAGCAACTTTATGCTTACCATCAGACAGACAAGATCTAAGTGGACTTACAAGCATTTTTCATGCAGCACACAAGAAAAGGTACCTCTGAACTCAGTATTTGTAAATACACGTTCCAGAAAAACAAATTTAGACCATCTGAGAGATTAAAGTCACTATTCTATCCAGTTTCAGTTTTATGTCAGAATCACTTCCTCTAAGTTCATGTATAGTCATACAGAAAGAGGCTTTTATGTTACACATACCATAAACATGCATTTACTAAAACATTAAAACAAAAATCTCAAGGCCCCAATCCCCCAGATCCATAAACAATCAGTGTAAATCCTAGCCAGTCCACAGGGTAGCTGCATTTTATCTCCTACCATCAGTCTCTCATAGAGATAATAAGATGATCTGAAAGTTGAACACTAAAAATTTAAAAACAACATTTCCTTCAATGTTGGGTTAACAACTCTTGATAGTTTAAAGTAATGCAGCCCCTCTTAACACTACTTTTTAATAAATTGGGATGCTTATTCTAGAGGAGGAGGAGGAAGAGGAGGAGGAGGAGGAAGAGGAAGATCTTTTCAGCATGGTGAAGTGACGGTAGCATGGCATAGTCACATCGTCCTTCATCAGCTATTACTATAAGTGTCTTTCACCAGTGAGATCTGTCTCTGTTACATAGTTATCAGTAGCATCACAAGACGACTCACATCAAGGTGACAGAGACCTATTTCTTTCTTCCCACAGTAACTTTAATTGAAGATTAATGCCACTTTAGAAAATGAACTCCTATAAAGGAAGCCTGCTTCCCTAAATTCAAAGCAACTAGACTGACTTTCCTCCCAAATGAATAAGGGACGAGAGAGAAAGGATCTCTGTGTTCACTCCCATAGATAAGAACTGCCAACTTTACCAGCTTTTGTTTCAACCTTCCAATGATGAGCAGCAAAACTTTCTTTTAATGAGACTTGCCTGGAAACAAAACTGTTTTGTGTTTTTAAAAAAAACTGACCAGATTTTAAGACAGACAGACAGACAAACACACACACACACACACACACACACACACACACACTGCACAAAGCTTCCTCCATCCATGTGAAACACTGACCATGAGGAGCAGATGCACTGAACAGCCACAGTTCACTAAAACACACAGAATGAAGTGTCTGCAATAACTGCCAGGCTGAGCAATCTCAGCTGATGCTAACAATGAAAACTGCTTGCAGAGCTCTAAACTGGTTTCTCTGGGATCCACTTTGTTGACTAGTAGCAGTGCTTCACTGACTTCTTAATCCCCTCCCCATCAGTCTAAACTGTTAAATGATCTGATAACTGGCACTTTCCTCGGTTACTATCTTATGAAAAGTGTGTGGTTCTCCACAAGGCTGTGATGATCACATAAGTTTACACTGTTGGGCAAAGGAGAGCAGATTATACAACAGCTTGGGTATTGCCAAAAATCTAATTTTGTTTAAGCCAAAGTGA
This sequence comes from Mus caroli, assembly GCF_978045245.1. Classification (NCBI taxonomy): domain Eukaryota; kingdom Metazoa; phylum Chordata; class Mammalia; order Rodentia; family Muridae; genus Mus; species Mus caroli. The sequence continues at coordinate 81,615,458 of NW_028227263.1, read as the reverse complement.
AGAGGAAGTTGAAAGGATATGAAAAGGTTCACACTGATCAGCTTGAAATAAAGGGAGTGTGGGTGGTATTCCTCATCAGGTGTTCTATCTTTTTGTTCTTTTTTACTCATAATAAACTGGCAACATATTTCACACTACATTCACATTCCACTGTTACTGGAAGTTCCAAACATTTGCTTCTAGTTGGACTTTTTGTTTTAAAGGTTTTGTTTACTAAGTTATGAAAATGATTGAGAATGAACTGGACACTTTAGAATAGGGCGGACATTCTCTGGAAGAATACCTACAAAATTCTGAAGAGAAAAGGAAACTGGCTGGGGAGGCTTACCTTGACTGTTAAGACTTTTTGTACTGTTTTATAATGCTCATCTACTGCTGTGAAAAGAAATTTAAGTGCAAACTTAATTTTCATGCTATAAATGTATAAATCTATTTAAAAATGAATCAAGCCGGGCGTGGTGGCTCACGCCTTTAATCCCAGCACTCGGGAGGCAGAGGCAGGCGGATTTCTGAGTTCGAGGCCAGCCTGGTCTACAAAGTGAGTTCCAGGACAGCCAGGGCTACACAGAGAAACCCTGTCTCGAAAAACCAAAAAATAAATAAATAAATAAATAAATAAATAAATAAAAATAAAAATGAATCATTGTAAAATCCACGTAAGTGCCTCTGTTTAAACCATCATCAGTCCCACTCTAAAACTGTCTAGGCTTGTAGGAAACTAAGAAACAGGACATTAATCTGCTAAGCATGATAATTCTGCTTCTAGTTCTCTGTTGACTACACAAGATACACAGACAATGAGCTAGCCTAGAAATAAGATCAGAACCCAAGCTGTTAAAAATCTTAGTTTTCCTCACCTATAAGATCAGGAAATTAGACTAAATTATCTCAAGGAGAAATGTCTTCCCAGTTCCAAAGGTCTATTTATTAAAGTGTACTACAGAATAGATTACAAATTCAATAATTAGCATCAAAAGTGACTGCAATTCACGGTTGCTGTATTAGTTTTGCACACACTTCTAAGTCTGCATCAACTGACTAGAATCATAATTTCAAAAGAAGCAAAAAGCTGTATTTCAGAATCTGCCAAGAGTTTGTTTGGTTTCTTTGTTCTAAGCTCCAGCTGGCAAATACACTACTCAGATCACCAATCTGAAGGGCTTCCTGCCAACTCTCGATCCTAATTCTAGGCAGTTCCATCATCCTTTACACCAATTACAAATCAAATGGGAGAAAGCAAGCCTGGAGAGCTGAACTGACAAGGAGCTCACTTTCCTAGGTCTGAGCAGTACATGGATGGCATGTGTGGTGGTGTACTGTTGAGAACTTTAAACTCAAACAGTGCAATCAGAATTCATCCTGAAGACCATAAATGGAAGGCAAATTTAAGACAGAAAGAAAGGAAAGTTAACATGAGACGGAGGGAGCTCTAGGCAAGGCAGTAGTGGTGCATGCCTTTACTCTTAACACTGGGGAAACAGAGATAGGCAGATATAATATCTCTGAGTTCCAGGACAGCCTGGGCTATACAGAGAAACTCGGTCTTGAAAAATCAAAACAAAACATAACAAAAAAAAAAAAAAAAAAAAAGCCAGTTCTGAAAGTACAGTTACAAATGTGGTCTCACACATGCATAAATTGAGGTACCCAGGGTTTACATTTCTGAAAATCAAGACTGAGACCTAGATAGAGTAGATCTGGATCTAAGAGTAATCAACCAACACGACTGTAGAACTGAAACCAAGATCTATTTACAAAGGACTAAGATGACCCTACAGACTACAACTACTCTAGGGAAGGAAGGACCAAGTGGACCTTAACAGTTGCCAGTGAGAATACATAAAAACCCCCAGAGCCAATACAAAACATTCTTTACTGTTCAGAGAATACACCAAAATACAAGAACTGAACATCTCCTAATCTGAGACCAATATTCTTTGTTATCTAACATCACAAAAGAACAACATTTCCATGAGTTTTAGAAATGCTAGATCCTTATTTGACTAGAAAATTACTGTTGCTAGGCAGTGGTGGTGCACGCCTTTAATCCCAGCACTTGGGAGGCAGAGGCAGGAGAATTTCTGAGTTCGAGGCCATCCTGGTCTACAGAGTGAATTCCAGGACAGCCAGGGCTACACAGAAAAACCCTGTCTCGAAAAAGGAAAAAAAGAAAGAAAAGAAATTGCTGTTAAAGCACCCCGAACTGTTCTGCACGGCTCCCAGCCCCATCAGGAAAGCCAAGCACTCCCGCTCTCTCTGGAAGCGACTCTGTTCCCTACGCCCTTCCCATTCCCTGGAGCGCCAAGGTTTGGGGGTTTTATTTGTTTGTTGTTGTTGTTTTGTTTTGTTTTTCATTGTGTTTTATTTTTGTTGTTGGCTTTTATTCAATCTAAAGTAGAATACAACACTACTTCTTGGGGTAAAACTGAGTGAGAAACTAAGAATGCAGGGATGGACCTTGACCTGTGAATTTTCAAATACACCATGTCATACTCTAACCACTGTTCTACAAATGAAGCACAAAGATGGGGACTAAAATGTGTTCAAAGATAGCAGATGGCAAACAGTGGCAGTGATCTAAGGACATCACTTCAGTTCTGGAAACAGAGATGCACAGATCAGCCTTAAGTTCAATGCTGTGAGGGTCTCAGGAGACACCCAGAGCAGCCAGGGACTCAACACAACTCACAGATACAAGAGGAAAAAACAAACAACAACAACAAAAATCCACCTCATTAAATGTAAGAATTCAAGTAGTTATTATAAGCATGCAGTGAGTACAGAATAGAAATTGTGTAACAAGTGAGCAGAAATGGAACACTGAGTTACAGTGTGAGAGACACTGACACTGCAGGGAACCAGCAGCTCTGGAAACGCAGCGCTTCAGAGTTTAAGTTTAAAGAAAATCACGTAGCAAAACGAAAAATGTCAATTTTGTAAAAGAAAGCCTATTTCTGTATTTATAGGAAAAGGGCTGGCTTTAGAATCATATATTTAAGCTTTTGTACTTGTCTAATTGAACAGACATATATAAACCTTCTAAACTACAAATAACATGAGTTTTAAAGTAAGCAGACAAAAATAGTTTACTCTGTTAGAAGTTAGGACAGAGTCACCCTTGTGCACGGGCATAGAAGTTGGAAGAAACTATGCCTATGATCTATCTATTTAATGTACCATTTAAAAAAAAAAAAAACTTTAAAATAATTCATGTGGGTTCAACAAGTGAAGCAGGAGCTGTCCCTAAAGCTGTTGCATGTCTGTGGAATCCATTCCCCTAACTGAACTGCCTCATTTGGCCTGAGTGAGAGAGGATGCGCCTAATCCTACAGACATTTGATGTGTCAGGATGGGGGGATATGGGAGGGTGGAGTGAAGTACTCTCTCAGAGAAGGGGATAGGGGAGGGACTGTGTGAGAGGGGACCAGGAGTGGGGACAGCAATCAAAATGTAAAATGAATAAATAAATCAATGGAAAAAAATTAAAAGTGTGCCAATTTTTTAAAAAAAACTTCAAAATAAAGTAATTTTGATGCTGGGCGTGGTAGCGCATGCCTTTAATCCCAGCACTCGGGAGGCAGAGGCAGGCGGATTTCTGAGTTCGAGGCCAGCCTGGTCTACAAAGTGAGTTCCAGGACAGCTAGGGCTATACAGAGAAACCCTGTCTCAAAAAAACAAAAACAAAAACAAAAAAACAAAAACAAAAAAAAGTAATTTGATGATAAAAGCTGTAATGGAATTGGTAAAAATAAGTCAAATATACATAATTTGTCTTTTTTTGTCTTTTTTTTTATTAGGTATTTTCCTCAATTACATTTCCAATGCTATCCAAAAAATTCCCCAATACACTCCCCCCCCCCAGTCTCCCACCCACCCACCCCCACACCCCTTGGCCCTGGCATTCCCCTGGACTGGGGCATATAAAGTTGGCAAGTCCAATGGGCCTCTCTTTCCAGTGATGGCCGACTAGGCCATCTTTTGATACAAATGCAGCTAGAGTCAAGAGCTCTGGGGTACTGGTTAGTTCATAATAATGTTCCACCTATGGGGTTGCAGTTCCCTTTAGCTCCTTGGGTACTTTCTCTAGCTCCTCCATTGGGGGCCCTGTGATCCATCCAATAGCTGACTGTGAGCATCCACTTCTGTGTTTGCTAGGCCCCGGTTTGTCTGTCTTTTTAAAAAGAAAACATTGGAACAATTCATTGTAGTACTTTGAAAAACTGGTACTTTTTTTCTGTTACTAAGTGTTTATTCTGTCTTTCTTACAAACAGTAACAGTGGATAAACAAGCAGCACATGGAAAGACCTTTCTTTTTAAGCCAGGAGGTGGTGGCCTTTAATCCCAGCACTTGGGAGGCAGAGGCAGGCGGATTTCTGAGTTCCGAGGCCAGCCTGGTCTACAGAGTGAGTTCCAGGACAGCTAGGGCTATACAGAGAAACCCTGTCTTGAAAAACCAAAAAAAAAAAAAAAAAAAAAAAAGAAAAGAAAAGAAAAGAAAGAAAGAAAGAGAAAAGAAAAGACGTTTTTCTTAGCTATACCAGCTAATAAATCACAAAAAAATAAAATTTAAACACCATCATCTGGGAATACCTAGTGAATTAAGAAATCTAGGCAAGCACTCAGAAAGGGGGGGGGGGGAAGAGGAGGTAGGAGGAAGAGGAAGAAGAAAGGAGGAAGAGAAGGAAGAAGGAGAGGGAGAAAGAGGAGGAAGGAGAAAGAGGAGGAAGGAGAAGAAGAAAGAGGAGGAAGGAGAAGAAGGAAGAGGAGGAGGAGGGAAAGCTCTAAGAAACTACAAAGACCTTAGAATCTGGTATGACTTATAAAGCCAGGTGTGGCAAACCTAGGCCTTTATTTCAGGGAAGGCATGAAGAACAGGAGTTCAAGGTACATGGAGAGTTTAGGACCAGCCTGGGCTACATGAGACCATGTGGGAGGGTGAGGAGGGAAGGAAAGATCTTACAAAGAAATGTTCTGGGTACTGGGCTCATAAATTGGTATCTGTACTAAAATGAGAATAACATCGAAGATTAATCATAATTTCCATTTGAAATGTTTTCTACTTAAAAAAAAAAAAAGAAAAAGAAACACAACTTGAAATCATTAATATGAGAAGACCCAAACCTAGAGTGCTGCTATCATGATCCAGCTAGCACTAAGAAAATTTCTCTGCACCAGTTACTTCAGCAGCTGCCTTCTTTTCAGGAACACAAAAAGTAGTAGTCTTAGAGATAAGCAAGTATATTACAGGAGCACTTTAAAAGATTATCTAATACAATATAACAACGTAAAATAAATTAACTCTTTATCAAATAGCCAGCTTCAAGTGGTAGAAAGATACATAGTGAAAGGATCTTAATGCTGCTGGAATTCTAATCAGTACAATCTCTTAGTGCCAGACAGGGAGGGATGGATGTGGAAAACATCCCAGGTAAAGAAAACAGCCTAATCAAGAGCCCCATCCCTAGCAGGAAGTGTCTCAACTCATTCAAATGATCTGCATTTATTAAGTGCTAGGATAATCTAAGCTCTGCAACAGCCAGTTATAATCAATATGACTGTGCTTCTCTAGTGGGAGACACGGATGATCCAAACACTTCAGGGCTTGATACATAATCATGGGCTTAAATAAATACTACCTAGAAAGAAAACCAGTGCCCTGAGAGGAGTAAAGAGAAAGCTGGCAGACGTGCCTGGCAGACCTGCAGAAAGGCTGGAAGAGATGCCTGCAAGGTTACGTAAACATCCTTACAGCTCTTTCAAAGGATTGGAGTTTGGCTCCCAACACCCATATCGAGTAGCTCACAACCACCTGGAACTTCAGCTCTAAGAGATCTGATACCCTCATCTGGTCTGTGAGCAACCACACCACACACACACACACACACACACACACACACACGTGCTTTAATAAGTGAGAAAAGGAAAGCAAAGTTTGTCAACAGAGGGCAAAGAAAACGATAAAAGATAAGGCCATTCAAGTAGACAACAGTCAAATAACCCAGCAACAGTTTATTATTACCAATTTTGGTCTTTTACTATCTAAAGCCAATAAATACAGAAATTTTTAGAATGAGTGAATGTGTGTGCTTTGGAAAAAGAGGAAGAGAACTAATCCTAACACTAAGATTCTGCTAAGATTCCTTTTAAGGCTCACAGAACTATGGAATAGAAGGCACACTCTGAACCGCTGTCTCTTGACTCATAAACGCACAGCAGCTGGGATTATTTACACAGACCAGGCATGGCTGAGAGGGGCTCATGAGGCTCCACATCTCGCTGAGGAGCTAGTAGGTGCTAAAGGAGGGTAAGTCTCTCTCTTGAGAGACCCTGTCAAATGCCCTCCAAACCTATGTGCACACAGGCAGCACTAATTAGACATAATGCATTGGGGGAGAGGGGCTGAAGGTAGGGAGACTGGGCTGACTCTTATCAAGTACATTCTATAAGTATATGGAATTGTTAAAAAGTAAAGATTCTTTGTTTTGGAAAAACAGGGGCTGAGATATTCTTTAGAAAGCTACTATAGTACTCCAAAGAGAATTAGTATGTATGTATGCTACTTTGGTGAAGTGAACTGAAAGACTCATTCACCACTAAGGTGTATATCCAAACGGAGTCTGTAACACTGGATTTGTAATGTACTTTAAAGTCTCTTGCCTGATCCATCAAACCAGGACTGATTTAAAGTAAGACAGTTTTCCTAAGGATCTGAAGAGCCCAAGTACTGTCTCTGAAATGAGAAAGTAACCTGCTGGTGAATCTACCTATCTACAGACTGAACTCCGTGCAGAAATAAGCTCAACCAAAATCCCTATATACCCTTTTCCAATATTAAAATGGGCTTCATTTACAATGTTTTAAAAAAGATATGTCAGCCGGGCGTGGTGGCACACACCTTGAATCCCAGCACTCAGGAGGCGGAGGCAGGCGGATTTCTGAGTTCGAGGCCAGTCTGGTCTACAAAGTGAGTTCCAGGACAGCCAGGGCTACACAGAGAAACCCTGTCTCAAAAAACCAAAAAAAGAAAAAAGAAATGTCAATGTGGCTTACCGTGTACTTGGTTCTATTCACATACAACTACCTAAGCTGGACACTACTTGCATTTTCTACTCCTGTTCCCTTTTAAATAGGTGAACCAGCAGCTAATGGTAGACAGATCCCCCAAAATTCAAAACCTAGACTCTAAACGCAGAAACTCAAAGATCCTTACAACTATTCAATGGCTGGTTTTTTTTTTTTTTTTTTTTTTTTTTTTTAATGCCTTATCTGTACAGAATCTGGCCTGGAAATAGGTATGTGGTGTTTACATGGGTATTCACCTTATGTATATTTTCTTTATACACTTTTACACATTAATACTAAGTTTTACAATAAGAAGGTAAGCAAAATTAATTGAGCTTTCTAGTTTTAGGTCAAGGTACTTGTCAATATAACAAAATTACAACTGGTTTTGAAAAACCGGAAAATCTGGCTTTCCTAACCCAGGAGAAGACCAGCTGGAGCTACGGCAGCTGATTCCTTCACTGCAGCTTGCTTCCAGCTTTCCAGACGCACACTACTTGTCCAGTCTTAGACTCACCCAACATACAGCATGTTCATCTGATGCTCATTTAGAATACAAGAATATTTAAATGTACACATATTTTGAGTTATAATCAGATGTAGCCACAGCAAATGAATTAACCCTGGAGCCTTCACTGTAAAAGAAAATAGTATTACCTAAGGATCATACAGCATGTGCTGGAGAGATGGCTCAATAGTGAAGAATACTAACTATTCTTCCAGAGGTCCTGAGTTCAATTCCCAGCCACCACATGGTGGCTCACAGCCATCTGTAATGGGATCAGATGCCTTCTTCTGGTGTGTCTGAAGACAGCTACAGTATATTCATATAAATAAAATAAATAAATCCTTAAAAAAACAAAAACAAATAGCACATCTATGAAACACTAAGCTCAGGACCTGTGAGTCTGCACTCAGCATACATGCAGAATCTACTGTCATTGCCCACTCATTTCCAATATTATAGGCAATACAGCACTGGTACAGTATATTTTTGCTTAAGTAAATACTCCAATACAATAAAAAAAAATCCGTAAATAAGCCTTCGAAACTCCTTTTCTAAGATACTACTGAAAAAGATATACATTCTATTTTAAAAGACAGCTTTGTTTTTCTATGTTTTTGTATATAAAATGTATTTCTGTTGACTGGAGATTTCCATAGTCTTCTCAGATAAAGCAAGGAACGCCCATTATGGGTTTCTTAATCTTAACTCTTTAAGAGTTGAATTATTCTCCAGATTAAAACTAACCAAAAGTGGCTTTCATATAACTGTTAAAACTCAAGTAACTGGAAAATTTGTCACTTTTTGCACAATATTCAACAAGTACAAAACTATAACTTAAACTACTTTTTTCCCCTCAAAGTCAATAAATAAGGCAAGTCTTCCTACAATAGAAAACCGTGGAGCTAAGCTAGATTCAGTGGCACAGCCTTGTAATCCCTGCACCCAGGAGGCTGAGGAAGAGGAACGGAGTTCAAAATCTGTCTGGACTACATAAGAAGTTTGAGGTCAGCCTGGACTACATAGTGACACTTGCTGCATGTGGAGAACACTGGCTACACCAAGTTAGGCATTGAGGAGCCTGCCTGCAGTCCAAGCACTTGGGAGGCTGATGTAGGAGGACTTTGCCAAAGTAGCCACATGTAAAGTTTTAGAGATCTCTGGTAGGACGCAAAAGTAAGTAATAAAATTATAGAGAAAAGTACCATAGAAGGCAAGACAAACATGGTCTTGTGGGGTAGGTAGGAGACTGTGGCCTGGCAATGGCACATGCAGAACAGCACTTAGCATCACACTCAAGATCTTGGCTGCTGTCTGCTCTCACTGTCACAACACTCACCAGGACAGAGACAGACATACACTTAGTGTTCTGGCTCCAGCATCTCGCCACATGTCTAGTAGTAATGGATGGACAGTGTCTATTCAATAACAAGTTCTCAACTCCAGACTGCTGGGATGTTTATAACACGTTAGACCCTCCCTAAACGTGAACAGTAACAGGAAACACAGAGCCTATCTCCCATGCCAATATAGTCACAGAGTTGCACATGAGTTATTCTTACTTACCTTATGTTTCTGAGATATCAAATATGCACAAACCATTTCCACAACTATAGCCAGACTCAATGTTTTAAAGTTAACAAAGGAAAATCTAGAAACTGTGTTAGATGTAATTTAGCTAACTCCTAGCCCTACCCCCCCACCACACCCCAAAGCAAGCAAAAGCCCAGAGCAGAACGCTGTTATTGTTTTAAGGTTTTTTGTGTGTGTGCTTTGTTTTGTTTTTAGATTTATTCATTTTATGTGTGAGTGTCTTGCCTTTATGTGTGTGCACTGCAAGCATGCTTGGTACCCACAGAGCTCAGAAGAAGGCATCAAATCCTCCAGAACTGGTGTTGCAGCTGACTGTGGCCACCAAGTGGGTGCTAGGAATCAAACCTGGGCCTCTACAGGAACAAAGAACGTTCTTAACCACTGAGCAATCTCTCCAGCCCTTGTGCCGTTTATTTACTGTGAATGTAACTGTAACTGCATCCCAAAAAGACCATATTTCTCTCGCCTTCTGTGGTACTTTTCTTTAAAATATTACTACTTACTTCTGCATCCTACCAACATAGCTCTAAAACTTTCTATGTGGCTGCTATGGCTCAACACTATGCTCTTCTATATCACCCTCCCAAGTACTCAGACTGCAAGAACGCACCTCCACTCCTTTCCTGGTCTTGCCTTTTTCTTCTCTGCATGCTGCAAGGTGTCAACTGTGTAGCCTAAGCTGATTTTGAACTTGTATCTGTATGTGGTACATGGACCTGAGCATTCTGGTGTGCTAAGTATGTAGAGGCCAGAGCAGGACATCAGCTATCTTCCTCTATCATTCTCTACCTTATTGCCTTGAGATGGTGTCTCTATTGAGGTAAAAAGAAAAGAAAACAAAACAAAACAAAAAAAACTGGCTGTTTAGGCAAGGCTGGATGGCCAGGGAGCTCTCAGGATTTGCCTGCCTGAGGTCCTCGCTGCTGAGGTTACAGGTGAAATAGTCTAGAACTCCTTAGCTAGAGAGAAACACAGATGAGGATAACTAGGAATAGCTAGGGATTCTCAGGCCTCCACTTCCCCAGGGCTAGGATTACAGGCATGCACTTATGCAGTACTAGGGACTGAACACTGGCCCTTGTGCATGCTGGACAAGCAAGCTCTGTACCAACTAAGAGCTACACCAAGCCCAAAACTCTTTGGTTTCTATGTAATGAATTACAAGGGGTTTTTTTTTGGGGGGGGGGATTTCAAGACAGGGTTTCTCTGTGTAGCCCTGGCTGTCTTGGAACTCACTTTGTAGACCAGGCTGGCCTCGAACTCAGAAATCCGCCTGCCTCTGCCTCCCAAGTGCTGGGATTAAAGGCGTGTGCCACCACGCCCGGCTTGGAATTTACTCTATTTTTAAAAACATAAAAGGTTTTAGCCAATCAAAACAAACTTACTATCAATAGAAATATTACCTTTGCTTTGGACCTTTCTCTGTGTGTCAATTTACCTCCCAGTATTCTGTCAACACAAAAACTCCTCATTCTGACAAAGAACTAAAAATGCACATGTGACAAAATCTACTAAACTGCTCTTTCACTGCAGCCACAGTTAAGACTTAGTACAATACATTACAAATGCAACAGCCCAAGACCTGCTTAGACCACGCCAATGGTGTGCTTCACGGGACAAAGTCTGGCACTGCTGGCTTTATCTCCAACTGTACAGCCAATCATTCAGAATCCAATTATTCTATCCATTTTCAAGTTATAAAATGAAACTCATGACTCATTCCTTCATACCTACCAAGCTTCTCTTCTCACTCATTATTAAGAATTTATCTGCTTAAGAAGAAATGGAAATAAAGCGCCTGGTTGGCCCATAAAGGAGCAACCTGAAGCCACTCTTCTCTGCAATAAATAAATTAAGCAGTACTCTAGGTCAAAGAGAGCAAAAGGCCTAGTTTTATTGCTGGCCTACCAAGAAAATGCTATTCAGAAACAGCAAGTTGGACTGTTTGAAACTTGGTAAACTATCCTATCCTAACGTCTATCTCTTTCCAAACTTACAAGTTTTTATTTTTTAATATTGCCTTTCAAAGTTCAGAGTTGAAACAAAAAAAAAAAACCATTCCAGTCAAACATTTCATGGAAATCATTCTAAATGAAAACTGTCTTTTAATATTTGTCATTTGATAAAAATTCTGACTAACAGGTTAGTTGGCAGGGTTGCCCCTCCCCCACCGCCCTGCCCCATGCTTGTCAGCAGTTACTAGGCTGCTCAGTGGGGACTTGGCAGAGAGTGTGAATTCGTGCTTCCCAGGCCTGGGATGTTCTACAGCTAGGCACATGAGGACAGGCATCAAGGGAGTTAAAAGTTGGGCCCCTGTCTTTCAGGAGACTAAATTATTAACACATCACAGCTAGATCCAGAAAGAAAATGACATTTCCAACAATTTCATCAAGTCTATTATTCTAAAAGACACTCCAAAAAGGATTTTTTAAAAGTTTTTTTTCCTTAGAGACATTTCCCTAACAGCACTATAACCTATTTTATTTATTGTGATTTATTCTTAACATCTGTATTGAGCTTATACTAGGTCTCTAAATAGAAAAGGATTAAAGAGCAGGTAAGTCAAGAGGCAGAACACCGTTTCTAGGATTTAAAAAAAAAAAAAGCAACTATCTGTAATTTCCCCCTCAAACCAAACAAGCAACAGTCCTCTAAATACCCCTCAGAGCTCTAAAAGCCACAGACTACTTCAAGCTCCTTACTGATTGGTGAGTGAGGCTGACACTATCACCACAGCAAGCAAGAGCAAGCATTAAGTCTTCCTCAATCCGAAATAAAAGTTTACTTTCTACAAGCTCCAACCATGATAGCATCTATTAGGGAGACCAGCATTCATGGGGTCATCCTCATGTCAATAAGCTATGAAGAGATCTTAAAAGCTATATAATGTAATGAGGACTACCGGCCAACTGACATGAACTAAAGCTTTAATGAATGCCATCTAAAATGCTGAACACACCAACATACTCAAAAGCCTGTGAGTAAAATACATTCTGGTGGAAACTACTGTGCAAACTGAGCAAAGTAGGTGGGGAAGCATCACTAGAACAAATCTCATAAATGGTGGTAGACACAACAAAGTGGAATCCTGCGCCTCGAGTGAGTTTTTACTCACTCTGGAAGCACATAAGCAAACACTCATCCGCTACCTCAGCAAACAATCCCCAGCAAACAAAGACTCAGGTAATAATTAGTTTTGATCAGTACCTTAGCTATTTTCTATAGTTCTTAAGTTTAAAATATGTTCAGCTGGTGAAAAGCAAATCCACTGTGCCTCCGTGGATAGCTGCCTGAGAATCCTTACAATAGACAGCAATGGTTTAAAGAAGAAAAGTGCAGATCATCATTTTTATGTCCGTCTACACTACAATTTCAGACATAGCCACTAGGAAAAACAAAACCCTTTCTCAGACACAAACATTTCACTACACAGCAAAACAAGAAAACGGCCCAGGAGGACAGCACAGAAATGTGTACTGTTTCCTCCAAAGTGATACAACTTGAAAATCCAGAAGCCAGCGCAACTTCCTTCAGCCACTTTCTGTGGGTCAGCCAATGAAACTGTTCCTAGTAATTACTAATACCATTTCCTTACATAATTACGCAATTACACGATAAGTCAGAGAACCATCCCCACACTTCTGTTGTCAACTTCTGAGTAACTGTTATCAGGTATGCTAGTAAGTAAACCTCACTGCAAACTCATCTGAGTTTGCACACCATACACAGGCCTTTCCCTTTATTTACTCACTATCATCAACAGAGAATCCCTTCCCAATCACTCCCCTGTGCGTGTGCGTGTGCGTGCGCGTGCCTCCCTGCACTTCTTTTCTCGTGTTTTGTCAATTATTTTTTCAAACACTTAAACCTTCATGAGGGGCAAGGAAGGAAAGATGGTTAGTGACTAAAGATGCTGTGACTCATGGATGCAAGCCTGACCAAAGCCACTAAACTGTCATCTGAGCGCCACTGGGCACTGTCACCACAGCATGTACCTCCATCATACACACCCACAAGAAATAACTCCAAGAGTCATCAGGATCTTATGGTTGTTTCATTTGAAGCAGAAAAGAGACACTTTTAAAACAGGATACCAGTCTTTGTAGTTCTATTTATGAAATAAAGGATTCTTTCCCGATAATCTATACTTAGTCTGACATATATTGTTTTCCCTTTTGCTTGTCTTAAATGTGCATATCACAAGCTTTCTGCTTCCACTTCATAGCATTACTGAGAGAATCAATTGAATTACCCCTACAGATTAATCTTAGCTCATATTTTTCATTTTATTTATTTATTTAGGTGGTTTCGAGACAGGGTTTCTCTGTGTAGCCTTGGCTGTCCTGGAACTCACGCCGTAGACAGGCTGGCCTCGAACTCAGAAATTTGCCTGCCTCTTGCCTCCCAAATGGTGGGATTAAAGGTGTGCGCCACCACGCCCAGCTATCTTAGCTCATATTTAATGTTGATCACAATCACTAACAGCCCATAAATATGTATTTCTGACTATGTGACTCCATTCTCTATTTTAAAGTACTCTGAATTTATAATAAATTGTTTTTTCTGAAAGGACTTTCTCCTTGCATTCATCTATGTGGTAAGATAAACATCGTAAGCTATCATGCTTTCTGTAACAGCACAATGGAACTCTCCTTAGAAGTCGCTGCACTGAACCATCAATTCAGGGACCATGGGTAAATCTACTGACGCTCGTCAGCCACAGAGTTTTACGGCACTGACTTGGATTTATGTCCTTCATCAAGAGTCAGGCCAACTCGCCAATATTTGCTGTGTTTATTCTTAGGTAAAGACTTTGGAGTAAGAGTTTGTGTATATCAGAATTTGAAACGCACTCTTTGGCATAGCAGTTTCACTTTTAATAAGCTGACATAGAGTAGCAGGTGTACAGATACAAAAATGTAAATACAATTATATAAATTATACTCATTGCAATAACAATATCCTGGAAACAAGCCCAACAGCTCCATCCAAAAGGCAGTGATGACTGGAGCAGCATGGTGAAAACTACTCAACCTTACAAAGCTGGAGAATGAAAAGTACTGGCGCACTCAAGTTCTACAACTGCTGTGCCAAAAACACAAGAGCAGGCTGCAAAATGAGTGTCTGTATGTCTTTACAGGGGTAGGAGAAACAAAAGCACCCTATGTAAAACAACCATGGAGCTGGAGCTTAAGCATTTTTGGTTCCCTAAGAACAATAAATGTGACTCAGGGAGGCAACTGGTTAACACTGCATTCACCAGTTCATTGAGGGAGGGCCTGGCTTTATGTAAGACTGCATCCAAGAAAATAACCCTTCAGTTCCCAGCTAAGGACGCAAATATTTAACTACAGAGGTGTTCCTATGTGCCATAAGATCTCAATACCATAATTTATGTGTAAAAGCACACCTTCTAAATCACCTTGCCACAGCAAGCTATTGGAAACACTTCTCTTGGAATAACACTTTCCAAGTGTGTTGTCTTGACTAACAAGTACCAGAGCTCACACTCTGAAACAAACTGACATTTTGTGTAATATGGCAACAAAAGCCTTTCATCCCAGGAAAGGAAGTCCCAGCAAATGCAAATATCATCACTTATATTTTAAAAGTAACAAATGTTGCACTGATTCTAGTTTTTGGACCCAGTCTTTCTTTTAGATCTTTTATCAATGTTTGCTCAAAAAAAAAAAAAAGATACAAACTAAATTACTCCTACGGAGGAAGACTCTATTCCTTTAAAACAATCTATACTAAACCTTGTATCCGCCAAAGAAACAAGGTCCTGTCAAGAATTCAGAAATTTCCATCTATTCTCAAAGGTTATGATTAAGTATTTCAAATAGAAACTACATAAAATCACCACCTGTTTAAGCTGTTTGAATAACGGATTGATTTTTCTCACACTGTATGTCATTGAAAAAGCAAGCACTTTAGGATTTTTTTAATTAAAACGTACAAAAGAAGGATTCTACTTCATCTTTAAGAATTTTAGCCTACCAGTAATCATCTGTGAGTCATTTATGCTCCACAATCATATTTCTGTAAGTAATCTCAATATACTCTTTGGTTCACCTAGTTCCAAAAAAAAAAAAAAAAGAATTTTAGCCTACTGTAATAATAATATAACACATTGTCAAGAAGCACACTTCAAAGCACACAGGAAAATAGGCAAGTTGTTTTGTGCAGAATTCACCAGGCTCTTTTGGTTTGCACCCATCTTACTGTCCATGTGTAGGGACACTTTGTGTTACTTCTGAAAGTTGAAATTAAAGTGCTTAAAAACTTTCCTCCTTCTGTGGCCTCACATAAATAATAAACCTCAAAATACACCATAGCTACTCTAGAGCTGAGTGTTTTGCTGTCTCCAAGCTTTATCGCTGCCATTGCGCATACCGCAGCGGGTGACATCAGATCGAAACTATAGGGTTTCGTCGGGTACCAACCACTCCTCCAGAGCCAGCCCCGCGGCTACCCACCCACCCTCCTGCTGCAGGTGACACCCCCGGGTCTCCGCAGACTCGCTCCCGGGACCTGAGAATCCTCACCCGGGGCGACTTTCCAGGCGCGGGACCTGTTGCACGTCGCCTTCCAGCGCAAGCTGGAGCCAGGCACCCGCAGCCGTGCACCTGCCCAGGCGGCAGGCGCACCCCCAGCCCGCCCTCCCGCCTTCCCTCCCCGCCCCGCCGCGGTCGCCCCCGGCTGCCGCCCGCGGGGAGGGCGGGGCGAGGCTCCCCCGCCGCCCCCCGCCGCCCAGCCCGCCGCCCGGCTGGCCGAGAGGTTCTCACCTTAGCGGCCGCGGCCCTGGCGGACATCTTGTCTCTCTCCGCGCCGCGCGAAGCTCCTCGGACCCGAAACTCCGCGCCGCCGGCCCGCCCGCTCCTCACGCCACCGTCCGCATAAACATCTCCCGGGAACGAGCGGGGCAGGGGCGGGGGAGGCCGGAAAGGCCCGGCCCACGGGGAGGGGATTCAAGTGGGACAAAAGTCCGGGAAGCGTCCGCCCCGCCCGGGCTTCTCCGCGGGGCACACCCGGCCGCCTGCTCGGCCTCCGCCGCCCTCGGCCGGCTCGCCGCTCCGCAGTACCCGGGCCTCCGACTGTCTCCTACGCCCTCGGGCGTCTCCTCCAAAGCCTGCTCCCGCACGTAACTTCCCTGGAACGCGCGGCCGCCGAGAGACGTGCCGTCGGCGGGCAGAGCCGTCGCGGGCAACTCAGGCGGCCACGCAAAACCTGCCGGACCGGGCCACTGAGCATGCCCAGCCGGCGGGGGCGGGGCCTCCGTGAGGGGCGGGGCCAGGCCGGGTCCGACCCCCGCGCGGAAGGAAAAGCTCGGCTATCCAAGTTACTTGCTAGGCGGTTTCCGCTGCCGCGCGATCCATCCTGTTTGTTTTTTATCACAGATCCGGCAGAATTCGATCCCCCCCACCCATCCCCGAGAACCCCAAACCCCTGTGTACTAAAGCTTTTTGACTCCCTACAAAGACTTGTCTACTTTCTCCTCAGCCAGCCACCCCAGATGGGCCCCACGCAGGAGTGTGACAATTAAGGTCGGCCTGGCCAATACCCAACTGTGGTTTCTTTAGCCTCGCAAGTAACAATGGTCACAACTGTCACCATGTGTCTCAGCACTGTTACCCCATTGGAGATACGTTTTTGTTTAAAGCACAGCAGAAGTGTTCTAGAAGGCTCAGGACAAACCGACTGCCTTAAATAAACCAGGTACAGATCTGGACACTGAGATAATCCCAGCCCCCTTCTCCCGCCTCGCTAGACAGGGATCTCAATAGAATATTTTAGGCTATCAAGATTGCTGAAATTCTTGGCCCCTGAAGAGACAGACCAGGCTGCCTGCCTTTCTAAACCAGAAAAGGATGTAAGGACACGCAGAATTCAACAAGTTCAATAGGCCACTGTGCAAACTTAGGCCAACTGCCTTGCCATTCTGTATACTGCAAAGCTCTTAAGGAATATTAGAAAATTTTAGTAACATTAGATAGCATCCTAAAGTACCTAGTATAGTGCTACAGTAGCTATACAAGGAAGAGGGAGACAGAAGCATCGGGTTTTCGACTATTGTTGTCTCTTGAGAATTCAACTACATGACCAAATTAAACCTAATTCTAACTTGGAAATATTCATACATGAAACATAAACATCAATTAAGGTTTCAAAGTCAAGTATTTTGCAACTCTAAGCCAGCTGAACCAGAAAAGAGCATCGTGCAAACCAAACCCTGTTTCTCGGGATGCAGGAAAACAGTTAAAGTCAGTTTTGTTTATTGTTTTGTTTTGTTTTAGTTGTGATGTGTGTAGTTATTTCACAGGCAAAGTGCCCTGCGTTCTCTCAAAGGAGGTGATTAAATTTATTCTATGAGAAAACAGCATTATAAAAGACTTGGGTGTGCTGTGGCTGAGAAAGCAGTTCCTGAAGGACTTTCATACCAGGGAGGGCATAAGAGGTTCCTGAAGGACTTTCATACCAGGGAGGGCATTACCATTTAATAAGAGATGCACTCTGCAAACCTGCCTAGCGGTTTGATGCACCTACTCCTTCCCTTTTCTCATTGGTCAATCAGTTTATCAAGTCTATTGTGTAAGCTAAATATTAGATCACTATATCGCTGTCTACATCTAATTTACCTGATTGGTCTTATCTTGCCATGGCTTAAAAAAAATAAATAAATAAAATCAAGGAAAACCACTTCACTTTCAGAATACTTTGCTTTAAAAAGTGTGTCAATTAAAAATTTCCAAATAATGTAACCGTTCTTAATATTTTCCAGTGGCATTTTGAGTAACTGAATTAAATTATCTAAAGTGAGCAAACTATAAGCTACACTAGGTAAGTTGAATAGATATTCTTTTTTTTTTTTTTTTTTGGTTTTTCAAGACAGGGTTTCTCTGTGTAGCCCTGGCTGTCCTGCAACTCACTCTGTAGACCAGGCTGGCCTTGAACTCAGAAATCTGCCTGCCTCTGCCTCCTGAGTGCTGGGATAAAGGCGTGCACCACCACACCCGGATTCTTTTTTTTTTTTTTTTTGTGAATAGATATTCTTAATATCTAAACCAAACTATATTTGTATATCTTCTCCAAATAGCAAGGGAAGGGTCCCATCATTTATAGAAATGAAGGTGCGGGTGCCATAATGAAACCTATTAATTTGTATCCTAACACAAATAATTTTAAAAAGTCATTTTTAAAGAAAATCACTTTTGGAGGAATCTATCTCCATCCCTAAAGTTTAACTGACTTGGGGTGGGGGATGTTTCTCTACAGTTTATGGGGGGGCTTCAATATGGAGGAGTAGAGCGCATATAGCATAATCGCTATCATTCTCATGAATTTAAATTTAAAAGGGAGAAATGCAGGTAAGTTAGAGCATCTCACTGAGAGTTACAAGAAAGTTCAACCCAACATTTCTTCCCTTTGTGTGCAGATTTCTTTCTGATCTACTGCAAAGGAACAGGAAACTGAAAACCACAACACTCAGAAGCACAACTTCCTGTGGGACTTCTGGTGTCTGCGGTCGGGCGGGCGGGCGGGCGGGCGGGCGGGCGGGCGGGCGGGCGGGCAGTCGGAGCGAAAGGAACTGAATTCAGCAGCTTTAGAAATCTTAGAATTGCTAAGTACCACGGCCTTGATTCAGTGAACTGTGTCTACACTCACGCATTGCATATGGATATTTATGTTTCTACTGTAAAAAACGAAACAAAAGACAACCACCTCTAGAAAAGCATAGTGAGGTTGCTTTTCATAAGTGCTGTGGGTTTATTCTTGAAAAGGAAAGAGGAAATGTTGGGCACCATGAGGTGATCTTGATAATGCAACGGGAGAGAGTATACTAACTGCCCCCCCAACCCATCAATAGTAGGGTACCATCACAGAGTGTTCTGAGCAGGCCACATCACTAAGGAGTCTGTGGATAGCTTCAGGACTTTCATATGCCCATAGTCACAGGGCAGAACAAAATGGGAACAAACTTTCTCTGACTTGTCAAATTTCTAGAGTCCTTAAACAATCAGGGTACAGTAGTGTATGCCTTTAACTCCAGCAGAGAACTGAGGCTGAGGCAGGCAGATCTCAGGCAAGCTGGTCTGCATAGTGAGATCCAGAACAGCCAGAGCTACTGAGAGAGGAGAGACCCACCTCAATGGATAGAAATGAGTAGGGAAGTCAGTTCTTTCCTTTTACCAAATAGGTCCCAGGTCCTTATGCTTGGCTCTTAACTGCTGAGCCATCTCACCAGCCCTTATTTGTATCTTATTTTAAAATAAACATTATAAATTGTATACCTAAAGGTTACTAAAAATTTTATATTATATATATATATATATATATATATATATATATATATGTGTGTGTGTGTGTGTGTGTGTGTGTATATATATACAACTACAATAAAGATACAAAAACATTGTTAATGATCAATGCAACTTGATTTTTACCATAAGCAAATATTAATTGTACATATTAGTAGGTTTCACCGTTACATTTCCATAAGAACATAGCCAGTGCTTGCATCATATCTACCTTCCCAGCTCCTCTGCCTTGCTCGTCCCTTTGTCGATTCTTTTTTTTTTTTTTTTTTTTCCTTCGAGACAGGGTTTCTCTGTGTAGCCCTGGCTGTCCTGGCACTCACTTTGTAGACCAGGCTGGCCTCGAACTCAGAAATCCACCTGCCTCTGCCTCCCGAGTGCTGGGACTAAAGGCGTGCGCCACCATGCCCGGCTGCGATTCTTTTTTTTTTAATAGTTCATATAAACACTAAAATCAAATCTTTTTGAAATTTTCTTCAGGGTAAAGAAGAGTATTTCTAACCTGGACTATTTGACACCACATCTCAAAAACAAAAACACCTCTCCCTGAGAGCCATCCTCCCTCCGACTGCAACAAGTGCCACTTTTTCTCTTGTCCTGAACAATCCACAAACAGAACTTAAGTGCAGCAATGCCCGCCCTGAGTGCAGAGCCTGAAGGTGGCCTGGCTCAGCTCGGAGTAGCGGGGTTACTTTTCTTCACAGTATCCGGTGTGTCTCTTCTGATCCCCTTCCCCATTGGTTCACCTCTCCCTAGCTCTTCTCCCGTTGGGAAAGGATGCTGACAATGGAAACTCTTCCCTCCTCAGAGTAGCCCCTCTTCTTCTCACCCTCCGCCCTGAGCTTCGAAGCCCACCCTGTGCTCCTTTCCTCTGTGTCCCCATCTCTCCATCCTCTCTCGGACCACAGAATTCTATCTTAGAATCCAAGCTTCCTCTGCCGTTTCCCATTTCAAAAATGAAACAAAATACTCACTGGTCAGTACCCACGGACTACCTTCAAAAGCTCACTGCAGTGCATAGCAATGCTTGTACTTGGCTGGAGATGGGGCAGGGCCGGGGAGGGGGAGGGGGAGGCTTACGGTCTTGAATCTTAGTTTCCATTTGGGATCTGTATTTTGGAAATAAATGTCTCAGAGACAGAGGAAGTTGCACTCTGAACTCTGGGCCCACACTGTCCCATCTTCCTCCCTCCAGTCACTTCCTAGGAACCGGTCTGGGCTATCTGCTAGCGCACCTCAGGAAGTCTACGTTGTTCCTTTCCCAGCTGCTTCCGACTCTGGCAAGGATCCAAGCAAGGGACCCGGGCGATTCCTGAGTGTACTTCCAGCACAAGAGGCCCAGACAGGCAATGCTACTTCCTGTCTGATGGGCAGCTGGTGAGGGGGTCCATCTTGGTTGGAAGTAAATCCTTGGCCAGCCTAGGCTGAATAACCAAGGAATCTAGTGATCGGGAGGGGCGTAGCAGTGGCGGTTAACATCCTCCATCTTCTTGGTGGAAGCAGTTGGCTGGAAACTCATTTTGCCCATACCTTACACGCAGCAGGCACTTTAAATCATTTGAGGAGAGGATCCTAGCAAGCCTGCAGGCCAAGGACACACAGAGGTAAGACCTGGTCCCCTGTGAAGGCCCATGCTTCTTTCAAGTGTGCCAAGCCAAGACTGGTTCTGTTTCTGGGTTTGGGATCTCCACTGGCTCTTTCCAACCTTCCTAAGTCTGGGTGTGCTCAAAGCATCCTCTCAGGTCAAGCCACAAGTCTGAATGGTATCAATTCCTCACAGGAGCTAAAATCTCTGAGATTTACATTTAAAAGTGGTGTTGCGGCGCAATGTGAGTAGTAAAATGTGTTCTAATATTTTACATTTCAAGTTTCTCTTTCTGTAGAATGACATTGATTAGCAAATAAGTATGACAAATCATGATGGCAACCACTGAAGGGAAAAACAACCCCACCAGGTTTAGGCTGTAATTAAGGGCTTTCCCGGCACTTTTTCTTATATTGGGAACAGGATCTGATTTCCAAGATCCAGACACAGGGAAGATTATTCCACCTCTCCCTATAGATAATGTTCAATTGGTAGCAAGCCTCCTCAGAGCTGCCCACAAGCCATTTCTCTGTGTCAAGGCATGCCCAAATCGTCTGGGTCTTCCCTCCTCCCTAATTTCACAAGTAATATATAGTTTTAAAAGCCACTGTGCTCACATTCCAGTTGCCCATAAATACTATCATTTAAACCTAAATAGAAAGTTTGCCTCCAGATCGCTTTCTGGCTTTGACTTCTCTCTCTCTCTCTCTCTCTCTCTCTCTCTCTCTCTCTCTCTCTCTCTCTCTCTCTCTCTCTCATAGTGTGAGCTGGCTCATGTGTGCACACACACATGCTAAGTAAAAACTCCAGGGAGTCCCTGGACCCATTTTCCTCTCTTGTTAGCATCTTGCATGTCCCTGAAACATTGAACGTCTCTTGGTTCACATTAATACAACTAACTCAACTGTCAAGTTCTGCCAGTCACCCCCCTCCGCCCCCCACTATCCCACAGTGCTGGGAATGAAACACAGGGCTTCCCAAACATTAAACAAGCACTCTACCACTGAATTCATTTTTTTTCTTTTTTTTTCTTTTTTTTTTTTTAATTCTCTCCTCCTCCTCCTCTTCCTCTTCTTCTGCTTTCTTCTTTTCTTGAGACTGCCTCATGTGTCCAAGGCTGCCTCGAACTCACTATATAGCTGAAGACGACCCCGTATTTCTGACCATTCTGCCAAGTGCTGAGATCCTAGATAAGACACCACCATGCCTGATTTGAGAGTTAACGCTTTGAAGTTCACTTACATTCTTCCTTTTTTGTCAACTTCTCCTACTCTCCAGATATTAGGAAGACTATTTTGAACATGTTAATTTTAAACTTCTACATTTTCCAGCAGTTTGTGGGTACATCATGTGGTGGTTTGAATGAGAATGGTCTCCACAGGCTCATATGTGTAAAGGCTTGTTTCCAACTAGGGCACACTTTGAAGGATGAGGAGGTGTGGCTTTGGTGGAGGTAGGCTTTGAGTCTTCAGAGGCCCACACCCTTCCCAGTTAGCTCACTCTCTTATTGTCTCATGGTTGTATCTCAAGATGTAATCCCTCAGCTACTGTTCCAATGCCATGCCTGCTGCCATGCCCCTAAATGATGGTCATGACTCATTCTCTGAAACTGTAAGCCCGCAATAAATTCTTTCTTCTATAAGTTGTCTTAGTGTATTCACAATAATAGAAAAGCAACTAAGATGCATCATCAGACCAGACAGACTATATTGTCAGAAAGTAGGAGGACAAAGCAAAATATACATTTGTATTAGTATTTCTTATTCTCTTTGTCTCTCTAGATTTTTCTCTTGTGGTAAGGGTGTCATACACACACACACACACACACACACACACATATATCTCCCAGGTTGGCCTTGGGCTTGCTATATGGTGGGGGAATGACCTAGAACTTCCGAGCTTCCCACCTCTACCTCTCAAGTTTGGGGATCACAGGCCTGAGCCACCATACTTTGCTTAGCACATTTCTTATTCTGTTCAAGACCCATTTTCCCTAAGGCTCCACTTTATGACAAAACTACCAGGAGATACTTTCCGAGTTCTCACACGCTAGTGGATATGAGAATAAGCCATCTACATGTCCCTAGCTCTAAGTGTGTCATCCAAAGATGGCAGGAGAATCCAAAGCAGTGACTCGTGGGGGAAGGGAGCTTCTCCAGAAAGGCTGTCAGCAGGCAAGGGAGGCAGAGGTCACTTGGGGGCGTGCCCTGCAAGGGAATATTGAGTTCTGATGCCTCCCTGCCCTCTTCTGTCCTTGCCAAGAACCAAGTTGGAAAGAAAATCTAATATCCTTAGTGACCTAAACATGCAGGGAAGATGTTTTCAGTGACTGCAGCACATTCTAAGAAAAACAGCCTGGAAGGAAAGTCACTCCGTGATCTGATGCTAACAACAAGAACATACCATCTTGAATCCACTGTATAATAGTGTGCATTAATATAAACTTGCATATTCATCAATATACTTCTAACAATGTTTGTATCAGCATATATGGGTATATTTAACACATTACCATTATTAACATACACCTTTTTTTTTTTTTTTGGAAACAGGGTCTTACTCTGTAGCCGAGACTGGCCTCGAACTGACTATGCAGCCTAGACTCTACTCACACATCAATTTATAATGTTAGCATTATTACAGGATATGATCTTCATAAAGCTAAATTCAAATATAGAACAATTTCAAAGTAATAATGCTAATATATATTTTTGTGTAGGCTAATAATGACAATGTTATATGTTATAAGAGGGATACATATTCGTGCATATTATCATTGTTAGGAACTGATATTGTAACTAATAACAAAAAAAAAGTATAAAATAAAAAAAGTTAAATAAGCCAGGTGGTGGTGGCACACGCCAGCCCTCAGGAGGCAGAGGCAGGCAAGTCTCTGTAAGTGTGAGGCTAGCCTGGTCTACAGAGCTAAAGAAACCCTACCTTGAAAATCCAAACAACAACAACAACAACAACAACAAACCCAAAAAACACAAACGACAAAAAAAGTTAACTGAACATTTTGTAACTACTGAATTTTTTTACTGGTGCCATTGTAAAATAGCCCTGGCTACTGAAAGGGGCCTAGAAATCAAAACAGCTCAACATCAATGGGCACTTAGCACACATACTGCAATGTCCAGCCGGGAACAGGCAGTTAGAAGTGGAGGTCAAGGAATCTGCAAGCTCCAGAAAGCAGGAACAAGTAACAGTGGGTCAAAGGATATAAAAACCAGGAAGCTGCTCCCAAGGACCAAAGATGATACAATCTGATAGGAAGAAAGAAAAGGAGGAAGAAGGGGGAGGGGAAGGAGAAGGATGAAAGGAAAGAATAAACACCAGACATTTAGTCCCATGAAGAAAAGAGGGAAAGGTCTTGTAAACAAACCTAACTCCCTGAACAGCCCTGTGCACATAGGGACCCTGGCTTCTCAAGCAACAGCAAGGATACATTTTGTCCCCTAGAATCAGGGAGGGAATGTCTGTCCTGGAATTCCAGCTAAGAAGGGTAAACTTATGACTTCAAAATATCATCCTGGATCTTTAGACACAAGGGCGGAAGAACCTCTCCCACACTCCCAGAATGCCTCAGAGACAAGCTTTTATGCCTCCTATGAGACAACTGGAAACACCCAGTACTGTCTATAAGCAATTCTTGTCCCCCTCAAAACTGTGATCTGAATGGCCTCTAGCCAAAGCTGTGGTGTATTGACAGAAATGGAGGTGATAGAAGAGCAGGTTAATGACATTAAAGAAGCAAATAAATGCGGAAGGTTCTTTGGAAAGAGGATGCTTCCCATGCAAACCAGTGGGGAAGACAAATGAAAAGAAAAGGCTTGGGAGGGAGCTGAGTTAGTAAAGCACTTACCTAGCTTGAAGCCTGGGTTTTACCTCCAGTATTGCGTCACCACATACCTCTAATTCCAGAGCTTGGGAGGGAGGTGGAAGCAGGAAGATCAGACCTTCAAGGCCATCCCTGGGTATAAAATGAGCTAGAGGCCAATCTGGGATGCATAAGATCCTGTGGATGAAAGAATGGAAGAGGGAAGGAGGGAGGGAGGATCTTATGCAAACTCCTCTTCAAATCTATCTGCTTCTACAAGAGATTTTAAAGATGGCTTAGGATGAGCAATCAGAGGCTGAGTTGGATGATGCCAAACATAATGATGGTTTCAGAGCTTCCTCTCAAGGAAGGGCCCTTCTGGAGAAATGTGCATGTAAACACATAAAGCTGAAATGCCAGGATGTTTGGAGTTTACTTTAAAAATAGTTTATCAAAGCGGAAATTGTAAAACTAGGAGTGAACTTGCAACAAAATACTGAAAACTGGTGAGTCCCAGTGATGTGCAGCAGAGGCTCTATGAGCCGATTCTTTCTGCTCTAGGGTATGTTGGATAACAGCATAGATCTGGCTTCTTTTGATCATGAACAGTAACAGGAACATAAAAACAGACATATGTCTGTCTGGAAAGATAGACCGTAAAAGACTGCACAAGTTCTTCCCATCCCGGACTGGATGTGTCATGGGGTAGTCTTCTCTTCTAGCCTTTGAACTCAGGGATGATGTAGCCTGCTTTGAGGAAAGGGCAAATGTGACAGGCAGACGCTAGAACAAAACCTGATCACTAGGGGCTTGATTATCTGCCATGTTCAGAACCACGAGCTTACCATAGGAGCCTGCTGGAGAGATCACACAGAAAAGAAATGAGATGCCCTGGCTAATAACCTGCCAAACTCTTGAAATTCAAGTAAAGGAATGCTATCCTGTCAAGTTCCAGCCAAGCTACAAACCACCTGCATCTGTATGAGAGAGCCCAGACAAATCTAACCAGAGAAGCACTCAGCGGGCCTCACCACAGTTTGCCAGCCTCATTGCTGCTTTTATTTTAAAGATGCACAGTGACAACTAACTGATACTTATGATTAAACTACATACACATGTATACACAGTATTCAAGATACTAGCTTCTTAGCATGTACGTGAGGTATAGTGCCTGTATTCTGTAAAGGTGTCGAGTAAAATGTCATGACATTGGAAAACAGTATAAAAGAGAATTTCTCTAAAGGCGATGGAAAGCTTAAGAAAGCTAACTGCCTTTTGTACACAGCAGGTGCTGTTGAATCAAGCACCATGGTGACTCTAACTCACTGACAAAGGCAGGTAGGTCAGACATGAGGATGGTCTGGCTCGCTTTAGAGGAATGGTCTTTGTGGTTGCTTGCCGTTTTAGCCCTGCCTTTCTTCCCTGACAGGATTCTGTACCCCAAGTGCATGAGGAGCACCCTCCCTGAGGCTTTATCACCTCCTCTGCCCTAAGGCATGTGCTGACACATACTCAGCGGACACAGCATGCGCTCTTGCATATGTGTGTGTGTGTGTGTGTGTGTGTGTGTGTGTGTGTGTGTACATACCTACATGCACTCAAGCCAAATATAAAGATGAATTAGAAAGGGGTGGAACACACCCAAGGTGCAAAAGTCACCAAAGGGTACGTGTTTGCTGGGCTCAAAGCCTACATCATTAAAAGAAAATGCTAAAATAGTTACTATAAAAAGCTCAAACAGAAGCCTGGTGGTAGTGGTGATGCACACCTTTGATCCCAGCACTCGGGAGGGAGAGGCTGGTGGATCTAAGTTCAAAGTCAGCCTTGTCTACAGAGCAAGTTCCAGGAAAACTAGGGCTACACGGAGAAATCCTGTCTTAACAAAACCAAAACCCATACCAAAACAACAAAAAACCAAAAACAAAACAAAACCAAAAAAAAAAAACAAGACAAAACAAAACAAAACAAATCTAAAGCTAACTGGATAACTACAAAACTCTCCCCATACAGCCTGTTGTACCTATTTCATCTCATTAGAAGAACACTCACAAAGCAGAAGATGCAAAGCGGTGAAAATATTTGTCTATAATGATAGCTACTTTATTCTCAAGTTGGCTTGATAGTTTTAATTCTTTATGACTATGACTGTTTCCTTCACACGAGATTAGTTTCTACCACTGCTACCCACATTTAATGCTAATTTACCCAATCTTTCCTTTTATATTTCCAGAGGTACAGGATCGTTTTCACATAGTGAAAGAGAATCAAATGAACAAATGAGAATACTCTATGCTCCTCTGCCTTAACACACTCATGTTTAGCAACTGTCATAAACACCTTTTCCAGCGACAGGTTTACAAGTTTAATGACTGTTTCAAGAGAGTGGACTTCAAACGCCAGTCATTAGTAGCAGCTTCATTAGATATGAAACCCAATTCAAACAGACAAATGGAAACTTGAGGCAAGCTGAGCTTTTGGGTGCAACAGAAACGAGGACACCCCAAGGCTCCTTCTTGGGAGGGGGGGTGTAGGGGAGGGGGGCTGAGGACACTTTTGCCTTCCTGCTCCCGAGGCAACACAAAGAGCAGAGGAAAGCTGTCAGAGCCATTGTCCTCCTACCACTAAGATAATGTTCTCTGCTTAACAAAGTGTGGATACACATGGTGAAGGCATCAGCTGAACTGTGATAGAAATAAGCTGAGGAGAGTCTTTGGGGAATACAGTGCCCCCCATCTACAGAGCAGGGGCTGATGAGGGGGACTGCAGGACAAAGGCAGAGTGCAGCTGTATGGAAGCCAGGAACTTAGTAGCTACAGCACCCAGGGAAGCCCTGGCTAATGCCAAAGCCTTTTCACCCCTGACACTTTGGGGCCAGTGTGGGTGTGGTTATTTCTAAGGTTATTTGTAGACCTTACCAGTTTTGCAAAGATGCATATTATAAAACTGCGTATTTTGTTGCCAACAAGAGGTCTAATTTTAAATATGATTCATATGCACCATAATGGAGAGCAAACTACATGAAAAGAAAAAGTTTTATGAAAGCCAGGGAAATTTAAACACACACACAGCTGAGCTGAAGTTGGTGTGCAAGAATATGTTTTGAAAGGGTGTGGTTTCCTGGCTCTGGATTGTTTGGAAATATTCTAACAAAGCCAAATTCATTTCTCTGATATCCTGAACGCACTAGGAGCCGCTTCCCAAAATAGCATAACATAAGCTATTCCTATATGTAGAATCGACTTCAGGCAACTGAGAAATGTGGTAAACACCTAAAAGACTTCCAACCCGGATCCTCCAATCCACCGCAGAGACAGTCTCCACAGCTAGCTGGACCTGGAAGTGTAATGAGTCTCTGGACACTTCCCACTCCTTCCTTCCTCTGCTCCACAGATGTATATGCACTTTCAACTATGTGCTAGAAACTTTTTAAAATTTGTCCACGCTTCCTCTTATCTACTTCATCCTCTCCCTCTCCCACCCCTGCCTTTGACACCCTTGCCTTTGTCCCTTTAGGCAAGGACAGGTGTAAATTGAGGCATTAAATCCAGCATTCCTTAGGCCAGCGCCCCATGCTATGTCTGAACTACTTGGCTCCTCACAATTCACTTCCACAAGATAGGGCTGAGTCAGAGGTGGACCAAGAGCTGGGTGACTTGGTTATTTTTGCTACTGCTGTTAAGCTAGTCACGGCACAGGCACTTTTCACAGCCACCTCAGGACAGGACAGTAAGAAGCAAGAAGGTACGGCACGGCTATCTTGGGTATCCCTCAAATTCACACATTGTAACTTAGGCATCAAGGTGACAGTTTTGAAGATGACTAAACCATCAGGGTGGAATCCTCATAAATAAAATGATGGACCTCAACGCAAGAGTGAACTCTCTTGCCTTCCATCTCCTCTGTCCAGTTGGGACACGAATTCTTCCCTTCCGAGTACCCAGACACAAGGTGCCACCCAGGAAGCAGAAAGCAGCCCACACCTTTCACTGACAAGTGCCAGGCACCTTGACCTTGGGTTCCTCGTATGACAGAACTGTGAAAAATAACCTTCTGTTGTTTAAAATCCATGGGCTTCTCCGCATTTTGTTATAGCAACATATACAACGGAAGGAACGCGTTACTGCTGAAACAAAAAAAAGTAACATGTGAAATGATATGCTATTTTCCATTATTTATCTTTCTGTTACAAAAATGTAATTATTTAAGTAAAACAAACACAGAAGTGGTGATCAGAGGCAAGTAACAGTAATTAGAACTAATTAAATAATACGTGAAAAACAATATTTTAATATATCTCTGCTTCTCGGATACAGCAATTTCTTTTCCTTCTTTTTTAAAATGTCACAGATTACTTAAATTCTGTTGGCTTTGTATTTACATAAATGTTAAGACCTTTAAAAGGAAAACAAACACATGAATAATGAAAGAGATACTGTCTATTTTTAATAACATCAAGGGAAAAATTCTCCTCTTTGCTTTTGTTTCCTGTAGGGTAGCTCCTGACGCTCTGATTTCTTCGCCTGGTACACCATTCTGAGCTGTCCACTCAGATAAGGCCTCTTTTCTCATTTCTGTGGAAGTAAAACTGACCAGAGTTTCACAGAATGTGGCCTTTGATACACAACTCTACTGTTCTCAAGGCCACAGGATACCAATCTACCTGTGTCTCTCTGATGTGATACAATCAAGCTCTCAAAACAGCAGAGTGTGGGACTCCTTTAATTTCCTTACTGGCTTGAACGTTTACAAGCTTGAGAATTTCCTTTCAGTTCTCAGAACACAGTCTGCTCACTTGGAACCCCCGAGCTTCTTATTGGTTAGCATCTATCCACCAGTTTATAAAACGTTTTGAAACACTTGTAGACTGCAACATGTTGCAGAGAAACCTACAAGAAGTTTCACACCTACTCTCAGCCTCCCCCAGAGTTAGCATCTCACGGAGCTCTACAACATCATCCAAACCAAGACAAAGTTGGACTCGGTGATGCATGCCTTTAATCTGAGCACTTGGGAAGTAGAGGCAGGAGGATCAGAAGTTCAAGGCCAGTCTGGGCTAAATAAACCAAATTCAAAGTCAAAAATAAAAACACAAACCACAAAACCCCAAGAAACTGACATTGATACAATATGAATACATTAAGATTTATGTCATACCTGTTTCTCTCTCTCTCTCTCTCTCTCTCTCTCTCTCTCTCTCTCTCTCTCTCTCTCTCTCTCTCCCCCCCCCCCCCGTGTGTGTGTGTGTGTGTGTGTGTGTGTGCAGCTTTATCAGGTCACAGTGGTAGCAACCACTACTACTGCCAGCCATTAAGACACTCAACCCTCAACCATCAGCAGCAGACTCTCTTGTGCTGCTTCGTACAGCCACACCCATCAATTTACCCTTATCCTAACCCCTGGGAACTACTAATCTGTTCTCCTGGTGTGTAATTATGGGAACTCATGAATGTTATGTAAATGAAATCATATAGTATGTCACCCTGCGGAATTGGCCTTTTTTCCTTACTCAGCATAATTTCTTTGCGGTTTGAACAAGTACTCACATGTGTTGGTGGCTTCTTCCTCCTTATCAAAGCAGTGTTCTGTGATATGGGCGTATCACAGTTGGCCTAACTATTCGATCATAGAAAGATGTTTGAACAGTTTTGAAAATTCTGTTGATACGAATAACACGAATGAATGTTCTCACCGAATCCAGCAGAAAAAAAAAAAAAATCTTCATTTCTACAGAATGAATACTCAGGAATTCCAATCCTGAGGTGACTTGCAAATCCACCGTCAGTTCTGAAAGGAACTACCAAATGGTGTTTAGACTCTATCCCACTTCATGGTCCTACTAGCGAGTCAGAGGTGACCCACTTTCCTTATATAGGTGAAGCTACGTGCCTACACACAGTGAGGCCAGGGCCGTATAATAAAGGCAGGTGAACCTGGGTCTGGCCGTGACAAGCACTCCTCCGCCCTCTCTGTTTCAGTTCCTTCCTCCGAGTTCTGCACCGAGTACCTGCCAGGCTTCCCTTGATGAGCGACTGTAACATGTAAGCCAAACAAATGCTTTCTTCTCTCACGTTGCTTTTGGTCACAGCCACAGAAAGCAGACCAGAACAGCGCCCTTGCGAGCAAGCGGAGATAGCACTGCTTTTCCATTTCTGGTAGGTAGGTAGTGATACCTGGAGTTTACTTTGCACGTCTTTGATATGTTCATGGCTACCTGTATATCCCTCCAGTGACGTCTCACTGGCTTTGGTGTATCTTCTAATTGGGATGGTTTACTTTTAATCATTGGAACTTGTTTGTGTAGTCTAGACACCAAAACCTTGTCAGATAGGCAACTTGAAAACAGTCTCTCCCATCGATGGCCTGCACTTCCCTCCTGCTGCCAGCCTCCTACTTATCGATTTTAATATCTTGCCTTTGACATCCCCCCAAGCACACCACACCCCGTTCTGTGACAGATTTTCTGTGGTTCTTCCCTAAAATGGCTATAATTTTTGCATTTCACATTTAAGTGTCTTTCATCAATCTTAAAACATTTTGAATAGGTGTTAAGTTAAACCTCTCTTTCTTGGGGAGAGTGCTTTTAAGTTCAAGGTAATTTCAAGATAAACAAACAAACAACCCCCCCCCAAAAAAAACCAATGTTATAGTTTAATTGAGAAAGTACAATTTAACCTGGATTCCTGTTTTTCTTTTCTTTTCCTTACTTTTCTTTTCTTTTCTTTTCTCTTCTTTTCTTTTCTTTCTTTAATTTATTTATATATGAGTTGTTGTTTTTGTTTGTTTGTTTGTTTTTTGAGACAGTGTTTCTCTGTGTAGCCCTGGCTGTCCTGGATCTCACTCCATAGACCAGGCTGGCCTTGAACTCAGAGATTCACCTGCCTCTGCCTCCCAAGTGCTGAGACTAAAGGTGTGCGCCACCACTGCCCAGCCTCTTTTATTTTTTAGCAGAAATGTCCATATTTTGCTTTTGTCACACTTACTGTTGGCATCCAACAGTCACCCTACCCCGCTCCTGCCCCTCAGTCACTTCAGAAAAACAACCAGGCTTGTTTACAATGCAGCATCCTTCCTCCACTCGCTCCCTAAATATAGCCCCAAACTGCCTAATAGTTCTTTAGAGGTATTGTTTGATGACAAACCAGCATTCTAGAATCATGAATTTGAAAATGTCGGCTATCTTCTTCACTCTATGGAATCAAGCATTTCAGTTGCTGCTTCTGCACTCTCTGAGGAAACTAAGGGACCCAAGTTCACAAGGAGAAAAATCTCATTGCTGTGTTTAAACAAATTACGCCCTTCTTTTTTTTTTTTTTTGGTTTTTCGAGACAGGGTTTCTCTGTGTAGCCCTGGCTGTCCTGGCACTCACTTTGTAGACCAGGCTGGCCTCGAACTCAGAAACCCGCCTGCCTCTGCCTCCCGAGTGCTGGGATTAAAGGCGTGTGCCACCACACCCGGCTAATTACGCCCTTCTTAATCATGCTACATTTGAGAGGAACAAGACAATTAGTCGGTAAAACCATTTTAGTTCCTTGAAAGAGACTTATAGCCTGGCAGTGGTGGAGACTGCCTTTAATCCCAGCACTAGGGAAACAGAGGCAGGTAGAGCTCTGTGAGTTCAAGGACAGCCTGGTCTACAAAGCCCAGGACAGCCAGGATTACACAGAGAAAACCTGTCTTGAAAAACAAAACAAAGCAAAACAAAAACAAACAAAAAAAAAAACAAAAACAAAAAGAAGAAAGATTATAGATTAGATAGAGCTTCCAAATTTACATTTGAATCTGCTGAATCTGTAGATGAATGAGCAAAATTCTTTCATATTTGGGCAAGATTTCAACAACCATTTTCCTATAGGTTTTCCAAGATTTTATCAAAGTCAGCATAGACACAAGAAAAGCATCTGATGTATCACTTTCCAAGTCAAAGGCCCTCAGAGCTGAGTCGGGGAGTTTCTGTTACCATGCTGCGCTGGGCTGCCTGACACAAGCAAGCAGCATCCTTAGAAATGTCACAGAACCAGCTGCCATGGGGGGTGGGGGCACCAAGCTATGCTTACATGGGGCTTTTCTGGCGCTGGCCCCTAGAACACTCTGTGACCTCTGAAGCACTAAGCATAGTTCTTCTCAACTCCGTAGCAGAAAAAGAAATATGGGGTGGAAATGCAATCTACCCAACCCCAGCATAGTCTTAGATGTCAGTCATTCGCCTCCTGATCCAGTATATCTGTCATTAGAACACGGGTTATGTAGCCTTCAGTGAGGCCTGGCTCATGTGGACATAGGTATGATAACCATCACTTGAATTATCTGAACTCTTGAAAGCATAATCAGAATACTTACTTGTCAGAGAACCCAGGCCCACCCAGTAACCACCAGGCCCTAAGCAAAGAGGTCTTTAAGCATGGCAGGCATACATCCAGCCTGCCCAACATCACATTATATGGTTTAGGCATTAACCAACCCCAGACTTTCCTATGACTATAGAGTAAGTCACATATGTTCTACTCCCTGTCTGTTGCGTTGTGGCTCTCACCAGGGGTAATAAAACTGTCACCTGAAGATGACTCAGCCCAGCACATCTCTCTTCCTCCTCTCTTCTCCCTCCCTAAAACTTAACATTATATTTAGTAAAAATCTTGTTGTGTGTGTATATGTGTATGAGTGTGTGTGTGCACATGTGTGTACATAGTTATTTTCCTGTGTGCTAGGGATTCAGTGAAGGCCCACGCGCAGGCTAAACACATGCTCCCCTACCCAGCTATATTCCCATCCCTGCTAGCACTTTCTTGACACAAAGCATAACTGCTAATAAACAGTCAAAGTCAAAGCTGGATTCTCATAATTACAAAGCCTTTAATTGCGACTTAAGCCTCATGGCTCTGAGTGATGCCACAGAAGTTGGTCCATTGCTGGGAACTGCCAATCACCACTGCCAGCATCAGCAGTGGGATAAAAACTGCTAGTTTTTTTTAGCAGTGGTGATAGCATGACTGTGGGAATAGCTACTACCAGGGACAGAATCATGGCTGCCATGTAATGCTGGGCAACACCGTTCTCAGCCCTGTGTTTTGCAGCTGTCTTTTGGGTTTTGTCTACCCTCGCTCTGCCCAACCTTCAGCTCCCACTGCCAAAAGCTTGTGCTTTCTGTATTCCTGAGAATGGTTTCCTGGGAAACACAATTTTCAGTGTTAAAATCAGGACAGTCCTGGGCAAATGAGGACAGCTGGTCAGCCTAGTTATATATACAGAAGAGCCATTCGAGAAAGGCCTTAGAATAGGATGGCCCCTCTCGCTGCCTCCGGTTGGCTCTCTTCTTGCTGTGTTAGTGCTCAGGGACCAGAGAGAAAAACCTGAAAGATTCAGAGTCCTGGCTGCTTCTCTGCTATTTCCGCATCTCTTCTTGGTCCTGAAACTGCAAACTGTGTGCAGTCTCCTTCCTTTCTCCTTGTCTCAGGCAGGAAGAGGCAGAAATGAGAGGGACAAACTCAAAGCTAGGACTCTGACATCATACACCCTCCAGACACCTTTGGTCTGCTGCCAGAAAGTCAAGTGGCACAGGGCAGCTTCAGCTGAGAGCACGGAGCACTGCCCCCAGCATTCTCTTCATTCTGCCCTTCCCAGAAACCACCTCATCTGCTAGCAATTTGGGACAGAGGAGAAACTAACAAAAAAAAGTCTTGGTCCTCAAAGAATCCAAAGGCCAAAGAGAAGTCCAGGAGATTCATTTTCTATAAATCAGTAATGAACCAACGGTGGAAGAAATCATAAAAGCAATTGTAGTCACAATGGGACAAACTTAACTAAGGAAGGAAAAGTCCCCTACAATGAAAATCACAAAACACTTAATTAAAAAATTAAAGAAGACACACACAAAGAAAATGGTTCAATCGTCCACATTTGCAGGTCAGAAGAATTAATATTGTTACAATGGCTCAAGGAGACTTGACTTGTTTTGAAAATCCAGTACAAAGTATCAAACTACTAATACTAATCATATTCCTCAAAAAACAAAACAAAACAAAACAAAACAAAACAAAAAAAAAACCAAAAATTCTACAGTTCATATGAAAGCAGAAAAGGAGGCAAAGTAATCATTTTAAGATGTTTTAAATAATGTTTAATTATTTAGCGTGCAAGTGTGTGTGTGTGTGTGTGTGTGTGTACATATTCCATGGTATATGTATATAGAGGTCAGAATCTAGGAGGAGGTTCTCTACTTCCTACCATGAGGGTTTCAGTGACCAAATTCAGGTCATCAGGTTTAGAGGCAGATGCCTTTACCTGCTGAGCCATCTTGCCAGCCCCGAAAGTAATCTTCAGCACACGTAATAAACCTGGAAGAATAACAGGACCTGACTTCAAGACATACTACAGAGCTGCAGCCGCCACAACACCATGAGAACGCCATAAAAACGGACTCATAACCAAAATAGGGATCCCAGAATAAACCGACTCTTCTACAGCCAGCAGCTGTTCCACAAAGGCACCAGAAGCACACAAGGGAAAGAGGACAGCCTGGACATCAAATGAGGCTGGGGGCACTGGATAGCTACATGCAGAAGATGTAAGCTTGAATGATGTCTCTTACCCTGTATCCTTCTCCCCACAACTGAAAACAGGTCAAAGAGCTAGAGAACAGAGCTGAAGCTCTGGAGCTCCTGGAAGACATGGCTGCAACATGGGGCAGTCAATGGGTTTCTGACTAAGATGTCAGACACACAGGGAAGAAAATGCAGACGTGACAAACGGGATAGCATCAAATGAAAGCCTTCTACTTGTTCTACTTGGGAGAGGAAATGATTTGTAGGGAGAACATAAGAAACGTCAGAATGTATCTGTCAGCCAAGGTCTCATATCCAGGATGTATAATGTCCTCAAAAAGCAAAAGTACGGGCTGGTGAGATGGCTCAGTGGGTAAGAGCACCCGACTGCTCTTCCGAAGGTCCGGAGTTCAAATCCCAGCAACCACATGGTGGCTCACAACCATCCGTAACAAGATCTGACTCCCTCTTCTGGAGTGTCTGAAGACAGCTACAGTGTACTTACATATAATAAATAAAATAAATCTTTAAAAAAAAGCAAAAGTACAAACAGCAAGAACTCTAAGCTAAAAAAAAGGGGGTGGGGCAGACAATCTGAATAAAGACTTCCTCAAGAGAAGAAATACAAATGGCCAATAAACATATTAAAAATGTTCAATACCATTAGCCATCAGGGACACCAAACACCCCCCAATAAGAAATATGAGATTCCCAATAAGAAATATGAGATTCTATTT
This sequence comes from Mus caroli, assembly GCF_978045245.1. Lineage (NCBI taxonomy): Eukaryota > Metazoa > Chordata > Mammalia > Rodentia > Muridae > Mus > Mus caroli. The sequence continues at coordinate 81,579,301 of NW_028227263.1, read as the reverse complement.
CAACCCTATAAGAACAGCTATCTTCAACACGCCCCTAACAAATGCTGATGGGGGTGGGCAGGGCAAAGAAATCTTTTATACACTGTTGGTGAGAATGTAGAGTAGTATAGCCATTGTGGAGATCACTAAAGAAATAAAAATAAAACTACCAAAAGACTCAGCTAACCGACTTCTAGATGTATATCCAAAGGAAATGAAATCAACTTAACAGACAAGAAGCCTGCATTTCATAACAGCTCAGATCTGCCTCAGTGCCAGTCTATGAATGGTCAGAAAACAAAAATGTGGCATAAATACACAACGGGCTTTTTTTTTTTAATTTAGTCATTGAATATGATATCTTGTCATCTGCAGCAAAGCAGATGGAACTGAGGGCACTATGTTAAGTAAAACTAAGCCAGTCTCAGAAGACAGGTACAGCACAGGTTCTCCTATATGGGGACTTGATAACACAATGGTGATACCTGGGTTGGGAAGAGGCGGGGACAGAAGTGTGTGCTGGATCTGGTCAGTGTACACTCTATGCACATGCCACGCCTATAAAAGGCCTGGATGTTGTGGGGAGGGAGTGGGGAAAGAGCAGTGTCTTAGTCAGGGTTTCTATTCCTGCACAAACATCATGATGTTGCCAAGAAGCAAGTTGGGGAGGAAAGGGTTTATTCGGCTTACACTTCCATACTGCTGTTCATCACCAAGGAAGTCAGGACTGGAACTCAAGCAGGTCAGGAAGCAGGAGCTGATGCAGAAGCCATGGAGGGATATTCTTTACTGGCTTGCTTCCCCTGGCTTGCTCAGCCTGCTCTCTTATAGAACCCAAGACTACCAGCCTAGAGATGGTACCACCCACAAGGGGCCCTCCCCACTTGATCACTAATTGAGAAAATGCCTTGCAGCTGGATCTCATGGAGACATTTCCTCAACTGAAGCTCCTTTCTCTGTGATAACTCCAGCCTGTGTCAAGTTGACACAAAACTAGTCAGTACAAGCAGGTAGGAAGTAAAGGAAACACGGACAAGAAGGCAAGTTTCCCTGTGCTGGGGACCTGGGTCAGGCTTCCGGAGGATAGGAAGATAATCAGAACTAGCAACTGTGTGCTCCAAAAGACAAGTTCCTGCACTGCAAAGCCCCTGACATCCATTTCACAAGGCGCCAGCTTGACGGCTGCCCAGGAAACAAGCTGTTGTCATTTCCCACAAGCAGTGAGAAGCACACCCCAAGAGTTGAGGGTCTGATGTGACCAGACAGCACCAGGGGGACAGGAGCCTGACACTCTCCTTAATGAACCTGAGAGTCGAGGTTTATCCTGAAGTGGGCCTATGGAATACGGGTCAGAGAGCGGTAGCTTAGCTGGTCCACATCCCAAAGCTTACGCAGCAGAAATGCAAGGGGGAAATATTCCAGCAAAAATATTTAACTCCGTGAAAATAATGTATAGGTGTTCATATTTACAAATAAACTGCCGACTAAGGACTCGTGACTACTCATTAGAAGAGGCCCACCCTCCAGGACCTGTACTTTGCAGGTCTTAGCTGCTGTTTAACTGGCATCAAGTACAAAGCAAAGCATGGCAGGGTTGCATCTCTTTATACTCTGTAATTTTACTTTTTGGCTAATTTCAACTTTCCCTGTCCTCAATTAGTTTGACTTAGTGATGTTTTGTCACACGGAGTCTATGAAGTCCTGACCCTGTGTCTTAACTTGCTCTCCAGGGGCAGCAAAGCTAACACACCCTCAAGATTTTAAGCAGGGAGAGAGTATAGCTTTTCTTTTAGGGAAAAGTCATAGTAATTTCAAAAATACAACTTACATGGGACAAAGAGTGAGCTCTGTTGGTAAGAGCTCTTGCTGCTCTTGCTGAGGACCTGGGCACCACTGCCAGCATCCACATGGTGGATCACAGCCCAGTGAACTGTAATTTCAGTTCCAGGGGATCCAATACCTTAACACCTTCCTGCTGACCTCCAAAGGCACAAAGCATGCATGTGGCACACATATATGCATGCAGGCAAAACACTAAAACCTAATATAAAAAAAATCTAATAACAATTTTAAAATACAATTGATATCCTCAGCTATAATTTAGGCAATATTGAAGATCAAATTATACTCTCTGGCCTCTATCTTCTAATAATAATAGAATATAATTATGTACTTATTATATGGACACTAAAGTAGATCATAAATTGATCCATTGGTATCCCTGGAGCTTCTAAGCCCAGAAACTCCTTAAGAATGCACTTAATTTCTAGAGGTGAGTGATAAAGTGAAATTTTCTGATCTGGCACACATTGGTTTTAAATTGGAATTATTATTTGACTCTTTTTTGACACAAGATTTCTCTGTGTAGCCTTCTCTATCTTGGAACTCACTCTGTAGATCAGGCTGGCCTTGAACTCTGAGATTCAGCTGCCTTTGCCTTCCAAATGCTGGGACTAAAGGTATGCTGATATCACATCTGGCTATTTTATCTTTTATACTTATGGTATTATTTTGTGTACATATATGTCTGCCTACCAGGTTCATGCCTGGTGCCTGTCAAAGCCAGAAGTTGGAGTCAGACTCCCTGGAACTAGATCACAAATGGTTATAAGCTGTCACACAGGTCTAGGAATTGAATCTTCATCTTTTGGAAGGGCAACCAGTGCTCTTAACAGCTGAGCCATCTCTTTAGCCCTAAAAAGTGATTGGTTGGTTTGTTTAATTTTTATTACATTTATTTGTGTGTGTGTATATGTGTGTGTGTGTTCGTGTGCCATTGAACATGTGTTGAAGTCAAAGGATAACTTGTGGGAATCAATTCTCCCCTTCTACCACGTGGGAACTGGGCATTAAACTCAGGTCGCCAGCTGGACAACAAGTGACTTTACACACTAACTATTCACTAGCCCGAGTCACCCATTCTGTAAGAGAGAAACAAAAGCCTTTGAGCTTTGAAATATCACACAAGAGTATTGGCTTGGCCAGCTTTCTACTCCCTGTGTGCGACAAACCCTGACTTCTCAGAACCGAGCTTATCAGTATAACTATTGTTTTGGACAAACACTGGTACTGTGAGGATTCAGTGAGCTTGGGGATGAGAAAGTACACAGGAATGTTAAACACACACACAAAAGGTCATCTTTTTGCCCAACTGTCCTTTTGCTTCCTTTTCCGTTTGACTGCAGGTGGCTCTTTATTGGCACTCTTAGTTTTGATTTTTAAATCAATGTAAGGTCAGAGAAGTTAACCACTTCCAAGACGACGGAAGTTATCGTTCAGACGAAATTCCATTACTGAGCAGTTAATGTAGGCTGCGTGCTGGGCCCCAGAGGTGAAGGGCAGACAACAAACAAACAAACAAACCCTCTGAACTCCCCAGTTTCCACTGTCATGGAGGAAGAACTAAGACCAAATATATGCAATTTTGATTGGTAAAACATTCGAGAGAGAAAAATAAGGTGAAAGAGGAGTAAGGGGGGGTGGATGGGATGGGGGATGGGATGGGGGAGGCAGGGGCCAGTCTGTAGATTCTGGAAGGTCTCATTAAGGAGACTTCTGAAAAATAGCTGGCAGACAGAGCAGTGATTGCCAGGCTTCGGTGGTGGGGGAGGCTGCGGTCAGTCTGAGAGGGTCAATCAGGCCAGTGAAAGCAGAGAGGGAGGAAATCAAGGAATCATCCGAGCCGGGCTGCACTGTGCTTGCTTACCACTCTTTTCTCAATGTCAGACAAACACATTGTGGATGCAGAACAGAGAAGGAAATGAGAGAGAAAGAAGTCACACAGGGGCCAGCTGTGAGGCACCTGAGGTGACTTCTGCAGGAGCTCAGGGCGGCTGGGTCATGCACCATCAAGAGAGGTGACACCTAAGGACTGTTGATGGACTCTGAGGCAAAGCAAACAGGGTGTGCTCAGATGCTCAGGAAGGGACCTTCGATTCTGAGCGGCAGGGAGAGCTGCCTTTGAGATGGAAAGACTGTGGGGCAGGCAAGTGCTAGAGGAGACTGTAGCAGGGAGTTGGGCTAGAGTTAGGCAAGAGGCAGGTGCTGGACAGCTGCAAGGCCCTGGGGAGCTGCCTGCAGGCTAGATGAAGCCAGACTTTAAGGAAGAGGTCTCGGCTGGAGAGACTGCTCATCAAGTAAACATATAATTAGAAGCAGTAAGTGGTGTAAGCTTCCAGTACTATAAGCATAGATATGAAAGAGAAAGGACCCAAGAGCAGGCTCTGGGGTGAGGGGCCTGGGAGAGACAACAAGGGTGACTGAGAATAAGCAGTCAGGAAGATGGAGTGTGGTATTTCAGAAACCAAGAGCCCAAAACATTTGACAGAGAAGAGTGACTATCTAAGATCTATGTCAAATGCTACCGCTGGGTTCAAAAAGGAAAGAGAAAACTGGCAGAGCTGAATCAAACAGTTCTAAACTTTCTATAAGGGCAAGATAAACCTATATATAATGAGCTGAACTTGAGAGTTTTCCTGTGTATTTATCCCCACTGCTAACTCACTGAACTGAAGCCAGGGATACTATAATCACGTTAATACACAGCACAGTGAAGCAAGGCTGCCAGGCTGGGGCTCTCCCTTCTTCCTCTTCTGAGCTTCCAGCAGATACTGACATCAAAGAGGAGTTTCTAGTTAATTGCTCACCCCAGGAAGTCCGGAGAAACAAAAGTCCCAGGGACAGAAGTCTCCCAGGAGATTGGAAAGGTGATTTCATCCTAGAGGAAGTCCTAAGAATAAACACAGAAAAGCTCTAAGAGGGCTGAAGTGGACTCCTTTGGTGAGTTTTTACCTACTCTGTGAAGGGTCTGGATTCCATCCCCCAACCCAGCAAAAGCCAATTGATCAATGAACTTAAAAAAGTTAAAACTCTTAAGTGAAACAGTGAAGGTCAAAATTCAAAAGTACCACTAATCTAAGATGGCTCTGTTACTGGCTACATTCTTGTTCACCATGTGTCAGCAGCAGAGATAGGTCCTGACCTTCCCGTGTCCTCTCCCTCCCAGCTATGCACAGCCCCCTGGAACACAGAGGGTTCTCTTATTATCACAAACTGTCTACTTTCTGAAATTACCGCCCCGGAACACACCACCTCAGCTGTTTCACCCCTGTCTTTGCATCTTTCTTCTCCTGCCTCCCACAACCTTCAATCCAGTGTCCACATTACCCTCCACCGATACTTAATGAGCACCTGGCCACATCCCCTCATGTCTTCTTTTTTATATTGGTGGTCATAAGGATGAAACTGGGCCTTGAGCGTGCTAAGTACACACCTACCACCACCAGGAAAAACAACATGCCTGGCTTCCCTTCTCTTTTGATGCCTTCAAAGTCAAATTAAAATAAAAATTAGAGGTTCATGCAGTGCCACACACCTTTAGTCTCAACAATCAGGAGGCACAGGCAGGCTGATCTCTATTGAGTTTGAGGCCAGCCTGGTCTATAGCCAGCTCTGGGACAACCTGAGCTACAGAGTGAGGCCCTGTCTCAAAAATAATTGAATTGGCCTATGGCCTGCAGATTGGATCTTCCTCCTGGTCTTCTCTGATGTCTGCTTCCTAACTTAGTCCCATACAAACTGCTGCGTTGCCAGATCCTCCTCCAGGGCCTGATGGGGCTCATCACAGTCTACACCTGGTCTACAGGGCCACACAGAGAAAACCTGTCTCAATAAAAAACAAACCCACAAGACAACAACAACAAAAACGTAACGTTGAGATGCAATTAGAGTAAGGGCTGAGAAGGCAGTTTAGAACTGTCAAACGTTCACCTTAAAGCATAGAAAAGAAGTATGTCCACATCTAACAAAGGCACAAAACCAGTTCTGAGGGTGAAGGAAAATCCCGTGAAGAGTTGGTGCTGGGACAACTGAGCATCCGGACAAAAACATAAGCCAGGTCCAGAGCGCCACAGGCTCTATAGAAAATGGACCAGAGGGCTCAGTGTGAAACTAAAAAGCCATTAAGGGGTGGGAAAATAAGGAAAATCTTTGGTCTCTAAGGTTAGACAAAAATTAGACCAGACACCAAATAGGAACGTACACAAGAGAAAATCTAAAAAAAAAGACTGTAAAATATAAAACTCTGTCTGCTAAAGACCATGAGGAAGAAAATGTAATCTACAAACCGAGAGAGGACATTGGTAAACTATAGATCTAACAAGACTAAAAATACATAACGAATCCTTAAAACTCCACAGTAGACAGCAGTTCTAATGAGAAATAAGGAGACCTCTCACCGAAGTGGGCAGCACAGACGGCTAGTAAACTCTGTGACGATGATGAACATCACCAGCCATTCCTAACCCTCAGATGAATGTGAATTAAAACCACACATCGGTTAGTAGCATCTATTGGTGATACTGCCAAATGCTGAAGATGCATAAAACACAGGATGACCCAAAGACGGCTGCGGGGAGGGGCGTGTAATATGGTTCAGCTGCTCTGGAATACAGAGCGCTGTCTCATAAACTAAACATGCAAGTACCAGAACCAGAAAATGTACCATTACACATTTATCCCAGGGAAATGAAGACCGCGATTCATATAAAAACGTGCACACAAATATTCTTAGCACCTTTCACTGCATCTCAAAACTAGAATTTGCCCAGTATTTCTTCAAGCAGTAAACTGGTCAGAGCAACTGTGTCCTATTAGTCATAGAAAGAAGCACACTGAAGATATGCAATAACTTAGATCAACCACTAGGAAATTATATTGAAGGATGCCAGTCCCCAATGTTCCACACTGCTTAGAAAGGTTGATTCCATTTATACACTATTTTGGAATGATAGCATTTTGTGAATCTGTTGTTACCAGTGAATTGGGGCTTGCTTATGGGGAGGAGGGAAGCTAGAAAAGGCAAACATAGTTGTGAAAAGGGTGACATCAGCAGCAAGGTGTGGTGGCACAGGCCACTAATCCCAGCAGAAGCAGAAGGAGCTCTTGAGTTGGAGGTCTACAGATCAGTCAGTTCTGGGATAGCCAGCACTGGCTACACAGAGAAACCTTGTGTGCAAACAAAACAAACAAACAAAAAAAGGTGACATCAGTGTTGGAAAGATACAATGTATCTCTACTACGTTGCTAGATCCTACACAGGGATACAACTGAACATAACTTCATGTATGAGAGCAAATGAACATTGGGAAACCTGAATGTAATCAATAGACTGTATCAGTCTTGGTATCTTGATGATAGTACAATCTATGTGCCTATAAACCTTTAACCGCTGTGTGACACTGGACAAAATAACACTCTATATTTAATGCTCTCTGTCTTTCTGTCCCTTTTGTCTATCTTTCTCTTTCTGCCTCTGTCTGTCTATCTGTCTCATAGTTGTTTGTTTGTTTGTTTGTTTATCCAAGCTATGTCGGCCTGGAACTGGCTATGCATACAGAGCTGGCCTCCTCATAGATATCCACTTATCTCTGCCTCCTAAATAATGGGACTAAAGACATGAGCCACCACATTCAGTCCAGCTCTCTTTTTAAAGAAAAGTTCTTTGAGACAGAGACTTGCTTTATAGTCTTGGTTGGTCTAGAACTGGCTATGTAGATCAGCTATTATTCCAGCAGCTCAGCTGGTCTCATTATTCCAGGCTACTGGGTTTATCTAAGAGTTGTAACAGGGCTCCCAAACCTTAGCAGGCCCCCAGACCTTAGCACAACTGACTCCATGATGGAAGTACCATGCAGGCTGTAAAACTCAGCATTCATACAGCACCACCTACCAAATGAAAACCAAGGCCTAATCCATTAAAGTCCATAGTACTAGGAAAGTCTCTAAATGTACCAACCTGCTTTTTGGCTCCTGTAGTTCTGCTTGTGGATAACTGTTTGTGTTAAATGAAGTATGTCAACCCAGGACATGTTTTTGTTTTGTTTTGTTTAATTATTTAATTAATTATTTATTTACTATGCTTAAAAGCTCTCCCTGAGAAAGACTCGGGGCTACACTTGGACTCAGAACACTCAATATAGTCTCGGGTTGGCTAATAGAGATTTTCTATTGGCTTAAAGCCATGTCTGAATGGACAGTCTTCTCTGGTGACTACTTCGCAGGTGTGGCGACACTCAGGGGTCTTTACTTCTTCCATATTCTTGAGGAGGAAGAGGCTAGACGACTATCTGGTCAGTTTCAGGGGCTCCCTGCAGCTATTTTGAGTTGTTTACTTCCTGTCTTCATGAGCAATCCTGCAGAATGGATGCTTTCAATCTTCGAGGAAACTGCTACCCAACAGGGGCTCTCTGAAAGGAAGTCCCGGGTTCAACGGGAGACCCTTTCTCAAAACTCAAGGCAGGAAGAGTAAAGGAAGACACCAGTGCTGACCTCTGGTCTCTCCACACGTATGCACACATGTGCACAGATGCATACCACATACCCTTGGATATACAGATATGAATATATAAATACATACACAGAGGTTGTATAAAGAGATATACTAGTTTTTTATTTTGTTTTTTTGGCTTTTGAAGACAGGGTTTCTCTGCGTAGCCCTGGCTGTCCTAGAAGCTGCTCTATAGACCAGGCCGGCCTTAAACTTAGAGATCCACCTGCCTCTGCCTCCCAAGTGCTGGGATTAAAGTGTGCTTCACCATCCTGGCTGAGGGTTACATACTCTTAGAGGTGGTTCTATCTTCCACAGACATCATACTTGACGCAAGAGCCTGACTTTAAAAACTGAGTGAGAGGAATATATGTCCTGTGATTACTTATCAACATAGCAAAAGTAAAATACATTCCTAAATTCAAAGCTCTGTAACATGCAGTTTTACAGATTTTATAAACTTGCTTGTCTTCAGGATCCTGAAAGCAATTTCCTTGTGTCAAAACTCAAACTTTCTGAAATAAAAAATGCCTTTGCTGGGAATGACTTACACTATGTTATTCTTCATCGCATGCTTATAAAATGTCAGTGGGGTCTTTTTAAAGAGAAATTACATCTAAGTAGGGACAATAGATCTGCATTGCATGACACCACCACAGACTGCCAAGAACCCTCTTAAGAAAACCAATACATAGCCAGGTGTAGTAGCACACACATTTAATCCCAGCACTTGGGAAACAGAGGAAGGCATATTTCTGTGAGTTCGAGGATGGCCTGGTTTACAAAGGGAGTTCCAGGACAGACAGGGCTGTTATACAGAAAAACTCTGTCTCAAAAACTAAGATAGATAGATAGATAGATAGATAGATAGATAGATAGATAGAGACAGACAGACAGACAGACAAACTAAATTAAATTTAAAAAGAAGGAAAACCAGTACATATGTAAGCCAGGAGTAGTGGTACACAGCTTATTTCAGCAAAGGCAGGAGGATCTCTGAGTTTCAGGACTTCTAGTTACACAGAGAAACACTGTCTCAAAAAACAAAACAAAAGCAGAGAGAAAGAAAAAAAAACTAATATGCTATTGTGCTTCCACTCTGTTGCCCTACATCCAAGACATTCTCTTGCCATGGTATTTTCTATTTGTAAAATGCATATTTCATCAAATTCAAGGTTTATGTGTAAAGTGAAATGTTTTTATATACTATACAAAAATATATTCCATATATAATTAATTCTCTCTATGTAAGACAATATATTATATATAATATATGCACATATGTATATACATAGACATATATGTGCATATATACTTATCTATTTATAAGTCACAAGAGATGGTCCACATGCAACAAGATGGCTTCTATGATAAGACAGACCCTAAGCATTAGAGCCCATGTCTTTGGATATATATTCAGGATCTGGGGGTGATCATCCTGGATTCTTATGATGGAATCTAAACCTGATGTCAGATGTTCTTATCCAAGTGAGATAGAGGTTTGTCAGAGATAGAGGAAGGCAACATGAAGACAGATATAAAGACTGGAGAGACTAAAGGGGACATGTACCAGTATGGCCACCAAAAGCTGTACCAAACAGGGAACACATTCTACTTTGGGTCTTCCAGGGGATGGCACCCATGCCAGATTTTGAACCTCTACAGATGTAAATACTTCTTAACAAATCTAAAGCTAAGAATGGAGAGTATTTCTATAACTTTGGATTGGGGAAGGTGACTGTAACTATGACTGGGAATGGAGAAGTTTGAAGCACTGGGTGTATAAAAATTACTTAAGTCTACAAATAAGAAACTTCCTGAATCAGTGACTGCCCTATAAACCTTAGAACTGGGTTGATGAGAAGTAGCTGAGGGGAGGAGCAGTGCTTGAGGAGGAAGATGGAAGCCCCCAAGGCTTGTCCTCCAGGGTTGTCCCTCACACCTGGTGTGAGGGCAGGGGCAGGCTCCTCACCACCTCTCCTGGACTTTTGATGTGGGGAAAGTGACATCATTCAGTCAAGCAGCTGGTGGAGGACAGATTCACCTCATAGACAGATGGACCTAATGGCTTTTGGAAATCCCCTGAGGGTCAGCACTCCTCAGGCTTCTTGGAGGTAGGTACAGGACCTGCAGTGAGTACGGCTATTAACCCTGAAGACAGGGTATTTGAACAAGTTAGCTGTGATTGCACAGCCTTTGGGAAAGGATCTCAGGTGGACTTCAGCCCAGAACTAACCTTAAACTCATTTCAAGGGCTCAAGCCCAGCAAGGCTGCCCCTGTGTGTTTTCCTTCTCTACCAAACTTTGACATGACAGGTGACCCTGAAATTACCACCTGTTGTACCAATCAGAAAAATCTGAGCCAGATTTCTGGAAATTTCTTTCTCGTCATTTCCCCCCTCTCAATTTTATTTTCTTTAATTCAGAAGTGTTTTGTTTTGCCACTATTATGCTGCTATTTACAGAATGTTACTGGGTAACTTTAAAAGAAATAGAGAAAGAAAAATGGGGTGGAGGCAGTTTGGGCTAAAGGTAGACTGAGAAAATGGAGGTAAAAAAGAATTATTATCAGATAATGTAGTAGATCCCTAGCTCAGGAGACTGAGATGCAGCAATCCTACAAACCAGGACAGCCTGTGTTCTCTCAGGAAGAAAATGGAAAAAAAAGGTACGGGGGAGGGAGAGGAAAAGGAAGAGGACCCACAGAAGCAAGAATAGTCCTCCTGCTTGACAAATACAAATGGCCAATTACTGTGGAGGCTCCACACATGATAGCCAATCACTGAGGAGGCTCTACACACACTAGCCAATCAATGTAGAGGTTCCACGCTTGATAGCAAGTCACTGCGGGGGGGGGGGGGGGGGCTCCACACATGATAGCCAATCACTTTGGAGGCTCCACGCTGATAGCAAATCACTGTGGGGATTCCACACACGATAGCCAATCACTGTGGAGGCTCTAAACACACTTAGCCGATCACTGTGGAGGCTCCATGTCCTCCACAGTGTCCTGTGGAATGTCCTGTGAAGCTTTCCAAATGTGTGCCTCAGAAAAACTGATGTTCTCTTGGGTGTGTTATGATTTGGACCTTAAATGTCCCCCAAAGGTTCAAGTATTAAAAGGCTTGGTCTCCAGTCCATGACACTATGGGAAGGAAGGTGATGGGTCTTCAGGAGGTCGGTAGGGCTTAATGCACAGAACTTAGGCCACCTGGTGAGTGCCCTTAAGGAACTTTGAGACGCTGGCACGAATGCTTCCTGTTAAGTTGGTTTTCGGTTCTTTTATTCTCTCACACAAATGGGAAGCTGATGAGCTGAGCGGGTATAGGAGGTAAACAGGGATCCATTTCTCCCACCTCCTCGTCCTGGCCCTCTCATCGTCAGCAGGCTAAGGCATTGCTTTTCCTCCCATCCTCCCTCCTTCATTCTGAGCACACAGAAGACATTTCATCCGTGCGAGCAACAAGTCCCTGTTACTATAGAATCTGAAGATCACTGCGGTGACTCAGAAATTAGAAATGATGTTCCGAAGGGTGCCGTTCAGTCAAGTGCTATTAATGGCATCAAGAAATGAGTCTCTAAAGGGCAAGAAAACACTCTGGAAGAAGCCATCATTTTCTTGATTCCTGATTTCTTGGTTTCTATAAAGCCACATGTTTGCCGCTCAGTTTCCATTCTGCTTTTAGGGACTATACAGGGGCAAATAACGATGAAGGCGAGACCACGCCCATGGACTGTGGGTGTCAGTCTTCCACTCAGCCTCTGTACCCAGAGCTGTGTCACCATGACAAGGGTCAGGGCGTGCACTGGTGCAGTCACACATCACACGTCACAAAGAATACACTATGGAGAGAGATCAAGATGTTGTCTTCACGGGTCTGAGCAGCTATCATGAAAATACCACAGACTACAGACCCAGTGATTTAATAATTATTTTTTCTTTCTTCATTTATTTTCATTATTATTATCATCATCATTATTTATTATTTTTATAATTATTATTATTTGGTGTGCGTGTGTATGCGTTGTTTTTGAGACAGGGTCTCACTCTTCAGCTCCGGCTGTCTTGGAATTCATTATGTAGAGCAGACTGGCCTGGAACTCACAGTGATCCACCTGCCTCTTGAGTCCTGGGATTAAAGGCCTGTGCCTCCACACCCAGCTAGAAATTACTTTCTTACAGTTCTGGAAACTGGAAATTTAAAAATCAAGGCGCTAGCATGGGTCAGATCCCTAATTCTAAAGTGGAGATGCATCTCTTCTCGCTGTCTTCCCACAGTTGGGAGCAGAGGTGGAGTCTTTTTCCTAAGAGTAGTAATGCACTCCTGTGGAGTCTGTCCTCCTGACCTAACCACCACCCAGGGGCAGCTCTTCAAAACACCACTACTTTGGCACTAGGAGAAAGCACAGATATTTAGTCCTGACCGTGGGTACTCGGTACACCAAATAAGAATGTGAACTGATGAATTACAAGCTCTATGTTCATAACTTTTTCAATTAATAGATTACTGATAGTCATTTCCTAATGACTTTGACACTGATTTGATGTGTAAATCATCCATAATGATTAAGACTTGGCAGGCAGGCCAAGGAGGAACAGCACAAACTTAAGGACAGCCAAGGCTACATAGAGAGACTTGGTCCCCCTAACAAACGGCTGTGAGGTATCTGTAAAATGCAGCTTGTCTTCAGAGACCTCTGAGCCTGGACAAGAATTCAGAAACCATAAAATCCATATCCTTTGTTTTACAAATAAGGGGAACCAGAAGCCACATGATGCACACAGAGTCACAGTGGGAAAGGAAAGGTTAGAAACCAGAGTCTTGTCTGCCTTCTGTGACGGTCTAATTCTAACAGTGTAGGGCCTGGTTCCCAGTAGGCATGGAGTCAACCACTGAACCTCTCTGAACCTCTCGGTTCTTTGTGGGCAAAAGGGCTAAAAGCCATGGATTACTACTTCAACTATATCTAATGTGATTGAAAATTCAAGTTAATATTAGAGAGACAAACACACTCAACTCATTTTTATAGATGGGGAATTTTTTTAAAGACAATTTCTCTGGGTAGCTTTTGTGTAGCTGTTTGTCTTAGAGTTTCTATTCCTGCACAAACATCATGACCAAGAAGCAAGTTGGGGAGGAAAGGATTTACTCAGTTTACAGGTCCACAATGCTGTTCATCACCACAGGAAGCCAGGACTGAACTCAAGCAGGTCAGGAAGCAAGAGCCGATGCAGAGGTCATGGAAGGATATTATTTACTGGTTTGCTTCCCCTGGCTTTCCCAACTTGCTTTCTTATAGAACCCAGGACTACCAGCTCAGGGATGGCACCACACACAATTGGCCCTCCCCCTCCTTGATCACTAATTGAGAAAATGCCTTACAGCTGGGTCTCATGGAGGCATTTCCTCAAGGGAGGCTCCGTTCTCTGAGATAACTCCAGCTTGTGTCAAGTTGACACACAAAGCCAGCCAGTACACAGTCCTAGATCTGACCCTATAGACCAGACTGGCTTGGAACTCAGAGATCCACCTGCCTCTGCCTCCTGAGTGACTACATGGGGTATTCTAACTACAAAGTAGAGAACTATTTGGAGGCTATAAAGATATGTAAAGTTATGTAGTAAATATAAGCACATATCAAAATGGGAATTCTGCTGGAAATGAAAATAATGGATATTCTGTGTCCACTAGTACAAGCTAAGTATGCCAGGCCTGACAGTGTGAGTATAACATTTCAATGACCTGGGAGGCTGAAGCAGGAGGATCAAAAGTTCTAGGCCAGCATGGGGAACTTAATGAGATTCTGTCTTAAAATAAAACGCAAATAAAGTGAAGGGGTTAAGGAGAGCCTGAGTGGGCCTCAGGTGGGCTGTTAGATTTAAGAATGGAAAAACCTGTCCTATGCTCATCGGTAGAGGGCTAGCTTAGCATATAGGTAAGGTCTTAGGGTTAATCCCCTGGTACAATCCGAAGCAAATAAACAAAACAAAAAACAAACATGGATCAATAATGAACCCCACACGAACAGGCTGTATCTCCAGTTGGATCTTACCAAATGCCCCTTCATTTCTGAGGTTATTGCTATATTCTTAGAGGGTGCTGTTAAGCACAAATGGTTCTGTTCTGTTTTCATCTTCAGACTACCCAGGTTTGTTCTGCTTATTTTGTTCTTGCCAGTGTTCTTACGGTGGTGACCGCCCAATTCTAACATTTCAGGTGGAAACAAATATACACAAACAGCAATGGACCTTACTTAACCTCCATAGGAACCATGAAAGAACTCTCATGTCTGCAGAAATCAGCCCTCAAGTGTAATGGAACTTGGGGGTCACAACCTGTGCCCAGCCAGGTCAGGCCACCCACCCCCATTTATAAATCTCCTTTGTCTGCTTTCTGCTTTTCTTTTGGCTCTTCTAATTTGCTTATTGAGGATAGATGGTTGGACCTGGCTTGGGGCATAGATTGTGGCCCACCATTTCGATAACAAAAGTAATAAAGGACAACCATTAAGGCTGAGACACCCTGGAAGTGTATGCAGTGATAAAAGGTATTGCCATGGTGGTGGCAATAAACGACCTTTATTCTAAACACCCTTATTCCTAGTGATTAGGATGCAGAGGTGGATCTCTGGGAGTCCAAGGCCAGACTGGTTTATGCAGAGAATTTCAACATACAGCTTTTACACAGAGAAACCCTGTCTCAACTTCCCCTGACTACCCCCCCCACACACACACACACAAAAGTTAATTAGAATTCAGATGGTAGGGCTAGGGAGACAGACGGCTTAGTAGTTAAGAGCACTGGCTGTTCGTCCACAGGACAAGGGTTCAATTCCCAGCACCCTCATGGCAGCTCACAACCATCTGTAACTGCAGTACCAGGGGATCTGACAACCTCTTTTGTCCCCTGTAGGTACCAGACATACACATGGTACACACAGGGACACACGTAGATGAAACATTCACAAACATTAAAAAATAAAATATAATTCAAATGGTTTCCCAAACAACATGACATTTCAGTTCTCTCTCTCTCTCTCTTTCTCTCTCTGTACACACACACACACACACACACACACACACATTTACATAGTGTATATTTGTTAGGTTTTTTCATTCCAGTGCATCTGAGGAGCAGGAGTCTGAGTGATTATGTAGTGGACTGTTATATTATTTTTATTTTATGGTTTTTTTAGATAGGGTTTCTCTGTGTAACAATCCTGGATGTCCTGCAATTTTCCCTGTAGATCAGGCTGGTCTCAAAGCTCTGCCTCCCAGGCTCCCAAGGCTTGGATTAAAGCTGTGTACCACCACGGCCACCGGACAAACTGTTTTGTTGTTTTTAAGAATGGAAAAACTTGCTATTTATCTAAAGCCCTAGCACATCCAAGAAAATATGAGATTGCTGTCAGGAATTTGCTCATAGAGCTCTGTTGGCTGTCTAAACTGGAAAATAAACTTTTATTTCTTCCCAAGTTGAGAAACAAAGAGATTCTATCATTGGCTTTATGCTCATGTTTAAGCTCAATAATTTTTATGGCTCAATGAGAAAACAACTTAGGGGAATAAAACAATTCAGGACTTCTCCAAAAATACTTTGGCCACTAACTGAATGAAGCCACAGGGACATGTGATGGAAGGCAATGATAACCTTAGACCTGGGTGAGCATCCTTGGTGTGAAGCCAGGCCCAGACCTACCTAACCATATTCTCAATGTTGATTCAGCAGAAGGCAACCCTTATTCTCTATTGGGGCTCTCTGTTTACACACTCTGTTCCTTTCACCACTGCTCAGAGGATCCCTGGGTAGAATTATGACACACCTATCCACAGGTGCCCAATATCTACATAGCCACACTTGAAAACCAAAACTACATCTCATATGCGCTCTAGGCCAGAGTTGATTTCATAATCACAAAGCCTACTGAAGGCAGAGTCTGAGAGACCTATTGCTCATTCATGGCACAAGTGTGTTTTAAAGGGAAAAACGTGATTTTATTAAGCTAAGATTCACATTGTGGAAAATTAATCCATTCAAAGTATACAGTTTGGGTTTTCATATAGTCATAAAATTGTGCAGCCACCACTACTTAATTCTATAGTTGTAGGACCCCATAAAGAAATTCATGCCTGCTAGCAGTCACCACTACAAGCTACCAGCAAGTCCCAAGACCCTGGTAACCACAAATCCATTTTCTTTTTTGTTGTTGTTGTTTTGGGTTTTTTGTTTGTTTGTTTTTGTTTTTCAAGATAGGGTTTCTCTGTGCAGTCCTGGCTGTCCTGGAACTCACTCTGTAGACCAGGCTGGCCTCGAACTCAGAAATCCGCCTGCCTCTGCCTCCCAAGTGCTGGGATTAAAGGCATGTGCCACCACCGCCCAGCCACAAATCCATTTTCTATAGCTAGGAATTTGCCAATTCTGAGCTCAGCATTGATATATGTGTGTTGCCTTTCATTCAGTATAATCCCTGCAAGGTTTATCCCCAGTGCCACGTGTATCTGTACTGATTCCTTTTATTCTGTCTTGTCACTGTTCCACTGCTGTGTAGAGACACCATGACCAAGACAACTCTTATAAAAGGAAGCACTTAAGTGAGGCCTGGCTTACAGTTTCAGAGGCTCAGCCCATTATCATCACGGTGGGGAGAATGGTGGCCTACAGGCAGGCACGGTGCTGGAGAAGTATTTTGGAACCACAACCTGATCCATAGGCACAGAGACAAGGCCAGGCATGGGCTTTTCAAATCTCAAACCCCACCCCAAAAGACACACTTCTTCCAACAAGGCCACACCTACTGCAAGAGGCCACACCTCCCAATCCTCATCAAATAGTGCCACTCCCTGATGACTAAGCGTTCCAATATATCAGTCTATGGGGACCATTCTTACTCAAACAGCCATATATTCTAAACATTATTTTGTTGGGTAAACATACCAAATTTTTAAATCAGCATTTGGCTTATTACCATTTCTTTATTTTCACGAGAGAGTTTGCTATGAATTTTCATAGAAAACATGTAAGTTTACATGCTTTCAGTTATTGTATCTATGCACCACCCCAGGTTGCTAGGTCACATGACAACTGCCTTTCTCTCAAAGCCTGCAAGCTGTTTTCTACAGCAGCTTCTCTAGTCTCCATTCCTACCAGCACCCACGAGACTTCCAATTCTTCTGCGCTCTTGCCAACACTTGTAGCTGTTTGTCTCTTCCGCTCAGAGCCATCCTAGTGGATGCGAAGGGGCGTTTCACAGTGAAACTTCACCTGTGCCTTTGATGCCTGAGATGTGGAGCATCTCTTCCGGTGTGTCTCTTAGCCATTCGTATGTTTTCTCTGGTGTTATGATTAGGCTGTGCCCTTATTGCTGAGTGTTACTCATTCCCTACTGTAGATGCTAAATCCTTATCAAATATATGGTCTGCAAATACTTTCTCCCACTATGTGAGTTGTCTTCTCATTGTACTGATAGTATCATTTGAAGTTGTCCTTAGATGGATTAAATATAATTTTTTTCTATCATTAATGCTCAGTATCATATCCAAGAAGGTATTCTTTAATCCAGGTGAGAATGATTTATTCTTGTTTCCTCCTCAGGGTCATACAGTTTTAGCTCTTAATTCAGGTCTCTGATGTGACTCACTTTGAGTTCATTTTATATATGGCATGGCATTAGGGTCTAACTGTATTCCTTTGCATGTGGTTAAACTGTCTCACCAACATTTGTTGAATTCCAAGTGATTTAAAAATAATATTTTTAGCCGGGCGTGGTGGCGCACGCCTTTAATCCCAGCACTCTGGAGGCAGAGGCAGGCAGATCTCTGAGTTCGAGGCCAGCCTGGTCTACAGAGTGAGTTTCAGGACAACCAGGGCTACACAGAGAAACCCTGTCTCGTAAAACCAACAATAATAATATTTTTGAGCTGGGTATGGTGGTGCATGTCTTTAATCCCAGCACTTGGAAAGCAGAGGCAGGCAGAGCTCTGAGATCATGGCCAGCCTGGTCTACAGTGTGAGTTTCTGGACTTAGTGGCAGAAGTGGTTTTTCCTGCTAAGCAACCTTGCTGGCCTCAAGTGATTTTAATACATACTTCTAATTAAGACTCCACTAACCAGGCAGTAGTGGTGCACACCTTTAATCCCAGCACTTGGGAGGCAGAGAGAAGGCTGATGGATCTCTGTGAAGTCGAGGCCAATCTGGTCTACAGAGCAAGTTCTAGGAATTTTTTTTTTTAACTAAAAATAAAAAGATAATAATCTTCTACATTCTAGTGTAATGTCTTCACTTCATGGATTTAAAAAAAATATATAATGCTAAAAGGGATTACCTTAAAACCGCTTTGTTTCTGGAACTTAGAGTGACTGAAAGGAGGAAAAGATTTTGCTCTTATTTGGATTTCAAGTGTTACCTCATAGGTTGCTGAAGACTAACAGCAGCGACATACAGAGTGTAATTACAAGATGTGACTGATTAAGTCACATATGGGGTTTAAAGCATGATTCACCAACGAGTAGCTTTGTGCAGAGCGGGTTGAGGGAGGGAAGTGAGGCTCCTTCACAAACGCCTCTGGGCAGGATGCTGTGGGAAGCTCTAGGAGCTAGCTACCTGGTGTGGGGAAACCATAACAGGGAACACAGGAAGTGGGGGGGGGGGTGGGGGGGACAGGAGAGGAGGCCAAGGCACAGCTGCAGCTGACGAAAAGGCTCCTTGTACAACAGGCTGTAGACCAGGCTACTGGTGCTAGCCCTGGGGAGGCAACCACAGAAATGTGGTCAGCTGCCGTGTGGATGGTGGGTCACAGGAGGCAGAGCCCAGATGCATGGAGGAGATTCTTGCAACATCTCTAAGAGCTCTCAGTCCACAGCCAGCTCTAAGAACTCTCAATCTAAACTTGTAATTAGAAGTAGAAGAATGTTTTATTTGTCCTTTTAAATCTTTCTCTATAATACCAGGTTGGGGGAAGGTGGAGAAAGCCGGTCTCCACCTTCCCCTACAGTCCTCTAGCCCCAGCACAGCTGGTCCATGTGTCCAGGCAGAAATACTCATTTATGTACCCCACCTGGTCCCGGTAAGAACTTATTCCAGTTTACGACCTGTATCTATGCTAATGTAAGCACATAAAGAGAGAAAACAGAACATGTATGTATACCCAGGATAATTCAGAGACTGTGTGGGCAGTCTTCAGAGGTGAGACTGTGTGGGCAGTCTTCAGAGGTGAGAAAATGCAGAGGAGAATCAATCTCTGGACGTCAGTGTGCCTGACCCAGAACGCAAACGACATGTCTGTTTAGCTTGCTACTTGACATGGTCTTATGCCCCTGGCTGGTGACCTCTCATGCAGTCATGAAAAGATATCGTCTCTGCAAACATTTTCTGACCCATGTTTTCCTTCCTCATGAAGCCGTGGCAAGTAGGCCTTCCAGCAATATGAGCAGTGGAGGCTTTGGCTTTAGTCTTCAATGTCCTCCTGAAGACTGTGAGCACAGCGAATGGTATCGAATCACCTTTATTTGTCTTAGATGTGAGGTTTTTCAAAAGACTTGTCATTTTCAGGAGAAGAAGCTGCCTCTGGCTCTAAGGAAACTTACATTTTCTTTGTACCCAGGTCACCCGTGTCTTCTTGCTTCTTGAGTGTGCACCTACTGAGGATAGGCACTGCCTGCCTCAGTTTAGTAAGCAAGGGCTTAACAAGGTTGCTGGGCCCCAGGAAGTGGCAATGACTGAGACTCACTGGAGTTTCTGACTGCCAGTGTACTACGTATCTCTGCTCTTTCAGGCTTCTGATTCCTGCAGAGCACTGGGTCAATTCAGACAAAAATAAAGGCAGTGGAGAAGGCCCTGAAGGCAGTGGAGAAGGCCTGGAAGCTGACCCCCCCCCACACACACACACCACCACCACCACCCCAGATGGTTTACAGTCCGTTCTATGGTGCTAGGATTGTGTCAGATCCCTGCCCATCTTCCTGTTATGCCACATTTCTCACTGTGCCTGTGTTTTCTGTCCTATGCATTCTTTAGACTTTGGCATCCTTCCTTCTTGGTCTTACTGGGTTCCAAGGACTACATTTGTGTGCCAGTTATTACTTTTTAATTGTTTTGCTTTGAAAACAAACAAACAAAATGCTGTTTACAAATCTCCTTGCTACAATTAAAACAGAAGTTATCCAACACAAGGAAAACACTAAGCTAAGTTCAAAAGACTTAATCTTGCTTTTCTTCCCCTGAGGTTGTACTTCAAAGGGGACCTCTCACACACTAAGCTTTGGGGGTCAGGAAATCATGGTTAGTTGTGTGCCCAGATCTCCAACTTTTGCTTGAGTGGGAAATCTGCAAGGGGGTTTTAAAGTATTTGTTGTTGTCTTTTGAGATATCGTTATGTTTTTATGACTAGCCTGGAATTCAGTATGTAGACCTGGCAGGCCTTGAACTCAAGAGATCTGTCTTCCTCTGCTTCCCTAACACTGGGATGAAAGACTTGTGCCACCCCACCTAATTTACAAGTGGATTGTTAATGGGTAAGCCAGCTATGAAGACCAGGAAACTATTCAAAGACAAGATTAGATAGCCTGTCCCAGCCTTAATTTGACTACATAGATCAACAACAATACTTATGCTAGGATAAAAATTACACTTTCCTGAGGACAGGGATTACCAGAAAGACACGGAAAATGTTAGCACACAATACGGATTTAACGCTGAGGGGCAGAAGGATGGGGCAGGTGATTCATGTTCACCTTGACTTAAGGTCTGCGGCTTCTGCTGCTTCACTTTGTTGATGGTTTTTACCTGCCTGGTCCATTGCATCCTTAACACGCAAGGCTCCCCATATTAGCTACTGCTATTTCTCCTATCTTCCGAGGAGAGTGGCCACATTACAATGTCTAATATGCTAACTATGATCATGTCTGAAGAAGTATATTCTTTATTTGTAAAATAATTGATTTAACAAACATTACCTAAAATGGGAGAATTAAGTACTGTCCTAGTTAGGATTTTACGGCTGTGCACAGACACCATGACCAAGGCAACTCTCATAAGGCCAACATTTAATTGGGGCTGGCTTACAGGTTCAGAGAGGTACAGTCAATGATCACCAAGGCAAGAGCATGGCAGCATCCAGGCAGGCATGGTGCAGCTGAGAGATCTACATCTTCATCTGAAGACTGCTAGAAGACTGGCTTCCAGGCAGCTAGAATGAGGGTCTTAAAGCCCACGCCCACAGTGACACACTTCCTCCAACAAGGCCACACCTACTCTAACACAGTCATACCTTCTAATAGTGCCACTCCCTGGGTCAAGCATATTCAATCCACCACAGGTACCATGCACAAACAGGTAAAACCTTGGAAAATCTCTAGACAGAGGAGCACTAAATACACTGAGGCACCCCAGCAGCAAGGCGCAAGAAGTGGGGCTGATCCCTCAGGAGCCTTAAGGGAAAGCAAGCTCTGTAGAGGTGGATGCTGCACACAGAAGAGGCAAAGAAAGGAGATGTGATGCTAAGCAGAAATATGCATGCACCCCGTCCGATTCCGATCAGTTCACATCAGCAGGCTCTGCAGCAGCAACCGAGGGCCACAAGCTCCTTAAGAGCAGCCTCCATCCCTGATTGGTAACAGGACAGAAATAAATCTGCAATTAACAATCTCCAAGGCATACTTTCATCATGGGCACTTAGGAGAAGGGAAACAGAGATGACATAAACTTTGATGTAAATACAGCTTTAAGGGTTTTTTTTTTTTTCTCCTTCTTTTAGTGATGTGACACCTTCTCCTTGACAGAAATAGCAGCGTATTAATTCTCTGCTAAACCTTCTCTTGAAATGTGCGTTTACGTCTGGCATGACTTTATCCCTGTGTCACCTGGTCCTGCCCCCCACATTCCTGTTCCTCCTGGCAACACCCACCCAAATCTCAACACATTTTTTTCCCTCACAAATTTAGCATTAGCTTAAGTCATTAACTATATTTAGAGAGTTCCTTCATCCTTTCTGCAATATAAGGGACAGCTACAGTAATGGGTGTGTTTCATTTAGGAGAAAAAGTGATCATTTTTGATCACTACGTTTAAGAATGTGTGTGTGTGTGTGTGTGTGTGTGTGTGTCCATGGCTCTGATAGAGGCAGGGTATGATGAAAACTCCATACTGGTCAGAAAGTAAGCAGGCAACATTCTTCATTTTATTATGTGAGCTCCCCACACAGTCTGTTGTGTGGAATGCGTGTGGGATCTTATTTACTATATTACAAAAGCTGTCCTTCGTGTGTATTTATGCAGGGGAGGAAAAGGGCCTCTTGTATATAAGTCAAATGTCACTTCAGAAAACATTACTCTGGCATGCCCGGAAAACATTCCATGGTTTTCAGCTCTGCTGAAAAATATAATTTGCTTTGCATAACAAGTTAACGGGAGCGAGGGGTATGGGCAGATAACACAGCCTTCTGGCTGGAAGCTAAAGCTGCTAGAACTGAGGAGAGCCACCTGCTGTGTGAGGCAGGGCCCCAACCTGGGACAGCATGGAAGGGAGATAGCAAGAGTGATATGGAGGTCACTGGACTACCTCACGGACAACAGAGAGTCACCTGAAGTGACCGGGGGTACTCAGAAAAGGGCAAGGACACTGGGCCTGAGCCTTGTGACATCTTTGCAAGGCTCCAGTCCCATCTATAAGGATGCCTCACGACACCATGCTTCTAGTTGCTTCCAAGTTCTCTGAATTCGTCTCTATGTGTTGGCTTGAGGGACTCATTTAAGACTAATAAGATGAATGATGTGTGATATGAAAGGAAAGAAGAAGGCAATTGCTAACAGCTGATGGACTATCCTCTCACCCAGCAAAGTTCAACCAGCAAAGCTGATGCAGGCCCAGACCTCACCTGCTGTTTGTAGCCAACAGAAGAACTTTGTCATTTAACTCTAAAAACCAAAAGATGACTTATGAGCAAAAAAACCCAAATCAAAGAACCAAACTGTCCATGTTTCTGATAAGGTCAAGTTCATCGTGATTATGATATAATCATAGGATATGATATAAGGTCATTATGTCCTTATCAAGAAAGGCCCAAACTACAAACCACTGAGGCTGGAAACAGCCCCTGCGTTCCTTTCAGACGGAGCCTTCCAGCTCCTACATGGCCTACACGGGCTCCGGTCAATGGAAAAATATTTCCTCCCCTTGCCTCTGTGTGGGAGTTTTTCATGGCTTTCCATTCTTTTTTCACAGAATTGGGTGTGTGTATTCCCCTGAAAATTGTCTCAGGATGTAAAAAATTTTGTTTTAGAAAACATTTAGAAACCATCAGCAGAGAACTGCAGCGGCAGCTCCTTGCTATCTCTCTGTTAAAACATCAGTTAGAAGTTACCTCACTCTGAGCAACGGGGCTGGCCAAAACCTTAGGGTGAAGCAAGGAAACGGGGACTGAGGAGCCTAGTCCCCATCTTGGGTACTGTGGCTTTAAAGGCCACCACCGCCACCGGTGAGCTCCGACTCTCATCCATGCTGTGTAGCTCTGAGGGTCGTGAAAATGTCACTGCCCCCTCAGGCTCCGAACAAGCAATGACAAGGAAGGACAATACGCAATAAATGTTTACAGACTTGCAGAAAAGGAAGGAAAAATAAATCAAGCAAAGGAACCGCCCAAGCCACGGCTCTGGTGCCCGCCAGGTTCTCACTACTTAAGCCAGGGGAGCTTTTCAGCAAATCAAGCCAAAAGTAAACTTCAAGGTTCATTTAAATGCTGGTTCTAGGGACATGAGAAAGATTTTGCGAGCAGTTTACAACCTCTTTCCTGTTAGAACACACAGGTCTTAGAACGATATGAAACCGGAGAAGAGATCAACAAGATTTATCAATGGATCACAGCAAAGACTTGAAAATACGCAAGGGGATATATTACAGAGATATTCAGTAAATATACATTATTATAAAGCTGAGCCTTCCGAAAAATACAAAGCGATTACTTAATAAATGTATTTAATGCAACTGGGTAACTCTGAGAAAGATGAGGGGAGTTGGATTTCTATCTCCTTTAAACCAAACTTAGTTTCAAATGGATCTTGGTTTTCCTGCATAAAATGAAGCTGTAAAATGAAGCCAGAAGAGTAGGCAGGGAATACCTGAGGCATGCAGGAAACAATACCCTACTCTAGCCACAAACAAAAGAAATATTTTTTTTTGGCCGTGAAAAATATTTATCTTTACAATAAAAGTCTTCTGGGTGGGCTCGTGTTACTTAGTGAAGCTCCTTGCGGTGAACCCGCTGGTGGATGTGGAGGTTCGAGCCCTGGCTGAAGCCCTTGCCGCACCTGCTGCACTCATACGGCTTCTGGCCGGTGTCGCCGGTGTGGACTCTCTGATGGATGAGGAGTTTGGAGCTCCAAAAGAAATATTTGCAACGCAGATTCCAAGAGCTGCCTTCTCTCCTGAGATGTTACCTGTGGGAACCTTCTAGAGAGAGCCTGGAACATGCTCACAAGACACTGTTGCAGGGACTGTCCATGGGCTATAATATTTCTGGTGGATTTACCAGTGCCTATTAAAATTTAGAGAACATGTATTTCTGTGATCAGAGCCATGGAGAATTTGCCCCAGGCTCCTACAAGCTGAGGTTACACTGGAGGGTCAGGGCTGTCAGTCACACTTGGATCAGGCTCCGCCCACATCCCCTAATCCTTCCCCCTCCACTGAAACCATCTCTGTTCTTTAGGACCAAACCCAGATCAAATGAGCATTCCCCAGACAGCACAAGGTCCTTCTGATGCTGACCTGCAGCATCTTGAAGGCTGCAATGAGCTCCACGCATGTTTTCATCTTCTAGAGCCAGGCTTGAACCATTGTTTTGGATGAAAGAACAGATGAATGAGTGATGTATAAATATGATAAACTGCATCTCCTGAATGAATGAATGAGTGAAGGAGATGAACTAGCTCAGTTGGTCTCCTTAGTTGGTGAGATTAGAGCCAGGACTGACACTTTCCCAGTAGGCTTAAAAAGAGAAGAAAGACATACAGCTTTTAAATCATCTTCCAAAGCGCATAAGGTTATTCTTGTATATGAAGATTATTTTTTTAAGTATGCAAAATTACATTACCTTACAGAACGCAGTCTGAGTAACTGGTAATGAATCATGAACGTGGCGGGTTGGGTTAGATTGGATGAAACCAAAACCTCTTAAGCTCGGAAGCCTGGCTTGTTAAATAACAATGCTCCTGTAAACAGGCCTGTGAGATTTATTGTGCCCCTGGGAAAGTCTCTGGAATGAACACAGAAAATGCTTCTGTTGATTAGCCTTTTTAGCTCCAGGCCGAGTACTGACCTAAAAGGGAAAGCTCTGCCCTCCAGATTTTACATAATGCGCCCTTATCAATTCCTGTCAGGAGAGAGTCCCCCACAGGGCTATCAGCTAGGGGAGGTGCTTCTGCCTGCGCCAAGTGCCCTGGGTCTCCAGAGCCTGCCTGGGAGCTGAGCCCACCACCCCTCAACCAGCCCCAAGAGTGAAGAGTGGGGTGAAATGAAGATGGGATGCAAAGAGGAGGATGAGAGAGACTCATGCAACCAACAAGATGATGAATGCATGCTCAGACAAAGAGCGGAAACGCTGTCCAAGTGTGCGTGATAACCAGTCCAAGGTCGGAGGGGAACTGTGGCCAGGCCACAGCTTCTCTGGCCACCTCCTTGGGGCTGGCTCTGCAGCAAGAGGGATCATTTTTTCAGGATCATTACCCAGACAAGCCCTGGATACCCAAACATATTTTTACTGGATAAAGGAAAGGAAAGATAACCCTTCTAAAGAGGACACAGAGCATCCATTTAGAGCCGGTAACAAGAAGCCTCTGTCAGCACTCCAGCCTCACTTACCCAACTTTTGGGAGATTTCCCAAACAGTTCTAAAAAAGGTATTCAAAATGGGAAATAAGAGCAAAGACAGAGAACTCAAACATCAGGAAAGCAATGGGAGAACTAGAACATTCTAATACAGGGAGGTGGCATGCTCGACTGTGAGAGAATGGTGTTTTCTAGCTGGGATAGCACATTTCCATACATGACTCTCCTCCCCTCAATGGCCATCTTTCCCTGTGCTCCAGTGAACAAACCCTCCTCCACTCACCCTCTCCCTTGGAAGCACCAGAAAAGCAGCTGCCAGACTTCTAAAACTTGCGCCCCCCCCCCCCCCCCTGTGATGTCAAGATGGCAGCTTTGTCCTGAGCATCCTTGGTACACCTGCTTGGAGAACTCTTCCTGTGCGCCACTGTGTACTGGTCACGTGAGAGACAGGCCTGAGGTGGTTCAGTCACCCAGCTGACGCCTTAGCACATACATGAAGAAACTACCTTAGAACACCAACTCTGTGTGTGTGTGTGTGTGTGTGTGTGTACGAGTCCAGTCACAACCCTAACTGAGAAACAGCCACTCAGAGGACCACCCAGAGACAGAATAGAAGTGAGCGGCAAACTTTCCAATAACAAGACCCATCACAGAAGGGTTGGCTGGTCAAACTGTGAGAAAGCATTCTAGCGGGTTGCTTACTGTACAACCCTGGGAAGGTGCCCCAGAAATGTTGATAAACTGCCAACGAGGTCTCAGGTCCAGTTATGGCTCAATTCTCCGAGAGAAAGCCTGTAAGGGTGCTTCTACAGATTGTGGGGTGTTCTGAAGGAGATGGAGCGGGACTGAGTGTAGAGCTCCCAGCCATAGGCAGGCAGGCCAGGTGGTTGGCAGTGGTCGGTCTGCTGTGGGAGGAGCCCTGCAGGCAGGAAAGCACTGGTTGGCAGCCCACAGGCAGGCCCAGGTGTTTGTCCCACTGGATGATGGGGAGATAACAGGGCCTTTCCTATCCAAAACACCGTTCCCATCCAAAGCTCTGTTGTTTGTTATTGTTTCTTCCAAACTCTAGAATGTTCTCGGGTCAGAGGGGTATTTTTTAACCGTGAGCATAAATACAGATTTAACTGTGCGATCCTAGATTGTCTTCCTTTGATACTTAACTCTCCCTAAGATTTAAAAGGCTTATTTTATTTCAGCCTTGAGCCTCAAATTCAGACTTCAAAATATAAAGCAAAGATGAAAGCCCAGACTAGAACAGAAAATGAAAATAAACAAAACACAGTTCAAAGATAGTACAAGGAAAACATACTTCAGATACTGGAGACAGCTGGTGCTCTGCTACAGTCCCTACAGGTGTCTCAGCACAAGCATTCCCCAGAGATGTCTCAGTCCTAGCTCCACGCCTTCCCCGCAGGGATGTCCAGCCCTAGCTTGTCCCCTCCCCCATGGATGTCTCTGTCTTAGTAACCCACCCTCCACCCCGCCCCCAATGGTGTCTTAGCTCTAACATTCATCCATTAGAGTCACATTAGGTGACTCTTTCCTAACACACCCAAGAACATTGAGGACATTTACCATCTCTGTGACTCAAAATCTTGAGATCTTGAAATCTGTTTCTCTCTTTTCCTCTTCTTCTCCCATCTCTCCCTCCTCTTTTCCCCCTCTACTCCCTTGCTCCTTCCCCCTTCCCTTTCTTCCTCCCCTCTCCCTCCTTTCTTCCTTTCCTCTACTGCATTTTTTTTTTTTTCTCTAGAGATGGGTTTCTCTATAGACTTGGCTGTCCTGGAACTTGCTCTGTAGATCAGGTTAGCCTCAAACTCACAGAGGTCCTCCTGCCTCTACCTTAGAAGTGCTGGGATTACAGGTGTGTACCACCACCACCCAGCCAACTGCATTCTTTCTTTGGACTTTCTTTGGGGATTTTTGAGATAAGGTCTCAAGGTGTAGCCTAGGCTGACCTGAAATTTAAATTCCTCCTGCTTCTTCTATGATCTGGGATTATAAGTCTAAACCACCACACCCAACTTCACATTTATTTATCTAGAATTAAAAAAAAAAAAAAGTGGTTCCGTGATCTTTGGGTAGTAGTGTATGTCCCAAGGGTGACTAATATCAAATATGAATCTTTTCCATCAAATACTATAAATTGTGTTTGGGACAAATCTTTTTTATCTCCCCTACCTTTGAGACTTTTATGCAAATGTTTTAGACCTCCTCATCCAGTAAAACCTTGTTTACATAAAAGCCCTGCTGTACTGTTCTAAGAATTTGATAACTGAGAACAATAACCTTTATCTCTTTAGAGCAGTGACTCCTTCCTCCTTCATTTCCTGTGTGACACTTCTTTTCAGACTAGACAACTGAACAGGATGGTGAGCTCAGGACCCTAACCAGTGAGGCAAAGGCACAGCCAACACTGGAGTAAGAATGAGAACTAAACCTACTCCCTGTCTCTGTGTCAGCTCTTCCAAGTGGCCATGCCACTCATGGGACTAAAGCCACATCCGGGCCACAGAGATCCATAGCAGCAATAGTGACACACGCATGCTCCAGCAGAAAGTCACCTTTGGGATTCCACGCCACGTTTGAAATTCGGCTCTCGGAACAAAGGGGAGTTGGGAGAGGAAAACTGGCCAGGAGCGTGTTCTGGCTCAGCAGACGTACACCTAGGGCTTGCTGTGGGGGAAGGGCAAGCTCTGCCCAAAAGAGCACTGGAGCTTAGAGAGCTTGGAGTAATTCTAAGCTCTTCATTTGATGTCTAACTGGCAAATATGTTTCTTACTAAATAGCCCAGCTCATTATTGCGTGCCACATATACTGAATGCTTGCTAGAAATCCCGGGTGTTTTTCAGGTTAAAAAAAAAAAAAGTTGCCCCAAATATAAAGGTTCTTTAGGACAGATCTTTCAGGCAACCCCTAACCCAGGTGCTGAACACATACGACGAGAAAAGACAGATGCCTTTGTTCCTGGGACTTGAGTGTGGAAGCTATATCTCTCAAGAGCACTGTTCCTTGTGGTGACGCTGTTTCCTTTGTGAACAAAATGAGAGATGGAGCCAGCTATACCTTTAATCCCAGCACACAGGAGGCAGAGGCATGTGGATCTCTAAGTTCAAGGCCTACGGATGGAGTTCCAGGACATCCAGGGCTATACAGAGAAACCCTGTCTTGAAAAACAAACAAACAGACAAATAAAAACAAAAAAGAAAACACAGGGGTAGAAAGAAAAGCCATCCCCTTCTCCTCCATCTCTTGTGTTCCCAAATGTGCCATCCTCACGAAGTTTCTCTGTTGCACAACATAGTTTTTCTGGATAAGACAATATTTACTCCATGTTCTTTGAATGGTGGTAACTACCACAATAAATAATGCTAAAAGAAGTGTGGTCATACTAATAAAGACGGGGTCTGATCTAGGCAACATGGGAGTTGAACCATGGTTTCTTTCCTTCCTTCCTTCCTTCCTTCCTTCCTTCCTTCCTTCCTTCCTTCCTTCCTTCTTCCTGAGGAGGAGGAGGAGGCATTGGGTATAGAAGGGACCCCAGGGTGACAGTGAAGGAGCCTGTAAGGGACGAGTCTGCACCTCACAGCACAACCCCTGCTGTGGACTGTCAGAGTCAGTCACCAGGATTACAGGGACCTCCGTCCTCACAGCGGAGAGGGGGAGGGGCGGGGATGGCAAAAGCAGCACATAGCTGTTTCAGGATGTGACTGAGACTGGCATCGTCCACCACGTGACCAGCCTCCCCAGCACAGGAGGCAGAGACAATGCCCTGGGTTGAAAGAGGAAGCCACCCATTGTGAACTAGAAGAAACCTCAGCAAGTTGTTTGTGTTCCTGTGTTCTGCGAGCTGACGTCGGGGTCCTGCAGTGAGCACAGTGGCTTAGTCCATTCACGTGAATTTCTGGGTAAAAGTGAGTGGCCAAAACTAGATTTTAAATAAAGCTTTTTTTTTTTTTTTTTAAACTTTAGGTTCTCAGCTTGATTGTGAGCTTTTAAGACAAAAAATGTCTAATCCCTCCTCCCCCACAGAAAGTGGCTTTTAAGCAGAACTCTTACTTTTTTTTTTTTTTTTTTTTTTTTTGGTGTTTCGAGACAGGGTTTCTCTGTGGAGCCCTGGCTGTCCTAGAACTCACTCTGTAGACCAGGCTAACCTCGAACTCAGAAATCCACCTGCCTCTGCCTCCCAAATGCTGGGATTAAAGGCGTGCGCCGCCACGCCCAGCTCACTTTTCTTTTTTTAATTTTTGAAATTGTGTATGCATGGATGTTTTGCTTGCATGTATGTCTGTGGGTCACACTTGTGTCTGACGTCCCAGACTGCTGTGAGCCTTCTTTTGTGTGCTGGGAATTGAACCCAGGTTCTCTCTAAGAGAACAGCCAGTGCTCGGAGCAGCTGAACCATCTCTCTAGCCCACCGTAGCAGTCCCCATCTATGGATAGCATTCCTGCTTCCACTGAAAATCGGCAAATGTCAAGCTGAAAGGATTGCTAATTAAATCTGAATAAAAATTTACATACATAAATTTACATACATCAGCAAAGGGGTAAATATAGAAGTACTAGAAGAAGCAGTAATACCCATGGTCATGCTCTTTTCAAAGGTTTTTATTCTCCTTGGAGAGTAACCTAGAGTAAGTGAAAGCTGACTGATGAAAGGGTGAAACTTAGGACAGGGGAGGGTTTTTAATCTCAAATGGAGCACCAGTCTTATCTTAAGTGCAGACCCACACCCAGCCAGTTCCTGTAAGGAATGCTAAACCCAAGTCTGACTACTCACAGGGACTCTCGGCAAAACCTTCCACTCCTGTCCCTTAAGTGTAGCCCTGACAAGCACCAGAACCATCCACAGTCTTTGGCAAGCCTTTGGTTGACTTTCTAGCCAAAGCCCAAGAGCCTTCTGCCTGTTGGCCTGTTTGGTTGTTGGATGCTGGGCACCAAACCTGTGGCCTAAAACATAGAAGGCAAGACTTCTACCAGTGAACTACATTCCCTCCCCACTAGAGACTGCTTGTTTGGCCTGCAACTCGCTCTGTAGACCAGGCTGGCCTCCAATTCACAGAGACTCACCTGCCTCTGCCTCCAGAGTGCTAGGATCTGAGGTGTATGCCACCACTACTCAGCTCTTGACCTTGTTTTTATGTTATCTGTTGGATTTTCTCTTACTAAAGGACTCTGCTGTCCCTGAGAGCTAAGGTCAGCTGGTCATGGTTTCTGCCTGCTGCGGTAAGTCAGCTGGGCAAGCTTTGGGAAGTAACTGCCCTTGGGATGACATGCTCAAGTCCACGAATTCTCCCTCAAGTCCAGGATGGGATGTGGCTTTCTTTCTAATATTAGAAGGGAAATGTCATCATTTTCCCTGTGAGATGGCATCTCCAAGAACCCGAAATAGCTGATCAGTCAAAACTCAGTATGTCAAAACACATGAAAACCAGGAGTGGCTGGCAGTGTCCACACTGAGCGATCCAGGAAGCTCCAATGGGCAGTGTTGTCACATAGAATGAAAGAGGAGTCTGTCTGTACTCCTGGCTCACGGGATGAACTTTTACTTTTCTTTTTTTTTTTTTTTTTTTTTTTGGTTTTTCGAGACAGGGTTTCTCTGTATAGCCCTGGCTGTCCTGGAGCTCACTTTGTAGACCAGGCTGGCCTCAAACTCAGAAATCCGCCTGCCTCTGCCTCCCAAGTGCTGGGATTAAAGGCGTGCGCCACCACTCCCAGCTGAACTTTTACTTTTCAGAGTTACTTATGTGTATGAGTGCTTTGCCTGGGTATATGTCTATGTATCACGTGTATGCTTGGTGACCATAGTAGTCAGAAGAGGGCCTTGGATCCCTTAGAATGAGAGTTCAGAACATTGTGAACCACCATGTGGGTGCTGGGATCGAACTTGGGTCTGGAAGATTATTTGAAAAGCAAGCCCACTGATTTTGTGTTTACCAGTATGTTGAGATGGGATCTTAACTATGTTGCTGTAGCTGGTTTCAAACTTGGCTCAAATGATCCTTCTGCTACTCCTGAGTAGCTGGGACCATAAGCACGTACTCTATTTCGAGAAATATTAAATGGTAATCCACGATACCGCCGGCATGGCACTGGCAGACAGGCCGCCTGTTCTCAGCCTGGCAGACTCTCTGATTCAGAGCTCTGAAATCTCTCCACCAGGCTCACTAAGTTCCCATGACGGGCTGGGCCGTTGCCACGCACGCCCCATACTTCCAAATTCCCGTGGCTGGCTAGGGTGCCCTGCCACTGTACCTTTCTCTGGAACCCAGCTGAGTTGCCTCGTGAAGGAAAACACCACACAATCTTAGTTTAGAATCAACAGGTAACACAATTGCTGGGCACAGCAACTAGCATCCTAATTATAAGCTATTCTAAGTTATAAATCCTCTTGTAGTGGGTCCCGGCGCATCTACCACCTGAACCAGGGGTCTCTGCTACCTACATTTTGCCTCCAGGATCTCTCCCAGCCAATCCTGCACTCACATGCATATACCTCTCTCCATACCCATCCATACTCAGAATCAAGAATAAAAAAATCTCTTTAAAAACTTAGATGCTATCTGTGAAGTCCCATTTTTAGAAAGCCTGGCCCCAGTGACTAGCTGAGTACAATCTAAATTGTCTTGCTGTCTGTGGCTAGCTAGCCTCTGCCCCGTCCCCACACCCATTGTGGAGGCCTGGGAAGAAGCTGGAATGTTCACAAACAACTCTTTAATATTTAGAAGTCAGACTGTTCTGACAGAACCTTGTTTTAGAAAAAGCAGGCCATAGCTCAATCTTCGACAACGACGACAAGGCATCCTCAGACTCGAAAGCCCCAGGAGGAAATGAAGGAAGTTTCTGGAAGTAAGGTGCTCCTGCACTTCAGCATTCCACAGCGCTGGATAATTTCCAATCAAGCATGCACACAGCTGACATGAAAAATGACTTCCCTTGTATAGACATCTGCTCCACACTCGCTTGTGTAATGCTGCTGCTCTGCCCCAACCAACAGGAAGCTGGTGTGGAAGAGGCGCTGGCCTCATGGAGTACCATGGGAGTTCATGCCTGTATGGTAGGCCTGCCTGGTCAAAGGCCCATGGCTGGAAAGGGCACAGGCACTAGGAGTGAACTTAAGATGTGACTTGCTCTTGCCTTCATGCCTGAGCCTCTTCCAGGTCCCCTTATCCTGATCCACATACCAGCTGTTAGAACAGAACACCATTTCAGTGGGCTAAGGGCTTGCAGTGAGAAGAACCCTCCGTGGTCTCTATTCATCTGACCTCCTAGCTGTTGGTAACCCCAGGCCTTCAAGCCTATATCTTCATCCCTTCCCTGTAGTTCCATGAGGCTCAATGCCCCGAGCCTCCCAGAACCTTGAGCATGCCATTCGCCTCTCTTCCTTTTTCTATGTTCTTAGGTCTGTTTTCTAAAGCTGTTTACCATGGCCAGTGTAACACTGTCATGGGTAACGTTTACAGTGGTTTCAAACTACACCTGGGCATGCTGGGTAGCATCTACTCATCTGCTTCAGCAACAGCAGGCCTGAGGTCAGGTGTGTCCACCAGCCACAGCGACAGGGCTCTGACTCCCAGCTCCTACTCCTGCATGGGGTTCAGACTGATTTACAGTACTAAATGAAGAGATCATCAGAAGAACAACGAAGAATGTTTTTACCGTGTTAGCCTTTCGAAGTCACTTTAAAAAAGTAAAACAAAACTGAAACCCAAATAATTTTTCAACAGCCAGGCATGGCAACATAAGCCTGTATGTAATCCCATAATTTGGGAGACTAAAACATAAGGCCCTTCATGAGTTCAAAGCCAGCTGGTTTACCAATATACTGGTAGAATATTAGAATATTGGTTTCTTTTCTGTGGCTATGAAGGAATGCCTTGACACAAAGCAACTTAGAGGAGAAAGGGTTTCCTGTGTTTGACAGCTCCAGGGGGGGCCATGAAAAGCATGAAACTGGCTGATTAAGCACAAGCACACAGGAGGCAGAGAGAAAAAAGAAAACAGGGCCAGGGTATAAAAATTCAAAACCTACCCTCAATAATGAACTTCCTCTAACAAAGCTTACCCTTCTGAAGGTTTTACAACTTCAGAAACAGTGCCCACCAGCTGGGCACTAAGTGTTCAAAGACAGGAGCCTGTGGGAGACATTTTACTACAAACTATAACACGGAGAGAGCACTGAGGCAGTCAGGGAACTTCACAGCAAGACCCTATCTCAAAAACCTGAATAAGAGCAATAAAACTAGCGCCTTTCTTGGAGATGGCTCAGTGACAGAGTGCAGGTTTCCCCGAGCCAAGCCTCAACCCAAACTTGTTTCTTAGTAGTATGAAGTTAATGTCAAAAATCACAAAAGTGGTTGGGCAGGAGTGGCACACATCTTTAATCCCAGCACTTGGGAGGCAGAGGCAGGTGGATTATTGAGTTCAAGGCCACCCTGGTCTACAGAGTGACTTCCATGTAGCCACAGCTATACAGAGAAACCCTGTCTCGAAAAACAAACAAAACAAAACAATTCACAAAAGTGTTGGTAACAATTTTTGTTGTTTGTTTTTGGTTATATTTTTAATTTTTAATTAATTTATTTATTTATTTTAGGTATTTTCCTCATTTACATTTCCAATGCTATCCCAAAAGTCCCCCATACCCACCCCCCATTCCCCTACCCACCCACTCCCCCTTTTTGGCCCTGGCATTCCCCTGTACTGGGGCATATAAAGTTGGCAAGTCCAATGGTCCTCTCTTTCCAGTGATGGCCGACTAGGCCATCTTTTGATACATATGCAGCTAGAGACAAGAGCTCCGGGGTACTGGTTAGTTCATATTGTTGTTCCACCTATAGGGTTGCAGTTCCCTTTAGCTCCTTGGGTACTTTCTCTAGCTCCTCCATTGGGAGCCCTGTGATCCATCACAGCTGACTGTGAGCATCCACTTCTGTGTTTGCTAGGCCCCGTCCTAGTCTCACAAGAGACAGCTATATCAGGGTCCTTTCAGGAAAATCTTGCTAGTATATGCAATGGTATCAGTGTTTGGAAGCTGATTATGGGATGGATCCCTGGATAAGTAATAGTTTTGATATTTTAACAAACCAACTATTTCATTGTGCATATGCATTAAACTGTAATAAGAATAAGCATTCCTGTTTATTTATGGTACCTCCTCCTCTTCACCCCCTCTTCCTTCCAACTTTACCAAGGTACAACTAATACACAAAGTACTGCACATATGCAGTTCCCGGTCTGGTAGGTGTAGCGGCATAGAAATAGCCGGTATCGTCCCTGCAACCTGGTATTATGTGCATTTGGCTCCTTCTCACCAAAAGTCCCTGAAGAGCCCCTTTGGCTTTGCAGTTTTGCTTTTGTGGTGAGAACAATCAACCTCAGATCTCGACACCGTACTGTTAATGTAAGCACTATGCTGTTCTGCAGATCTCCGCAACCTACCCATCTTACCGGCTGAAACCTTACACCCAGGGAAACACAGCTCTCCTCTCCCCATCCACCAGTGGCTGCCGCAGCAGTACTCCAGCTTCTGGCACACAGGGCTTGGTTGACAGAGCTGCCTCTCAGGAGTGGAGTGGCACAGCATTTATCTCCCTGTGTCTAGCTGATTTCACCAGGCATAATGTCTACACTTTTATCTATGTGGCAAATGGCAGATCTCCTCTTTTTATTAAGGCAGAATAATGTTTCACTGTTGTACAGACTCCGCTTAGTCATCGCTTCGGTTGATGCTGCATCTCACGCATCAGGAGCAATGCTGCATTGAACTAGGGCTCTCTTTAAGACACTGAACTCAATTCTTTTGGTCATGTATCCATTGGTGGGGTCTAAAGAGATCTCCTACTGTTTTCTCGAAGTCCTGTACCATTGGACAGTCCCACAAACAAGGTGCACGAGTTCCAGCTTCTCTACATCTTCACTAACATCCATGATCCTGAAACACAAAGCCAGCCAGTCCATGCTGGCAGGCTTGTGGTCCCACTTCACTGTGGGACTGACTTGAAAATGTTCAAATCGTCATAACGGTGCTGAATATTTTGAGTATTGTTCATCTGCCTTTTGGTCTTTGCACAACTATTTGAGTGAAATGCTTGTTAAATCTTTTGCTGGGATTTAATCAGGTTGTAACCAGGTAGCCCCGCCTGTCCTGGAGCTTGCTATGTAGACCAGGCTTGCCTTGAACTCACAGAGATCTGCCTGTCTCTGCCTCCTAAGTGCTGGGATTAAAGGCATGCGCCACCCCTCCTGGCTTTGTTGTTTGTATCTTTTGCTTTTTGGTGGTGGTGGTGCTGGGCTCAAATGTAGGGATCCACACATGCTAGGCAAACACCCTCTTCTGAATGGCGGCCCCAGCTGCAGCTGACTTACATCCTTTTGCTCTTGTATTGATGGGAGTTGTAGTTCTCTGAATGTAGGGTGTTAACCTCATTAGATACCTAGCTTGCCAGCATGTCCTCCCATGGTGTAAGCTGACCTCGGACTATGCTCATAACTTCTGTTGCTTATTGGTCGCCTCCTTTGGAGACAGTTAAGTTAGAGCCTCATTTCCTTAGTTCATATCCTATCAATCTTGTGGTTTGACTTACTCTTTATGTCTGTCTTCCTTGTCTGTTAAGTCTCAGATAATACTAACTGGAAGAGACAATATAATGTCTGATGTGGAAAGTTCTAGTTTCTTTGGAAAGTTAGTCATGTCAAATGCTAGTTTGCTAGGGCACACAGGTGAAAGGATGTTTTGATACAGCAAACATGAGAAAGGACCATGATGAAGGAGTATAACTATGGCCCCACAGGCGGTGGGAAAAGAGCATTGAGCATTGGTTTGGTTTGCTCTGCCTAGCTGTTCTTCACCGAGACAGGCAAGTATTGGTTCGCTTTACACAGCATTGTTGAGCTCAGCTTGTGGTACACCATTAAGAGAAACTCACCCAGAGGTTCCTTCAGCAGCTTGCCGCTTCTATAGGCTTCCATAGCCTTGCCTCAGGCCGGTTGGCCAGCCTGGTGGTTCCCTTCAGGATTGAACTCCAGCTGCTGTTTGTGCCTGGCGTCTGTCTGTCTGCCTGCCTAGAGGACTGGTCTGAAGCTGTTAAATGGCATTTGGTGTTTGCTATGGGACTGAACTGCTACGAAAAAAGATAGAACTCACCCCCCTCCCCCAAAGAAGCACTGCTGACCAGGTCCACGTCCCCCACATCCTAATAACTTTTCTCTTCCACTGCCTCTGCTGGGCGATAGAGGAGAGGTATGAACCCTTATTAAAGGAGGTTGGAAAAGAATGATGCCTACAAATGCCCATTAAAATTTTACCCATGATAGGTTCCCCTCTCAAAGGCAAAGGTGGGTGGGGGGAGGATGGGGTGAAGAACGCTGGGAGTGGGAACTAGGAGGGGAGGTAGCATTTGGAATGTAAATCAAAAAAATAATTAATTGTAAAAGCTAGGAAACCATTTTACCCATGGGCTCAGGATGTATCTCAAGGGCAGCATGCTTGCTGAGCACGTGTGAGGTCCTGGCTCAAACCCCAGAACTGCATACACACACACACACACACACACACACACACACACACCAACAACAACAACAACAACAGAATTATGTAAATAATGTTGTTCTCCTCTTCTCCCAATGGATTCAGAATTGGTCCAGGGACCAGATGAACGCTGTTGAGGAAGCTTTCTGGATATTTATCAGTATTTCTTAGATACTCAGGGAAATGATCTTCCAAGATGTTTCTAAGCAATACAAAGATGTAGTCTGAGTAGCCATCTGTTTCCTAACACTGTACACTTTTGGTCCTGACATATTTTCTGTGCTAGGAGAGCTAGGCATTCAGGGGTAGTGATCTGCACACACAAAGTCCCATGGTGGGTACTTGATGTTTATACTTCATTGACTTGGTAATGATAGTCAAGACTTGAAATATTTATTTCTGTGACACCTTCTAACATCAAACACAACTTCTAATGGATGTTTTATTGTGCTGGATGCTCAGTGACATCACCTCCACATCCACGCCCAGGCTAGCCCTAAATCCCCTTGACCCCCTACCCCCCCAGTCCCAGAGAGCCTTTCGTTTGTAGTTTTTTTTGTTTGTTTGTTTTTGTTTTTGTTTTGTTTTTGTTTTTCAAGACAGGGTAGCCCTGGCTGTCCTGGAACTCACTTTGTAGACCAGGCTGGCTTCGAACTCAGAAATCCTCCTGTCCCTGCCTCCCAAGTGCTGGGACTAAAGGCATGCGCCACCACCGCCCAGCTCATTTGTAGTTCTTTCAACAGGGACCTGTCAGTGCTCCCACCATGTGCCTTTTGTGGGTGTTTGTGTTTTGGAAAAGAGGGAAGAGATGCCAAGAGACCCCGAGTTCCCCCCAGAGCACAGTTTAAATGTGCAATGGTTCTCCTGCCCTCGCTGTCCTTGTCACCAGCCAAGGACTTCAGCCTCATTTGGAGACTTCAGAGGCATTAATAACCTTTCTGAAAAAACGATTTTATGACTTTGATCATAGATGGCAGCACAAACAAATCACTCAATAGATTGTAGAAAAACAGGACATGGGATGACCAGGAGGCACATGATAGCACATGCGACAGGGAACAGGACCAGAATCTAATTTGTTACTTGGGATAAGTAAAAAAATTCTAATTGGTGGAGGTATCTGGGCACAGTGATGAGCAACTATGCTTGCTTATGCCTTGAGAGAGCCCCTTGCCAATGATGCTCCCTAAACTAGGAAGCTGAGCATATTCTACGTTCCTCAGTAAAGCTCCTGTTGACTTCTAAAGCCTGTGATGGCTTCTGGCTCTAATGCGTTGGTACCCTCCCCAAACGATGAGCATTC
Organism: Mus caroli; assembly: GCF_978045245.1. NCBI lineage: Eukaryota > Metazoa > Chordata > Mammalia > Rodentia > Muridae > Mus > Mus caroli. The sequence continues at coordinate 81,540,343 of NW_028227263.1, read as the reverse complement.
TGATCCAGCCACTTTCAGGACTCACTCCAAGAGCAAGTAAACGCTTTGAGAAGGGTGGTTGGAAGAGATGACCTATTTCCCAGAAAGAAAAAAATGCCTCCAAGCATTCAAGATCATTGTCCCTGATAGAAAAAGACGTCGCAATTTTATCACAGTTTATTTAGTATATTGGTGGTTTTGTTTGTTTAAGACAGGGTCTCATTCCATAGCTCCTGATGTTTGTGAATTCACAGCAATTCTACCTCAGCCTCCCAACTGTTAGGCTTACTGGAAATATCCATTACCCCTGGCCCAGATGGACCTTTACCAAACTGCCCACACTAAAAAGACTTCTGGTTCATCTCATGCCATCTGATGCCCCAGAAAACCTGTGTGCCCTGACCAACTACTGTTGAGGGATTTCACTTGGAATTAAAGGTCTCTTCCATCCACGCGCACAAAGCCTGCCTTGGGACTTAACTTCCTTGAGGCTGGGTCTGTTTTCTTAAGCTTAAGAAGTTTGCAATTGAGGATCTCTGGGAAAAACTTGAGGACCTTGTCCCTTGCTCGGGAATGTCGGGAATGCGGAGCGTTCACTCTTGACTCAGAGGTGAACCTCCTGGCTTTTGTGCCTTGCCTTGGGAAGCTGATTTACAGAATCTAGGAGCGGGCCTCGCCCATGGCTGCAGCAGAGAAACACTGTCCAGTCCCCTGTCTCCTTTTCATCCTAGGATTTTTTATTCTGTCAAAGCCTTTGAGTAAAAAGACCAAATGGAAAAGGAGAAACTGTTTTTCTAAGAGTCTTCCGTTCTAATTCTGGCCGTAATTATCAGGATAGAGCTTCTTTGTAATAAAACAAAGCAAAGAAACTCTATAGTAGTAAAAGGAATTGCTGATCTGATGCCAACTTTATAGACCTTTTGGAGTTTGTGGATATTATTAATCAAATATTTACAGCTCAGGCTTATGAAGGAAAGACATTTTCACATGAAGCTTCCTCGGCTTATGTGCTAAGTCGTAAAGTCGCCACAGCTGTGGCACTCTCCTATGACGCCACGAGTAAAGTGAACACGCTCAGAATTAGGAAACTTTTCAAAGGTGGTCCAGTGAATTCAATTATTGAGAGGTTTCCCTCAAACAAGGCTTTTTACTGACTGTTAACAAGGAGAATTTGGGCTGGGGGCGTGACTAAGCGACACAGGTTGAATCAGGTGGCAATTTAACCCCTCCACCCCCACCCAGTGTGTGCTGCATCAACGTGAGCAGCAGCTGCACAGGGGCCATGCTGAGGCGATGCTCACAGCTCAAGGGGCCACAGGGGCACTGCACAGACTGGCGTTTCCTTTAAAAGCCACTATGCCACTAATCAATCCCGGTCACTAGATTGCAATTTTACCATTTAAAAAATTATTTTAGGACTTGTGAGATGACTCAGTGGATAAATGTGCTGGCTGCCGAGCCATGATTCCCAGGACCCGAGTGGTGGGAGGATCATCCTAAAAGAAGTTGTCCTCTGACCTCTGTGTGCTCTCACTCACTCTCCCTCCCTCCCTCCCTCCCTTCCCCCCCCTCAAACACACACACACACACACACACACACACACACACACACACACATACACTGAAGTAAATATAATTAAGGAAAAAAATTATTTTAATGGCCAGATTCCTAGTTCAGGTGGCAGAAGGTTTGCTTGGCAAGTACAAAGCCCCTGGCTCAACCCCACAATCCCTTACCCAACAAAAACCCCAGCTTGCAAAGGTTCTGAGTGTAGTCACCAGCACCCATGTCAGGCAGCTCACAAACACCTATAATCCCAGCTCTAGAGCAGCTGATGCCTTCTTCTAGCCTCTGTGGTATGAGCACCCTGACACACACATATACCTGAGTAGGCTGGAGAGATGTCTCAGTGGTCAAGAGCATTGGCTGCTCTTCCGGAGGACCCAGGTTCAATACCCAGCAATCACATGGTGGCTCATAAACACCTATAACTCCAGTTATAGGTGAGATCTAATACCCTGTTCTGGCCTCCGGAAGCACCAGGCACGTACATGGTACATGGACATATATACAGGCAAAACACCCATACATGTAACAAGAGAATAAAAATGAAAAATAACAAAAACGTTTTTAAACAACACAACACAACTGGATGTGATGGACCACACGTGTAATCCTAGTAATAGGGAAACGGGAGGGGGGGGGGAGTAGGGGGAGGAGCGGGGAAGGGGAGGGGGAGGGGGAGGGGGAGGAGGAGAAATTCAAGGCTATCCCTGGCTACTTGGCAAGTTCAAGGCTTAGCCTGGGCTATGTGAGACCCTGTCTTAAAAAAAAAAAAAAAATTCAGGCCAGGTGACACACTTATGATTCCAGGATGGTCAGTTAGGGTCCAGTTTAGATTACACAGCTGCCTTTAATGTCTTTAAAAATGAAAGTTAAACTATTTTTCAAGAAATTCGATCTGCGATTAAAAGACGAAAGACAAATGAACAAAGCATAAGGATTAAAATGGAAAACAGTAAAATATTTTTAGATGATTTAATGTATAATTTGGAACAGAAAGTCCTTTGCTGTATAATTTACGACTAGGTAAAGCAGACATGCATCAGTAGCACATGCCTGTCATTTTAGACTTAGGAGGCTGAGGCAGGAGGAGTCTGAACGAGTCGAGGCCAGTGTAGATTACAGTGAGGTTTCATTTCTCACACTAACAAAAGTGGGTGAAACCAAGAAGCTGTGTATCAGAGTACTAATTACCCCTGGGCACGTGGGTTCACGCCTTTAATCCTGAGAGGGAGAAATAGGTGGAGCTCTGTGAGTTCAAGGCCAGCCCGGTCTACAGAGTGAGTTTCAGGTTAAGACTACGTAGAGAGACCCTATGTCAAAACACACACACGCACACACATACACCTGGAAATAATCTGAAAAAAAAAATCAAAACACAGCACAAAATAAGTAAGACGTATAACTTTTCCTTTTTCCTTTTTTGTTTTGTTTTTTTCGAGACAGGGTTTCTCTGTATAGTCCTGACTGTCCTGGAATTCACTCTGTAGACCAGGCTGGCCTCGAACTCAGAAATCTGACCACCTCTGCCTTCCAAGTGCTGGGATTAAATGCGTGTGCCATCACTGCCCGGCTCCTTTTCTTTATTTCTTCGTCTCGCACAGCCTGCAGGCTCCAGGCAGAGCCCTGCAGACTAGAATCTGGTACCCAGAGTTTCTGCTGGCTTTTCCTACTTCCAGCCAGATGACTCTAAGTAACTTTGTGGCCCACTGTGACTCATTCACTTAACTCCTGCTCTCAAATCCTTCTAGTCATTTCTATAGGTAGTGCTAAGCACCGAGGATATGAAGACAACCCCACCCCCACCCCAAGATACCAGGGCATCCCTTCAGCATGAGATCCAAAAGGAAACTTTTCTACCCATTTATGCTTTGACCCTACATGGAGATTTAAGAGAAAAACCAAACATTCATATGATTGGGCCTCTTTTTCTCAATCTAGCAGCCTAATGGCTCACGGTTGTTGTTGTTGCTGTTGTTTTCTTTCTCTTCCTCCTTCTCCTTAAAGAACTTCAAAGGAGAGTGGTTTTATTCTAGTACTGTCCCACTATGTGGGACTTGAAAGGGGTAGTGGCAGACAGACAGACAGACAAAGACTGAGAACGAAATGTGAATGTGAGCAGTATTGAAATTTAGGAGGTAACCTGGGGTTTCTGACTCTCCTGTGGCTACATTCAAGACTCTCCCAGGATACCCAGGTTGGAACGGTGGGAAAGAGCTAAATCATCAGCTCTCCTCTGGAACTAGAGGTAGATAAGAAGGATGCTTCTCAACACATCACAGAATTGGAAAAGGGTTGCTCGAGAATTTCTTTTAAAAAAATGTAATATTTATTCTGTATTCAGAGTATATATGCAGTGTGAGCAGCCCACCGCCCTGCCGCATGCACCGCTTTCCTGCTCCCATGACAGACTGTATCTCTCTGCTCTTGGCAGTGGGTTTTATCACAGCAATGACAAGACCACTAAGGTGGAAGGAACCAAGGGACATAACCCCAAGTACGTTATGTGCAGACCTTCATGGCTACCAGCATAAGGAGCAATACCATGGGGAGAAAGATGGGAGGGGTAGAACCCAGCTTGTGGGGTACTCAAGGTGTGGAGCCTCCTAACAGCCATTACCCCTATGCTCGCAGCATTTTTAAGGGAACTACATGAACCCTTGGGGAAAAATAAAGTCCACACCCATTTTTTTCCCACCATAGACTATCAACCATTTGTGGAGAAGCTAGGAAGGGTCTCTGAGGATCCATTCATCAATAACTCCCAGACATTAACTTCAGTTTGTGTGCTTATATGAAAAGACTTACAAGGGCAGCCATTCAAATAACAACTGGGGTTAATTAAAAATTAGTCCCACCCCAAACATCACAGACACCTAATGGGCTATGCCTAACCCTGTCTCCTTGGTTTTCTCTTGTTTTATGGAGACTTCCAAAACCCCAAATTCTCTGCTCCCGTGACCCTACTGGCTCTCGCCTTCCTGCCAAATAGGTAAAAGTTTTTCCTCATTTGAAGACAACTGCTCATTTTCTACTCAAAACTATTCCTAAGAGTCTCTAGTCAAAATAACCGTGTTAGCACCAAGCACTGTAAGGAACATAGGAAGTACTTTCCACAGACTCTGTCAGTGCAGCTTCAGGGTGCTCAGCCTAGAGCTGAAAGAAGGGACCCTTGCTGACATGACCTGTTCCCAGGACCGATGGGACCTTAGGAGACAGGCTGTTGTACAGAATGCAAAGGGAAGCCTTCTAGGTCCCCAAGAGTTCATTCTGCTCCTCCAAAGATGGGATACAATGTTTAACTTGATGTAACTGTGGCACATATTCATGTTTTCATGTAGCTATTTATACACCTTTCTTTTCTCTTCTTTTCTTGTCTTGTCTTTTCTTATCTTTTCTTGTCTTTTCTTGTCTTTCTTCCTTTCCTTTTTGTTTTCTTTTTGAGAAAGGTCCTTTCCTGGCATCCTGGAACTGTCTATGTAGACCAGGCTGGCCTCACACTGACATCCTCCTGCCTCTGTTTCCCAAGTGCTGGGATGAAAGGTGTGTGCCACCATCTGCCCAGCATCTTTAACTTCTTAAGTCACATTAAAATGCTTTTTAAATCTATGAAATGTTTCATAAAACTTTAAAATGTTGTTTATATTATGATTATATGACATATGATATAATATATGATTATATATGATTACTTGTATATATTTATGATTCATCAGAATCACAAAAGTATGAAATATAACATTGGATATATATTTTTTCTATAACAATTCCTTTTTTTGTTTTTCGAGACAGGGTTTCTCTGTATAGCCCTGGCTGTCCTGGAACTCACTTTGTAGACCAGGCTGGCCTCGAACTCAGAAATCCACCTGCCTCTACCTCCCAAGTGCTGGGATTAACAGTGTGTACCACCACCACCTGACAGGAATATTTTTAGTACATGTTAAACACAAGGTTTTTATTAAGGCTGTGATACAAGTAAAATGACGGATCTGGAGATCTCTCAAGGATCTTTGTTAAATTGCCTTTTCACAGTAAAAACTGCAGGTGATACAGCCCGATATATTTTAACTTACAGATGTACCACTAAGTTATAGAGACTATTGCATAACCATTCTACCTGAGTTCTCTTCCTTCAAAAAACAGGTTTCACAAGGTTCTTATCTTGTCCAATTTAGACTTAAAAACAAATGACTTATGAAGCAAGCTGTTGGTGCACGTCCGGCCTGTAGAAAGCCTTATCAATAATCAGGCCAGGCTCTGCACCCATAAGCTGAGTGCAGATGGTAGTGAGCCAACATGTGGTTGCTGGGAATTGAACTCAGGATCTCTGGGAGAGCAGTCAGTGCTCTTAACCGCTGAGCCATCTCTCCAACTCAATGTCTGCACTTTTTAAGGCTTTCTTTTAAGTAATGAATATGTTTCCCTGCAATGGTCAGACTCAACTCAAAGAAAAAGAAAGAGCCAGGAAATGAAGACAGAGAAGCAAGAACAGTGTCCTGCTTTGGATGTCTTCTGAGTCCAAATAAGAAGTCAAGTCAAATAAAAAGCAGAAGCTAAACACTTGATGGAACACCTAAATCTTTACATTTTTAACAAACTATTTAAAAATGTGTTGATTAGAAAAATATTGTCTTTTGTTAAGATTTAGGGTAGGGTTTCTCATGATATCACTCAAATATTGTTTTATTAAGAATAAAATGTTTTCTTTTACAAATCAAAAGGAACCACCAATAAATAAAGGAGCTTTGAAAGCTTATATGTAAAAATGTATATCTGATTAAAAAAAAGTTAGAGAAAAAAGGAACTATTTTAGATGAAAGGGGATCTTGTATGGAGATGTTGTGCTAAAGACTGATGCAAAGTGAAAATAGACAAAACCAAAAATTTAACACCACAGAAAGCTAAAACTCAACAGTATAGATTTGTGAGAACTTTCTAAAAGTATAACACTTTTATGTTTCATAGAGATATTATTTCTAGGACCAGGAGAGATGGCTCCGTGGTTAAGAGCACTTGCTGCTTTTCCAAAGGACCTGAGTTCAGTTCCCAGGAGCTATGCTGGGCAGCTCACTGTCATCTGTAACTCCATCATGAGGGGATCAGACATCATCTTCTGTCCTCATATGCACCTACATGCATACACACACAGAGATGCACACATATACACACAAATGAAAATGAAAATATTAAGAAAAGAAACTTTATGAATTCTGAGTTTCTAGCTGGGAAACTGAATCTTACCAGAGTCGAGATTTATTTAAAAAAATCTGTCTCTGCCAAGCATTGAGTGTTGCACAACAGCTGAAATTTAAACCACAATTTATACTTCAGTCCTGCTGTAACCGTCCTTCTGGATGTTTAATGATCATACTTGGCTCCTTAAGACAATAAGAATATAATAAGGACTGATAAGACAGCCAACATGTGGCCTTGTTGCAGTAAGGAGACTCAACTGACTTCAGCTAGAGAGAAGAAATGCTTGATTCTGGCCACCTGCGTGTTCTTAAACACCCAGAAGGAAAGTGCAGCCAACGAATAGAATGATTGGTAATACAGACAGAACAAACAGATGGCTCCAGACGAGACTTTACAAAGGCTGTGTGGGCTGGAGAGATGGCTCAGCAGTTAGGAGCACTGGCTGCTTTTCTAGAGGACCAGGATTCACTTCCCAGAATTACCATGGTGGCAGCCCATAAGCTTCCATTAACTCCAGTTCCAGGGTATCCAGTGCCCTCCTCCAACTTTTTCTGGCACTAGAGAGGTACACATGCATGCAGGCAAAACACTCACACATATACACTAATACAGATAAAATAAATCTAAAAGAAAAATGGAAACAAAGCCAAAGAGATGATAGATGGCTCGGGGCTGACAGGCCACCCCACTGACCCCACGTATGGCTTATAGACATGACAGATACAATAATCCAGGAGCTACAATACAAAGTTATCTCTGCACATCTGCCAGCCGCCGTTACAACTGTACTTTATCTTGTAGTTCCAGTGGCTATAACCTCAAACTATCTTCCTCTCAATCTTTTCAGTATTGGATTCCTTTTAAAAACTGCCCTTGTGTGTTTTACTACATTTTCAACATATAGCTCTTAGTAGGTTTGACTGTTTGTTTTAAATAGTCCAAGGGATCATAGTCCTAAGAGCAAGTTATACATGTATAGCTCCCAGGAACAAGCATGGCAGTGGCCTTCCTGGCTCCCAGAGACAAGCATGGTGGTGACCTTCCTGGCTCCCAGAGACAAGCATGGCGGTGACCTTCCTGGCTCCCAGGGACAAGCATGGCGGTGGCCTTCCTGGCTCCCAGGGACAAGCATGGCGGTGACCTTCCTGGCTCTTGCTCTATGGGAGGTGGGGGGCATTAGTTACTAACTCTTGCTTTGATCCTTTATTTAAAAGAATATATTTTTCAGATTTATTTATTTTTTGCCGGGGAGGGATGTGTGTACCATGGCATGCAAGCTGGGCATCAGAAGACAATGTATGGGAGTGAGTTTTCTCCTTCCACTGTGTGGGTCCTGGGAACTGAATTTATAGGCTTTGTAATTTTTTGTGTGTCTTGTAGGATAAGAGTCTATTTCAAGCTAAACTCCTTATGATGCAGGGAATCTAGTCACTTACTACAGGAGACCAAAAACCTCTTCAACCAATAGATAAAGCAGGGAGAGAGTTTTGTGATCCCTTATTGGCAGGGACCACACCATGCCACTCACTGGCATGGGAGAAGTCCTATGATGCTCATTGACCCTTCTGCTGCTCTCAAAGAGTCTTAGGACCACAACTGTCAGGATAGAATTGTGGCAGGAAGGTGAGTAGAGACTGGGCAGAGATGGCCATCAAGATTAACAAGTGAAAGCAGCCAATTGGCAGAAAAAGACAGGAAACCCTTCCCTGTCTAGGCTACACACAACCAACAGCCAGCAGTATACAAATGTGGGAGGGAGAGTTCTGGGTAAATGGCCTATGAAGGGTCCTGGGTCTCCTGGTCCAGTGCTTCTCAGTGTATGCCTTTCCCAGCACAATAGTTCAGTCCTATCTCCAGCCTTTCCGTTGATTAATAATCGATCTCTGTTATTAACCACGTGTACATGGGGCAAAGTGCCTTTCTAGGACACAAGGAGCTGGCCCCTTGTCAGATGCCCAATCTACATCTTTTGTCTGTCTTTCTCAGTTCACTCGCAGACTTCTACACTTGGGAGTCCCTTTAACCCTTTGTTAATAAGGTGCTTCCACTCCAGTGGCTACGCATGGGACCCTGACCAGTTCATTGCTCTGGAACGTAAGAGTATGAAGACCTTCGTGAGTGCCTCTCATCTCTGATCTGCACCCACAACATTTTGTTATGATCTGTTCAAGGCCTTTAATTAGTTTGACAAATGGAGTGTAAAGCCACAAACTGTTACTATAGTACTGAAACAGAAATAGAGACTCTCATGGCTACAAAAGATGTCAAGATCTCCATATTCCTTACTCCACCGTGAGGCACTAGGCTTGTTACTCTGGGAGTTTCTATCCCACCCCCCACCCCGCCCCTGTCAACAATGTATAAAGTCTGTCCCTAGTTTAACCTTGATCACAAGAGGAAAGACCCACTAGGTAAAAGATGATGCCAGGTGCCACCAAAGACAAACTGGCTTCTGAATCTTACAGGGGAAAACCCCTTCAACCCATGACAAAGACACTACCGTCCTCATGACTAAGGGAAATGGCCAGATGCAGACCCTTCCAGCTCCCTGGAAGGGGCCCTTCCTCTGCGCAGCTGTCCCTTAATCTCCTGCAGTGGGTGCAGCCTTTTCTTTGGCTCCCTTTCCTTCCAATTAATTAATTACTTAACTAATTATTCTTCTCTTTTCCTTCTAACTTCAACAACATCTGTTGACGAGCTTGGACTACATCTCTACGTGTGTTTATTTCCACAGCCACCGAGAAGAGCTGCTTCACATCCGCTGTCAGTATTAACAACCATTCCAAAGTGTACAATTAAAATTAATTCCCAGAATTTCATCCCAATAAAGTCACATGAGAAACACCTGGCTTTGAGTTGAGTCCTCATACTTAAAGCCACCAGGTAGTAATTTAAGCACAAAACCAGTAATTTAGTTCTTAAAATGGGTGAGCAATGCACACGCACTCTGGATAAAAGCATTACCTTCTCTGCCTGCATTACGTACGTAGCCTGAAACCACATTCTCTCTCAGCCCAGGCTCTGGCCCAGCATCCCTCAACTCCTGTGGCATGTCCATCGGTTCCACCCTTGTCATCAGAATGACAGCAGCTTGTGGCAGAGGCATGTGGGAATGTGGGTTTCAGTGCCACGTCACCAGTGAGACCACAGACAGGGGCTGTATCTCCAAGAGGAATAACAGGGGAGTGGAGCTCACTGAGGCAGCAGAGAGTATTGGATCCAATCGGGTGTTGTGGCTTTGAATGCCCAGAAAATGTACTCAGCAGAAGGCCAAAGACTCCAGCTGCCAAGGCCAGAGCTGCAATCCTGCAATAGGGTAACAATGCCTGGGAAGATAAAGAAGACGGCAGGACTCAAAACAGAACCCACAGCGTGTGTGCATTGCTTTAGTGCTAAGCACAAGATCACCCCGAGAGATTGACATTTAACATTTAGTGAGATCAAGAGAACCTGCCATGGGGCTGGGTCGACGGCTCCTGCTCTGCAATTATAAGGAGCTAGTGTGAATCCCCAGCACCTATCATAAAACACTGGGCAAAGTCTGTGCTTGCCTGGAATGCCAGCATCTGGGGAGATTGTGGCAGATCTCAGGAGTTAGCAGCTGGGAAAGCCTAAACAAACAAACAACACTGAGGAAAACAAGATAAAACACAACCACAACTCACTCACTCAGGTTCAGCAAGAAACTTCTCCAAGCAGATGATAGAGGAAGGCAGCTGGCACATGTTAGCCTCCCCATGCTAAAGCATGGGCACACACAACCTCACACTCATGTTCACATACAACATGACACACATATACAACCTGTCATGATGGTCTTTCTGTCGTAAGCTGGAAGACGTATCTGAGAGTTGTTAGTAATGGATATTGTCATGGCTGCCTACACTTAATGGCTGTAGAGTTTAATGGGTTCTGTCTTGGGTATTTGCTTTCTGTCAGGATGGGCAAGTGTGTTTCAGATGATTTGAATGTTTTATCATAGGCAGGCATCTTGATATAACTTATCAGAGAGAGGTACTTACCATCAAGACTGACAACCTCAATTCCACCTGGAGAACCCAGTGGTAGAAGAAAACTGACTCTGCAAGATGTCCTTTGATGTCTTGCACACATGCACCATGCTACACATGCCCCAATACATACAAGCACACACACACTCTCTCACACACACATACTCTCACATGCACACACTCATACACTCCTACAATGCACACACACACACACACACTCACACACTCTCACACACATATACTCACACACACATACACTCACATACATACACACACTCTCACACACATACTCTTACATACACACACACTCACATACACACACACTCACATATACACAGAGTCCCTATTTTTCTCTCTTCTCTCTCACATTTGGGACTGGAGAGAGATGGCTAAGCAGTTAAGAGGATTCCTTAGCAGAGGATACAACTACAATTCTCAGCACCTTCATGGTGGCTCACACCCATTGGTAACTCCAGTTCCAGAAGATTCGATGCCCTCTTCTGACTTCCTTGAACACAAGGCATGCATATGGTACATACACATACACATGCAAGCAAAACACCCATATACATAAAAATAATCCAAAAGTCTACCGTTTTTTTTTTAATGTTTAAAGAAAATCCAATGAGTAAAAAATGAATCCGTGATCACATTTTATGTAAAAATAATTTGGTTCATTAGCTGGATAACAAGTTTGATAAGTTAAAAAGAAATATGAACCAAGTACCACTTTTAAGCATTAAAAGTGATAATAGTCCTTTGGTGGGACAGCAGCCCCTCATGGTTCTTGCTCTCTGCCATTCATCTGGTTGCCAGCCTCTCTTGCAGCTAAGAACTTGTTAGAATAAAAACTCTCAATCACGAAAATAAAGTGTCAGGCCTGGGTGGGGACCTAACATTCCAGTTGGGCTGGTTCAGTTACTTCAGCTAAGTGACCAAACCCTAAGAAGGTTTAAGCCATGTTTAAGACCAGGCAGAGTAATTTATCATTTGGTGAGGTACGGCGCTTTTCCTTCCCAGAATCCTGCATCTAGGGCAAAGGGTTTGGACCACAGCCACGTAAGGCCATGAGTCTGCCCACTTTTCTAAATTACTCAGAACTGTGACGATTCCTTTCCTTCTCTTTCCTAAGCATGCTTTCCTTAACACTTTGGCCTTTCCCACCAATATTTTGGGTTTCCTTATTCTTTCTCTAAAGCTTCCCTCCTTCCCTGCCATGCGCCTGGTCCCGCCTCTCCAAAGTCAGCTTAAATGGCATTGATCTTTCTCTTCTTTTCTCCCCTTTCCTCCTCTGGGCAGCAGCTGGGGTTTTTAGCTTGCCTGCTCTGTGGTATTTCTTGAATACTTTAATGAAATTGCCCTTGCATTTCCATTTGCATCCATTCTTAAATTCTTTTATTAATGAGAGCAAGGACCCCAGAGGCAGACCCCAGTTTCCCCTGTATCATCACAGATAATGAGTGGGCCTTCCCAGGCAGCCACACCACAGGAAGCCAACAATAAAAGCAATGGCAAAGCCCTGGCCTCTCTCTCACTGTGGCTGGCACTTAGCTATTGATCCCGAGGAGACTCAGGCCTACAAGGTGTTCCCAATCATCTTTAAGGCTTTCATGGGGGAAAAATGAGCAGATTTGATGCTTTTTCTACAGTTCCACATGAGCAAGACAATCTTAATTTCTTCCATCCGTTTTCTACTCAAAAGTCCTTTTTCCTGCCAGAATTACTCTTTTCCTCTCTCTCACTTCCATTCAGACCCTTTGTGGATCCTCAGTCGCTTATCCCACTATGGACAAAAAATAAACAAATAAATAAAGTTCACAGTGGGCTGGAGGGGCTACCTGAGGTCTACCATGTCAGTGGAAATGTAAAACAAAACAAAACAAAACAAACTGAAAGGAGTTGGGGTGGGGGATGCCCTGCTGCCAAAATAGATTTTTCTTGTTTAAAAGGAAATGACCGTTACCAAACATTTGAAGCTAAAAGAAAAGTAAAGTGAGAAGTTTATCAAAAAAAAAAAAATTGCACTGTTGCTGAATTCTTCAGCTATCAGCAAGGACCTCTGAGCTGGGAAAGGCTGGAGATGAGCAAACGGAGTAGGAACAATTTCAGGGGTTGTGGACACCGACACCATGCCCATCGAGATGAGCAGCAATGCCCATTTCTGTTGGGCCAACATTGGTGTGGCTTCCCCTCGGGGAAGACAGACAGCTTTCAGGAAATGAACGCCAGAGAATGTTTTTCTCAGTTTTCAGAACAGAGCAAAGATGATGCTGGACACCACCACAGGTCCAACTATGGCATCAGTGTTAACAAAATCCAAGGGCAGGTTGTTAGACAACTATTGGGTTGTGCACAGAGTAACATACAGGATGCTCCCTACAGAGCACGTTGGAAAACAATGAAGCCCCTTTGTTCTTCAGAGAGCCCAGTGCCAAAGGAAGGCTCTACACAATTGCTAGGTGAAAGTTCATACTCTCACTTTTCCTCTTGCACTGTCAGAGAAGCAAACTTTCAGTAACTCAGTGCTGTGCTGACTGCAAAACAGTTCTTGAACAGAAGAAGTCTGCCGGGGAAATGCTTATGTGTTCTAGTATAGCTGAATCAAAGCCTTACACAGCCCATTTGATGTGGGCCCCAGCAGGCATCAAGGGGGACAAAAAGAGATCAAGAGGCCATTGGTACCCAAATTAAGTTCTGCCTCTGTTGTGTTACCGTCCCTAGGGAGACAGGAACAAATGTCTACTCACCCCAGATTGGGAGCCTATGACAGACACCACCAAAGTCCAGCTTGGTGAACCACTATGTTTCATTAAGATTACTTATGTATTAGTGAGGGATTACAATAAGAGCAGAAATGACTTATAGACAGCTGCATTACCAAAACCCACGCCAATACAGGTGACAGCCCACAAAAGCTGTCAGTTCACTTAACAGGTTTCCTTGTGGCTCAGTTGGTCTGGGCCTCTTCTAGGCAATTCAGCTGATGGCTCTTTGGCTACTCTTTCTTCTAGGCTGCCCCTTCTGAGCCTTTATGAAACTGCTCAGCAGGTCCGCCAGTGACTGTCAACACTCTTTACTGGTTATATACTCTCAGGGAGGGAGGGGTCTACTGAATCCAGTCAGTTTCAGTGACTTCCTGAAGCTATATTGAGTTGTTTACTTCCTGTCTTAACTAGCTTCCTTGCAGGATAGTGGATCAAGTCCCCCTAGAACAAACACCCTGCTGCTTTACCTCCTTAAAAACATCCTTTGCTTCCCTTTCCCTTCATATCCTAGGTCTTAACAAAGTCTATCCAGTAGGAAACTGCTACACAACAACCTTCTCGCCATCTTCCTAGAGGCAGTATCATTTCCCGAGATCCTCTGTAGGGCTCTAGGCATGACTGAAGTCAGGAGTCTGGGAGTTTAAACCCCACTCTTTCCACCTGTAACCCTCTCAGGGTTGCAATCCTCTTGTGGGTGCATGTGGGGTGGCCTTCCAGATGAAAACAGTGGTTGGTGACATCATAGGAATACCCCCAAGAAGAACAAACTGTCTCTGCAGTCCCCTTGACTCAGACTGAGTTTGAAATCCAAGCACTGTCATTTGCCTTTGCAGTAAAAATATAAACTGTGAACTACTTTAAACACACGAATTCTCCAATCGGTATTCATTTCTCTACTCTTCTCGGGGAGTGCACTATAGTAATCAAAGCTAAGAGATCCACTTGCTCACCTGCAGAGAAGGAGCTTAGTGGTCATGACATCATGCCCTTTGCCATCCCCATTGGTCACTCCCATTTTAAGCAGATCTATGAAGCATTAATTACATAGGTAGAGTGTTGTAGAAAGTAAAGAACAAGAAAGATATCCCATTTTCTTATGTCACGTTTTTTACTGGTGACTTCATTAACCTTGTGTCTGGGATAGATGAACTGAAACTAAGTCATTTAAGGACATGTACTGTTTGTGTACCCAAGAGGCAATGAACGATGAGAAAATATGCAGAATTTCCGTGCCACTAGTCTGCAGTGGCAAGGAATCCTGCAGCTCTCTGTCCGTGGGGGCAGTCTCTTGCCTGGAGCCCCTGCACAAGGTCCTGGATATTTCACTTTTTCAAATGTGGGTGGGAAATGCAACATGCCTTTGGTTCTTGTGTTCTCTGTGTCCAGGAAGATGTCATGGCCCAGATGTTGCTAAGGTTTACCCACTGCCTTCCAGAACGGCAGCCACTAGCACATGTGGAGGCAACGGAGCTGAACCTAGGGTGGGCAGTGCGTTCTGTCCTGGGATATGGGGAACAGAGCCTCAAGGTACCACCCAGCACAGTGAATACCAAGCACCAGGCTCCTCCATCACTGCTGTTCATTTCCAGCTTGTTCCATCTCCAAAGCACCTCTGGGCCTGTGATAGGAGTGGCAGTCTCTAAGGTCTCCAAAATGTCTCAGGTTCATCTTGATGGGAAGGACCTAGCTGCTTCACACCAGTCAGCTCATCAAATCATCTCCTGTACACCTGTGGTGTTCTCCTCTTCCTCTGACCTCAATACAGGCAGACTGAGAATGGTCTAAATACCTAAGATTAAATGTCTTGATTAAAATGTCTGTTGCTTTCAGGGCTGGAGAGACGGCTCAACAGATAAGAGCACGGGCTGCTCTTCCAGAGGACCCAGATCAATTCTCAGCACCTACATGGCAGCTTAAAACTATCCGTAACTCCAATTCTGGGGGCCCTCTTCCAGCCTCCACAGGCACCAGGCACACACATGCACACATGCATGCAGGCAAAACATCCATACATATAAAATAATGTAAATCATTGTTTTCTTACTACATTTTATTATTCATACTTACACAAGCTGAGCTGAGGCTCAGCACTTTGTTTAATGCAAAATTCTTCTATCACGTCCCTCAAGACCCTTCTACCTTCTACCTATCACCCAGCTCCAAAGCAGCTTCCACATCTTGGGTTCAGTCATACCACTTCCTATGTCTTCACTATACTCTATGTATTAAAACCAAGTTCACTGGAAAACAGCTCCTTGTGTAACGCTGGCAGTGGCCTCATCTGTCTCAGGTCTACCATTTCTCTCAATTGCCTTAAGCAATGGATTGAGGCCATCCAGTCTTGTGCAAGTTTATACTATGATCGTGGAGAACAATAAAGCTGTCCATCAACACATCCCTCAGAATACATCCCCTTGGTAAGTGATGCACAAACTCCCTTAGCACCAGGTTCTCTCAGCCCGCTCAGGATGTTCAAACGGAGCACCAAAGCTCAGGGAGGTGTGGTGTTCTCTTCGTCCTCTGGAAGCCAGTACCTCGGGAACAAGATACTGGAAAACCCAGCGTTTGCATGATGCAGATGTGGCTTTTCATCCTCATGTGGTGGAAGAGGGCATGAGAGCTTCTGGGCCTCTTCTATGAGGACACTCAGTTCATTCATAAAGGCCTTGCTGTCAAGTGCTGATCACTGCCTCAAGGGCCTATATCTAATTTTAAGGTTCAAGATTCCAATATAAACCAGGTGTGGTGGCTGACCTCTTCAATCCGAGCACTCAGGAATATGTTTGTTCAGTTTTAGTCAGTTTACCTTGGTGGGAGGACGTAATGAAAAGAAGGGAAGCAGGTGAGGAGGGAGGGAGAATATGCCAGCTCTCTCCTTCCTTCTCTAAGCTCACAGCTTACAGAGTGGTCCCTCATCTCAGGATGCCAACACGTGCTTGGCTTCTTACAAATGTTTCACAAAGCTTAGTCATTACCTGCTTGACTGTTCTTGCCCTGAGTTATAATTTGGCTCCATTAACCCCTAGTCACTAACAGCCCTTCACATTGCCCATCTCCAAAGCAAGATTCTGCAAGAGTGCAGCTGTCTGAGGAAGAGGCATCTCATCTTCGCCCAGGGAGCTTTCTCTTTCCACACATGCCAAGAACCCCAGCGGCTGCTGGGGAGTTTGCCTCTTGTCAGCCCACGGCAGTGAAGGAGCAGGAGCGGCACCCTCACTAACATTCCTCAGTTGTTGACACGTCTCTGTCATGTTGTCATGATCTAGATCTTTCTGTGCTGTTCATCTGACTTGAGTGAGCAATATCCCCAGTAGGCTCATGTACTTGGGAACTTGGTTTGGGGCAGTGTTTGGGAGGTCACAGAACCTTTAACAGGTGGAGCTTCGGTGAAGGAAGCATGTCCGTCAGGCAAGCTTTGAGAGTTTATAGCCACCCCCTCCCAGTTCTTTCTTGGCTTCCTGTTTGTATTTGAGGCTCTCTCTCTCTCTCTCTCTCTCTCTCTCTCTCTCTCTCTCTCCTTCCTGCTCCAGCCACAAGCTGTCCTGCCCCTCTCCCCTTGTTATGGACTACCCCTCCTGGAACTGTAAGCCAAAATAAATACTTTTATCCATAAGCCATTTTTGGTGCTGGCACTTCCTCATAGTCGTGGAAAGTAGATAACACAGCTTCATTGAGCATTCTCATACACAGTATGTCATTATTACTGGGTTTTATTCCATCCCACCCCCCAACCCACTTCTTTTCATGATTCTCTCCTCCTTGAACCTCCCTCTGCGTTCATGTCACATGTAGTCAATCACTAGACTTTTCTCTTCTCTCGATCCTTTAAGGTCCTTTCATCCCCATTCATAGCTCTCTCTACTCTCACATATGTTTGAGTGGGTTTTTTGTTTGTTTGGTTTGTTTGTTTGTTTGTTTGAGACACTGGCCTTGAACTTGTGACCCGCATGACTTAGCCTTCTAAATGTTTTATAAACATTTGCCACCACGACCAGCTGATCTGACTTTCCTAGTGTCATGAAATAAAAACTACCATGTTTTAAAATAACACAGAAAAACAAATTATGAATTTCTTCAGGACCCTTTTGAGCTCATGCCCTCAACCCTGAAAACAACTCGACTTCTATGAATTAGGCTATTGAGAGGAAATCTGGATATTAATATGGTTGTAAATAAGTAACCCTTGCTTCTAGAGTTTGAGTCATGGGGATCTTTAAAGCTTTTTGGGAAAACATTGGAAAACAAGGGGGGAAAGTGCAGTGACAGTTCACCAAGAGTTCAAACCTTCCCACACAGCCAGGATTGGGGCTACGAACCTGTGACCTAGCACTCAGGAGATGGAGGTGAGAAAATCAGTAGTCCAAGGTCACCCTTGGCTACACGGTGAATCCAGGGCTAGTCTGAGCTACACAAGATGCGATATTAAAGCAAAGCAAAAACAAATTCAAAATAGTGTCTACTAAAAGGAATGTAATTATAAAATCTTTTTACAGTTTTACCCCACACCCAGTTAGTGCTTATTTGAAAGATTCATCTACTTGGGAGAATGTAGGTCACACTTAGTGTAATTAATTGGCAGTTTGCTCTAACTACAGTACAGATGAAAGACAAGTCATTAAAACTAAAGATAAAAATAAATCCAGCTAGTTATGAGGAAACCGATGGATAGGTCTCACTCCTCTCTCTCTATCTATCTCTCTATCTATCTATCTATCTATCTATCTATCTATTTTTCTTCTATGGCCCTGGGGTTGTATTTTTGACCTTCCACATGCTGGGCACATGCTCTGTATTCAGGATTTATTTGAAAAGGAAACTCTGTTAACTCAGATTGACAAGGTGAGTTAGAATCCCAGTCCATTTACAAACATAAAAGTGATTGGGACAGAGGAGATTATTCATTATCCATATGTTGTACTGTTTAGAATCAAACTCAGGAATGCAGGTCTTTTAGTATGCTAAGCAAGTATTCTTCCACCTTAGAACATCCCTAAACCCTGACATCCATCTACCCCTCAACTCCTCCATCCATCCATCCAATCATCCATTCATCCATCCATCCATCCACCCATCCATCCACCCATCATCCACTCATCTATCCATCCATCCACTCATCCACCCCTCCACCCATCCATCTACTCATCCATCTACCCCTCCACCCATCCATCCACCCATCTACTCATCTACCCACCCACCCTCCCATCACCTACCAACTCTACTTTGCTTTCTTCCTTCTCCCTTCTTCCTTCTTGTTTTTTTCCCCCTTGAAGGAACATCTCCCTTCTACCTAACAGGTCAAGTTGGGGTCTACTTGACTGAAGAAGACAAGCCTAGTCTCTGTAAACAAAGCCAGGCTGTCCCACATGTGTCAATTGGGCCTTCTTAGTCCTTTTACTTCTTTCTCCATCTTTCTCCATCCTTTGGCTCAGAGAAGGATGTGGTGGTTTGAATAGAAATGGCCTCCATAGACTCCTGTGTTTGAATGCTTGGCCCATAGCGGGATTGCACTATAAGAGGTGTTGCCTTTTTGGAGGAGGTATGTCACTGTGGGGGCAGGCTTTGAGGTCTCCTATGTATGCCCAGTGTAGCACACAGTCTCCTTTTGCTGCCTGTGGATCAAGACATTGAACTCTCAGTTCTTTCTCCGGCCCCATGTCTGCCTGCATACATCCACACTTCTCACCATGACAATAACAGACTGAACCACTCAAACTGTAAGCCAGCCCCAATTAAATGTTTTCCTTTGTAAGAGCTGCCTTGGTTATGCTGTCTCTCTTCACAACAAGAAAACCCTAACTAAGAGCAAGCCAGTAAGGAACATCCCTCCATGGCCTCTGCATCAGCTCCTGCTTCCTGACCTGCTTGAGTTCCAGTCCTGACTTCCTTGGTGATGAACAGCAGTATGGAAGTGTAAGCCGAATAAACCCTTTCCTCCCCAACTTGCTTCTTGGTCATGATGTTTGTTCAGGAATAGAAACCCTGACTAAGACACATTGGTCACCCTTTGGTGACCCCCAAATACTTCATAGGTCACATTTTCCCAAGGGATGCATGAAGCTGAAGATGAACTGTTTTTGAAAGGTACAAATCATGTAGCTAATGGAATATCATTCTTTTACAAGACTCATGTAGTTATAATAACATGTGATATTTATCTACAAGGATCCTCTTGCAGCTTGGGAGAACACTGGATTAAAGAAAAAACTCTGCCTATCGAGAAGCCATCAAATGTTCAATCTTACCAAGTTTCAGAACCATTTTTTTTAAAAGTCAAAGAATGTTCCCTTACATTTTTCAAGTTATTTATCTTTTTTTTTTTTTCTTTTGGCAGAAGTGGAGGTAAAATTTTTACCGAAAACACCGTCTAAGTAGATCAAAGCAATAAGAAATTCTTCCAGGGAAAATTAATTTTAAAAAGTTCCAATAAAGACAGGAGTAGGAAATCTGAAGACAAAAATATCACACCGAAGCAAACGAGCTAGAGAATGGGGAAGTAGAAGCAGCCAGGTCTCCGACCTCTCAGACCTGGTTCTGAAGCCTCAAAACAACTAAAACTGATTCTGTAGGAGCAGAATTCAGAGAGGCTCCAGCACCTAAAGGCCTGGCTCAGGAGCTAAAGGAGGGAAGAGCAGAGCGAGTGGGCAGAGAAGGGGAAAGAGACTGGAAGACCTAGAGGCCACAGCCAGGGCTCTGGATGTTTTCTGCCACCTACTGAAGGGTGCTGGCTAGAGAGAGAGAGCTGCATTTACATTTGAAAAGGGTGGCTTGGCTACTGAGACTGTGAGCACAGGCAGAGGCAGGGATGCCAACAAGCTGCTGCCCTGTAACCATGGCACCCAGCACTGCTGTGGCAATCCTAACGGAGGCCTTGGTTGCCCCATGTTCTTCACATGCTCACTGCCATCTCAACATAGCTTGTGGCTCCCTGATCTCTCAGTGTCTCAGGGCCCTGCCTCCACCCCTCCAGCTCACCATGCCATTATCTCCTTCATGCCCTAAGGAGTAGATAGCGTGCAAAGGTTTCCTCTAAACCCCCTCTTTTCTCTGTATTCATCACCATCACCATCATCAAAGAGGGTGAAGTCCCAGGTGGGAATCCCCACCCCACTCCCGAATAAAGTCTGTCAGTGTTTGAGGAAAAAAAATCTAGATATGAACCAAGAGGGCTTAGAACATGCCCACTGCCAAGAAGACAAGGACAAATGACCAGCTTTGCAAGATGATTGTAGGAGAGAGCCAAAAGGGACTTGTTCCTGAGCCATTTGCAATAAATATGAAGAAGAGAACATTAAATCCATACCTCTTCATCAACCCAAATAAAGCACAAATGGTTTCAGGAATCGAGACAAACCACTTGGATGAAGCTCAGGCAAGAGTGATAAACAACGTACAGAATTAGAAACGTGTAGGAATTACTCTATCAAAGAATCTTAGCATCTCTAGTAATTATGGAAATTAACACTGAAAGAAAATCCAGATGTGTTTCCCCATCTGTTTGGGAAAAATAATTAAGATGGTTGTGATGGATTGATTAATATCCCTTTAGACTCCTGTCTACCTGCAACCTCCGAACTTGACTATTTGCAAAGAGGGGTTTAACGGCTGGGATTTCAATTGCCACGCTCCCTCCACTGACAGCTCCGCTCTCTGTAGTTTCACTTACAGTCAACAGTGGTCAGAAAATATTAAATAGAAAAGTCTAGAAATAAATAATCAAGTGCCAATCTGTATGCTGTTCTGAGTAGTGTGCTGAAATATGCTTTGGTTTTGTTGCTTTGATTTTTTTGTTTTTTGTTTTTTTTGGTTTTGTTTTTTTTTGTTTTTTTTTTTTGTTTTTTCGAGACAGGGTTTCTCTGTATAGCCCTGGCTGTCCTGGAACTCACTTTGTAGACCAGGCTGGCCTAGAACTCCGAAATTCGCCTCTGCCTCCCAAGTGCTGGGATTAAAGGCATGCACCACCAACACCCCAGCTTGTTGCTTTGATCTTTAAGACAGGGTCTCTCTGCATACCCCTGGCTGTCCTGGAATTCACTCTGCAGACCAGGCTGGCCTCGAACTCACAGGGATCTTCATGCTTCTGCCTCCTGAGTGCTGAGATTAATGATGTCCGCTATAACAGCCAGCTGTGTGCTGAGATCCTGAGCATGGCATTCCATCCCACGTGGGACATGGGCATCTTCCCTCTGTCCCGTATGTCTATGATGTATATGCCCCTACCTGTCAGTCAGTGAGCAGCCACCCAACTAGTCAGTAACTGTCAGGGTGGCTTGCTATTTTCGGTTGTGACTCTTATGTTACTTGGTAACAAACTCTGACTCCTATGTTACTTAAGGGTGCTGGTACTGGTGAGTTGGATATGACCAAGCTTCCTTTAGGTGAACAAATAGACTCTCTCAAATGAGCAATAAGGAATTAAATGTCAATCTCACTAAGCCCTCGCTGTCCTGGAACTCACTATGTAGACCAGGTTGGCCTCGAACTTACAGATACCCACCTGCCTCTGCCTCCCAAGTGCTGGGATCAAAGGTGTGCACCCCACTGCCTGGCTGGTATCCAGCAGTTTTGCTGTTGCTCATTGTCATACAAACACACTGATCACAGCACATGGCAACTGTAGAGGGCTTGGAACTGTTGGATCTGGAAGAATTGGTGATGTGGAAACAGAACAGTGAAGGGGAGCAGCCTCTCTTTGAGAGTGCAGACCATGCCCAAAGCACAGCAATTTGACTTTATAGGGCAGTAAAGGGAATTTGAGGAGGTGTGGGGTGGGAAGTTCCAACTGTGTCTCTGTTTCCTGCTATAAGGCCTGAGGAGGTTCTTATTGATAAATTGACTTTTTCCCCCTCAACTCCCACAAGGTTCTTTACTTTAGGCATTTAACCCTTCAGGTGCTGGCCTCAGTGCAAGCAGGAGGCCTAGAATGTACACCTGTGGAGGAAGGGAACTGACTCATGAAAGTGAGGCTATACTAGAATAAAGTGGATCTAAAGCTCAGTGACTTGTGTCTTTACTGGAGGAGAGGACCCAGATGGGGGAAGGGGCTATGGTAACAGGAGACAGACACCAATGAGTCACCAAGCCAAGCACCAAGGGACTCCACAGACAGTAGCAGCTGCCTGAGGCCAGGAGGTAAGCTGGGCTTCTTAGAGAGGGAATCTGACCGTGCTGACACTTGGATTTCAGGCTGGCCTCCAGGCCTGTGAAGGAATAAGGTTCTGTGGTTCTTTTTTGTTTGTTTGTTTTTTCGGGACAGGGTTTCTCTGTATATCCCTGGCTGTCCTGGAGCTCACTTTGTAGACCAGGTTGGCCTCGATCAGTGCCCTAGAAAGGGGACAGTCATGCACAGTGTCCCAAGGAATGTGAAAACAGTGATTGCAGCCACCTCTGATGGCAGACTCACAACTTCACAGCAGGGTCTTGGGGAAAACTAACTGGTGACACAAGTTGTGAGGCAGGTAGGTCTCTGTGAGTTCAAAGCCTTCCTGGTCTACACAGTGCGCTCCAGAAGATCCAGAGAGGTGAGAGCAAAAAAAAAAAAAAAAAAAAAAAAAAAAAAGGCAAGTTACTCAGAGGCAGAAGGGTAGAGAGCTGAGGGCCAGCCTCTACTACAGAGTGAACTCTGGTTCAGACTAGGCTACATGAGACCCTGTCTCAAAAAGCCACAAACAAGCCGGGTGTGGTGGGGCATACTTTTGATCCCAGCACTTGGGAGGCAGAGGCAGGCAGATTTCTGAGTTCGAGGCCAGCCTGGTCTACAGAGTGAGTTCCAGGACAGCCAGGGCTACACAGAGAAACCCTGTCTCGAAAAACAAAAAAAAAAAAAAAAAAAAAAAAAAGCCACAAACAGGTCAGGCTCTCATTCTCAAATAAGCAAATTAACAAGTGATATAGGTTGATCTAGAAAACACTGTATGACCCCAACTGTACAACCTTCTGGAAGGCCAACTATGGAGAAGGAAAATGGAAGAGTAGCCAAGGGTTGGGAGCAAAGTACATCCCCAGGGCAGTGAGACCGCTCTGCGATGGTGTCACGGAAACATGTATGTCTTCCCAAACCCTCAGACGCACAAGAGCCAGCCGTGATATAAGCCACACACCATGGTGGACAACTCCGTCAGCACAGGCTCATCTGTTGTATAGGATGCACCGCTTAAGTGTGGATGCAGGCCGTGGGTGTGTCTGAGCCTTCCTGGGGACCGGAGGTAGATGGGAACTTTCTGTACTTTCTATTCAATATTGCTCTGAAGCTAAATCTGTTCTTAAAACAGGTCTCATACTTTAAAGCAAGAATACCCAATTATCTATTTAAAATGATGTTTTAAAAAATAGTAAAGATGTATGCTAGGGAGATGGCTTAACGAGAGAAAAGAAAGGATTAGCATGCAAGCCTGACCCCCTGAGTTCAATCCTGATGGAGATGTGGGACACACCTGTGATCCAGCCAAAGCTCACAGGCCAGCTGCCTGCTGGAGGTGGCACAGTGACAAAAAGAAGAGGGACTCTGCCTCAAAGCAAGGTGGGCAGAGAGGTCTCCTCAAAAAGGTCACCCAAACTAGTTATGAAAGATGTGACATATTCTTTTGTATTCTAGCAAAAGCAAAAAAAAAATACAGCCTATGTTTTGATTCTAATCTTGTTTTTTTAAACAGTACATGGTACATTAATATATGACATACCTCTGATAGAGAAAAAAAGTGAAATATTAATATCAGCTATCTGAGTAAATACAGTTTTTATTTCCCTTGTGACTTCTTAAAGTTTTCAAAATTTCTGCAACACATATCCCATTAGTAATTAGGAACAGTTACCACCATTTTAAAGCAATAGAAAAAACAATGGTCTGAAACCTTAGAACATTAGTGCGAGAATAGCAAAGCCCTTGCAGGAGGCCTCCATGCAGTGTGTGTTTTGTGCCAGATTCAGACTTGGAGCTTCCAAACCCCGGTTGTTTTGAGGATAAGAGCATCTTTGTTATGCTAATGAGTGACTCACAGAGAACCCCTCCTTGGCTTCAGGGTGAAGACTGGCCAGCAGTTGGGCCAACTGCATGATTAGAGGGTTGGAGCTTGCAGCTGTCTGACCTTCAGGGAACAGGAGGGGCTGAGGGTTTAATTCAACAGCGTGGTCAATGGTTTGATCAATCAGGTCTCTATTATGGAGCCCAGTAAACTTAGGGCCTAGAAGCAGGGTTCCAGGCCTGGGTAGCAAGCAGGACTGATAGCAGGGAGGGCCTCTGGAGGGCGGGGCTGGAGGCTTGCTTCTGCCCAAGGATGCAAAGAAAGGAAGAAAAGCTCCTTGAATTACAGTGTCATCCCAAGGGACCACAGGGACTGCTCGGAGACCCAGTATTTACATAGTGCTTTGTAAACCATCCACAACTCCAGTAGACCCAAACCTGCCTCTGACCTCCTTGTACACCAGATACACATGATACAGGTTGTGTTCACACAGACAAAACACTCCCACAAATGAAAATCAAAGAAATCTAAAACAAAAAAGAAATTTATTTTAAAGATGGCATGCCTGAACCTGAGGCAATTTCAGACAGAGGAGACTGCCAACGTAGACAATATTTAATTTTCCATTCTTCAAAACACTGCTCTCTTTCCCCCTCCAAAATCTCCATTCCTTTGTCTCCATGTTCCCGTTTAAAGGCCTAAAGGGGACGGGAAGATGGTTCAGCCAGTAAACTGCTTGCTGCACATGCATAGGATCCTTATCACCCACATAAAAGCCAGGTGTAGGTGTGTGATTCCAGCTCCAGGATGCAAAGACAGGAAACTCCCTGGATTGTGTTTGTGACTCAGCTTATGTGAATCAGTAAGTTCAAGGTTCAGGGAGAGAGACTGTCTCAAAGCATAAGGTTGTAAACTATTGAAGAGGACACTCAACATTGACCTCTGGCCCAGACACACATGCACATAGAAGCGTGTGAGCGAGTGTTCTCTCTCTCTCTCTCTCTCTCTTTCTCTCTCACACACACACACAAAGCTCTGAAGGGAGTGCTCTGCTCATCCAAGGTCATGCTCTGCACTGTCGAGTGGAACCTGCAGAAGAGAACTCATGTCCCCGGGGATACGCAGTATTGCTTACCCTCCCAAGGGCTCCACATGGAACCTGGCCATCCATTAAGTTCTAGGAGGCAACAGTATTCTTTTCAGTATTTTTTAAGTCTTCATTGCTAATAGCAATCAGAACTTTCCAGAATGATCCAGATAATACTCACCACAACTGCACTGAGATCAGAGAGACTCTAATGAAAGGCAATGGGATATTTGTTTATTTCTACAAGGGGGAAAAAAAACCCACTGGAGAAAACGCCTTATCTGGAAAGGCCATTTGAACTTTCACTTATCTCCCCAGATCTAAATTGACATCTAATACCCATTTTCCTTGCTAAACAATGGCAGGGAGCAAGGCCGTTTCTTATGCTAAGAAATGTTATGGAACCCAAGAAGAAACAACTGCAGTACTTATTCTCTGTGTCCACACACTTTCTTCTTTAACATCAAAGTCTGTTTGTATTTTTAAACACTTAAATGGAAAGAATGACTTGACTGTTCCCTCGACCCAAGTTCATTGCTACAATACCTGAATCTCTGCCAAAGTGTTTGGCCTATCCCTAGGAAGTCCAGAACACAGGCTTGTTCTGAAGGCTCTCACCACTCCCTCAACCCTTCTACTTTTAAAATGTTTTCTTTCTTTCTTCTTCCTTGCTTTCTTCCTTTTCTTTCTTCTTCTTTTTAAATGAAGAGTGTTTAAAATGTAACAATCAAATACATTTTAGTTAAACCAAGCAGTTGAGACTAAGCTTACTACTTCAAAGTGGATGATTCTAGAAGAAATATCTATCCTTCCTCCTCAGAAAAATTTAGCTCTCACCCCTCATCAAAGAAACTTCTTTTTGCTGCAGATGGAGACCATCATAGAAACCCACCAGTGGTCAAAATGTAGAGAGCAACTGACTGTGGACTTCCCATTTCACAAAACCCTATATCTAAGGCTCAGGGAACATCACTCAAGAGGAGGTGGGGGGATTCCAAGAGTCAGAGTACCGGGACATGTGCATCCATCGAGATGGTGTCTTCAATATACAACCATGAAGCTTTAACATCATGGTCCCCAAAATGAAACCTACCAATGACAATAGTAGTTGGTCTGCCCATGTTGATTTCATAAGGCCCAGCAACTGAGTGAAGAGCTAAAGGCGATGGCTACTAAGAGAGAGAGAATCAGTCTTGTCTAAAGTGATTCTAAATCCCATCAAGCTGACCAAGATTAACTAGCGCTCCCCAGCTCACACCTGGAATGAAAGATGTACCTGAGAATAATTTATGTAGTTACTGACACCATGTAGTGACTAACATCACCCTCTTTTCAACAATTTTTTAGTAGACTCATCGCTTCCTCTTCTTCAGAAAACACATCGTCAGCAAAAGGTAGAGCATCGGACATAAATCCTTTAGCTAGCACCAGTTACATGCGGTGAGGGTAGGAGATTGCTGAGCTATGAGCTATGAGCCCCCAAGAGACCAGAAAGCACACTCTAATGAGGTACTACGCCTGATAGAACAGGGTAACTTTGTTCTGGTCACTGGCTCTTGCTTTCACAAGGTCTTGAAAAGAATGGAGATCGATAAAGAAATGGTGAAGCTCAAGCTACGTCCCCTGACAATATATTTGCTGCAGTGGTGGCTCATGGATCCTGTCTGCATGCATTCAAATCAACCTACCGTCATTGGGAGTCTGAGCCAATGATCTAGCCTCGGAGCCCGCATACAGTACAGTGTCTCTGCTTAAGCTCCTAAGTGAGCCCAGAGCCCAGAGTCTGGGGCAGTGGGCTTTGGTTTCTAGCACGACTGTTAGGAAAAGCTGGAAAGAGCATGAGAGAGGTCCGTGCTCATAGTCAACGCATACCTTCTGATGACCATCATTAACCAGGTGTTCATCTGCTGTCCTGAGGAAGACTCAGGCTCTGGATACAGGAGCTGCACCTGGCCAAATGCTACCAACTCTGGGAAAGATATAGGTAAGAAAGATGGTTTGAATTCTTGAGAAGATGACCATAGAAGTGGCTAACGTTTACTGGGGCCACTATAACATGATGCCGTGGACTGTAGGCCTTAAACAGCAAACATGGATGTCTCTCAGGTCTAGAGGCCAGAAGTCTAAGGTCAAGGCCAGAAGTCCAAGGTCAAGGCTCTGGCAGGTGGGTGCTTGAGGAGTTCCTGTTTCTGGTGCTGACAGTAGCCTTCTTGGAAGGCCTTGAAATGGCTTGTCATTTCTTGGAGAGGGCCAGGGGGCTCTGGGTGGTTTTCTGTTTCTCTAACCCCTTTAGAAGCAGTCCATCTGGCTGGGCGGTGGTGGCACTCACCTTTAATCCCAGCACCCCGGAGGCAGAGGCAGGCAAATTTCTGAGTTTGAGGCCAGCCTGGTCTACAAAGTGAGTTCCAGGACAGCCAGGGCTATACAGAGAAACCCTGTCTCGATAAACAAAACAAAACAACAAAAAAAGAAGCAGTCTACCTCATGAGCCAACTTCCCATCAAAGAACACACTGCCCATCACACTGGAGGTGAGGATTTCAACATAGTGTGAACATAGACAGTTGTTGGAATTAAGTATTAGGTCATCCGTACAGAGTTAGACACAATCTTTCCACAGAACTTATCACAAGGTATCATGACAGCTGTTCTAGAGATGACAGAGCTGTTTGACATCTTCATTTTGGTGGTGCTTAGACATGCGTATGTCAAACCTCTGAGATCCGAATGCCCCAAAGAGGAGTGAAATCTGCTGCTGGTGACCTAAAGAATAGATTTCAACAGCAGCTGAATGTAATTTCATATGGTTAGGTGCTTCCACCTAGACAGCCTACGGGAGAACAGGAAGCAGAGATGAGCGGAGACTGACAGTAATAAGACAGTGTCATAAACCAAAGCCATTTCATCAAAGGCCTGAGAAAACAAAGTCTCTTCCCACAGTTTCAGCAAAGGAGGGTGAGCAGGTGAGTGGGGCTACATCTCTGAGCCAAGGAAGCCAGCAGCTATGTAAACTCATTGCATGAAGGTAGCAGGAAGGGCAAAAGGTGGAGAATGTGAGAGTCTAAAAGACTGGTAGGTCAGCAACCATTAGTCTCTAGTATTGGCAAGCCCAGAAAGCATTTAAACAGAGGGGTGACATAATTAAACCTATTTTGGAAAGATAGCCTTGATAAAAGTACAGAAGATTTAGGGCTGGTCAGATGGCTCAGCATGTATGTTCTTGTAGAGTACCCAGGGTGTTTCCCAGCTCCCATAAATCCAGCTTTAGAGGATCTGATGGGTTTTTTTTCTGGCCTCTAGGGCATTTGCACTTACGCACACACCCCCATTCCTCACCACACATACACACACATACACACACACATACACATATAGTTAAAAGTAAAACAAAATGTCTAAAAAACTATGAAAGTAGTTGTGGAAGAGACTGGGGGTGAGAAAAATCTGATGAAGGGCTCCTTATCTGTAAGTCTTGAGAATGTCTGCAAAATCGCGTGTGCATTTGAGTATGCACACACAGGCTTGGGAATGCGGCCTGTGGTACGCATGGCAGATACTGAAGGATTGTATAACCCACCAAGGGTCAGAAGTATAATGTTCAAAGGCAAGGGCAGCAGCCATGCAGCGAGCAGAATTCATTCATAATGTATTTTATACAACTTGCTTTTATAGACTCTGTCGGTAACTGTTGAGGGTGAACAGAAGGGAACTTAATGAGGCCCAAAGAGTCCCTGCGCCGTGAGTAGTGGGTTGAGGAACACTGCAGGAGAGGAAGAAGAGAGGGAGAGAGATGTGTCATCACACTCTGAAACACAACAGCAGCAACAACAAAAAAGTCACTTCGCTTCAAAGAACTGAATATTTAACCTCTGCACCTGAGTTCTTCTAGCTGGAGATTGTCTTCTATTTTCGTGGGCCAAAATATTTTTGGCTAAAGACAGAGAGATAAGGTGACCTACAGAGGACCCTGCTTGCATACAAAAATAAAAAGGAAGAGGAGAAACAAGCTCCAAAGCTTTTCTTGGCATGATTTAATTCCCCATGCAGGCCTGGCTTCTAAACCCTGATGGTGTGGAGAAACTTCAGAGGGTGTGATCTGCTCATCCCCTCCCCCCACACACAGAGAAAAGGAATTTAATATATGAATAATGTAAGGTAAATATAAAAACCAAACAGTGGTAACTTTGTATATGTAAAATTCTTCTTCTTTTGTTTCTTTGTTTTGTTTTTTTTTTCTTTTTTTGGTTTGGTTTGCTTGTAAGTTTCTTTGTTTCTAAACAAACTAGGAACATGACCCCAGTGAAGATTACCCCTAAATGAATAGTTTCTCCCTTGGGTATTTATCCCTGAAATATATGTCTATTTAAGAAATATAATTAGGCATAACTTAATGGTTCTGTGGGATTGTCCCTCCTATCCTTCAGCCCCATTCTCATCTCCAAAGTGGTGGCCAGCAACTAGCAAGGCTTAAAGTTGGATCTCTAGCAAAGTGAGCACTCATTTCTAGCAAACTGCAGGCAAGATGGTCTGAGGACCACAGCGCCTGCGTGTCCTGGTGTGCTTGCTGGGAATGCAGTTCGAGGGGCTCACCCATCAGACTTACAGTGCGCTGAGTATGTACTTGAGTGTCGGGTACACATGGCTTCTGCTTACATCACAGGTTGAAAACCAAAGACTCAGAAATTAAATAAACAGATGGAGAAAAGCTACAGAACGACAAACAACAAGTACACCCGTCTAAGTATGACAGGAAGGGCAGAGTGGGAGGACCTGCAAACTTGGACCTGGTCTCCATTAATGCATGTGTTATGTATGTATGTATAAATCGTGTGTGGAGGGATGGTGGCACATGGGCACTGGTCAGAGAACAGGAGTCAGATCTTTCACCACGAAGGTCCCAGGGATTGAATTCCAGTCATCAGGCCTGGCACTTAATGCCTTTACTTGCTGAGTCTTCTTGATAACCCCCTTTTCTTCTATTCTTACATTTTTTTTCTTTATCAAAGAAAGGTTCTCACCCATCCTAGATGGACTCAGAAACTGTGCCATGAAGGAGGACCTTGAATTTCTGATCTCCTTGCCTCCTCCTCCAGAGTGCTGTAATTACGGGTGTGTGCCACCATGCTGGGTTTATGCAATGCAAGTGATCAAACCCTTCATGCATGTAGGCAAGCATCGTAACAAGTTACACCCCCAGCCCTAAATAGGACTTTTTCTGCTTCCATGAATCCTCCAATGGGTCTGGGGTTGGGAAACCTGTGAGTTGAATACTGTAAAGACAGAGGCAGGGGTAACTGCCACATCCCCCATTGCTTCTCCAGCCTCCAGTGGTGGTGTTTGAGTGTATGTGTGTGTATGTGTGCCTGCGAGTGTCTGTGTACATGTGTACAGGTGTCCTGCCTATGCAGGACAACTTACACAACAGTGACCTTCAGGTCTCCAGGCACCATTCTCAGGGCCAGAGACTGAAGTAAAACTTCTTGTTACTGTCACAGTGTCTCTGGTGGGCCTGAGCTGTAGTCTAGTTGGATGGAGCTTGTAAAAGATGTTACACAGGCTGAGGACCATTCCCCGAAGCTGGGAATCAGCCTGCTATCTGATACACTCATTCTGAATGGCTTTCAGACTTCTGCCTTCCTCAGTCATCCCGATGATAGAAGCATCACCCTGGGCTGCTCTAGCAGGACTGGAGTGGCTGAGAGCTTGTATTTCTGACAGGTCCCCCAGTGCCACTGCTGCCTGTGGTCGAGGGCCAGCACTTTGAGAGCTGCTGAACACATTATCATTTCTGCTGAGTCCCCTCTTCACCACTAACCAGCTGTATTAATAGACACTTTTTTGGCACAGGCTAAGGAAAATGTAGATCTGAAGCCAAAAGACATGCCAACCTAGAGTGCTAATGAGTAAGCTGGGGTCAAGCCAAAAGTTGCCCAGTAAGACCAAAGACAAGGAGAAAAAGTCAGGTGGAGGGCAGGTAGGTAGGCTGGGCATAAATTTGAAAAGAGGAAAGCTGTAGGTTCCAGGAGTTCAGAAAGCCACAGGGTGATGCTCTCTCTTGCCCCTATGGGTCTGAACACCCTGAAACCAGATGAAGAAGAAAGAGGGGTATAGGGCAGTAACTCACTTGGTAGATAGAGTGCTTACCAGCATGCAGGGAGTTGTAGGTTCAGTCCCCAGCACTGCACAAAACCATGTTCAAGGCAAAAGGATCAAGAGTTCAAGGTCATCCATGACCGCAGTTGCAACACTCAGGCAACAGGAGTTCAAGGTGGGACAACGGGGGGGGGGATTCCCCCACATCCTGCCAGACTTTTATACCCTTTCTCCAATGCCCAAGGCTCTGTGAGCCCAGAATGAGCCATGCTCCACTGATTCAAACCGAGTTTATCCAACATGGAGCTGGCCAGGCCACCAAGCACCAAGCCACATCAAAGCCCCCTGCTCTAGAGCTCCCAGGGACTCAGAGCTGTGGCCGACTGAACTGTTCTGCCCATTCGTCTTTTCAAGAGCTCCACTCAGTCAGTCTCAGTGCCTGCAGGTGAACAGTGGGATCCACTGTGAACCCCCATACCTGCTCTGCCTGTTCCTCTGTCTCCAGAAGCCCTGAGATCCAGAGCTGTAACTTGGGAGGCAGCAGAAGGATTTTGTCCAATAAACCCTTGCTCATAGACTCTGATGGCTGTCAGGAAACACCAGAGCAAGGACTGTCTGCTGACTGGTAACACCACAACTAGGCACTGCCAAGAGTTGAGTTCAGTCATACAGGGGCAGACCCACAAAGGCCAGGGAAGGAGGCTGTTGGGAGAAGAGTGCCCAGAAAAGGGAAGAGCACTGAGGTCCACAGAATGTTCACATCTCACTAACCCAGAGAGAGCTCATCCCTGGACTCTGCGTATGACACTCAGGACCAACCACTGTGGCCTCTTATCCGGGCAAGCACAGTGCTGAGGTCTTGGGCTCATGTAGGGACATCAGCTTATCCCCAACCCAAGCAGTGTGTGTGTGCACACACACACACACAAACATATTCATACACTCAAACAATACAGACATACATATTCACACATTCACACACATGCCTATGCATAGACACACTCACTCCCACACAAAAACATTCACTCTCTCATACACACAGAGACATGTATACTCTCACACACAGAAACACACAAACATATATATGCACTCATACACACACAGAAATATAAACACACATACACACACAAAAACACACACTCTCTCAGACTCATACACAGAGAAAAAAACACACATATACACAGATATACATACACACTCACATATACATATATACATACACACTCACTTTCACACACAGACATACATACATATACACAGAGAGACACACACATACACAAAGACATACAAGGAGACATGTTCTCACACACATGCACATTCACATACACACTCAGAGACATACACACACAAACACACAAAGACACACACACACATATACTCACACACATGCAGATACACACACACACACATACACACACACTCACAGAGCCATACATACTCATACAAGCAAGAACACATCTGCTCTCCCAAGAGGGCTCCATGAACACCACGCCCTTGTCAGCTGTCCTGCTTGCTCTGGTTGGATCTACTGTAACCTTCAAGTGAGGGCAGGAAGGATGACTGTCTACTGAGTGGTTTGGAAACAGCTGATGGAGAATTCTTGGCCCCCACCCCATGCTGACAAGTGAAGTGTGGAAGATATTAACTCCACGAAGGAGAAAAGAAATCAATAAAACTCAAGGTCTTCTACTTGACTCTCCAGGAGGCATGATATCATTCCACCTTAAGAAACCAGTAGTGGTGCATGCCTTTAATCCTGAGCTAGGCAGAGGCAGCTGGATCTCTGTGAGTCGGAGGCCAGCCTGGTCTATATTGGGAGTTACAGGACAGCTAGGGCTACATAATAGAGAAATGTTGTCAAATAAGGGTGGGGAAGGGAGGGGAGGGGAGGGGAGGGGAGGGGAGGGGAGGGGAGGGGAGGGGAGGGGAGGGGAGGGGAGGGGAGGGGAGGGGAGGAGAAACCAGTAAACAGATTACCAACTACCATGGGAATTCTTTACTTCCTTTTCTACATGAATTTACCTGAAATAGATATTATCCAGCCCCATTACCCAATACTACCCTGTAACCAGCTGTACTTACTCCCTGTCACCTGGCAAACCCTGGCTGTTACCAGGTTCCATCAGTATAGTGCCAAACCACAGTCTCATTTATCATGATGGAGATTTAGCATGACTTGTTAGAAATGGCCCGCTGCCCCCTCTTCCTCCAACTACCCCAGTAAGATTTCATACAACTTAGAACGGAACTCGGGGACTGAATAAACAACTGATGCGCTCTGGGCAAAGCACATGCTAGATCATTAGCACAATTTTAAATACTAGTGGTTGTTTCTCCAAGAGTTATACAGTTAACTGAGAATTCAAGATAGGTGCTTGCTTTGCGCAAGCAAATGCCAACTTAAGGTATCACGTGCTGTTTGGAAGATTTAATTTGTCATTACTGAAGTTAAATTTAGCAAGAAAACCGTCACTATGGAAAACTGCCTTGTGCATGATTTCTGCAAAGTTTACTTAGTCGGAGGGGGCTGTTCCACTTTCAAATCTGTATATACAAAAGGACTGATAAATTGTAACTATTTGGAAAGCCTTGCTACATTGTAAACTATTAACAAATTGTTGTTCAGTATATGGCCAGAGTTTTGGGAGGTCTCAGAAGGGCAATGGAGTGCCCAGGGTAGTGTATGTTACCCCTGCACACACACACACACACACACACAATTTAGCATAACAGAGTAAGTGGGGAAGTCATCGCTGTCTTTCCTCAATGGGCAACAAGCAATGCTTACATCTAATCCACCAGAGGCTGATTAACTTCATCCCTAATTAAAAAAGGGAAAAAGATGGTAGCATTAAATTCATATTTACTTTCCATGATGGTGGCTAAGGGGGACCCACGGGATCGGGGGCGGGGGGTTGTTTCAAATCCCTACATAAGCACTGTCACAACATACAGTGTTCTCTTGTCCTGGTCGCTTTCCTCGTCTCACTGCTCAGCTCCTGAGCCCACACAACATCTGATGTCATTCAAAATTGGAATTTTTCTCAAAGACCTCACCTTCAACATAGCAGATCCAACTGTTAATCCATGATATTAGGTTTAATATCCAGAAATTAGGTTTAAAGTCAACTTACTGCTTTATTTGAGTAACATTTCTAAAGCTACACTACACAATTGGGATATAGTATTACCAAACAGCGAGCTGGGATATTATATGGCCTTTTCTCTCCAAGCCATACCCCCCAATCATTCTACATGCCAACACACTCACACACACACAAAGACACACACATGCATATACACAGACACCCCACACATACACAAAGGCACACATACAACACATGAACCTCTTTCATGATCTATGTTTCTGGATTATATTTAATCAAATCAATGTTAATTTTTTTTCATAATTTTGGATGGTTATTTCAACTCCTTTTGGAGAACTCACAAAGGTGAGGCACTTCAGATTCAGTCCTTGAAGCTGTCTGTCATTGTTGCTTCCATTGACTACTGTTTTAAGAAATGCCTCACCTGTGAAATTCTGTCTTCTGGACATGACATGGCCATTGAACTCATGAACACAACAAAGACGTGGCTACCTATACAAGGGTGGTACAAGATTGAGCTGGTCAATATCCCTGAACAGATGGGAGAGGCATGGGAGACCCCACCCTTCCTTGAGGACCAATCAGTAGTGAAAGGCTGAGGATGGAGTCCTGGTCTTCAGTGCTGAGCCAGTACTAAGGTACTCAGGCCCCAGGAAATAACCTCACCCCATGTCCATGCAACAAAACCCTATTCAACTCAGTGGCTCACAAAACCCAAAACGACAAAAGGACATGCAGACAGGGTGGGGATTGAGTAGGAAGAAGGGTTCATTAAGGGTGGGGGTGACAAAAGAGGGTAATGGGAGGTGAAAATGGCCAAAACACAGTTTACAAGGGTGACACCATCAAGGAAGAAAAAGAATTAAAACATGGAAAAGAGAGTTGGGGGGGGGAGGGGAGGGAGGGAGAAGGGAGGGAAGGGAGGAAGGAGTAAAGGAAGGGAAGGAGGGACAGAGTGAGGGAGAAGGAGGAAGAAGGGGAGGAAGGGGTAAAGGGAGGGAGGGGCAGGAAGGGAAGGAGGGAGCGAGAGGGAGGTCTTGTCTCATCAGGACACTGAGAACTCCAGCTCAGCTGGGCACAGTGACTTGCAGTCGTTATCTGAAGTTCAGTAAGTCTGTTACAGTGGGAAGGTGCCAGCCAATGTGCCACACCACAGGGTGTGCTTGCGAAGGTCAAAAGGCAGCTTTCCGGAGCCTGCTCTCCGCTTCCCTCACCTAGGTCTCAGGGACAGAGCTCAGGTCATCAGGCTTGGAGGCGAGGCCCTTTACCCACAGAGGCAGCTCACCACCGCTAAGTAGTTTAAGATTCTGACTTGGACTTCTTGATTGTGTGGACAATAAGAAGACCTGATAAAAACATTTTGAACTTTCCTTTGGGTGTGAATAGGTGAAAAAGATTATTATGCCTATAATTATATAACTGCTACTATTAAAAAATACCCACACCAACTTCTAATTAAGAAGAAACAGCTACATGTTATCATTTCTCTCTCTTTTGAATCCCTGACAACCCCACCACCAACAAAAGTCCTTCAGTCAAAAAGCAAAACAAAACAAAAACCAAGAGATACAGAAGTAACAACATTTTTGGAGGGGTTAGAGACTGGGCAAAGAAGCATGGACTGGATGAGGTAGCAGCAGCTGGAGAGAGCACTGGCAGGGAGGCCTCTGCTCTGAGTGAGCACCCCCACCCACCAGCCTCGGCTGTAGGTGGGGAGCACTCAGCCAGAGAGCCAAGGTGGGGAGGACACTGGGATGCACAGGGAAGCCCGGTGGGTGAATGACCCCAGGGCCTCCTCAGACTTGGAGCAGAAGCTCCTCTTAGAGAATGCTTGCTTGCTCGAGAGCATCTCACGCCTCCACCAGGTCTTCCCTTTTTATTGTAAAATTCACCACCCTAACCATTCAGAAGGGTACAGGTCCAGCTTGGTACATTCACGCTGTGCAGCCATCAATACCAGACATCATGGAGGTGCTCATCTTTCCAAGCTTAAACACAGTCGCCACTGGACACCACGGCCCGAGTCTGCCCCTGCAGCCCGACCCAGCCTTGGCAATCATTATTCTGTTCTCTGAACTTGTGAATGTGAGAGCTCTAGATGACTTGTGTATGTGGACTCACAATTATCTGTTGCTTGTGACACCTGACTTCTTTTACTGGTGTCACTTCTGGCAGGTTCACACATACTGTGGTGTATTTCAGAACTGCCTCCCTTGTAAAGGCTAAATATCTATTCATCTGTCAATGAGCGATGGCTTGCCCCTACCAGTTGGCTACTTTGAATAGTACAGGCTGTGAACTTGGGAGTGTCCCTGCTTTCTAGTGACTCATGGGTGAACAGATAACAAAGGGTTAGAGGTCATTGTAGAAAAACTTTACAGCGTGATAGACTGAAACCAAGATGAAGAAGGAGGAAAGACTCTTGAAAATTGCCATAAATAAAACACGCTAGGTGGGTTGAAAGCAATGGCGTAGAACTCCTCAGGCGAATAGTATAAAGTGATAAACCAGGGCTAGAGATGTAGCCCAGCAGGAGAGTGCTTGCTTAGTGTGCACAAAGCCCTATGCTCACACACACACACACACACACACACACACACACGCCCTCTCTCCCAGCACTACAGAAACCAGGTGTGGTGGCTCAAACTTCCAATCCCAGATGGCAGAGATAGGAAGAGCAGAAGGTTAAGGCCAACCTGAGTTACATCATTGAGTCTGGGGCCAGTCTGGGCTGCAGAGACACAGTCTTAAACAGTTAAGAATTGATGTGGATGTTCCCAGTTAACAGGATTTCCCCAGAAAGAGAAAGAAGGCATTTAATTAAAGAAACAATAGAAGACGTGTCCTTAAATATGAGATCATCTCAATGCCTGTGCAGGAAGATAGAGATGAGAGCAGATCCCGGGGGAAACAGAGCAGTGAGCTCTTACCCTACCAGGATAAAGAGAAGCAACCCGCATAGACAACGTTTTTCGAATTCAAAGGGAAATAATACACAGGCTAGAATCCTACACTGAATCGAATCACCAACCCCCCAGCCATAATGGAGGCAAACTAGGTCCCCTCTCCCAAGCCGACCCAGGGGATCGGCTGAGATGTCTCAGGAGCAGAGGGCCTTGCATTCTGACCTTGTACTGGGCCCATGATTCATTCATCTACTCCATGGTTTGTATTGCGTGTCTGCCGTGTGCCAGGCACTGTTCTTTTCTGGGCGCTGGTGACACAGAGGTGATAAAACAAAGTTCTGAGCTGGGTGTGGTAGCACATGCCTACAATCCCTGTGCTTGCTCGCTCTCTCGGAAGAGGAAGGCAGGAGGATCAGGTAAGGTTACATACACAGTGAGTCTGAGCTCAACCTGGGCTTCAGGAGGCCACTGTCTCAAACAAAACAAAACAAAACAAAACATCAACAAAAGCACCCAGTTCTTACTATCATGGAGCTCTCATTTTCAAGGGGTCAGCTAAGGAGCAAATGTATCATTAGGGAAATGAGCAGGGTCAGATGGGGAGGGTAGAGCCTGGTGGCGTGCTAGAGCAGAGGTAGGGACCCAGAGCAGTGAGAGTGTCAGCCTGGGTGACAGAGCTGGGTCAGGCTCCAGAAGGGGGAAGGATAGAAGTTGTTGGGACCAGATCTCCTTCCCCAGTTAGCCTGGGTAAAGCATTTCCTGAAGAAGCTCCATCTCTTCTGCACTCTTTGGTAGGTGGATTCTTCCCAGAGCTTCCCTCTGCCCCAGCAGGACCAAGCACCCAATTACTACGTGACAGGGCCTATCAGG
Organism: Mus caroli; assembly: GCF_978045245.1. Lineage (NCBI taxonomy): Eukaryota > Metazoa > Chordata > Mammalia > Rodentia > Muridae > Mus > Mus caroli. The sequence continues at coordinate 81,501,809 of NW_028227263.1, read as the reverse complement.
CCTCTTTCTTCTCTCTGTGGTGGGGAGACTCTGCAAGGGAGATGAGACTGCAGAAAAATGTCCTATAATAGTACTGTTCTGTAATGTGAATGTTCATAAGCCAGACAGGCAGAGAGAGCCCCATCAACTTCACGTATGGATGGAGAAACTGAGGCAGTGCCAGGTAAAGAATGTGACAGGGCCACGGATCACAAAGGTTTCAGTGTGGGCTGGAGAGATGGCTCAGCAGTTAAGGACACTGACTGTTCTTCCAGAGGTTCTGAGTTCAATTCCCAGCAACCACATGGTGGCTCACAACCATCTGTAATGGGATCTGATGCCCTCTTCTGGTGTGCCTTAAGACAGCTACTGTGTACTCATATAAAAAAAATTAAACAATAAAATAACAACAACAACAACAATAATAATAATTACAAAGGTTTCAGTGCACACTCTGACTTGGGTCTACTTCAGGGACGGACACTAGGTTCATTCTTTTTTCTTTTTATTTTCTTTTTTTACTTTTCCACACAGGTAGAAATGGAGTAAATGATCTTTTTCCTTTAGCATTTAATTACATATAACTGTCTTGGCGTTCACGTCAGCTGTCTTGTTTTCTATACTCACAGTAACAGACACCAGAATGATTAAAGTCAGTCCACCTCAGAATGAAACAACTAGGGGAAGGGAGGGAGCAGAAGCTAACGGCTTGAATAAACTAAAGCCCACTTCGATGTTTTCATGGAATTAAGCAGTGACTGCACTCCGAGCACATGGCCTCAGCCTTTCCTTGCAAACAGGAACTTCCTTTTCTTGGCTGCCTTTCGGTCCCAGCTGTGTCCCAGGTGCAGAGGAATGTTTGTCTTTGCTGGGCAGAGACCTGCGATGGTGCAAAACTGGAGGGGTGGTGCATGCCAGCCTGGGGAGTCAGCAGCGGGGCCTGCTGCTCCTGCTGAGCAAGGACAGGAGGGTGGCTCCTGACGCTTGTTCAAACACTGAGTCATAGCTTGCAGGTAAAGCTAGGCAACTTCCTGGCCCGACTTAAAGCACTGCCCTGTCTATTAGTTTTATGACTGCTCTCACCTCAAATTCCTAAAATTCCCGGAAGAGAGAGAAGCATGCCACTATCTTCAATTCACTTGGAATGAATCAGGAAGAGTAAAAACGGATGGTGGATGTACAGACGGACATTCAAACTGATTAAGAGTAGAATCTGGGTTTTCCTAACAGGCACATTGATTGCAAAACCCTTCCAACTTCTTTATGGTTTTGGTAAAACACCGGAGGCAGCAGGGAAAGACTTCTCCTGGGATAATGTCAACGCCCCTTTGAGTGATTCATCCGATAAACCTCCATCCAGCTTCCCGACTCTCCATACACCTGGGGTGCTCTGCTCGCCTTTTGAACCCAGCTGCCTTGAAGTTACTAATTGTTTCCTTGGACTAAACTATTTTCATCCCTGTATGCCCGCCCCCTAGATTCTTGAACTTCAGGAAGATGTGGGGTGCCAAAACGACTTCTTTGTTCTCTGCTCTCTCCAGCAGAGATGCCAGGAGGCACCAACCAACCACTCCCTCTCCAGCCTGAAGCACATTTCCTACAAGCACAGGAGGCCAAGCCTGGGAACAGACAGGTAGAAAACAACTTGAGCAGCTCCTGCCTACCAGGAACACCTCCAGGAGCTGCTCCAGTAGGCTGTGACATATGAGATGTACTATCATAGCTCCACTGGAGATGGAGAGTCTCCATCACTCACCTCAGTCTGTTTCCTGGGCTGGAGGTCCACTGTCCCATGACCCTAATCTTCCAAGATTCTTTCGTTTATTGCCATTTTTGTTTTTGTTTGTTTGTTTGGTTTGGTTTTTCGAGACAGGGTTTCTCTGTGCAGTCCTGGCTGTCCTGGAACTCACTCTGTAGACCAGGCTGGCCTTGAACTCAGAAATCCACCTGCCTCTGCCTTCCAAGTGCTGGGATTAAAGGCATGCGCCACCACTGCCCAGCTGTTTATTGCCATTTTGACAGAATATGTATCTTTAAACAGTGTGGATCATCATCATCATCATCATTTGCCTGCATGTATGCCTGCATGTACGCCTGCACACCAGAAGAGAGCACCAGATCTCATTACATGCGAGCCACCACGTGGTTGCCAGGAATTAAACTCAGGACCTCTAGAAGAGAGCAGCCAGTGCTCTTAACCACTGAGCCATCTCTCCCACCCAACAGTGTGTTTTTCAATGAAACATTTTGATTGAATTTCACCCCTCAGACTCAAGGATCAAGATTTTTCTTTTATTGTTATAGTTAGAATAAGAAATGTCCCTATATTTAAACTCTTGGCCCTCAGCATGTTGCACTATTTATGGAAATTATGTAGACTTTGGGGGAAGCAAGTTAGAGGAAGTAGGTCACTAAGGGAAAGGCTTTGAAAGCCCTCAGTCCCCCTACCCCCTGTCCCCACTCCACTCCCTGCTTCCTGCTGGCTGAAGAGCATAGCTTTCCCCTAGAACCCCTCTGCCTGCCCTGAAGTTCCACCAAGCAGCCATAGCCTAAACACTCTGAGACCATTAACCAACATAAATTCTCCCTGGCTGGGGAGCTGGGTGTGTAGGCAGTGCTAAAGTTCCTGCATGAACTGTCTGAGGCTTTGGGTCCCATGTCACACACTTGGACACACTGCTGCTGCTGCTGCTGCTGCTGCTGCTGCTGGGGTGCTGAAGGCGTGGTTCAGTGAAGGAGAACTTGCCTGGCAAGAGTCTGACCCACAGCACCATAACAATGACTGAAAAGAACAGTTGTGTACCCACCAACAACCCCAGCAGGCTCCAGGGAACACTTCCAATCCAATGGACTCAGTTAAACTAAATGGGTCACAAAACAAATCCAAGTCATGAACCTGGGGAGGGACCAGAAAGGAGAAAAGAGGTTTACAGGGACGGGAGGGGAGAGAGGTGAGTATATTCAAAGTATATTATATACACATGAAATTGCCAAACAACAACTTTAATTGCTAAAAACACATCGTATTAATGGATTGTATTGGAATTCTATAAATAAGCCTATTAATATACTGTTGAATTCTATTAGTTAACATTTCACTTAAATGTCCCCCCCCACACACACCCTTTTATTTTGATAAAGTATCAGACTTTAGTATTAATGTTACAGTCACTTCATTAGAAGAGGCTAGAACGCTCCTTTTCTTTCTGAGATCTGGGGGAAAGCCCTGGGTTATCTGAGCTTTATGGACTGGGGTCGGGGTGGGGTGAGCAGTTCTGAGGAGTGAGGATGGAGGTGGGGACAGGACGTCCAGGACACCATGAGTGCATGGAACAACCTTATCAAAAGCTCTTCTTCTGTGCTCTTGTGTAGCCAGGCTCAGACTTCCTGTCTCTGCTGGTATCATTGGAGTAAGATACATTTTCACAGTTATCATAGGAAGTTCCCTTTTCATCTTGTCTTAAAAAATATTCACAGTTATGAAAAGAATATATTTTCTCCTGCTTTAACAGTTATTTCCCCCCCACCGTATCTTATTTTGATATATTTATATATCTGTCCTAGTTTTCTTCTCATTGCTGTGACTATAAACCAACTCAATGGAGAAAAAACTTACTTGGCATTGATTTCCAGGTCATAAGTCACCACTGAGGGCAGTCAAGGTGGAAACTCAAGCAGGAACTTGAAGCAGAAAGCATGGAGAAATGGTGCTTGCTGGCTCACTCAGGTTTATACTTAGGTAACTGTCCTACACAACCCAGGGCTGCCTGCTCAGGGGATGGTGCCACCCACAGTGGGCTGGGCCCGCCTGCATCAGTTAACAAAGAAGACAATCCCCACAGACATAGCCACGGGCCAGTCTCATCTGCACCTCTGCTATCAGATGCTCTAGACAGCCTTAAGTTGATAATTAAAGGTAATGGGGCACTATCTTTCCCCAGTTCATTTTAGTTAAGTGGGATTATTGGGTTTTTGTTGTTGTTGTTGTTTGTTTTCTTGGGCCAATCCTTGCTTAACAAAGTCTTCTGTTTCTGTTCACTGAGTAGGTTCTACTTTTGCATTTATTTTTTATTTTTTTTAAAGATTTATTTATTTATTTATTACATGTAAGTACACTGTAGCTGTCTTCAGACATTCCAGAAGAGGGAGTCAGATCTCATTAAGGATGGTTGTGAGCCACCATGTTGTTGCTGGGATTTGAACTCACGACCTTCGGAAGAGCAGTCGGTGCTTTTAACCGCTGAGTTATCTCTCCAGCCCGCTTTTGCATTTATTAATCCTACCTAATTTTAGTTTATTTTGTTGTCTTCTGAGTTTAACGCTTAGTCCATCACTTTTACTTATTTTCAATTTGTTCCCATAAACATTTATGCTATGAATCTTCCTAAACATTATTTCAACCACATTTCATAGATTCCAAAAGCTAATGGTATTATTATTACACTATTATTCTATATTTTATTCCTTTTTTCCCTTGATCCAAAAATTGCTTTGAGTTTACATATTTCTGGGATATAAAGTGCTTTAGTTTGTGTGTGTCCCAACAAAACTCATACACTAAAACCTTACTTGTTGGCAGGACAAGGTAGAGGCAGGCTTATAGAGCAGTGGTTTCAGCACTTGCCTAGCAGTGTGGAGGTCCCAGGACTGGGACCAAAACCAGCAACATTAACAGCAGCAGTAACAACAGTGCGCGCACGCACACACACACACACACACACACACACACACACAAATTCTTTGAAAAGTCACTATGTGTGACAGTAAAGATTGCTAAAATGAGATTAAAATAAGCCCCACAGAGCTGTATGAATCCCCGAGCACACCAAAGGCTTCTCCCCAATCCCAAACGCTCCCTTGATTCTAGACTTTCTAGCTGCTAGAAATGTAATACATATATTTCTATTATTTAGACAACACCCAGTTTATGGACTTTTTGTGACAACAACTCCACAGATGATGACAAAGTTTCCTTAAACATGAATTACATAACCTATTTAATACTTTGAACTTCACAGTAAATGGACCTTTTTTGCTTTGTTTTGTTTTGTTTTGTTTTGTTTTGAGACAGTTTTTCTGCTGTTCTGGAACTCACTCTGTAGACCAGGCTGGCTTTGACCTCACAGAGATCCACCTGCCTCTGCCTCCTGAGTGCTGGGCTTACAGGCCTATGCCACCACACTCAGAAAGGGAATCCTGAAGGAACCTTTTCCCTAGTTCTTAAGACAGTGTGAGCTGTGTGACCCTCACCCAGGTCTGTAGGGTGACATGTCTGTCCTCTCTCATTCTATGACCTCAGAAACAAGACTGACTGTACGTTCTTCCTGGTTTCCTTAGGTAACTGCTGTGCTCTTGACAATACTTCTTCAAAATAAATATGGTAAAATATCCACCCACGGACTTTCCTGCCTTGGCAGTGCTTAAGTGCACAGTTCAGTCATGCTGTCTGTACCCGACGCTACTGTGTGCCCACCCTTACCTTCAGGACTATTAACCTCTACTTACACACAAAAATGCTGTTTCATTTCTGTTTCCCAAATTTATTTGAATGTTTATGCTGTTGGTGGTAGTTCGTTTTTTTAAACAAAGTCTCATTCTGTCCCCCTAACTGACCTGTAACTCACTACAGAGCCCAGGACAGCCTTGAACTCTGTACAACTCCCCTACCTTAGCCTACACTAGAACCACAGGCGTGAGCCTATGCCCTGCCTGGAAGTTATCTTGTTTATTTAGTACAATGACCAACCTAACGTAAGATCAAATAATACAAGTAGATCATGTGCACTGAAATCAAGGCATAGCTGTATTGTTGGATTCACCACCCAGCACTTACTGATCCTGTTGATTAGTTATTTAGAGCATATTATTGCCTTACTATGTTTTTTATTTGACCTATATGAGTAAGAATGAAGTACTGTAAACCTCCCAATATCTAAATTTTAATTTACTTACTGGAGTGTGTATATGTGTGTATGTGTGGTATGTATGTGTTTATGTGAGAGATGTGTATATTTATAGTCTGTATGTATGTGTGATATGCTGTGTGTGGGCTACGTATGTATAGAATACATATGTGTGTATATGTGTCATGTGCATATTTGTAGAGTATGTGAGTGTAGTGTGTGGTTTGAGGTGTGTGTGAGAGAGGAGTGGTGAGTATATGTGCTGTGGTGTGTGTGTGTGTGTGTGTGTGTGTAGGATTATATATATACATACATACATATATATATATACACATACATACATATATGTGTATGTGTGTGTGTGAATGTATGTGTCTGCCTGCAGATGTGGAGGTCATAACTCGTAGAGTCTGTACTTGTTCTTTTTCCCACATGTATGTGGTTTCTGGGGATCGAACTCACATTGTTCAATTTGGAGGCACTTTACCCACTGAGCCAATCTCCCCAGTCCTCAATTGCCCAACTATCAGTGTGAACTGAAATCTCACGTCTCCTGCAGTCTCCACTTCAGAAAAGCTGCGACTGGGTTATTTGTAGCAGACAGCTAATGCTGCACACCGCGACTACTTTTAAATGTGTCTGCCCTGCACCACTTTTTTTTTATTTAAAGATTTATTATTTACTCATGTGTATATATGTATGTATGTGTGAATGTCATGTCTGTGCACGTATGCATGCATGCAAAGGTGTCTGCAGAGGCAGGAAAGAGGCGGAGCTCTTGGAGCTGGAGTTACAGGCAGTGGTGAGCTGCTTATCATGGATGCTAAAAACTGAACTTGGGTTTTCTGCAAGTGTTGCTAACCACTGAGATATCTCCAGCTAATGCAGAATCCTTACGTTTTATTTTTGTTGTTGCTGGATGCTGGAGACTGAAGCGAAGGCCTTGCACGGTGTAAACATATCCTCCACCCCTCAGATACCAGCTCCAAGAACCTATGGCTGTTAGTAGCAATGCAAGCCTACTTACATTCACTAAACCATCTGTATAACACAGGATGGAAACTGCTTTCTCGGCCCTTCGTTTTCTCTTTTGCTATTTCTCTCGACACACAGAAAGTTGTTGCTGATGCTGTAATTTCTTCTTCTTCCTCTCCTTCCTCTTCCTCTTTCTCCTCTTCCTCCCCCTCTTCTTCTTGAGACAGGGTGTCACACAACCTTTGTCTGGGCTCTGTAAGTAATGGTGTATGACCCCCGAACTCCAGACTTTTCTGTCTTCACCTCCCAAGTGCTAGGTTTATAAATGTGCTGCCACACCAGGTTTATATGGTGCTGGAGATCAGAGCCAGGTCCTCCTGTATATGAAACACCGGGCCAACTCACTCATATATGTATAGAGACAGTCTCTATATAGTCAGCTATACCCTTGTTATAATGTCTTCTTTTAAAAATATGTATTATTTTTATTTTATGTATATAAAAATGTGTATATGTGCCCTTGGAGGCCAGAGCAGGGTGTTAGATCCCCTGAAAGTAGAGTTACAAATGGGTATGTGTTGCCATGTGGGTGATGGGAATGGGACCCAGTTCTATAAAAGCAGCCAGGGGTCATTAACTGCTGAGCCATCTCTCTAGCCCCTGTAATGGCTTCTTAACACTAATACCTCTATACAACATTAGCAGTCATGGCTTAGTGTGAATGTCGTATGTTGGCTTCACAACTGAAAAGTTCCAGAAATGATGTTCAGAGACGAAGTCCCCTGAGTCCCAAGACAGATGTTTCTCACCATGGCTATTCATGGTGATATAATGCATGGAATAAAAATAAAGATCTTAAACCAGGCATGATGGTGCACACCTTTAATCCCACTGCTCCCGAGGCAGAGGCAGAGGTAGAGGCAGGTGGGTCTCCGAGTTCGAGGCCAGCCAGAACCTATTCCAGCACAGTCAGTGCTTCAGAGAAACCCTGTATTGAAACAAACAAAACAAAAGAAAACAAAACTAACAACAAAGGTCCTCTCTAAGGAGATTTTTTTTTTTAAATGTAGCTTCTAGCTCCTTCCACATGTAAGAAAGAGAAAAATGAAGAGTTGGGTAAATTGAAAGATGAATCATTCAGAAACACAGAAATGAAGTGCATGAATCAGCAAGCATTAGTCTATTAATTTGATAACTAGTTGTTTTCATTTGTAGATTAGCCCACAGGCTACACACGAACACATCTGTAAAGGGCTATGTCGTTTCAACGTCCACGGACGTCTTCAGCTGGCAGTTTAGGCTCGTCTAAAATTAGTTAAAGTGAAAAGAAATAATCGGTGTGAAAATGCCAGGGTTAGCTGTGTGGGGAAATGTCTAATTGAGGGTTGTGAGTTTCTCATCTGAGCAGAAGAATAAATATTTTGAAGAGTAACACGGAAGGTGGCATTTTAAAAGAAATTAAGTGGTTACTAGAAACCACAGGGGAAAAAAAGCATAGAAAGGAAATGCTAATGGAAGAAAACAAAGGATAACGGGATAGTGTGCAGGTTACCAGCAGATAAAGCTGATTAACAGGAACGGCGTTACTGTCCACGGTGGAATTCAATGGAAAGCAACAAAGAACACTGAAGAGCTGAGATGCCCGCCCGATAAGGAAAGTCTAAATTCCTACCTAAAAATGTCATATAAGTCGTTAATAAAAGAAAAAAGAAAGCAAGAAAACCACAAATGGCAAAATTATATGAAAAACTAAACTGTTCAACGACAACAACAGCAAAGTGCTCACACACAGGGGCAGGCATGCACGCACACGTACACACACACACACACACACACACAGAGTTAACCACACCCTTCTACCGTGATGTTCTGGGCTGCACAGGCCCAACACTGTAGGTTCACAGATTCAAAGATTGCAAATTGCGAACCTCCCTCTTAAAGCTGGTTACCTCAGATGGCTTGTTATAGTAAAAGAAAGCTAATGGCCTGGCAGTGATGGCACACCTTTAGTTCCAGTACTCTGGAGGCAAAGGCAGGCAAATCTACAAGATTCCAAGGCCTGGTCTACAAAGTGAGTCCCAGGACAGCCAAGGGCTAAACAGAGAAGCACTGTCTCAAACAAACAAACAAACAAACACCAAGTAAACAAAACAAAACCCAACTAAACAACGTAAAAAAGAAAACCGATCATATTCCTGTCAGCAATAAAAAGGAGTAAAATACTGAGGCTTGCTACACGACAGAAAAGACAGATAACCCTTAAAAACACTGTTGAGTGGAAGAGGCCACGCAGACACAAAAGATCATGTATTACATGCTTATGTTTATAGGAAATATCCAGAGAGGCTACATAGGCAAGACTCATGATAGCAAGACAGAGAGAGACAACTGAATCCTAACTAGCAGAGTCTCAGAAGGAGATGATGGTCATGTTTGCAACTTAATGAACATCCTAAAAACCTTCAATTGTACACTTTAATTAAGTGAGCTGTGTGGTATATGGATTGTATCTCACTAAAAAGCAAAACCCTCCCACATGGAGCTAGAGAGATGGCTCAGCAGTTAAGAGCACTGACTGCTCTCCCAGAGGTCCTGAGTTCAATTCTCAGCAACCACATGGTGGCTCACAGCCATCTGTAATGGGATCCGATGTCCCTTTCTGGTGTGTATGAAGACAGCTACAGTGTGCTCATATAAATAAAAATAAATCTAAAAAAAAAAAACAACCCTCCCACATGCTGAAAACCCTCCCGACCACTCTGCACCACCCCAAACTCCCCAGCCCCCACCCCACCCCCACAATCCCCCAGTTTATTCATTCTCACAGCACCTCCTGTGTCTGTCCCATGTTTCTCCATCCATGTGTAGCAAGCCGATTCTAACTCACTCCTGTCCTAGCTAGAAAGAGTTTGAGCGCCCCAACAGTGAAACTTACAAACTCTTAACCCTTGACTTGAAAATTATCTTTTTGGTATCATAAGGCAGTATACAAGCTTAGGGAAAAGGTTTATACTAAAAACAAAAGTTTTTATGATGCGGGAAAAAAACTGCAGACAAGTCAAATGCTTTAAAATGTTCTATTCTTATTCACAAATAATATCTGTACCTAAAGTTAACTATGATGCCTTGCTTGTGTGTATATACCCAGGGTGATTAGAACATCCAGTCACCTGCATGGTTTCATGACGTCCTTGGTTGAGGGCTCCTCAAATCCTCTCTTCAGACTAAATAAGTAAATAATGTATTACTGTTAACCCTGCTGCTGTGCCACAGGACACAAGAATTTAACTCTTACAAATGGTGACCTTGTCCCTTCTATACCCCAGTCCTTTCCCGCCTCACCCCAGTCCCCGCTAGCTAGCTCCTATTCTACTCTTCATGTGTGTGTAACCAATTATTCCAGACCCCATGGCCAGCAGGATCAGATAGTGTCTGCCATTCTCTGCCTGGCTTAGCAAATGACAGGGTTTTACAGTTGACGTCTATGCTCCGGCATTTGAATCTCCCCTCGAGTGGACATTTAAGTTGATTCTGTATCCTGGCTACTGTGCATGCTGCTATAGGAAACATGGGAACGTGGGTGTCTTCCAACATGCTGACTTCATTTTTGTTGGGTCTACACTAAGAAATGGGATACCTGGGTCGTGTGGTACTCACAGCTTTACTGTTGGGGAGCATTTCCATACAGTTGCCTACACTAGCTATACCCATTCATATTCCGCCAAACATGTACAGAGTTCTTTACTCCGTGTCCCTCTCAACAGAATTTTCTTATTTTACTTTACCTGTTTGCCATTTGATAAGCACTAGTCTAACTGAGAAATGTTGGTGTCTCCCTGTGCTTTAAGCATCTCTTTTTAATTCACCACCTAGAGACATCTCCAGTCTCACTAAGGAATACAAACTGGCCTGGAACTCAATGCGCGGCCCAGTCTGGCTCGGAATTTATCTTCATCTTGCCTTACCTCTTAAGAGCTGGGACAGCAGGTGGGAGCCACCATGCCCAGCTGGATAAGAGAACAAATAGGAACAATACCATAATATGCCCAGGCAAAGGACAGAAAAGTATCATTATTTTCAAAGACTGTGATATAAAGAAAGAATGTTCATGATCTGTAAGAAAAGCAGGGCCCAGGCCAGCACTTGCTCTCCCTCCCTCCCTTCTTCCCTCTGCAACCTCTCTCCTTCCTTCCCTCTCTCTATCCCTCCCTCCCCACCCTTCCTCTTCAACCTCCATACTGATCTCCAGATGTAGCACATTCTTTTCTTCCTCTGAACAGTATGCCCTTCCTTAAGAGTCACTGTGGTGGTGTCATGAGACAGCATCCCCGAGCTTCAGGAACAAGGGCTGATCAGAGGACAGGGTGGCCAATCTCAGGCCCTTCCCAAGAAATTGGATTCTGAAATCACATTCCAGATCCAGCGTGCTAGTTTGCAGTCCACCCTTATCCTAGGAATGCGGTAGGGTCCAGGTCACTAGGACTGGTGATTGCTACCTGACAGGCCCCACTCTGAAATGCCAGTGTTCCGTGGAATGCAGGGGCTGAACCAACACACCCTGGCTGTAAACAGCGAGGTTAATCCCTGGGAATGCTGGCAGTGTCCACCCTGGCCAGCAGTTTCCTGAAGCTTCGCTTAGACACCAGTCATGCTCAACAAGCCAAGGGTGGATTCTGCTACACAATCAAACTTTCATGTCTCTTGTCTAGAGTGGCTTTGTTTTGTTTTGTTTTGAGACAAGACAGCTCTGGCTGTCCTGAAACTTACTTTGTAGACCAAGCTAGCCTCAAACTTACAGATCCACGTGCCTGTGCCTCCCAAGTGCTGGGATTAAAGGTATGTGGCGCCATGCCTGGCTCTAGAGTGTGGTTTATAGGTATAGGCCTAGATCACCATCAAATGCTATGTCAATGTCTCTCTCGTCTCCCCCTCAGCAGTATGTTAGGAAGAGGGGCCTTTAAGAAGTGCTAAGAACTCTGATGCCCAGAGTGGATCGATCCATTCATGGGTTCATGGATGAGTATAGGATAGGAGGAGCTTGGCTAATCAAGCAAGGTCTCTCTGACTAGGTGGTTTGCCTCACCACATGATGCTACAAGACCCTCTCCCAGGGCCGGTGCCATGCCCTGGGATAGCCTCCATAACTGTAAGCCAAATAAACTTCTGCTCTTTATACATTACTCAGTCTCCAGGATTTTGTTATAGTAATAGAAAGATGGACAAAAGATGACACTTAACATAGTATTTTCTGCTTCTGGGGCCACAAAACTCACCTGTTTTCTGAAAGGCACCGTAATTTTACATAGATCCCTTACTGGCCCCCACCGTGACCCCTGGATGAAGTCTGAGAGTGCTAACATTCCCAGTGCAGCATCTGGCTTTCATCTCCCTCAATGCTGCAGGGCTGAGGTCTCCATTCAGCATCCCCGACTCCAGCACAGAAGGCACCCCAGTGGTGCACCACGTGGGGGAAATTCTCTCAAGTAGGAACTCAGCGTCCCCTGAGCCAGCACCCTTCCTGATGGCACCCAAATCTGTCAGAGTAGAGAGGTATCCTTGTGCTGCAATACCCACAGGTGTGAAGCAGTGAGGCAGGTGTCCAGGTCCTTGGGCCCTGGCTCACCTTCTAGTCTGCTCTGACCACCCAAGATGTTTAATATTAACACATCTGTGTGTTCTCATCTTCAGAAGGTGAGTGGTGACAGCATCTACCTCCTGGTGAGCGTTTATCCATGATAGCGCGTGTTCCGTCGCAGACACTGCCTTTTTTCTTTCTTTTTTCTTTTGTATAGAATAGAGTTTATTCAGGGCATGGGGAGGGGAGTTAAGACAGTAGCAGAGGCAGAGAAAGGCAGAGAGAAGGATTGAATTAGACACCACTTTTAAAAAATTAAAATAAAAGAGATTATCTGTTTGCTGCTGTAAACAGGATGGGAAGCTCCAAGGCACAGGACCCCTGAGAGTCACTCTCAAACATCCAGAGACACTGTCTTGAGCAGCGCCCAGCAGGGCGATTTTTCCCTGTTAGTCAGCTCTCTCCATCCTGGTAGCTTTCAAGTTGGACAGAATGGTTTGTTCCTGGGTTCAGTGGTGTCTGTCCATGCTCCCTGGCCCTGATTCTGCACCTGTGACAGCACACGGTGCATCCATTGGGATGGGACCTGTGTGGGCACGCTGCTCACCTCACAGCCACCAAGAAACAAAGAGAGGAAGTGCCTGGAGACCACAGTCCCTTCCCCTCTCCCCCCACCCCCACCCCCACCTCTTGAAGGATAGCACCATCCCTCAGCAGCTTGCTAAGGACCAAAACCTCCAACACGTGGACTTTGAGGGACCTTCCAATGAGATCACAGGGCACACTGCGCTGGCAGGCTCTGATAGGTTTCCCTTCCACTTTCTGATAAGTCAGACTTTTTTCTTTCTTTTTTTTTTTTTTAAAGATTTATTTATTTATTATATGTAAGTACACTGTAGCTGTCTTCAGACACTCCAGAAGAGGGCACCAGGTCTCGTTGCGGATGGTTGTGAGCCACCATGTGGTTGCTGGGATTTGAACTCTGGACCTTTGGAGGAGCAGTCGGGTGCTCTTACCCACTGAGCCATCTCACCAGCCCGACTTTTTTCTTTTTTACAGTTTTATTGATGCATATTTCACAGACCATAAAACTCACCCGTTGAAAGGACAAAGTTCAGTGATTTTTATTATAGAGAGGCAGACCTTGACCACCACAGGAAAGAAGGCAAAATGAGGGTTAATGCCTTTGTCCTGTAGCCAGCTCTTCTCTTCTCTCACACCCTTATCTTTCTCTCCACTGTTTTGTTTTTGCTGGGTGCTCCATTGGGCAGAGTCCTGGACAGCACTCCCTGGTGGCCCGGAAAGAGGAATGAGGGATGAGCCGGGGGTAGAACAGGTCTAGTTCAGTACAGCTTACCCTGATACTCACCGCAGCGGAATAAGCAATATTTGGTTGGTTGGTTGGTTGGCCGGCTGGTGTTTGTTGTATGTATATGGGGGTTTGCCTGCATGGGTATCTGTGCACCCCGTGCATGCAGTGACCTTTGAGGCTGGAAGATAGGATCAGAACAGCCTGGAACTACAGGGTCAGGTGGTTGTGAGCTGCCATGTGGGTGCGAGGAGCTGAAGCTGTGTCTTTCTTCTAGAAGAGCATCAGGTGTTCTTAATGCTTGGGCTATTTCTCCAGCCCTGAAACTATTTGTCTTATTGAAAAACTAAAGAAGTCTGAACAAAAACAAGGTCAAACAACTGGAAGTATTTTGTGTACTTTTACATGACAGGCAGGAAGGTCAGAGTTCATCAGCAAAGCTGAGAGTGTTTTACTTCCCTTTGTTTTTAAACTTGGCTGTGCTGGGCATGGTAGCACATGCCTTTAATCCCAGCACTTGGAGGCAGAGGCGGATTTCTGAGTTCGAGGCCAACCTGGTCTACAAAGTGAGTTCTAGGATAGCCGGGGCTACACAGAGAAACCCTGTCTCGAAAAACCAAAAAAAAAAAAAAAAAAGTCAAAAAAACCAAAACCAAAAAACTTGGCTGTGTGATCTTTGCTCAGTGAAAGTCCCACAAATAACCACAAGGAACTAACTGAATAAACTATTATTTGGGGACACCATATGAGTAATGACGTAACATCTAACATTTTTGTCTCCATTTCTCGTTTTAGTTGGTGTCTACCATCTCAAGGAACACTTTTCATAGGTCAGATTAGAAACCATGTCCCACTAGGTCATCAAACCTGAGAGCGAACAGTGAACAGGCAAACGTGGTTGGAATGGATGCTTAGACAAGCACCTTCCTGGATAATCACCCTAATAGAAATTACAGAAATTCAAAAGCATCTTTAATGATTTCTGTAAAGGAAGGACGTTTTAAAAGTCATTAAGAACCCCAAGAAGCCGGGCGTGGCAGTGCACGTCTTTAATCCCAGCACTCGGGAGGCAGAGGCAGGCGGATTTCTGAGTTCAAGGCCAGCCTGGTCTACAGTGTGAGTTCCAGGAAAGCCAGGACTACACAAAGAAACCCTGTCTCAGAAAACAAAAAACAAAAAACAAAAAAACCCCAAGAAATAAAAATCTGAAAACTAGGAACTGGGCAAATACAAAGCATAGGAGAGTACAACCGAAACATGACCAAATATGCCACACAGGGCATCAGAAGTGAGTACACAGAAATGACGCTGAAGTTTCCACTGTACACAATGTAAGCCCCACAAACTCCACAAAGGTGCAGTCACAGAGAAGTCAGGAGGGAACTCAGGCCCGGGGGATGGTCGGTGAGGTAATTCTGAGCAGTCCTCCCGTGAAAGCAGAACTATAAAGGGCGAGGTCTTGAAGGTGTCAGGGATCTGGCAGACGGCCAAGAGCGCCATCCGAGTTTCTGGGGGTGGAGGTTGAGAAGGTCCAGAAAAGAAGCCATGTTCCCAGCGGGAGCGGCCAACTCCAGGGAATGAGGCTGAGCCACACTGGGATTCCACACAGCTCCCTGGCCAGAAAGTTGAGTCCAGGCCCCGCTCCCAGAGTCGGGAGCTGAGTTCCTTCTCCCCCTTCTAGACTGGGAGCCCAAAGGAAGAGCCAGAAGTTGGCAGGTGCCCACAGGGATTTGTGGACACTGAGTCACTTTACTCCTTGACTGTGAACTGATGTCGTCCTAGGCTGCTGTGGCCAAGCATCTGGAACAAGACAGACCCACTGGAAGATGACGTCATCCTAGATAACTGATTTGGGATGCTTTCTGTTTTCTGGCGTTCAAGCAGACAGACACCAAGGGCGATGGAAACAGGTCCACAATGGCACTGGTTACCAACATGTGAGAGCGATAGTGAAAAGGATGCACCCTGACCACTGGGGTGGGGCACTGGCAGCCACACAGAGAAAGAAGTCATCACGAAGATGTGGACTTTCATTCACCAGTTGGTAAATGCACACTAAGCCTTGTTAACGAGAACCTGATCAACCACCCACAGCTGGTAGGATTCCAAACTTTATCAAACTATATATCATTTCTAATAAAGCTGACTACGGGCACAGCCTATGACAGTATCACTCTACAGCCAGGCTGTGCATCTAAAGCTTATGCACATGAACAGCAAGAGGTGTGCACGTAAGAACTCCCACTAGCAAACATGGCGAGCACTCCCAGTCACAGGTTTTATATACCTGTCTTAATAAATTAGTGGATCAACTGAAGGAAAGCCAAGGAACGACTCCTAAGACTGTTAAGCCTAATCTAAAGAAAAATCATTGATGAGAAAACCCACTGAGGTACACTCAACAGTCATATGGGGGGTTGGGGAGGGGTAGTTTTAGGACTCAAACCCAGTGCCTCACAAAGGCCAACAAGCTCTGGACAAGTTAGGACTGAGTCTTATTCCAGACCACACAGAAGCAAAACAACCAACCAACCAACCAACCAACCAAACCAACCCTGCCTCTATTAGACAATAATCGATCCCATAAGTAATCACTTCAGCAGTGATCCAAGAATCCTATCTTACTATGATGAAATAAAAATTAAGACAAAAAGATAATCAGTTTATGTCTCTCTTCTCGGATATGGACATGGTGGGCCGTCCAGATCGTGGGCCAGAGAGGAGACTGCAAACTATCTTAGCAAATACTTAGGAGTCTTTAGCTTTTCTTCAGTTATCAATTAATTTATTAAGGCAGGTGTATAAGACCTATGACTGGGAGTGCTCCTTGTGTCTGCTTCTAGTGCTCACGTTTCGTTGGTGGGAGTTCTTACGTGCACAGCTCTTGGTGTTCACGGGCATATGCTTCAGATGCCCAGCCTGGCTGTAGACTTAGGTGGGAAGCACTGGAACACTAGTGATTAAGTGTGAGTCAATTAACTACTGCTTAAAACGCTCCATATTTTAAATGCACAGTGGAGAAGAAAAAAATAACCCCTCAAGCCAGTAATTTAAAGATCACTCAAAAAGAGGAAAAACAAAACAATAAAGTAAAAGAAACAGGAATGAGGCTGGAGAGATGGCTGAGCAGGTAAGAGTACCTGCTGCCAACCCCGACATTCTGAGCTCAATCCCCAAAACCCAAATGGTGGAAGGAGAGAATTGCCTCCCTCCAACTGCCCTATGACCCCCATATGCGTGCCACTGTGGCACACACACACACACACACACACTTATGAAAGTAAAACTAAATTTAAAGATGAAGGGAACATAAATTAATGAAAATAAAGTAACATTTTTCATAGAGAAGTCATAAACGATATCAAGAATGGAAACAAACAAACAAAACAGAGACACCAAATTTATGTTCTGCCATTGAGGATGTTGCCCAGTGGTAGAGCCAGGTGTTTGGTTTGTATAAGGTCTTTAGTTAATCCTCAGCTCCCACTCGGGGGAGAAAAATTAAACACTATGAGAAGTTCTACATAATACAATGGAAAACTCAGGGGAGATGGATGATTTTAATGGAAAAATATGGTATCAGGATTGAGTCTGTAGTTGCTACAGCTCTTTGCTTGTTTAGTTTTTGAAGGTCCGTATAATCTGAATAAAGTTTATAGAGACTATTGTGGAACTCAACATAGATAGAATGTGACAAACACCTGGGGTAGTTCTGTCTGTGGCTGTGCAAAATGTAAGTAAAAGCAGGTGACAGCTAGAAACGAAGTAACCCTTTGTAACAGTGAGTCAGTATGGTTTGCTTGGGAGTCCCACTGTGCAGGTTTTGTCCTAAAGTCCTTGTACAAAGAACTATGTATGCGTCTCCCTATGTAAGAACCACCAAGTGACGCAATAAGCCAACAGAGAAAACTTGAAAACCTTGAATCCATAACTTTTATATTCTATCCCTCAAAACACATAAATCTGGATGTCAGTACCATCAGACTGGCCGGTGCCAGCACTGAGCCATGTGACTGTCAAGGACCAGCACTAAGCTTTATGACTGGCCAGCACCAGCACCAAGCTGTATGACTGTCCATTTGTACAAGCCTTTAAGATGCAGCTACCCCACACACCAACACTACAGAGAAAACAAAATGAAGAAATAATTCCTAGCTGACAGAACAAAGCTGGGAAAAACACAAAAACCAAAACATACAAAGGCATGTGAATATCTTCCTAAGATGCAGGCAACATTTTAAATAAGATATCAGAAAGCCCAATTTTGTAGCCTTCACAATACTGCCAAGTGCAATTTATCCAAGTAGCATTAAAACAGTACTGAGTAGCATAAAACAGTATTATTCCAGAAAATCTATTAGTGTGTGATTACATAATCCATCATACTGACAGATCGGAGAGGGGGAAAAATGCCTTGTGGCTTCAGCAGGACACAGAACATGCTCTAACATCCAGCCCAGAGGCGGTTTCTCCACGTGATCAGGGTTAAGTACGAAGAACACAGCACATGATGGTTTTGGTGAGGGAGCATTAGAAAGTCTCTCTAACATAGACAAGGGTAAGCTCCGCCTTTACCCAACACAGTACTGAAGCTCATGGTGTGGAAAAGAGACAGAAAGATTGGGGAAAAGGATGAGAAAAAAAGACAAGGTTGCTGCAAAGGCAGTCTGAAGAAACAGGGCTGCGGGCTACTAGAACAGCAGCCACAGGTCTATACACAGCAGAGCTAGGCAATGGATACGCAAGCCATTTAAACAGGAAAAGTTTGTATCACAAGTTCACTTAGATAAAACGAACCTTTATTGCACCGGAAGAAAAAGTACATCTCCGTGTAACTCGAGTTCAAATCATAAATGCAGTAATTCTTCCTCTCCTGGCCTTCTCCATTCATTGTAAGCTCACTTGAACTTCTGGTGAGTTTGTGTGGGGTAAAGAATCGTACAGTGGCTTTAAGACTCCAGAGGAAGGTCAAAGGGTAAGCACAGCCAAGATAACTGAAGAGAGCCAAGACACACTGGGAAGCGTTTGCCCGGCCAGAATTCAGGATTTGTTACGGGATAGTGAACATGGCTTACTACGCAAGACTAGACAGCATGGCTTCCCCTCGAGAATAAAGAGATCCACACCTAGACGGAAACTGGCATTTGACAGATAAGGTACATATATTAGCATGAAACACTCCACTAAACGTCAAGATAACTGGTTTTTCAAATGGAAAATAACCAAGTGTGGGGCACTTGGGATCCTAACACCAGGGAGGCGGAAGTGGGAAGAGCAGTGGCTTCAGCTCGTCTTTGGCTACCTAATGAGTTCAAGATGAGTGTGGGCACATGAGACCTCATCCTACCTGTGCCTGCTCCAAAAGGACCAAGATGTAGAAGGAAAGATGAGCTACCAAGAAGGAAAAAAAAAATATTTGTAATTCGTATTACCATCAACAGTCACAAGAACTCAAGGAGCTCCTAGAAGCCAAGACTCAATCTCTAAATAATTTCACTGTTTTTTGTTTTATACCCTTTATTGAGTTTGTTCATGGACACGTTCATGCATGTTCAAATGCACTCTGATTACTGAAACCCTCCTACCTATCTAATCATCCCCCTCCAATTGTACACTCCCTCTCCTTACAAACTCATTCCCCAGGTCTTCATGATTTTTGTCTGGTTTGGTCGGGTGGGGGAACCTAGTGACTTTAAGTGGCTATATGTGACACCACAGGTTTGGAACCATCCATTAGAGTCCGGTGGACTCCTCGGTGAGTACACAACTGAACACAATCTGTCCCGCCCCCAAAGACCATGAATAGCCAATCATTCAGCAGGGAGGGGTCACAAGTTCCGCCCCAATCCTGGACTGACTGTTAAGATGTCCAGTCCTGTCCAGGCTCCTGATGGACAGCCACACCTACTGTCAGGTCCCTTGTTTGGCTGTACCATGCTCGGAATACAGCACTTCACGGCATTTCTCCCTTATTTTTACCTCTTACAATCTTTCTGCACCCTCTTCTATGATGATCCCTGGGCTTTGGAGGTGTGGTGTAAATGTCCCGTTTGGGGCCGAGCACTAGGCTGTCACGATCAGGCCCCTGACCCGCGGTGCAGCTCTGTATTCACCACCTTTCCCTGCAAAGAGAAACTTCTCTGACTGGGGCTGGAAGTAGCATCTGTCTATGGATATAAACATAAATATTTAAAAGGAAACGTGGCACGGTGACAATTTAACAGATATTAAGTTTTGATTGAGGTCTAAGACCTCCTCAGCAGTGGGTTTTTGACCAGATGGCATAGCTGGGGAAGTCTTAGGCCCTTTCACAGTTTTTAAAGTTTTAATTTAATTTAGTGTTTTTGGTTTTTTGAGACAGGGTTTCTCTGTGTAGCCCTGGCTGTTCTGGAACTCCCTCTGAAGACCAGACTGACTTGAAACTCAAGAGATCCATCTAAAGGTGTGTGTCACCACCGCCTGCCCCTACCACCTCCAGTAGTGTTTTTTGTTTGTTTGTTTGTTTGTTTGTTTTTAACACAAAACCTCTTCATTTTTTATTTCACTTATTAACACTTGGGAGTTTTTCTGTATTTTGCTTCCAGTGATAAACTTGTAAACATTTATACATATAAGTGTGTGTGTTGTGTGTGTGTGTTTTGTGTGTGTGTCTCGTGTGTGTGTGGGGGCAGTTGAAAATGTCTAGGTGAGGTCCAGCTATGTTCACTTGGGAAGCCGTTCTTAGAACAAAAAGCTAATACTCCAGAGGTTAGGGAAGGGAAATCGAGTGAAACTACATGTGAGGCTGAGGACCAGCTTAGAAATAAACCAGTAGTGGTGGTGGCACATGCCTTTAGTCCCAGCACTCGGAGGCACAGGCAGGCAGATCTCAGAGTTCTAGGACAGCCTGGTCTAGAGACTGAGGTCCAGGACAGCCAGGGCTACACAGAGAAACCTGTCTCAAAAAAAGAAGTTAGAAACAAAGAAAAGGTATTATCATAGGGCTTGGAGAAAAATATGGATACTGGTGATCTCAGAGGAGGAACTAACAGAGTCCTGCAAAAAAAGTAGTTAGGGAGAAAAGGCCAATACAAAGTGAGACACCTGTGACCTGGGGAGGCGGGGTGGGGCTAGGAGACAGGAAGATCAAAAACATAAGGTCAACCTGAAACTTACCAGTCTTCTTTCCAACAAAAGCAAAAGCAAGCACCAGGAAGGCCAACGGAGTAACGCTGAGGATGATGTCAGATCATGGGGCTGGGGACGTGCCCGCTGTGCAGGCATGAGGACTTAAGTCCATATCGCCATCACCCATGTGATCACAAGCTCAGTGGCTTGTGGCTGGAATGCTTCTGCTGGGGAAGCTGGGACAGGAGCATGTGTAAGGCTTAGAGTTATGTTTTAAGTTTACATTACTGTCTTGTCTTGCCTTGTCTTATCTTGTCTTGTCTTGAGACAGGGTTTCTTTGTATATCCCTGACTGACATGGCTGTCCTTGAACTCTGAGATCTACCTGCCTCTGCCTCCCAAGTGCTGGGATTAAAGGTGTGCCACCACAGCCCAGCTATTAAATAACTGTTTTTAAGAGATCTATAAAACAAACAACCAACAACAACAAAAACCTCTAAGCTACAAGCCCCAAAGCATATAGCTCCCGGAATGCCAAGGGCTGGTGTTCATGTAAGACAACAACCCATGGGGCTGGAGAGATGGCTCGGTGCTCTTCCAGAGGACCTGAGTTCAATTCCCAGCAACCACATGGTGGCTCACAACCATCTGTAATGGGATCTGATGCCCTCTTCTGGTGTGTCTGAAGAGAGCAGCAGTGTACTCACATACATAAAATAAATAAATCTTAATAATAATAATAAAAAGATAATAACCCACATGTTTTCACTTCTGTAAACAAGGTTGGTTGCCCCAACTGCACAAGCTGTGCTTGCTCACATGTAGGCATGAGGTACTTAGACAGGATGTATGCCTGCCCCGGACTGGATGAAGGCCGGAAGTGTGTAGCCTTGTGGGTTTTTGCCTCTATAAGCACCTGATTTACATAACTTGTAGCCATTCTCTGGGAATCCCAGGTATGGGTCTGGCAAGTGTCTATCATCCTGGTTGGTATTTAATGAATCTTGCTTCAGATTTGGCTCAAAAATTGTGCTAGTGATCTTACTCTTGCCTCTTAGGCTCAACAGATTCCAGAGGCTTGTGACAGTCCAGCCCAGCCAGTGAAAGAAAAGAAAGATGACAAATCACATAAGAATATTTTTAAAGATAGTGAGATTTAGTCAAACAGAGAAAATATTAATCCTGGAAAGACTGAAGACTCTGGAAAAGAAGACAAGGGCACAGGTCCTGGAGGCAGGGCGGGGTGAATGGGTGAAAGGGACATACTAGTCAGAAGGAAAAACCTAAGGTCCCAACAGAGACACTGCAAGGCAGCAGGGTCAGGACTCCCCTAGGGCGATGGGTAATTTGACTTTTAGGGCCTGTTAAAATTCACCCTAAATCAGTTAGCACACACATTTAGCAGTATCCAACGCTTGCTAGAAAGATCAAAATCTCTCTCTATGTCTGTGCTGTGGTGACCAACACCAGTGCTGGTGACTGTCTGGGG
Organism: Mus caroli; assembly: GCF_978045245.1. Lineage (NCBI taxonomy): Eukaryota > Metazoa > Chordata > Mammalia > Rodentia > Muridae > Mus > Mus caroli. The sequence goes on along the minus strand of NW_028227263.1, from coordinate 81,479,472 downwards.
ACTGATGCTCCGGTCACATTTAAAATTATTAACCATGACAGAAGGATCTGGCAAGGCCATGTCTTCCCCAAATCAGAATATTAGTTTATTCTAAAATATCTTACTCTGGATACAAGTGTCCATTCGCAGACAAGGTGGGTAAATGTCTCCTGTAGCAGTGTTTCTACACTGTCAGGTCAAGTGCATAATTGCTAGCCTCAGATAAAGAATTAACAGCAAACCAAATCAAGGTGAGACAGCTCAACCCAGGTCTTCCTACACGTCTTACTAAACAAGGCCTATGGTGATTCAGTGCTTTGTGTAACTTATATTAAGGTTGCTTCTCTGGGACAGCGAGGCAAGGGTGGGGTTTCCTTGGTCCTCCAACCCGTTCCATATCCAACCCAGACATTTCCTCAACCCTATCAAGAGTTGGCCCCGCCTTCAGCGACACCAAATCACAACACTAATAGTAACATCTTTGTGTCGCCAACTCAATAAACTGGGGAAACAAGAATGGCCTCTAGCTGTAATTACTCCTTTAAAAAGATCTAAAATGTATGAGTAACAATAAGTTTTTAAAAAAGACATTTTCCTTCTAAGCATATGCACATAACTAAAGTCCATTACTGAAATATTTGTAACTTCAAAAGTGGTTTTCAACTTCAAATACAAACATGGGTTACAGGCAAGAGCTAATTATGAACTTGGTTATTAGCAGGGCGGGAAAGATGAGGGGATGGGAGGAAGGAATGCTTGCAGAAAGCTTTTATTTGACAGTGGATTTCAAAATATCCAACACGGCTCATTTCTGAAATAGCTGTGAACTTCCTGTACATTAAAATAAATTAGGGCATTAAGTGCAGAAGTCTTTGAGGTCCTATCAAAGCGATGCTTTCAGAGAACAGGCCTAACTTCATCTCTTGCAGGTATCCAGACCGTGACAGTCAGAAAAAAAAAAAAAAATGAAGTCACAAAACAATCCCTTCATAGGCTTTGGCCCAGATTCCACAGATGTTTTTGCTCTTCGCTCAAATGAACCCTCTCTGTTTTGACACCCACCAGCGACACTTGTAGATGTCTTGGGTTGCTTTAGCATTTAATTCTCTAACTGCCTCCACAAATCACCTTCTTTTCCTCCCAAAGGCTCTTTATCCTCAAGTTTCTTCTGATATTCTAACTGAATTTGAATTCTTCGTGTTTACTTTGTATACATTTTATTCAAGTTATCATTAGAGACTCTGAATCTAGCATCTTGTTTCTCTGTCCCTCCTCTGATCAGTCCCTGCCTTCCTAAGTCCTTGTAATTATCAGACACAAAACCAAACAAGCAAGCACAAGCAAGCAAGGAAGGACGGAAGGGAAGAAGGACAGAAGAAAGGAAGGAAGGAAGGAAGGAAGGAAGGAAGGAAGGAAGGAAGGAAGGAAGGGAGGGAAAAAGCATGCAAGCAAGCAAGCAAGGAAGGACGGAAGGGAAGAAGGACAGAAGGAAGGAAGGAAGGAAGGAAGGAAGGAAGGAAGGAAGGAAGGAAGGAAGGAAGGAAGGAAGGAAGAGAAGGAGGGAAAAAGCATGCAAGCAAGCAAGCAAGCAAGCAAGCAAGAGCCAGGCTTCAGTGGCACACTTCTTTAAGCCCAGCACTCAGGAGACAGAAACATGAAGATATCTGAGTTCAAGGCTAGCCTGGTCTACAGAATGAGTTCCAGGACAGCCAGGGCTACACAGAGAAACCCTGTCTTAAAAACCAGAGCAAAGACAGCAAGGTAAACAGATGTCTACTGTGGCTACATTGCCACTCCAAACAACTGCAAAACACGTGGCTGTACCATCCATTTGATAGCCTTGACCCCACTCCCATCTGCTCACTGGACTTCTAGGCTGCTCTCATCTTTTACACAGAGCCTGCGGCCGTGGTCCCTTCTGAATCACCTGTCTAGCCCCACCTGGGATGAGATGTGCCCTCACTTAGAATCACAGCTCTCCTGTCTTTTATTGCACTTCTCTTTGAAACCTGTCAAGCCAGCATTCCACTGCTGGCATCATTCCATCCCCTTCACACCCCACTGCTGACCCAGGTGAAGGGCAGGGCAGGGTCATCCCATCCCCTCCACAACCAGGCCTGTCGGTCCCCAGGCGCCCACCCCCCATCCCTTAGCAGATCTTACTCTTCAGAATCTCTACTCTCTCTTTCCAAGCAGAAATCCACTTAGAGAAGTCACCTCCCCAGCTCCCTCTAACTCACTCCTGCCTGTGGCATTCTCTGCTCCCCTTTCTGCAGATTGTCATCTACTCAGCTGTCTTTACCCAGAAGCACCTGAGTCCACCGTCCATGAACATGATTTTTGAAAGATCAAAAAAAAAAAAAAATCAATCAAAAGTCAGGAATGAGCAGGCATGGTGGCGCACGCCTTTAATCCCAGCACATGGGAGGCAGAGGCAGGCAGATTTCTGAGTTCGAGGCCAGCCTGGTCTACAGAGTGAGTTCCAGGACAGACAGGGCTACACAGAGAAACCCTGTCTCGAAAAACCAAAGGGGGAAAAGAAAGAAAGAAAGAAAGAAAGAAAGAAAGAAAGAAAGAAAGAAAGAAAGAAAGAAAGAAAGAAAGAAAGAAAAGAAAGTCAGGAATGCCTGCGTGTTTGTATGTATGTGTGCATGTACTTATGTACATATGTATGTATGTATTTTCCCCTCCAGAAGAAATAATAAATGTTCATGAATTTAACTAAACTAAAGCCTGATTATTACTGGTAGCAGAGAAGGCTTCAAAGATGTACTGCAGTGATTCACCCCTTCAACAGGGTCACTGGCAGTCCATCACTGCCCCAGTTTACCATAGTACTTGCTATATTATCCACCTTCAGACAAGCACAGGGTCACGGTCCCTTAAATCCCCACTTGCCCACTGCTGTCAGTAACTCAAACGGGCCAAGGTTCACTACTTTTTACGTCTGCACTAAAGCCCACATGTCATGAATTCACGTAGAGCTGTGATGGATGAGAGATAGCCGCAACAAAATAGTGTCTTAGACCAGACTGTTTCAGCAGGCAGCCGAACCACACAGGCTAGAGAGTACTGCCCCCCTGTGGCTGGCTGAGAGGCCACTACAGCTGGCCAGCCTGCCCTTGGGGCCCACATCTACAATGACAACATCAGAGGCCTGCTGAAGGGCTGAGAAATAGGTTACATGGCAGAAGCATCCTCCCCAGGCTCCGTGTCCTGGACGATGTGAACACAAAACCTGGGTATCTGCTGAAGTGTAGACACACCAGCTTGCCCCCACAATCCCTTAAGCAAGGCTCCCCACAGGGCTGCAGTACAGTAGTCAAGTTCTTAGCCCATGGCGAGGGCCAATTTACATGGGGTCCTTCCTGTCCATGGACTGTATCATGCATGTGCTGCTTTGGTGCACGAGAGCCATTAGCTAATATTAAATGTCAAATACAACTGCTCTTGGTACTGACAGCCCAAAAGGCATCTGGGAACTTGGGGGTCTTTGTTGTTCTCTCTGCATTGAACCCACTCTGTAGTCTGGCGCCCCCTCCCCACCTGTTTTGGGGATGAGACTTGTCTCCTCTGGAATGTTTGCAAACTCTGGTTCTAATTCAAGACACACTCTCACCCAACCCCAGAGAGTCTACACACACCACACTGTCCCTGCCAGTAGCCATTTCCAAAGTTTGTACTGAGTACTCACAAGGCCCCGGAACCGGTCCTCAGCACGCTGCAGCTGAAAGCAGATGCTGTGCTAGTCAGTCACATCTGAAGGCAGGAAAAGCGACGTTCTGGCTACCTAAGTGCTATGGCCTGACGTCTGCCCCATGCTCTTCATATGTTCAAATCCTACCCTAAGGTGACAGAGGAAGGTGGCATCAGGAGGTGGGGCCTCTGGAGGTGGCCAGGTCAGGAGAGTGGAGGCCTCATGGATAGGATCAGCACCCTGATGAACAGGCTGAAGGCAGTTTGCTTGCCTCTTCCACCTCTTCAGGATACAGTGAGATGACCATGAGCCTTCTGGAGATGGAGATCAGCGGTAGAGCTCTTACCCAGCTTTTACATTTTGTTAGAGTAGCCTGAAGACCCACATGCTGCATATTCGAATGTCAGTCTTTGGAAACACAGCTGCTGCCCAGGCCTGCTGGTGACTCTAAAGCTGGGGCATCACTGCAAACAGTCAGGGGACGCCCAGAATACTGAGCCCTCGAGCAACCCCCAGGGAAGGCTCTGAGGAATAAGTCTTCTCTGGATCACCTGTGAGGATGTAACTAGGGTGACTTGACATTGCACTCTCGTCTTGCCAGAAGAAAGAAAATGACTCTGTTAGCTTATCCCTAAGCTTATAAAAAGGAGCTGAGGCTCCACAGCACGTGACCCTTACTCTCCAACCTTACTCCTCTCCCAGCAGGCGGTCGAACTTCATGAAGGGTCAGCTGCATAACATGAGGAATTCTGCCCCCTCAAAACAAACAACAAAAACAAAACAGCATGCTTTAAAGTCCAAGCAAGGCGATGCTTGGACTTTTGTAATCCTATAAGTACCCAGGAAGCTGAGGCAGGAGGATGGTGAGTTTGAGCTAGAGAAATTGTGTACGTCTCTTTTCCATTGCTGTGATAAAACACACGCAGGCAACTTATAGAAACAAATGTTTAATTTGAGCTCACAGTTGAAAAGGGTTATGAGCATCATGGCGGGGAGCATGGCAGGAAGCAGGCAGGCATGACACTGGAGCAGTAGCTGAGAGTTTACATCCTTATCCACAAGTGGGAGACAGAGAGCATGGGCTTTTGATTACTCAGAGCCCACCCCCAGTGACACACCTCCTAATCCTTCCCAAACAGTTTCACTGAGGACCTAGTATTCAAACACAGAAACCTATAGGGGCCAATTTCATTAAAGCAACCACAGGAATGTTGAAAAAAAAGATGAAGGTTAGGAATAGCTCAGTGTGACAGCATTTGCTTAGCCTGTGCAAGGCCCTGGGTTCAGTCCCCAGCACCCCAAAGATGTTCCAAGCTGTGTGGATGATTGGCAGATGCAGGCAGCCTTCTCAGCCCCATCTTCTCTTCCAGCCACAGCAACTCTGCCTTCTCTGTTCTGCTGGCTGCTGAGATAAGTTTACAGATGGAAAACAATGTATCCTAAAGCTTCCCTGGTTCACTCTCCTGCTAGAAGCCACATGGAGTTAAACTGCTCTGGTTCCAGTAGTGGGGTAAATGTGTTTCAAAGATGAATGTAACTGTATATACTTTATATACTTAGAGTTCTCTCTCTCTCTCTCCCCCACTCCCCCCCCCCCCGTGTGTGTGTGTGTGTGTGTGTGTGTGTGTGTGTGTGTGTGTAAACAGTGGCACTACATTATTGTTTTATGCTTCTTAGGGACGGTTTAGTCTGTTCAATAATAAATGTGGAAATCAAATGACCCTGCTCACTGAGTAACAAATAAGATGATCACCTCTGCACAGCCAAATAGTTCCACATTACTCAACAAAGAATTTCTATAAGTTAACTCATTCCATAACACAAAGATGTTCTTCCCGTGTCTATATTTGTAACCTTCTGCGGCTTAGCTGCTACCTCAGCAAACCCCACCAGTCACCTCCCGAGACCCCCACACTCTCCACTCACAATGCTAAGCACGGCACCAGGAGGCTGCGTGCCACCAGCGTGGCCCCCTTGGGGGCAGTCAGGTACAGATGTCAGAAATGTAAGACTGTCAGAAGTGAATGGTCGCAGTTTGCAGATTCAGGAGCAGCGTCAGCTCTCTCTGTTCTGTGACTATAAGGGGAAAAAATGTAACTTCTCTATGAGAAAAAAAAAAAAAACAAAACAAAACCAAATGTGTCTCGGCCTCCCCAGATGGCCCTCTCTGATGCCCGCTCCTCCCACACTGCCTCTGTCCTGCCCTATTCTGAGGACAAGGTCTCTGTGGATCACTTCCTCCCTTCCAGAAACTCTTCACCCCAGGTTCTTCCTGTTCTCCCTGTGTACATCCTCAGCGGGCCCCTCTGCTTCTGATGTCTCTCTGTGGCTCTTACATTAGCCTCCTACATTCACAAAACCATCTCAGCAGCCAGCAGAAGAGAGAAAGCTAAGCAAATGTGGTTGGAGGGAAAGATGAGGCTGGGGGGGATGGGCTGCCTGCCTCTCCCACATCATCCACCCAGCCATCTTTGTAGAACTCTGTGGCTCAGAACACCCAACAGGAGCTTTGTGTCCCTCCCCAGCTCCAGCTTCCTTCTCTTCTCTGTTCCCTCAGCCTGAAAATCACCTCTGCAATTTTTGTCCCAATAAAGTCACATGTGGCTTTCCTGTCCTCTTCCGAGGCTGCTTTTTTTTGTGATGTTGTCCATACTGGGCAGCTCTGAGTGTTCAGTTATCTCCTGAAGTACCTTATACCACTTCCACCATCATACACAACATGTGTTTATAGTCTGCTTGGCTGTGACCAATCCAAAGGCAGGCAAGCAGGTGATGATGGGAAGGGTCTGAGATGCGGGATGGGAGCCCCGGCTCAACTAAAATAGGCGAGGCTCACACGTCTTCTGGCTATGAGGCTGGTGCTTAATTTACATGTAGGGGCTGGTACAGTCAAGCTGGTGGGAGAAATGGAGAGGGAAAGCTGGTCCCCAGCACAGGCGAGCAAACGGAATCTAAGCACTAGACCGGGACAGGGTCTATCGAAATCCAGCATGTTTACCAGATCACTGAGACAAAATAACAGAGACGACCAGCTTAATAATAAAAAAGGCTTAAGGTGGCTCATGGTTTCTGTCTACAGTTGCTTCCGACCTGTGGCAGCCCAATACACCACAGGAGAGTGGTTGGGAAAGCCTCTTTATAGTGTGGTGGCTACAAAAAAAAAAAAAAAAATAGCCACACAGAAAGAGGCTTGGGGGTAAAATATCCCTTCAAGGTCACACTCCCTGAAGACCTAACTTTTTCTCTTTAAGCCCCATGTCCTAAAGGGTCTACCACATGCTAAGAGTGCCACAGGCTAGGGACAAAGCCTTTGAGGGGGACATTCACATTCCGAACTACAGTATCCAGGGTCTGCTTCCTTGAGAGACTCAGGGTATACCAGAGTGTTCCAGTGACATCCCAGTTGCCTCCTCTTTGAGATCTTAATTTCCTTCCTCATTTCATTAAGAACTAATTTCTAAACAGGTGCTATTCAATTCTGATTAATGCAATCCAGCCTACAATCAGAATGAATGAACGCCCCCACGACCAGCTGCTGTTGAAGAGGGATTCTAAACAGGTATGAGATGCTGACACTGCTCCAGGACAGACACAAACTTCTGAGCCACAGAACTAAGCCAGAAAGCCCATTGGACTAAGACAGAGGTCTGTACTCAGAAGAATGGAGTTCTCAAAGGCTCCATATTAGAAGTGCTTCTTAAAAAAAAAAAAAAAAAAAAAAACTTGGAGGGGCTGGCTGTATGAATGTCTTAGGAATACCTTGGGTGAATACAGCTGCTTAATGAAGAAGGTGACCACAATGGGTAAAAAAAATCTGCCACTAATTGGTTGTCACTTGGCACACTGCAGTCAGATGGGTCTCTGGAATTCCTAGTTACATAAATAGCCAGATTTCTTGTTCCGTACAGTGTTAACTCCCTCTGACTCCTCTCTTGCTGGAAATTAATGAGAGCGATAATCCTGGTAGATCCTTTGCCCTCCAGGAATGCAGCTCCTACCCCCAGGGTTGACAGTCACACTCCAGTACCATTTCCAGTTTCCAATACAGGGCCAGCATTTCAGGTTAGATGCTTGCTTAATGAACTGAGAGTAGGGGGGCCAACCGACGAGGACAAGGGGCCCCCAGGCACCACGTGAGCCAGCATCTGCGAGACTCTCGAGTAATTTTCCTAAGTGAATACTCTTGTCCTTTGGTCAGTCAACACTCTTTAGAATCTATGTGGGCACCATAATGAGGGATGAGTAAGACACTCTGGCCTCAGCCTTGAAGGAGCTCATTTTACAGATAAGTCCAATAGGGGAAAAAAAAAATCACAGCCAGCCATGATAAGGCACAGGCAAAACCTAGAAACCTGGTTCTTCCGGGAACTGTGGAAGCCAAAAGCAGGGGGTGGGGTTCCCAAGGGAGCAAGCTAGAAGGAGTAGACCTTCTTTAACAAGGATTGCTGGCAGATGGCCGTCTGTCCGGGCATGGCTTTCCTTAGCCTTCCTTTAATCATGTTACTATTAGAGAAATCACTTGAGTATTTTGCAAGTTATAAAACACTGCCCTCTTTTAACACACAGTAATACAAGAGGTTCACTGGGTAAAAGTGCTTGCTGCCAAGGCTGTCGATCTGAGTTCTATCCCAGAAAGCCACAGTGTGAAAGCAGAGATCTGACTCTCGAAAGCTGTCCTCTGACTTCTACATGTTTGCCCTGGCATGCGTGCTGTGGCAAGCATATGCACACTTGCTCTCTCTCTCCTCCTCTCTCTCTCTCTCTCTCTCTCTCTCTCTCTTTCTCTCTCTCTCTCTCTGTCCCTCTCTCTCTAAATGTTTTTCTTTCAAAAATCATATGAAGAATACAAATACAAAGCAACACTAAACTCTTTTTTTTTTTAAAAAGATTTATTTATTTATTATATGTAAGTACACTGTAGCTGTCTTCAGACACTCCAGAAGAGGGCACCAGATCTTGTTACAGATGGTTGTGAGCCACCATGTGGTTGCTGGGATTTGAACTCTGGACCTTCGGAAGAGCAGTCGGGTGCTCTTACCCACTGAGCCATCTCACCAGCCCAACACTAAACTCTTTTATCCTTAGACATTTAGAAGAAACATTTGGGCTAGGTGTTGGTGGTGCACACTTTCTAAAAATTTAATTAATTAATTAATTAGATATTTTCTTTATATACATTACAAATGCTATCCCGAATGTTCCCTATACCCTAACTCCACCCTGCTCCCCTACCCACCCACTCCCGCTTCTTGGCCCTGGCATTCCCCTGTACTGGGGCATATAAAGTTTGCAATACCAAGGGGCCTCTCTTCCCAGTGATGGCTGACTAGGCCATCTTCTGCTACATATGCAGCTAGAGACATGAGCTCTGGGGGTACTGGTTAGTTCATATTGTTGTTCCACCTATAGGGTTGCAGACCCCTTCAGCTCCTTGGGTGCTTTCTCTAGCTTCTCCATTGGGGGCCCTGTGTTCCATCTTATAGATGATTGTGAGCATCCACTTCTGCATTTGCCAGGCACTGGCATAGCCTCATACGAGACAGCTATAACAGGGTCCCTTCAGCAAAATCTTTCTGGCATATGCAATAGTGTCTGGGTTTGGTGGCTGATTATGGGATGGATCCCCGGATGGGGTAGTCTCTGCATAGTCCATCCTTTCGTCTTAGCTCCAAACTTTGTCTCTGTAACTCCTTTTATGTGTATTTTGTTCCATATTCTAAGGAGGAATGAAGTATCCACCCATTGGTCTTCCCTCTTCTTGATTTTCTTGTGTTTTGCAAATTGTATCTTGGGTGTTCTATGTTTCTGGGTTAATATGCACTTCTCAGTGAGGGTGGTGCACATTTTTGATCCCAGCACTTGGGAGGCAGAGTTACAGTCAGAGTCAGGGGGATCTCTGTGAATTTGAGGCCAGCTGGTCTACAGAGATTCAGGAGTGCCAGGGCTACACAGTGAGACTTCCAAAAATGGATAAAAGAAATATTTATATGCAAAAGTTGGAAATCATTAGGAAACAGGTATTATACATCTTAATATCCTATTTCTACTGAGTGATTACTCTAACCAGATTTTGGGGAAGCCCTGAGTATTTTTCCCACCCAGTTGTTTTTAGATAAAAATATAAGAATCAAAATCATACCATCTCAGGTCACTTTTCAGAAAAAAATTATTTCTTATAACCAACGTAAGTTTTCATCTACTTTTCTGTAAAATATGTGAAACTGTTCTTGGCCTTTTTATCCCTTACTGGATCTTTCTGAAAATTATTTTCTCTCAGATCAACTCATTTTTTATGCAAATAAATATTATTTTACCAAACATGATGTTTGTGGGCTATAGTTTCAGCCCTGTGAATTCTCTCTATTGGCTGCTATTTTGTTTTACAAAGCCCACTGTCTTGGCTCAAGATCTGAAGGTTGAAAACCTATCATGAAGATTTCATGCGTTTGTTGTCTGAGTTAAAAAGCCAGACTTAGACACGAAGTGTCAGCATCTGTCACCGTGTTTCTCCGACTACTGAGCCTCAGGCCACCTATGTCTCTCTCAGGTCACCTATGTCTCTCTCAGGCTTGTCTGCGGTTACTTCTTCCAGGAATCTCATAGAGCAATGCAGGGCTGGTCCATTTTCATGTGAACTCAGTCCTTCCATTTAGATATCATTCAGTGACCCAGTGATCCAGTGATCACTGAAGAACACTTTGAAGCCTTCCTCACCCTTAAGTGATTCCCACTGGGTTCCAAGTGCAGGATCAAGGATTTGGGGGTACAGGGCACTGGTAGGATAAGCACAGCCTGGGCTCAGCAATTGCCAGCACACATGAAAAGAATCATGTCAAAAGTGAAAATGCCCCGAGACCAGATGTTCTAGGTTCTCCTGACGCTTGAAAGTCCAGTGCATGACCACGCACTGTGACAGTGTGTGTGTGTGTGTGTGTGCCCAGGTGGGTGTGTGAATTTGTACAAGGTAGAAACTTGTATCCCAGAATCATCAGTTGATAGTCTCCTGACAAACGTCTGAAATGGTGATTACTCAGATCTGTTTGTTAAACCCAACATATGCATGGCCAGGAGGAAAGTCAAGGGAAACGTGTTGACAGACCTCGGTGCTTCAAACTCTTCCATCTGCAAAGCATGAACACAGTCTACTGCTCTGCACAAACACTGCTCCTGTCAGATAAGAATATCCCAAGCCATGCAGGGCACATGAACTACATGAAATGCAGTGTCCTGCGTGGCGTGGACACTGGCCCAGTGGGCGGAGTAGGACTGCCTAGGAGACTGGTTACAGTGAATAGAGTTAGACTGGGTGACATGAAAGTATCTAAGGGTAGTGAGGGTCAGATTCCTCACTCCTGGACTCATACCAGGAAGGTAAGAGCTAGAAAGGGGTCCTGAGGCGAAGAACTGATTATTAATACTGATATTAATACTGAGTATTAGTGAGGAGATAAGGCAATTGAATGCACAATGCACTCTAGCATGTGGACACACGCACACTCGCTCACACAGGTGCACACACTCACATAGGTGCACACACACAGGTGAACACATGCTTTCTCTCTTGTTCTCTCAAACATACATACATACATACACACACAGAGGTAAATATACACATCCTCACACACATTCACAAAATACAAGTTAATCAATTCAATTATGTATGTGTGTGTCTGTGTGTCTGTGTATACACACACACACACACACACACTCTTAAGTGGATGAGGGAATCTTTCCTTTCACACACAGTGGTAGTAGAAAGAAAGAAATGAAGACAAAGTCACTATCTGGGACCCACCGCAGGAGGTGCTCACTGCAGCAGCGGTGCCTCTAAGGCTGAGACTTGAGTATGGAAGGCTGGTCTTAGAGCAGCAGTTCTCAACCTGGGGGGCCACACCTCTGATATCCCATGTATTTACATTATAATTCATAACAGTAGCAAAATTACAGTTATTTAGCAGCAGTGAAGTAATTTTACAGCTAGGGGGTCACCACAGCCTGTGGAACTGTATGAAAGGGTCGCAGCACTAGGAAGGTTGGGAAGCACTGCTGTAAGTCAGTCAGTCTCTGTCTCTGTCTCTGTCTCTCTCTGTGAAATTGTCTCCAGTAAGCAGAAGAAGCACAGTGAACTACGGGGAGAGAGGGGACAGACACAGAACAACCAGCCCAGTGACAGCCGCCCGGTGGATGCTGCCTGACCTGACATCAGACACCCAGCGAAGCGCACCAGCTCCTGGGGTGTTTCTGCTGAGGAGTACTGTACAGACACAGTGAAGGTTCTTTCAGATGGACAAGACATGAAGGGCAGTGCAGAGGTCATCGCTGACAGTGACAAGATGGCTCAGCAGAAAATGGAGCTTGCCACCAGACCCGGTGACAAGACTTCAATTCCCGAATCACATGATGGAAGGAGAGAGCTGACTTCTCCAAGTTGTCCTTTGGCTTCAAGCGGGGCACTGGGGCATGGGCACCCCGCCCCCAGTGCCATTTTTAAAACAGCTGATTGTTATTTCCACTCCCAGTGCCTTGGAGCTTGTTGCCATAAAGCCATTTAGTAACTTATCTGCATCTCCTCCTTCGATGGACAAACATTTACACAGAGTGAGCCCTACTGAGCCCTTAACCCTACATCAGCTAGTACAAAGCAATCTAGTTTTATGACACCGTTGATGTCATCTGTCTTGGAGACTGTGGAAGAAAGGGTACAGAGACATTTGACACTGGAAGCTTAGATGACAAGGACACCGAGGGAGGAGAGAGGACATGGGACCAATCTGTCCAGACAGACAGACATGCTCACAGAGCTAAGGGAAAGACAACTGCAGCCATTATGACCCTTTGTATTGGGGTCATCTGGCTATACTTCCCTCAAAGAATATCCATACGTTTTTTGACTTTTTAAACTGAACACCATTTATTTGGTCATATTTTGCACAAATTTTAATTAGATACCTCAAACTCGCTCATGCAATATACAATTTTAATAAAGCCACGCATTGTGGGCAGAAGTGGGATTATAAGACCTTTTCAGATTAAAAGTATCAAGAGCATCCTAATTTCTACCTGGCTGGCAGAGTGAACCATCATCTATCTATATGACTTAAGACCTGACAACACCCCTGGCCCATGCTTTCTGACTCCTATGGGAGAATCATTATCACAATGACACGGATCTCTGGACATACGAAGAGGCCTCAGAAATGCATCTCTGTCAGGAAGTGGCATAATACCAATTACAGTTTACCCCTCTTATGTTTTAGCTTTTATGGTTTGGTCCTTAATGGCTGTATTCACAGGCAGACCAGACACCACAGTCACCAATGAATGTCCTCCTTCCTGAGTCACAGACTCTGTTAGTGCTACCAGCCCTCTGCGACTAAAAACTGGCATCTCTACACCCTTACTTAGAACAGTAAATGGCAACACGACATCCATCTTGCCAGGGTGATAAGGGATCTTCCCGAGGGAGGGTGTCTTCTCTAAAAAGATGAGTGAAGTCTAAGTAGAAGAACTTCACTACAAAGCTGTTGTGTCAACCCTGGACTGCCAAGCCTGGTCTCCCTGCCGGATGAGGACACATTTGCTAGCTCAAGTGGCCAGTGCACCATCAGCCAAAGACACTCACACCCCTCCAGTCAATATGGCCTGCCTTCCCTCCCCTCACCACCACTGCTACTACACTTCCCTGTACACACCACATCCTCCCATATGACCCCATCTCTACAGCTTGTTTCCACCACCTCTCCATCGTCACCAGCATACCCATCATCATCATCTGCATTACACTTCCAGCATCATCGCCATCACAAAGCTGCAAAGTTACATGCTTCCTGCCATGACGATAAGGGACTGGACCTCTGAAACTGTAAGCCAGCCCCAATTAAATAAAGGCAATTCCTTTATAAGAGTTGCTGTGATCATGGCGTCTATTTATGCAAGAGACACTGTCTCCCTCCACACAGTTACCCCTACCCCCAGCATCTATGGGATATTGGTTCTAGGCTTTCATGGTTGCAGGAAACCAAGGATTCACAAGTCCCTTATAAAAGCTGGAATAGCATACATCATACACATACACTCCTATACGCACTTTAAATCCTCTCTAAACCATCTACTTAATAGAGTCTTAACGATATATAAACAGCTGTTTACTATATTGTTTGGGTAAGAATGACAAGAAACAGTGTATGGTTTTTTGGTGTGGTGACACATGCCTTTCATTTTATAGTACTTGGATCTCTCTGAATTTGAGACTAGCCTAGTATACAAAACAAGTTACAGGCCATCTAAGGTTGCATAGTAAGACCCTATCTCAAAAACAAAAAATTCAAAGAAAAAAGAAAAGGAGAGAGAGAGAGAGAGAGAGAGAGAGAGAGAGAGAGAGAGAGAGAGAGAGAGAGAGAGAGAGAGAGAGAGAGGATACATCTTTGGTAGAGACACAAGTGTTTTTTCAAATACGTCTGACCCACAGTTGGCTGATTTAGAGGAAACCAACTACACAGAGAAGAGGGCTATTCATCACTCTAGCATCCCCAAGGGGGTTGGGGCGGGGGTGGGGTGGGAGGAGAACCCTGTAGCATTAAATGTTGAAGAAGGTTCAGATCTTCTAGGAAAAGACATCTACAGAATAAACTTGTTCACCTCCGGCCTGGCCTGGCAAGATTTTACCAAGTATCTCTGGACACAGTGTCAAGAACCAGAAAGACTGGGTGGAGTCCAGGCCCCTCAGTGCACTATGACGATGATCAATTATGCCCCGGGGTTTACAGAGGGAGCTAGAATGCCAGTCCCATTTAATCCCCACAGAGAAAGCTGAAACAATTGCTTCTCCCCAGGACTGAAATGGCACCAATCAGAGTCTGGGAAGAAGGCCAGCTCTCAGCTGGATCCCAAGGCTTCTGGGCCAGGAGCAGGACCTTGAGGCTTCCGTGATAGGGCTCTGCTTCTAGCCACACTTGATGCGTTTCCCAAGCAGAGTTAGGATGGAATTCTTCCTCACACAGATTTGGAAAAGTTGAAAGTCAAAAGTAAAAATATGGTAGCTTATGAACCTGATCTTTCTTTCTATTATTTTTTTCTTTTGTCTGCTTTCTTTATTTTTGAGACTGGGTTTCTTTGTGTAGCCCTGGTTGTCGTGGATTGCTATATATACCAGGCTAGTTTAGAACTCAGAAAGCCTCTACCCTTTGACTGCTTGAATTAAAGGTATGCACTACCATTCCCAGCTTCTGTTTAACCTCAGTAGTAGGCATAGTCAGCCATGTAGTTAGTATTTATATAAATCTTAAAAATGGTACCTAGTAAGACAAAACTGTCAGGTTTTGTGAATTAGAACACTGACCATGAGACACCTATAACTATTTCCTAGAATAAGGCTTATCTGCTCCTATCCAGCGGACACTCTCAGAGGCCTTAACCAGACACCCTTCCTTTGGCTAGGCAGCAGCTTCCTCTGCAATAAAGTCTTCCACCTTGGAGGGAAGTTTAGTAAGATACAGGATGTGTTAAGAGTGTGTTAAAACATCCCATCCCATAGGAACTCCATCAAGTTCTCTGAACATAAACAACTCCCATAGCTTCAGGAAGTCCCTAAAACTTACCAGGTTCACTAAGCTCCTCCCTCCTCAAGTGTATGTAAGCTAAAAAGACACTCTCAGACAAGACAAGCTGCCTAGGAGAGTCTCAGACTAGCCTAAAAGAGACAATCTCCAACCTGTTGAACTGCCTGCAATTTGTTCAGGGACAACTGTATTTTAGCCCCATGCCAAAGATTCTATGTACTTAGACATTATAGTATAAATTTTAAGTCAAAGTGGAAGTAGCAAAGCTATTAAACTCTTGTTTTTTTGTTTCTTAAATATGCATTTATTTTTCTACAAATGGGAAAAATTTTGTATAAAACATGTAACAATATATACATATGTTCAAAGAGTAAAATAAATATGCCATGGCTCATTATGAGTATGGAAAGAAAGAAAATAAATTCAAAGACTCCCATTGGTTACAGCCACAAGACTTTGCAACTATATCCCCACAAGTGGAAGAGAGAAGGAACAAAGTGGGCCAGAGTCCACCATCCTTCAGGGCAAAGGGAGATACACAAAGCCACGAGTATACGCCACTACTGTTCTCTGAGCATCCATATCCAGTTTTGCAACAGTGCTACAATGCCTGCCCTTCCAGGAGGTTCTGACCTTTCACCTCTAAGATGAAATCACGCAGCAAAGATTTTCCAGAAGAAGGAGATTAACCCTGCAGAAGGCAGTCACTCTGGGTGGTGCTATCTTCTTCCTTTCTTGATCATCAGCCAGACTGTGGCTGGATCGAGGCAAGGGGGAAATTATCAGCAATTTAAAACTTCATTAATAATCACAGAGAAAAGGTAACTATATTTGAGTCTGGTTTCCCTGATCATTTAAATATTCACCTGTATTTGTGGGACGTATCCCCAATGACATAAAGTTCTAAGGCAGTGGTGGGTTCTCAACCTTCCTAAGGCTGCGACTCTTTAATACAGTTCCTCGTGTTGTGGAGCCACTCCAACCATAAATTGATTATTGTTGCTACTTCATAACTGTAATTTTTCTACTGTATGAACTATAATAGACAGAGGTTTTCCAAAGGGGTTGTGTGCGACCCCCAGGGTGAGAACCGCTCTCCTAGGTAGTAAACCTCAAACTGAACTCACCAGACAAGTTATAACCAAAATATAAATTCACTACAACATTGAATACAATCACCTCCAAAAATCTGTGTAAAAAATGTTTATGAAGCATAAATGAATGATGTTCTTAGACTTGGGGCCAATTCCCAGGATATCTCATTATAGATATGTAAATATGCCAAGATCCTGAGCCACGCCAAACCACCCCAATCCAACCCACCCAGCTCCCAAACATGTCAGAGAAGCGATGGACAGCATCAGGAATCCCCCTCCCCAACACCTTCACATTTTAAGAAAGAGCAGCCTCCTTCCCAACCAGAATGGTTGCTTCAGCAGGGAAACACAGTTTACTGTGTACTAGGTGGACCAGCTAACATCGTATACCAGCAGCAATGATGCTGAACACCACACTAAGAGCCATTTCCCACTCTTAAATGCCAGCAAGTAACTCAAATCTGTTCCTCAGGGTAGTGACCTTTCCCTCCTGAGCGCAAAGCTCTTCATGTTGAAGCACACATATGTTTTCTACAATCATCCCCCTCCCCGCTGTTAGCTCAGCCGTTGTTTCCGGTTATTCATAAGTGTTTTCTAACCAGCCTCATTTCACCTTGTTATGCCTGTGTTACAAAAGATGTTCACGAGCAATTTTTACGTAAAATAAGTAGAACAATATTCCAAAAATAATTGCCAAAACTGAAAATATTTTGAAAGTAAAAAAAAAAAATAAATGCAGTGTTCATGTTTACAGAGCTCCCGTTTCCATCAATGACAAAGAGACACAAATCCCAGATCCCCCAAGGTACAGGGTTTACTGTCTCAGGCTAAACTCTAATTTTATTTTGATATATTTAACGGAATAATAATCAGCAGTATTGTTATGATTGGGAACTTTCCTGATCAGAACTCAAGAGGAGGAGATGAGAACTAGTATACTCCTAACTACCCAGGAGGCTGCCAAGGAGTCCGGTGACACAGAATATTCTAGCATTTCCTTTGTAGCATTACAGCATCGCTTTCGGTTGAATGGAGCCTAAAAACACCAGCATTCCTCCAAAACCACATGGGAATTCATCAGGTGTAAACATGTCACGTGCCTAGGAAGGAATATGACCATCAGTGCTGGTCCCTTGAAACAGAAGGCGCCACCATTAACTGAACTGAGACTCACGTCTGCCTCTATTAGGAAATTTGGTGTTCGGAGTTAATCAGATGCTCACATTACCATTTAATTGAACATGAACTTGACTGTCATAGAAATTCACTTCAACAGTCTATCTGATGTTTTTCCTTTCTGCTTGTATAGTGTGTGTGTGATGGGATGTGATGGGATGTGATGTGATGGGATGTGATGTGATGGGATGTGTGTATTCTGCATTTGTGTGGGTATACCTATGTGGGTAGGCATGCCCATGTGGGGCCAGGGTTTACTCAAAAGTCATCCTCCATCACTCTTCAGCCTCATTCAATGAGGCAGAGTCTCTAAATCAAGTCCAGAGCTTGCTGATGTAGCTGGCCATACTTGTCTGCATCCTCCTGAGGCTGAAATAATGGAGTATTTATGTGAGTTCTAGGATCTGAAGCCCAGTCCTCAGGCTTGGGTGGTGGGCGCATCAACCACTGAGCCATCTCACCCTCCCGGCCCCTCAATGTATTCATTTATTTTTCTGGAATGTTCAGGACTTTCATCTTGGCAGAGGAATCTTCATTATGAACCATTTATTCTTAGGAAAGCATTTTCATTGGCAACCTGGCAGGTATACTATTTAAAGAGTAAATCACCACAGAGCAAGTTTGCTGCATTTGCAAGAAAAATACAATAATACCATTTTCATATTTTTTGAGAGATAAGAAGAGCAGAGCCAGCCCACTTACAGTGAGTTCACAGAAGTCGATACTGTCAAGGCTTTTGCTTCGATGTAGTCTCCCTTTAATTCGTCTTAGAGAAGGTTTTCCTTGGCTGACATTGGAAGTAGCACCATGCGGGTTTTCAGAGGATGGAGTTACCCTGCAAGAAAGGGGAAGATGCTTGAAGAGCCGGGTTTACGGGTGAACACGAGTCTACTTGCACGTTGCCATGGATATGCAAGACACGTTTTTTTTTTTTTTTTTTCTTTCTTTCCAAGATTCACATCAAACACTATTTCCGAAGGTATTTCTTAGCAGCTAACTGGTTTAGAAATTTTCCTGACAGAGTTCAAATATTTCAGAATTAAGATTCAGGAAAAGCTAACTCTATAACCACCCTTTGGTGGTAGAACCAGCTCAGCGCAGGCTGATGCTGCCCGGGGAACTCGCAGGCATCTGCTCCCCTCTGGGCAGTGATTTATGGAGCACTTAGACCAGTGCCTGGCACATCTGGGACAAGTCAGCCGTCACTGTGCACACACACAGACAACGCTTAGCAGGCTTTTGTTAAGCATGAACAAGACTTATTTAACCATACCTTACCAGTGTAAACATGAGAATCAATACTTAATTCAGCTGATCATGGGGGTTAGAGAAACAGATTTTAAAGAACCAGCAAAAAAAAAAATCTAAGTGTCCACAGAATTCATCCTAGGACCGATGTTCTTATGTCAAACCCAGGGCTGCTGGGCACTGTTTCTGAGTCTCAGCGGGCAGCAGCATGAGGTAATTGGCGAGAGAAGTTGCCTAGCACCTGCAGGGAAATGGCTCGCTGCTTTCTGATGGAGGCAGTAAGCCAGACAGAGCAATGGGACTGTCTGAGGATGGGTTATGAAAGCCACTTTGCTCATTTTATGATGGCATCTCCCACTGTCATATAGTCCAAATTCACACATTAACCTTTACGACACACACACACACACACACACACACACACACACACACACACACACACACACGTTTTTCCCCTTCAACTGCTGTCTGAAAGGGTGTATCTTCAATGTATCTCTCTTTAAAAGACACACAGGTTGGAGTGATAGCAAATAAATAGTTTTAATTTGCGGTAGGGAGACAAGGTTTTGCTACACAGCCTAGGCTGGCCTGGAACTCAACCCCTCCTTCCTGCCTGAGCATCTCTCCTCTGTGCTGGTTATTATGGGCACACCCCACCCTGTCTGATGCAGATGCTGATGTTACCAGATGTTTCTTCATTAGTAAGACAGTAAGTATTAAAACAGCCAAGAACACCTGCAATGCGGATGAAAGGAATGCACATATATAGATATAATATTTGAAAAGTGCAGAACAATTTGAGGATGGAAAGTGTAAGCTGTCCTCTCTCTCCTTATCTCAAACCTCCACCTCTCTTCTAAACATACTGTGATCACCAGTTCTTCATACAGTCTCCCAAGCAAGGTGTATGTTTACTGTTTTTATCCATCTGTCCTTTCTTCTGTTCATCTGTCCTTCCTTCCTTCCTTTTCTTCTCCTCCCCTCCCCCTCACACGTTTGCATATGTGTGTGGGGTTTTTTTGTTTGTTTGTTTTTGTTTTTGTTTTTGTTTTTGAGACAGGGTTTCTCTGTGCTAACAGCCCTGTCTGACCTGCAACTTGCTTTGTAAATCAGGCTGGCCTCGAACTCACAGAGTTATGCCGGCCTCTGCCTCCCCAGTGCTGGGATTAAAGGTGGATGCCACCATGCCTGGCTGTGTGTTATTTCCTTTTATAATTTAGAATGACCAAATTCTTTTTTTTCCCCTCTGTACTGTATTTTTTACTCAACAGACTTTGAAACTATTCCCATAATAAGCCATAGAAAAATCATTCCTCTGATCTTAAAGACTAAATAGTATTCCCTATGTAGATGTAACACTATTTATTAATGCATTCCCCTGTTGATGGGAATTCAGTTTCCAATGTATCCTATTTAACCATAAGACAATGAACATCTCTGACATTTGCATACAAATGCAACCTTTACCAAAGAAGAGTCCTGGGAGGGCAATGCAGGTGCGGGGTGGGAGTTCTCGAATGTAACAGGCTCAGCTACCTAAAGGCCTTACTACTGTGTGTCCATCAGTGTTGCCGGGGAGCACCCACTCAGAATCTTTAAGGAGCACGGCAACTCCATCACTCTGTTGGCTTAAAGCCCAACTTCTCTATGGTCCTTGTGATTTTGAACTGCTGAACTACGACTTCTGTAAAAAGATCTGTTGCAAAATTTCCCACCACAAATATGTTTTTTTCAGCTGATCATTATGTATCTGCTAGCTTTTGTTTCCTATATTTCAAATGCTTTTATCGCCTTAGTATCAGAGACTAGGATCTTATGGATTTAGTCTACATAAAGTCTCTATGCCAACGACATCTTTTACTTTAATGCTATTTTTATGACAGTTTCTCCCATCTGGGTCTTAACATTTACTTTTTTCTAGTTTATGTTTTTTGTGTACCTATATTTTCAATCTTCCCAAACACTGTTCCTTTTCTCTTACGTTGTATCTCTAACTCCTGACATGAAGGTAGAGTGTCCGCTGAGATGATCTGAGTCCATCTGAACTTACTGTGGGTACTGACCTACTTAGACCTACTCCTGCCATCTTGTCTTATAGATCTTCCTGTAAATATTTTCTTCCTTATTTTTCTGCTTGATTAGTGTGACTAGGCTTTCTCTGATCCCACTTTCCTTGGGACTTCTTTCTGTTTCCAAGTAGTAACAGTTTAAAGTTACATTAGGGTGACTCTAACAATAGCTGGCTAACTATGTGTAAACACACATGCACACACACACACACGTACACATGCTGACACTCACACATACTGGACTCCCTACAGACATTAAAATCGATTCTAGAAAACGGCGAAATATTTGTACATAATTTATGTGCATTTTCCATAGAGCTGAAATCATTCTAGATCATTTATAACACCTAGATCATTTATACAATGCAGATGTCACACAAGGAATTATAATGTTGCTCTCTGGGGAATAATTTCAAAGACAGTATCGGCATATTCTCACCCACATGTGGAACCCGTTCCTATGGAACCCAGGGTTTTGAGGTCTGACTATAGATAGTTTAACTCACCTTCTCTCCCATGAGCAGGTCCACTAGCATCCTCACAGGGTCCTCTGCAATAATTGGTCTTACGCCTTCTCGCTCCCTTCTTGGTTCTTCCACACCGACCTAAGCTCTACTGGCTTTGAACAGCTGGCAGGTTTCCTATCCATGGACCCTTCTTCCGCTATCTTTAGCTTACTCTTTTCTATTGACGAGCAAGATTTAAACTCCAAAAGTGTCCAGACATCATTATCACAACACTCCTTTTCAGGCTTTCTCCACTGTCCTCTCTCTCCTCAGGGACCTGCTAAGCCCGGGAGTCCTGGGTTACTTCTATTTGTACTTGGCTGCACTTTCCAGCTGCAGTAGTCATTGTGCCTGCCCTCAGTGGCTAACAGAGACACAGGACTTGCGGCTGGGAGGTTTGTGGGAAAACATTTTTGGGTCAAGAAACTTGGCAGATCTCTTAGAGACAGCCTCATCTGTGGCCCAGCCAGCAGAGACTGCTTTAGGAAGTAAGAAAGCAGGACGTAGTAGGGCAGCTACCCTCACAGAGAGGAGGAAGAGACCACCAACCCAGGACATCACACTAAGTGGCTCCAGTCCTTCTCCACTCCATCCCTGGGTTCCCCTTAAGCCGTGCCCTGAACGGTGGCTCTACAAGCCGTTTCTCTTGG
Organism: Mus caroli; assembly: GCF_978045245.1. Taxonomy (NCBI): domain Eukaryota; kingdom Metazoa; phylum Chordata; class Mammalia; order Rodentia; family Muridae; genus Mus; species Mus caroli. The sequence goes on along the minus strand of NW_028227263.1, from coordinate 81,457,492 downwards.
TACAGCATCTCGCTTACTAAGCACATGTCAAAATTCTCTGAATGCTAGCTCACAGAGGACATTCTTTACGGTTCGTTCAGACTGTCATTAATTCAATTTTAATGAGCATTTAAATCTTTGATGAATTTCTTGTAAACCCTCCTTCCAATTGAGTTCCCAACGTGCAAATTCGATGACGTCACGCTCGGGATTCTCACCGTGTAAAGAAGCACACCTCAAAGCTCTATTGTCTCCTCGGCAGCCAAAGTCCTTCCCAGAACAATGAAGGGCTTTACTCACAGGAAAACCATTCAGGACACTGGGGTGGGCAAGGACTTTCTTGGACAAGACATCAAAAGCACAGGATACAAACCGAAAAATAAACAAATGGGATTACATCAAACTAAACAACTTCTGAACGGGGAACAAACAACAGGGACGAGGCAGCTACAGGGGGAGAAAAGAGCTGCCATCCAGAGTCTATGAGGAACTTCAAAACCCCAGTAGCAAATGAGAAAATATCCTAATTTAAAGAATGGGCAGGTGTGTGTAGTGGGTGACTACAGATCACAGCTCCTTAAACTGTGGATCAAAACCTCACATGGAGGTCACATAACTTACGGGCATAGGAAATGTTGGCATAAGTGAACGTTATGTGGTCATGGGAAATTTTGGCAACAATAAAAAGCTTCTCTGTTTGGGCCAGAGCCAAAACTTAATTCAAAATCAAACGTAATTATCGCAGACAGCACTCGCCTGGGGTGTATTGTGACTTCACTGCAGTGTTAGTTCTGAACACACAACATACAAACTTTGATAGCTTGTGCCAGGATGCCAGGGAACACTGGTGAGTGCTGCCGCCTGCGATACCAGCTCAGATTCAAGACGGCCACACTGGATTCACTGCATTTTCTACTGGGGCTAGGTTTTCTGCTCTTACAGAAACACGATGTATGTTTCTATACAGAAAACAAACAGTATTTTCCTGCTGTCAGTCTTTAATGTATAAGTATCAAATTAGCATATCTCTGAATTTTGCTGGGTTAGAATGTTTGGTTTTAAAAATTGCTCTATGGCCCAGTGTGGTGGTGCATGCCTTCAGTCTCAGCACTTGGAAAGCAGAGGCAGGCAGATCTCTATGAGTTCTAGGCCAGCCTGGTCTAGACAGTGCGTTCCAGGACAACCAGAAGCATGTAGAGAAGCCCTGTCTCAAAAATAAATTAATACATATACACCTACAGAAACAAAAACTGCTCTTTGAATTGCTGATTTGAGTTTCAGAGAAAAAAAAACCTGTTAAATAAATTTTGGCTTGGGATTATGATAACTTTTGCAACAATTTCTGAAGTGGCCTTAAGCATACCTATATCGTTTTATACTTATGAAAAGTAGCACTCTCAGGATTGATGATTGATTATCAAATCAAGATGCTGCCCAGCTCTGAGACATGGTGAAGGCACTGTGCCAAGCAGTGTAAACTTTCCGCAAAGACTGAATTCTTTGTGTATATGAAACAAGCATATCCCTCTCCCTATGCAAACCGGCCTCACTATAACGAATAACAAAATTATATGTAGACTAAAGAATGTCTTAAAATAAGTTTTTAATAATTTGTTATCATTGAAATGTTATATGAATACCTATTTTATATGCCTATATAGCTGAGGTCACTTAAAATTATCTTGGTAAAAAGGATCTAGAAGTGGAAAACATTTAAGAAGTCCTACCAAAGAAAATGATGTATTTTATATTTCAAAATAGCTAGAAGAAAGGATACTGAATATTTTTATTATAAAGAAATAAATTAAAGCCAGTCGTGGTGGTGCACACCTTTAATCCCAGCACTCGGGAGGCAGAGGCAGGCAAATTTCTGAGTTCGAGGCCAGCCTGGTCTACAAAGTGAGCTCCAGGACAGCCAGGGCTATACAAAGAAACTTTGTCTCGAAAAACCAAAAACCAAAAAAATTAAGAGGTAGAGCTCTCAGCTCCTTCTCCAGCACTATGTCTGCCTGCATGCCGCCATGCTTCCCACCATGACAACAATGGGCTAAACCTCTGAAACTGTAAGCCAGCCCTAATTAAATGTTTTCCTATACAAGAGTTGCAGTGGTCATGGTGTCTCTTCATAGCAATGAAACCCTAAGACAAGACCCATGTAAGTCCAAACAAACAAACAAACAAACTTACAAACACAGTTTCATTTGACATGAAATAAACTCAATCTAAAATCAATCTCTCCTTCCCCAATGCGCAGACCTTTTGCCTCCCTCCTTCCTTCCTCCCTCCTCTCTCCCCAAGGTGTCCCTCCTTTCTCTGACCCCAGTAATATGAAGCTCAACCAAGTAGTTCAGACTCTCGAGGACAGTTCCAGAAATACTCAAAGGAGCTCTTTTTGTTGAAAGCATGGGTCTAAGCACCTTATATAACTTCCCTTAAATTAAGGAGAAATTAACAACTAACGTACAAGAAAGCTGTTCTTTCCCAAATCCTAAATTTCATTAGTTATAAAATGATGAGTGTTGTCTCAGTAGGAGTACTACACACATCAGACTCAACTAACGCAGGGCAGCTGGACTCTGCTGTAATTACAGACAGGAGTAACTGGAGGACAGAATGACACTAGGGTCAGATCCTTGACATCTTCTGGAGTAGCCGTGTGACTCAGGACAACGGTTTAAATCCTTCAAAATCTCAGTTTCCAGTGGGGTTTGGTGGTTCACATCTATAACTCCAGCACGGAAGACTGAGACAGGGGGATTGATTGCTCTGTGTAGTGAGTTCTAAGCCAGCCTGGACTTCAGAGTAAGAAAGCTGAGTGTAGTGAGAGGGGAGGGGAGGTCTCTCTCTTCATGTTCCTCTCATTTTCTTATGGGACCACATTTTCCTCTTGGGCATAGCCTATGTGCCCACAAGGCAAGACCCTAGGCCCCTCGAGTTTGACTCTCTGTTTCCAATGTAGCCCTTTTCCTGGCTCCTGGAATCCGGCTTCCAGTTAATGGCTCTTTTAACTGACCTTGATAGGTTAGGTGTGGGGCTATACTGGAGGCTCCACTATCTTAGCCGCCAGGAGGGAAGCATGCATGCTCCCCCTCATGGCCTTGAAGGGTACTGCAGTCGGCTTCCTAGAGAAGGCCCTCATTTGGGGACTAGCTGGCTCCTGCCCAAACGTTATTGCCAACCCAGTAAATTGTTTATCATTTCCTCGTAGTTCCTTGTGTGTGCACTCTCCTGGATGAGGCCACCAGGGAAAAGTAAACACCAATCTTGCCCTATCAATCATGTCACACCTGAAGCTGCACCCCCCTGGCTGGCTGTTGGCTGCTGTCCAAATCCAGTCCTAGAACCTTCTGACATGAGCCAGTGAAGTTCTGTAAGTCCCCCAAGAAACTGAAATATCACTCTTTTAAGACACACAGCGATGCAACAGACCTCCTTGCCACCACGCACCGCCTCTCCCTCTCCCAGGCCCTTCCCTCGGCTGGAATGTCTTTCTGCTCTCCATCCTGGAGGCCAAATGTGTCCAGGAGCCTCTGGCTTTCACTCAATATGTGTGCGAATTGGAAGCTTGGCTCACAGTCACTTCTGACCACACCCCACATAGTACAAACCACTTTCAAGCCGCTCTGCCTCACCCCTTTCAAGTTTCCAGTGTAACAGATCTTAGTAACAATGAAGAACTGGGCCAAATAAACAAATAAGATGGTAAAAGTGAAGCAGTTACATAAGAAGAAAATTGTTCACAAAGATTATCACTCATTCTACAAGATACTAATTTAGGGGCTAAAGAGATGTCTCTGCAGTGAAGAGCATTTGCTGTGCTTGCAGAGGATCAGGGCCTGGTTCTCAACACCTACTTGGTGATTCACAATCATCTACAACTTCAGTTCCAGAGGATCCAAAACCCTTCTGTGACTTCCACTCCATAGTTACGATGCACACATACAGTGCCCATGCATACATGCAGGCAATATGCTCGTGCACATAAAGTAGTAAATAAACCAGGAGTGACTACGAGCCTTAACGGACTCAAGGCAATGCTAAGGAGGTAGTGCAGGACTGTTTGCCACAAAGGGGATTCTGAACAAAGGTGTGGGAACAGGAGGCTTGGGGTACTGAGGGCAGTGTGGCAGCCGGCTTTTACAGGACACCAACCCCTACAAGGGCATTTCATTAAGGTAGTGATGGACGGAAGAGATGGCTTAGCCAGTAAAGTCCAAATCCAGTCTCAGGGACCCTGGTGGGATGCAAGAACTGGCTCCTGCAAACTATGCTCTGACTTACACACACTCTCTCTCTCTCTCTCTCTCTCTCTCTCTCTCTCTCACACACACACACACACACACACACGCACACACGAATAAATAGATGTCATTAAAGTGTTTTTTAAAGGTAGTAAACTTCCTTTGTAGTTTATAGTTATCAGATTAGAGAAGCCCCAATACTTCATTCATGTAATAGATTAATAATAACTGGCTATTCGCTATATTTGTGAAAATGACCATATCCATAATTTGCTTATTTAAAAGCCATGTAATAGGCCCTATTGCTGAAGATACAATGCCCTTCAGACAGGGCTCAGAGACCCCTGAGCTGGAACTGACCTGAAAGTCCCCTCCCTGATGATCAGAGTACCAGAGGGCACCAAACAAGCTGCCAAGGGAGGCACCCAACAGTCCTACCCAGCTAAGATGCCCTTGAACTACATCAGTGACCAGCATTAACACAAGAACCCTAGGGGTGCTGCAGTGGCAGGCACACCTTGGTGGTAACCAACACCTCTTTAATTGGACTTAAGACCCACTCAACAACTGAGAAGCTGTGCCTGGTACTGGAAGCCTAGTGAGGGCATGGCTACTTGAGAAGAATCTACAACCACTAACTTACTAAACCAGAATAATCCCTAACAACAATCTACACATATCCGTCCTTAAGCCTAGAGATAAGTAGAGTCTTCATACACATGCCGTGTCAGGGAAACGTCTCTTTTCAATAGATAGGAACCACTACAGAAAACCACAATTAATCCAAATGTGGACTTGGAAAGCCAAGCCCCAGTGGAGATAATCTGCGAATACCGCCGCCCTTAAGGCCTAGGGAGCATTGTACAAGAGGGGCAGAGAGGGCCAGAGGATCAGGGGGTTTGCTGTGAGACTGTCATATCAGAAGCTATACCAATAAAATCTCACCGACATGACTGCCCAAGTATGAGCAGAACAAAGACAACACCAATGGACGTGCCAAAGTTGACAGGGAAAAATCCCTCAAGGCCTCAATCCTACACAAAGACCTACAGGCGACTGAGGAGAGTCGAGAGCAGAAGAGGCAGTCTACCTTAGGGAAAAGCACAACAATTGGTTGCACATTGTCATGGGGTCAGTCCTGAAGGAAAACCTAGGCAACTCAACAGTGCACCGCGAACCAGCGCTACAAAAAGACTTCTACAAGGCTTTGCTGGTTCCTTGGCATCTATTCTCAGCCATTCTCTTTTTCCCAGGCTGTACTCTTCCTGTTCCTGTGTCTAGGCACGTTAATGACTTTGATGACTTTGTCTGTAAAATGGAGAAAGAATTAAAGAAAACCCGGAACCTACTTCACAGAGGTGGTTAAAAGGGAATGAGAGGATGCCTGGGAAGCACTTCCACTAGGTCTACAGGGAGTGACTTAAATGGCAGCTCTACCATCCTCCACCAGGCAGAGGCTGCCGGAAGGGAGCGAGCACATTGAGACTACGTAACTTCCAACAACCATCCAAGTAAATCCAGCAGGGGACATTCTTAGAAATGTGCAGGAAGCGAGTGTACTCGGTCCCTCCCCTAAGGTCAGTGTAAGCACTCCTGGAAGCAGTTGGCATCAAAAACTCAAGACGGTTGAAAATAAAATTATTATGAAAACGTTTGTCACATTTCACATAAAAATAGATCAGGGTAATTATTACTTGGGCCTGTGGAAAAATTTCACCTTATTTAGAAAAACAGCGTCTGCAAATGCAATCAAAGTTGAAGTTCTTGAGATGAGAGCATCCTGGATTACCCCAGATGGGCCGGGAATCCAGTGAGGCATGTCTGTAAGGGGCAGAAGAGGAGGCAAGGGACATAGAGCAAAAGGCTGTGAGCTCATAGAGCCAGAGACTGGCACAACATGGCCATTGAGAATACCTGGGCCACCAGAAATAGGAAGGTCAAGGGAGGGCCAATCCAGAGCCATCCAGGGCACAGAGACCTTGACTTGAGACTCATAGTCCTTGTTCTCATGGTCCTAGGAAATCTAATGCAGCAACCAATGGTGGTCCCCAAGGAAAGACAGCTAGCCACGCAAACACACACCTGTCCGGAGCAGGGGTAGCAGGCCCCAGCCGTTCCAAAACCAGGACTTTAGACAGCTTTCAATCTCTATAACAAACACCTGGAGGAAACAATCTCAAAGGTGGAAAGTCTTCTTTCGGTTGTGAGTTTCAGAGGCATTTAGTCCATCTGCTGACTCCTTGCTTCTGGGTTTAGGGGCAGAAGCATCATTGTGTGAGAGAAAAAAAGCTGCCCACCCTATTGAGAAGACAGAATAAAATCAGCTAACACACAGAGGCTGGGGACAAGAGAAAGCCTCCAAGGACACGCCACACTGACCTCCTTTAGAACCCTGTGCTCCCTGCTCTGGACATTTCCATCCATCCCCAGTCACACCTTCAGATGATGCATCCGGCAACATTGGAGTCCACAGATGGGGTCAGAGACCTTAGGCTCCAGTCACCTGCCAATGATTACTTCCAGCAACTGCGCTGGCAGAGCAGGCCTTCAGCAACGATAGGGAGGAAGGGCACTTCATACTCTAACCATAACGACAGCAACAGCGATCCTGAGCAGATCACTGAAAACATTTCCACTTCCTGTTTCTAGGATACAAGAGGAAGGGATGAGCTGGGAAGAGGTTCCTCTGATGGGAGGCTGTTTAGGTTTCCACCTCAACTGATGCATAGATCCAACCGACCCTCTGCAGAACCAGTAAGAAAAACAGGAGACACCACACAAAGGAAAGCTGAGAGCCGACAACACCCAAAGTAGGCTGAAGTGTGGGGACAAAGCATGAGATCACCCTACTCTGTCCTTCACGCCGACATAAGCTCTGCAGGCACGAGGTCTTTTTACACATAACATAATCATTCAGAGAGAGAGAGAGAGAAGAGAATGAGAGAGAGGAGAGGGGGGAAGCATTACACACTTTCAGAAACATCTTGGCACAAATCTTCATATATGCAGACTTTATAGTACAAACTCACATGTTTTAAGTGAGCAGATGCCGCCGGTGCCTTCTATACTGCTGGAATGTGCAGTAGGTTCCTCTGTACAGCTCTGAAGTTAGGACTTGCACTGTCCCAGTGCAACACTGTAACATTTAACAGGGCCAGTCCCCAAATTCTCCAAGCAATTGCTACAAGACCCTGACAAGATGAAATGTTATCTAGAAGAAAATTCTGGAGGAAAACAAATGGATCCCGGGAGCTGGGCAGCACAATGTTTTCCAACTTAAAAAGGGGGTGAGGCAGCGAGATGGCTCTGTTCTCACCTGGCCTTTTCCTCTGTGTTCCTCATGGTCTTCTTTTGTCCCTTACAGACCCTCGCTAATGGATGCAGTGCCCACCTGGATAAGAACTGCCAGGCCTGATGATCTGGTTTGACCCCTGGGACCCACAAATGGAAGGGAGAGAAAGCACCCATACACATGTGGTATAGACCACACATTCTACCTACACCACACACAAAATAAATACATGTGGAAAAAAAAAAGAAATATACGTCTGTTTTGAGAAGAGATTATGCTCTTTAGTCTGCCACTGAGGAAATGAGATGAACTTGTGCAAACTAGCACTAGATAGAAGCGACATGGCTTTTAACATGGAGAAGTTGCTACGAAACACAGCAGCTTTTTTTTTTTTGGTGGATCATCTCTTAGTAAGATGGTTTTATTCCAGACCTTGATTCACTCTTGGTCGCCTATGTGAATTTCTGGAGTACAAAAAATTACCTGGATTTTATTTTCCTTCACAGACTCTGTGTCTGGGGACTGTATTGTCAGAAGCAACGCTCCAAATGATGAAAGTGAACAAATCCCATCGAATGCTGACGATCATGCCCAGCAGCTTCTCCGTTAGCCCACATCAAGCGACAAGAAAATGATTTCCTCAAACTTCCTCCCTAGCTGTGCGTGATTAAGAATCCATTTATTAGGCTGGGGATGTAGCCGAGTGGAAAATGCCTTGCCTAGCATGTGTGTGGTTCTAGGTTTGCACCCCAGAATTGCTCCCCCCAAAACCCACCTATTTATTTAACTAATACTTATTGAGAAGCTATTTGGGTCCTCAAGAGCATTTGTGGGGGGATTTAGCAATGGATTAAATGGAGAAAAGCCCTCCTCTGTGCAATTTATATTCTAGTTGAGAGAAGGAGAATCTACTTGAAAAATCAGCAAGATGTAGAGTTGATTTCATCAGTTAAATGCATAGTTGCAGGCTGGAGCAACTGGTGGTATTGACATCTTTCCCCCTATATGCCAACAATACAGCCAAGAGTGACCTATTTGTTGATGACTGTGTATGTCCGCAAGTCCAATGACTCCCTGGGGACAAGCACCTTTATACCCAATAAGCCATCTTGCCAGTTGTCCAGTTGTTTTGTTTTGTTGAGACAGGGTCTCAGGCTGGCCTTGAACTCAAGATATTCCTGCCTCAGTTTCCCAAGTGATGGTAGGGAGTAGGCACTCCCTACCCTGCTCTGCCTAAGAATGACCCATTCTTCATCTATTTGCAAAAAAAAAAAAAAATCATCTTCCACGGATATATTTCTTTTTTAGTGCTTGGCTCCAGCTCAGGTTGTTGCACATGCTAGGCAAACACGCCTCTACTGAGCCACACCCCCTTTCCCCAAGGACACATTCTGTTTGTTTGTTTGCTTGTTTGTAGACAGGGTTTCTCTGTGAAGCCCTGACTGTCCAGGAACTCCCTCACTACACAAGACTGGTCTCAAACTCAGAGATCTGCCTGCCTTTGCCTCCTGAGTGCTGGGATTAAAGGCCTGCGCCACCAATGCCCAGCCGCCACGAACACATCTTAATTCAACTGTTGCCAGTCCTACCAACTGGCCTTCTGTGTGCTGTCCTTGGCTGGTTAGCAAGAGTAAATGCCATTTTCAAAATAAGTTTGTTTTTTTTTTTGTTTTTGTTTTTGTTTTTTTTTAACAAATGGAGGAGGACGACAGAAGATGCTAACATTTCCCAAGCCTGCTGTTACTCACCCAGGCCCAGCAGTAGAACAGGCTGGTTTGACATCAGAGCTGATCTTTGTAACACCATGAGTGAGATAACAAGAGTCTCCGCTTACCCACGGAGAAACAAACATGACAATAACTTGCTGAAGGTCACACTGTGAGTGGCACAGGGGAAACTCGAACTTTGTGCCCACAGTTATAGTCTTCCCCCTTCACTATTGACCACTGTTGGAACTGTCTTTTTTTTTTTTTTAAACCCTCATTTCCTGGATTGATCAACCCAGATAGACTTTGAAACATTGTTTCAGGTTTTTGATAGCAGAAGTTAGTTCTCCATTTCACAAAAGCAGCCTCACTTTGAGTTTCTCTACTTAGGAATATATTACCCTACAGTCAATAGAATCGAACATCTAAATAAAATATTCATATCCTATGTTAAGCACTAACTACTAATTTTCAAATTAAAACGGTCGTTGACTCTCACAATGGCTGGCTCCAGACTCCTATGCCCACCCCACTACTTTTCCTTTCTTGTTTCTTTTGTGGGTGAATCTTAAGCCTACCTCTCCAGCCAAGGGAATGCCCAGGTGGCTTTGGGATCCCATGTGGCATATTTGAATACTAATACAACATACAACCTACAGGATAAACGACTGTGCGAACCAGATCTGGATAATTCCTAGACATTTTCACTTGATGGTGTTCTTTCCAATTACCTCCCTAACAGCTTCCAGGTTGGAGGAAGCAGAAACCGTGCAGATATAATGACAGTCCTCGACAAAGCGACGCTAACATCACAACTTCCTCCAGTTAGCGTGGGAACGGCTCATCTTTTACTATGTGCCCAACAGCAGGTGCATTCCGGGGAAATAACAGAAGACGCACAGACAGACAAGGACCAATGGATTGCAGGGCTATGTCGCGGTCTGCGGCAGAGCTCGGCGGCTGCGTGCAATTCCCAGCCAGCACTCGCCGGCGCCCAGGAGAAGGAGAGTCCAAGCGAGGCGCCCAGGAGAAGGAGAGTCCGAGCGAGGATGCGGGGCGCAGGGTCCCAGCCGCTCCCTCCCCGCGCGTTCTCGAAGCCGCCCGCAGGAGCGAGGCGCGCGGCCCGGACGCTGGGCGATGGCTGCTCCACCAGCTCTGCGCGCCCCATCGCTGCCAGGCCCCAAGCCCGCCCTGCTCTCGCGCCCCTGTCCCCATCAGCGCGCTCCGGCCCTGCCCCCCAAGTCCCCAGCACCCCTGTCCCTGTCCGCGCGCCGCTCGTATTCCCCCATCTCCCCCGTCCGCGCGCCCCAGCTCCGAGTCCTTACCACAGCTTCCTCTTGAGCGGCAGGAGGCTGCCGCGGTTGGACGGGGTGACGCCGATGGCCATCTGCAGCACCGTCAGGTATTTCTGGTACTTCATCTTGTCCCCGCTCCGCTCGCGGGCAGGGCCCCGCCGCCGCCGCCGCCGCCGCAGACACAGCCCCTCCAAGCGCCGCATAGATCAGCTCTGGGCCATCCGCCGCCCCGCCGCGCGCCCCGCTCCCGCTCCTGCCGCCGTGCGTGGCCCGCTCGCGCCGCCGTGCGTGGCCCGGTACCGCCGCCGTGCGCGCCCTCCGCCAGCTCTCCGCCGCCCCGCGCGAGCTCGGCACCGCTGCGCACCGGCAGCGGGCGCGGCCTGGAGGCGGCGCTAAGCGAGCCTTGCAACACGCAGGTCCGCACCCCACGTGCCTCAGTTTCCCCGAGGGGGCTGACAGCCCATTTGCAGTCGATTATGACCGCAAAGAATCTCAGGGCAGAAAAAAATAAATGTATATGATTACAGCTTAGTGGTTTGTCTCTTATAAGGTGTTTCGTTTTCTGCCTCGATGTGATTGACGATTTTCTATTTCCGCATAGTGTGTTGCATATATGTTATATGGGGCGCAGTCCTCATACACATAGTGGGTCTGGGTAATGGAAATGTAGAGTTGGCAAAAGTACCACAGCAATCAATTGTGAAAAGTTGAGATTGCTCCATGGCCTTTAAACTTACTGTGGAACTAATAAAACGGGACTATAGTGGGATCAATAAAATAGGGGAAACGGGAAAAAGTAAACAATGGATGCATGTTGCACTATGATTTAAAATATTGCAGTTATTAAGAATTAAAAGTTGGGCTGGTGGGATGGCTCAGCGGATAAGCGCACTGATTGCTCTTCTGAAGGTCCTGAGTTCAAATCTCAGCAACCACCTGGTGGCTCATAACCACCCATAATGAGATCTGACACTGGAGTGAGCGGGGCGACCGGAGCGAGCAGAGGTCCTAAAGTCAATTCCCAACAACCACATGAAGGCTCACCACCATCTGTACAGCTACAGTGTACTCATATACATAACATAATAAATCTTTTTTTTTTTTAATCTCCAAACACACTTTTAAAAAAAGGAATTAAAAGCAGCCTATGCAAGCAACAGGATTGCAATCTCCTCTGTGGATCCAAAGTTCTCCTGGAAGGGGGTGGAGCTGGAGAGGCCACTAGGTAAGCCAAGTGCTTGAAGCATCATAGGGCCCTGAGTTCCATCCCCAGCACTCCTGTAAAAAATAGAACTTGTCAGCGAGTTTTGCCAAATCAGTGACACACACACACACACACACACACACACACACACACACGCACACACACACCGTCTAAAAGAAGTTAGACAACTGTTTGAGGAAATCACTTGATATTCACTTCTGGCTATCACATGGTTCCCACATGCATGTATACCCACAAAGGCACAACATAGCGGGCACCTTGAGCCATGCTTGGTTGCTGTGGCACTGTGTACTCACACAGTGCCTTCTCTGTGCTTTGGCGGACTCTCACACCACTATTCCTATGAACGCTGATTCCTATTGGCGTTCTATAACTTGGACTGCAACCATGCAGGATCTCAGAGGTCCTTTCACATAATTATAGCTTTTGGTCATCATATTTCCTCTACTATGTCCTTACTCTTTTTGTCACATTTATGCTGCTTACTTTTTTCAAGTTAATTCAAAGAAGCGTGACCTGCCAAGAGAGAATCTCAACTGAGGGATGGGATTGCCTCCACCCATTGAAGGATGGGCCTGTCAACCCGGCCTGTCGGTGTGAGCATTTTCTTGAGTAAAGATTGATATGGGAGGACCTGGCCCACTGTGGATGGTGCCACCGCCAGATAGGTAGTTGTGGAATATATAAAATGCAGGCTGAGTGGGCAATGCAGAGCAAGCCAGTAAGCAGCATTCTTCCATGGCTTCTGCATCAGCTCCTGCTCCGGGTTCCTGCCTTGCTTTCCTTGGTGAAGGACTGTGATACAGAATTGTAAACGTAGACTCTCCTCCCCAAAGTTGCCTGTGGTCAGTGTTTGATCTCAGCGACGCTAGAACATACTAGTACAACATTATTATCTTTTGTTTCTGTTTTTGCTTGGTTCTTGTATGAGACAGGCTCTTGCTCTGTTGCCCAGGCTGATCTTAAACTCGTGTTAATCCTCCTGCCTCAGCCTCCAAGTGATGGGATTACTGGTATATGCCACCAAATGTGGCTTCTCATCACTCTCCTTACGTCAGTTTCTATGGTCCTCCTTTCACCCTGGGGTTGTTGGCCACTGGGCAATAAAAACAAAGGGAGCAGTGTGAAGGAGCAGTCATCATGCTTATGCCAATATCCAGTATTTAGGATGGCCCATGGAGACACGCCAGGGTCAGCTCTGCGGAGAAAGGTCAACTTTATTATGGAAAGAGGTAGGAATATCCAGGGTGGGCAAGGGTCATTGCAGTTAGCCTGTTCCTTCCATTCTTCCCCTTATGTAACAGACTGCACCTGAATTCCATCCTCACTGTGTTTCTTGTTTCTTTGCTGCCCCTTCGTCTTTGTTGATCAATATCTTCTTTCCAATTCTATGCAATGCTATATGCTTCAAGCACAGCAAGAAAAAACAGCGATGCAACGGCATCTCTATGCCAGCATCTAAACTTAATAGCAGATGTCCACTGACCAAGCACAGACACACTTTGGAGGAACTTCTGCAGGATCATACAGGTGGATTGGTGGATAAGATTGGCATAAGCATGATGACTGAAGTTTGGATACCCAGCATACACACATGTGCACACACACACACACACACATGACCACACACATACATACCCATATGCACACATACATACACACATATGATCACATACTATATACACACATGCACACACACATGCACGGGAGCACACCACACACACACACACACGAGTGTACCACACACACAGATACTCATATGCACACACACACACACACACACACACATACATGAGCACATATCACACACACACATATCCACATATCCACACACACATCCACATGAGCATACACACACACACACACAGAGAGAGAGAGAGAGAGAGAGAGAGAGAGAGAGAGAGAGAAAAGTTGTTGTTTCCCACCCCTGAAATCCCAGTAGTGAAGGGTGGGGCACAGGGTGGAGACAGGAGAATCTATGGGGCTTGCTGGTCATCAGCCTAGGCAAAAGCCACAGAGTTTGTTGAGAAACTAGTTACTTTTCCATTGCTATGACAAAACATTGTGACCTAAGCAACTTATAAAAGAAAGCATTTAATTGGGGGTTTCCTTATAGTATCAGAGAGTAAGTCTATGACCATCATGGTAGAGAGTATGGCAGCGGGCATGGTACTGGAGCAGTAACTCGGAGCTTATATCTTGAGACAAGAGCGAGGCAGAGAGAGAGAGAGAGAGAGAGAGAGAGAGAGAGAGAGAGAGAGAGAGAGATAAACTCAAAAAGGGCATGAGCGTTTGAAACCTCAAAGCCCACCCCAAGTAAGTGATACACTTCCTGCAATAAGGCCACACCTCACAATCCTTCTCAAACAGCTCCATCAACTAGAGACCAAGATTTCTAACATATGAGCCGATGAGGGCCATTATCATTGAAACTACCACACACGGTAAACAACAAGCACACGCACACCCACACACCAACAATCTGTTGTGATGATCACTGATTATGATGGGCTTCCATTAGAAGGGACTGTGGACTGAATGACCAGAAGCAGAGCCTGTGTCCCACCCTTTTGCTCAGAGTTCAAGTGTTACGCTAACTGAAATCTGAACCATTCTTTGAGGGACGGATGCTCTTTTACTAAAATGCAGAAAGCTGATACTGGGCATAACTGAACCTGGACAGCCAAAACTATGTATGTATGTGTGTAATGTACACATAAGTACTGGGAACAGGTTGCCTGTTATCCCATCAGAAAGAAATACCAAATGTTAATCCTCACCCTCCACAGTCTCCTCTCCAGTTTTGAATTAATACGCATGTAAGATTTGCACACATAAACTTCCCTGTGGTTTTGGCCCCTGGCACCATTTCACACTCAGTCAGGAAAGCAACTGTACACCCATTTCACTTCCATTTGTCCATGACTTTTAGCTCTAACAGAAAATGAGGGACCAGTAGGTCTCTAGTACTTTAAATGCACACAAATGCAGAGAGGACCTTGGAGCAGTGCTCAGGAAAAACTGGGGGTGGGGTGGGGTGGGGGGTGGGGCTAGTGCATGCTAAGTAAACGTTCTATCACTGAGCTACACTCCCACTTAGAAAAGTCATTTTGAGATGGGTGCTTGCTAATTTCCATTACAATCCTCCTGCCTCAGCCTCCTGAGCACCAGCACCAGAGACCACCCTGCCCAATATGATTTTCTTAAGATCTTCTTAAGAGACATCAAGTCTCACCAGCAAACATTTGCCATTTCTTTTATTTGTTTGTCCCTTTGCATGGCTTTTGTTGTTTGTGGGGTGTTTGAGGAAACACTACATTGTGCTGAGTGGTCATTTTATACAGAGGCAGGTGGACCTATTGGGGAAAATGAGACATAGAAAGAAGCATGAGCGAAACACTTTCTGGATGGCAGAGGAATCTGCGTGAACGTAAAAGGCAGAACACTGAAAAAAAAGAAAAGAGAAGGGAAGGGAAGGGAAGGGAAGGGAAGGGAAGGGAAGGGAAGGAAGAGAAGAGAAGAGAAGAGAAGAGAAGAGAAGAGAAGAGAAGAGAAGAGAAGAGAAGAGAAGAGAAGAGAAGAGAAGAGAAGAGAAGAGAAGAGAAGAGAAGAGAAGGAAAGGCCAAACTGCAGAGATCCATGAAAGGTTTGCAACACTCCAAAGAGGTTTGTTCAAAAAACAACAAAACAAACTAAAATCAAAAAGAAAGAAAGAAAGAAAGAAAGAAAGAAAGAAAGAAAGAAAGAAAGAAAGAAAGAGAAAAAGAAAAAACAACCGCAAAACAAAACAAAACAAGAAACTCAAAACCAATAAATAAATAAATAAATAAATAAATAAACCCAAAACAAAATCCAAACTAATACAATAACAGAAACATCAGCAAAACCCTACGGAGTCTTAGTGAGAATGATGCGCTTTATGGCCTTTTGAGTGTCTGACTTCTGTCCTTTCTTCCCAAGCTGTTACCAAAAGACACATTTGAAAGATACAAATCAGTTAAAAGAGGAGGGATAGAAGGTCACTTTCCATGCACATAGTAATAAAAGAGCTGGAATGACTGCGTAAACACCAGAGACAAGAAACTTTCAGGAACAAAGTTGTTACAGGAAGAAACAAAGGCATTGTCTAAAGATGAAAGGGACAATCTGTCAAGAAAACTTTACAATTAGGAACAAAATGCAAGTGACTAAGTCCAACAGTACATGAGCAAGCCCTCCGGGATGTGGTCCTTCATTTGGTGGAGAGCCCACATCTTTATTCCTAATGGTCTGGACCATTAGTAGCCCTTCCTTAGCAAGGATCGAGTTTTCCACTG
Source organism: Mus caroli (assembly GCF_978045245.1). NCBI lineage: Eukaryota > Metazoa > Chordata > Mammalia > Rodentia > Muridae > Mus > Mus caroli. Next base: position 81,441,438 of record NW_028227263.1, on the reverse strand, counting down.
GCTTGAAGCACAGAATACAGCATCATTATGAGATGCTGTGAGGGACGTCTTCATTTCAGACAGTCTCTTCCTCACTTCCATTGTAATCAGCACCATAGAGCCACAGTCTAAGCTGGGAGTCAGGATCAACCACCCCCACCCAGCACAGTAACTCCTTTCTTTGTTGATTCCAAGGCACGAGGAGTCCAAAGTGCCTGTTTTTCCAGCTCAATGGAGCCATTTTGTGTTTCCTGATCAAAGCATTTTTCCCTTTGGCTCTAAGGTCTCTAGGACAACAAAACACATGCCCACAAGGACAGGGAACAACATTTTTTTTTTGCCACGGAGGCACTGGGGTTTCCAGTGACTGGTGCCCTCTCATTTCCTCCCCCCACCCCCCATGGTTTTAAGGCATTTATTGTAGAAAGGGAGAAAGAGAGAGAGAGAGTAGAGAAGCAGAGGCCGGCCATGGCCACGTGGAGAGAGGGGGGAGCAAGAGAGCAGGAGAGAAGCAGGCAGGAATCAGGAATAAGGGTAAGAGAGCACTCTCTCATCTCCTTTCCATGATTCTTGGATCTACAAATCCTGATTCTGGAAGGTGGCAAGCTTTGCAGAAAGCTAAGTCCAGAGCATTGGTAGCTTTGCGGAGGACCTTGGCCAGCTGTGATGGCATCCCCACATAGCTGGTGATATTAAAATATTCAAAAGGTCCTTTCAACATTCTATCACGATAGCTGTTTTTCAGCATGGTAGGTGTTACAGTCTAGATGCATGTCCCTCAAAATGTATATATCGATGTCCTTTAATGGTGATGGTATTGGGGTTTTGGGGGAGGTGATTAGGTTAAAACTTTCCTGATGCAGATTGGTGGCATAAAAGGCTGCTTTCTCCTTCCACCACCAGAGCATGCACTACCAGTGGGCTCTCACCACACCCCAATCTGCCAATGACTTGACCTCAGACTTCCCAGCCTCTAGAATTGGGAAAAAGAGATCTCTGGAGTCAGTAAGCCATCAGTAAGTCATTTGACCAAGTCATGGAGAACATGATACATTCAGTGGGCTCATTGCTAGGTTCCATTTTTTGGAGAGTGAGTTTCTTGCTCAGAAGCCATGCTAGCACTGGAGGAGACCTTTTGTAAGTCTGCACAGTAGATTTGGCAGGAGCGCTATGCACAGGGTGGTAAATCCGTGTTCAAACTAATCCACTCCACTTAGAACAGAGCACCATTTCTCCACTGTGGAGGAGACTTAGTATAATTTACCTGCCTCCAAGTCGCTGGGTGATTATCTGAGGGAATGGCTTATATTAGGAGTCAGTGGTTGTTGCTGCAGGAAGGTTGGGCACTTGGCAAGAGCTGAAGCCAAACAGCCTTGGTTGTACACGTTTGAGGAAGTACATGTTTGTGGTGGTTTGAATACGCTTGGCCCAGGGAGTGGCACTGTTAGGAGGTGTGGCTTTGTTGGAGGAAGGGTGTCCCTGTGGGTGTGGGTTTTAAGACCCCTGTCCTAGCTGCCTGGAAATCAATCTTCTAGAGGCTGTCAGATGAAGATGTAGATCTCTCAGCTCCTTGCACCATGCCTGCCTGGATGCTGCCATGCTCCCTCCTTGGTCATAATTGACTGAACTTCTGAACCTGTAAGACAGCCCCAATTAAATGTTGTCCTTTTAAGAGTTGCCTTGGTCATGGTGTCTGCTCACATAGTACAACCCTAACTAAGACAATGTTGTTGAGCCCATGTGTAGTCTCTGTTCCTGGCTATACAGCCACTTTGTTCAGTCACTCACCAGGCAATGACCACAGTAACTGGGAGAAGAAGCTGATTTATTTCCACAGAAGGTAGCAGCATCTCAGTCACTTGGCACTAAAAGCCCCCCTTTGCTTTTCATTATTTGGCAATCATTCTTCAGGTCACAAATACCTTCTTGTCACCAATTTTCTAACCACATTCCATATGAGTCCCATCTGACTAAACCACTGGCCATGGGCCATGAGTCAGTATGTATCTGGTCACTTCTTCCAAGAAAAGGGAGCAACCAGGTGCACTGCTCAGCTTGCTGCTCAATGAGAGTATTTCCCTATACACAGCTCTTAGGAGATGTCCCCAAAAGGGGCTGGAGTACCACAGGTGTCCTCTTGCGGTGGTAACTATATATCCAGAATGGCTCTCCGTAATCAGACCTAAATCTTCTCTTCCCATCTGCCGATTGCAAGAGACTTCCTATGCTGCCATAGCTTTGGCTGGAAGAAGAGTTAGTTAGGGCAGCAGGGTGGGGACCACAGCATTCAGGTCCTCCTCTCAAAGTCAGGCTCAGTTTCCCAGGTACCACGTCCACTTAGTAATGGAGTGCGGCTGTGCACACTCACCTTCATGACTTTGCTGTCAGCCCACATTCAACTGAGGATACATAGCTCAGGTCACATGGTAGCAATGACTCATTGTTAAGTATTCTACTGTGACTATGGTACACACGACAGAAATCTTCAGCAATTTCCTCCGAGAGAGAGAGAGAGAGAGAGAGAGAGAGAGAGAGAGAGAGAGAGAGAGAGAGAGAGAGAGAGAGAGAGAGAGAGAGAGAGAGAGAGAGAATTTGAGTTCCAGAATTTGAGCTCACCTTTCAGCACTTGCCAAAAGCTCCAAATAGCATTCCTATCTTCCACCGTAACTTTCCAGCATGGTCTCTCAGGCCGTGTCATTATGTTCCAAGTGGTAGAGCAGCCTCCTTGGCAGATATTGGAGATGTTGCAGAGCCATCTCCTGTTCCCATCCCCACTCAAAGCTAACAGCCTTTTGTGTTAGTTGGTAAATGGGATGGAGCAGTATGCTTCTATGAGCAGTGCCCACTTTCAGAAGCCACACTCAGTAGGCATTTTATCTCTTCAGTTATAGAAAAGGTCATATATATATAACACACAAGCTTCATCTTTGAAGATATAATAATATGTCTGCCCAACAGCCACTATAGAAATTTCACTGGGCTGGAAGACCCCTGAATTAAAAAATTTTTTTTCTTTTATTTGACATCCTTTGATCTGCAAGTATCTCACCAGGAAGTTCATGCATATCAGCTGCTTCTTCTCATTCACCAAATCTACCAAGTGTAATGTCATTGAAACTATGGGTCAGTTTGCTGTGGTGTGAAAGGGAAATATAGTGAAGTTTCATAGAGACCTGATATAGGCAATTGAGAGCATCTTGTTGGCTTTACCAGCTAGAAGCAAACCACTTGTAGAGTGTGTGTGTGTGTGTGTTTTAAGATTTATTTATTTATTTATTTATTTATTTATTTAATGTATATGAGTATACTGCCGCTGCCTTCATTTCACACCAGAAGAGGGCATCGGATCCTATTACAGATGGTTGTGAGCCATCATGTGGTTTCTGGGAATTGAACTCAGGACCCTTGGAAGAGCAGTCAGTGATCTTAACTGCTGAGCCATCTCTCCAGCCCCCGTAGTGGGTTTTATTAACAAGGATGTATTAAAAAGCATTTACAAAATCAATAACTACATACCAGCCACCAGATGGTGTGTGAATTTGTTCAAGCAAGAATGGAGTAACACCTAGTTAAGCTTAAGCTTGTGATTGATTATCTGCTGTTACTCTCCAGATCCATTCACCTGTATAGGCCAATGGGCCTGCTGGATGGGGGTGGGGCGAAAATCGCCACCTTTGTATCTTTTGGTCCTTGGTGTTGAGACTAATCCCTGCAACACCCCACCCCCACCAAATGGCTACTGCTTTTACCTTTCTGTTGTTCTAGGGAGAGAAAGTTCTTGTGGCCGCCTCCCGGGCTTTGTAGACATCCTAGCTTCACCTCACAGGTCAGAAGCAAAAATAGGGATTGGAACTTGGAAAAGAGGCCATGAGGTGGGGTTAGGGAGCCACTGGCCCCATTGTGAGTGGACTTACTCCAACAGGGAGACCATAGTGACTCTTTGGGTCTTTAAGATCTAGGGGTCTGTTCAGAGACAACAGAGCTCCCCTCAAAAAGCTGATTCTTTTCTTTTTCCTCAATGAACTGTTATCTTGGTAAATGGCCATGGGTCCTTTAAAGGGAGATGGAGAGAACGTCTATTGGCTAACTTTTTCTTTTCTCTCCTCTCCTCCTTCTCCCCTCTCCCCTCTCCCTCTCCCTAAGAAAAACAGGGTCCTTCCTAAAGAGAGTCTAGCTTCCTTTCATTCAATGGGTTCTGTCTCCAAACACTGACATTGGGCCTTGCTTCATATGGATGTGATCCTGTTTTGTGATTCAAGTTAGACTTTATTCTTTTGAAAGTTTAATAGGCTTCTAATCTATTTCATGTCTATGTATGCCACGAGGAACGGGCCAGTGCCAAGGTCTCTGTGGTCACACTGCTCTGTCTGCTGCTTTGACTACACTGCCACTGTGACAGAGTGTTACCAACCGCCCCTGCAGCTGCAGGATCCAGGTGCTGAATTGTGGGGTAGTCAAATCAGTAGCTGCTGTACTAATCCCACCAAGCACTTAGCATTTTTCCTCTGTGGCAAGATCATTCTAAGTCTTCTCTTTGAGTTATTTTGAAGTATATAACTTGTTACTTCACTATAATCTCCTTGTTGTGCCATAGAACAATAGAATTTACTCCTTCTCTCTAAATGCAACTCTGTACTGGTTGACCATCATCTTCCCTCCTAGAGCCTTTGGAAACAACCACTCTCTCCACGGCTACAATGTAACTTTTTCAGATTCCATACAGAAGTGAGATCAACTGGTATTTGTCTTTCTGGGTTTGTCAGAATGCCTAACTTTTTAAATATTTGGAAGAGAAAAGATCCCAAAATTAAAATATTCAGTAAGTCCAGGATAAGCTAAGAAAGGAAGGGAACCGTGTAACAGATAAGGCAAATAGAAACTACAAACTCTGTTTGCAGATGTAAGTGGTCACAAAAGGTGAACTGTGTTTCCAGGAATGGTTCCAGAACACAGCCTGGAGATTGTAGCATTCACTACAGTTCCTGTCAATGGACAAAATGTTCCAAAAGCAAGACACTTATTCAGACGCCATTTGCATAAAATATATTTTTTTTTGAAAACACAGTAGGAGAATGCAGAAGTTGAAAGTTAAAGGATTAAGTAGGACAAAGCAACCATGGAAAATTAGCACAGCTATCCTAAGAAAACATGGCCTGGGGAAACAAAAGTACAGAAGTCCACATAGCTCTGTGTTGAGAAAACATTTTATTTGTTGGGAGTGTATGACAACTGTAAAGTTGTGAATTTCCTATCTATATCTTCAAGATAATAAAGCGAACCCTGGTAGAACTTCAAGAGGAAACAGACAAATTTATATAAATAGTGTCTGTATTATATTTCTGTTACTGATATAAACAGCAAATATCAGTGATGATGTCAAGAATTTGAATAAAATTACAAAATTGACATAGTGATACCTTTGACTAATTGCTATAGAATTCCTATTTTCTCATATATTTATCGCACAGAGACATTGGCTCAATACAAAGGAAACACAAAGCAAGTCTCAAGACATCTCAGAGGTTTTTAATATCAGAGAGTTCCTTCATAAAAGTGGTTCAGGAACCTATGAATTAGAGTTTTTTTTTTTAAGTAATCGCGTGAAAATAAAATAGCAGAAAATAATTTGAAAAGAATCTCAACAAAACATTTTATGTAAAAATTTCCATATTAACAAAACTTATTTGGGAAGAAATGGGCAATCTGTAATAAGAAATGGGACGTGTGCTGAAAGCTAGGCTTGCAAACAACAACACGGAAAGAAGGAAACATCTTACACGAGCCGTAAGGTCCCATTTTGCCCACAGCAGCCCCAGCTTACACCTAATATTAATGCTCATTGATTATTTTCATAACCCTTAATTCTCAACCATGCTCCAGTGAGAGGATAAGCCATATGTTCAGCCTTCCTGCTTATAATAATTACAGAAACTAAATCTGCAGTTGAAAATGTTCCTCCAAAAAAATGTGCCGGCTCATATTCATCAGCATATCAAACGGGAGACATCATTTTCATCTTAGGCAACTCTCTATAAAAGAGAAAATACACCCCGACTTTTGAGACTAAAAGCTGGCTGAAAGTTTGGGGTTCAATTCAGTGCTGAAGTCCTTCTGTGGCATGTGTGAGGCTCTGGGATCAAGCCTTGGCGCAAGAAAAGGGAGAGAGAGGGAGAGAGGGGGGGGAGAGAGAGAGAGAGAGAGCTAATTGGGGGGGGGGAACACACACAGACATGACCACAGAGGGAAAGGGGAGGGGGGAGAGGAGGAGACTCAGAGGGAGGGAGAGAGAGGTGAGAGAGAGAAAGAGAAAGAGGAGGGAGGGAGAAGATGAGACAGGGAGGGAGAGAGAGGTAAGAGAGAGGGGAAGGAGAGGAGGAGACAGGGAGGGAGGTGGAGAGAGGTGAGAGAAGCAGGGAGAGAGGAGGAGAGAGGGAGGGAGGGAGGAGAGAAAGTGAGAGAGGAGAAAGAAAGAGAAAGTGAAAGAAAGAGAAAGAGAATGGGGGACAGAGAGAAAGAGAATAAATCCTGGCAGACCACACCTGAAAAGACAATTACCTGTACTCTTGTACAGGAACACAAAAGATAATGAAATGAAGCCTTATTGAGAAGACAAGGAACACTGGCAAAGCTTTAGCTGTACTCAAAAAGAAAACCAAAGGCTGACACAGATAAAAGTGAACCTAAGAAGGATGCATCTGTCAGACCTGTTATCTTTGGTCTTTTCGATAACAACAGTGTCGTTGGGATAAGGCTATAGCTTACTGAGCTTTTGATTTGCATTTTTTAATTAGTGATGTTGCAATGTGTGTCTTGGGGATCAAATCAAGAACCCTGGGCACACTAGGCAAAGGCTCTACCACTGAGCCCGACCCCCAGCCCAACACAGAAAAAATATCATTAGTCAGCTATTTGTAAATTTCTTTTTGAGAAATGTTTGTCCAGGCAATTAATAAATTTTAAAATATTTTTCTGCTGATTTCGATTTCTTAATGTACTCTACAAATTAATCTTGTATTTGATAAAGTGTATTTGAAATCTGACATTGCGTTTTCTAGCTTTCCTCCTTCTTATCTGGTAGATTGGGCTATTTTGGGTCCTTCATGAATTCTTACAAATTTTAGGAGTTCTTTGACTATATTAATAAATAATTGGTATTTCAATAATAATCTTTAATATCATTGGTATTTCAATAATAATTGCATCAAACCTGTAGGTTGGATATTTCAACCATTGCGATGGCTAGTTTTTGTCAGTGTGACACAAACTAGTGTCGCCTGGGAAGAGAGACCCTCGGTTGAGGTTCTCTATCAGTTTATTCTGTGGGGCATTTCCTGATTAGTGATTGACATGGGAGGGCCCATCTGTGGTTGGTAGAAACACTGTGCATACTGTTCTGTGTTGTATAAGAAAGCAGGCTGAGCAGGCCAATGAGCAGCATCTCCCGCTATTCCCCATGGTCTCTGCTATAGTTCCTCCCTTCGCAATCAGGGATACATTAACCCCTTCCTTTTTATTTGGATGACCTTTGTTTCTTTTCTTGTCTTATTGCAAAGACCCCCCAGTTCTGTGTTTAGCAAGAATAACAAAACTGAATGTGCTTGTCTTGTCTTTGACTTTAGAGGAAAGAATGTTGACTTCCTCAGTGTGGGTAAGCTTATTATTGTTTTGAGGTACATTCTATTTAAATCTAATTTAAATTGTTTGCTTTTGGGAGCTAAAACCATCCAGTGGGAAAAAGACAACATTTTCAACAAATGCTTCTGGCACAACTGGCGGTTATCATGTAGAAGAATTCGAATTGATCCATTCTTATCTCCTTGTACAAAGCTCAAGTCTAAGTGGATCAAAGACCTCCACATAAGACCAGAGACACTGAAATTAATAGAGGAGAAAGTAGGGGAAAGCCTCAAAGATATGGGCACAGTGGAAAAATTCCTAAACAGAACAGCAATGGCTTGCGCTGTAAGATCCAGAATTGACAAATGGGTCCTCATAAACTTGCAAAGCTTCTGTAAGGCAAAAGACACTCTCAATAAGACAAAAAGGCCACCAACAGATTGGGAAAGGATTTTCACCAATCCTAAATCAGATAGGGGATTAATATCCAATATATACAAAGAGCTCAAGAAGCTGGATTCCAGAAATTCAAATAACCCCATTAAAATGGGGTTCAGAGCTAAACAAAGAATTCTCAACTGAGGAATACCGACTGGCTGAGAAGCACCTGAAAAAAATGTTCAACATCCTTAATCATCAGGGAAATGCAAACAACCCTGAGATTCCACCTCACACCAGTCAGAATGGCTAAGATCAAAAATTCAGGTGACAGCAGATGCTGGCGAGGATGTGGAGAAAGAGGAACACTCCTCCACTGCTGGTGGGATTGCAAGCTTGTACAATCACTCTGGAAATCAGTCTGGAGGTTTCTCAGAAAATTGAACATAGTACTACCGGAAGATCCAGCAATACCTCTCCTGGGCATATACCCAGAAGAATCTCCAACTGGTAATAAGAACACATGCTCCACTATGTTCAGAGCAGCCTTATTTATAATAGCCAGAAGCTGGAAAGAACCCAGATGTCCCTCAACAGAGGAATGGATACAGAAAATGTGGTACCTTTACACAATGGAGTACTATTCAGCTATTAAAAACAATGGATTTATGAAATTCTTGGACAAATGGATGTATCCTGAGGATATCATCCTTAGTGAGGTAACCCAATCACAAAAGAAGTCATTAGATATGCACTCACTGATAAGTGGATATTAGCCCAGAAACCTAGAACACCCAAGATACAATTTGCAAAACACAAGAAAATCAAGAAGAGGGAAGACCAATGGGTGGATACTTCATTCCTCTTTAGAATAGGGAACAAAATACCCATGAAAGGAATTATAGAGACAAAGTTTGGAGCTAAGACGAAAGGATGGACTATGCAGAGACTACCCCATCCGGGGATCCATCCCATAATCAGCCACCAAACCCAGACACTATTGCATATGCCAGAAAGATTTTGCTGTTATAGCTGCAAAGGGACCCTGTTATAGCTGTCTTTTGTGAGGCTATGCCAGTGCCTGGCAAATGCAGAAGTGGATGCTCACAGTCATCTATAAGATGGAACCCAGGGCCTCCAATGGAGAGAAGCTAGAGAAAGCACTCAAGGAGCTGAAGGGGTCTGCAACCCTATAGGTGGAACATCAATATGAACTAACCAGTACCCCCAGAGCTCGTGTCTCTAGCTACATATGTAGCAGAAGATGGCCTAGTCGGCCATCATTGGGAGGAGAGGCCCCTTGGTATTGCAAACTTTATATGCCCCAGTACTGGGGAATGCCAGGGCCAAGAAGTGGAAGTGGGTGGGTCAGGGAGCAAGGCAGAGGGAGGGTATAGGGAACTTTCAGGATAGCATTTGAAATGTATATAAAGAAAATATCTAATATAAATAAATAAATAAATAAAATTGTTTGCTTTATTTTTATTACGAATAGATGTTAGATTTTACTGAATGTCTTATGCATTTATTGAGATGATCCTATGGTTTTTATCTTTTTTTGTGTTAGCATCAGTTACATTTATTTGTTTGCATATGGCTTTAGCATTAGTATGGTTCTTGAAATGTTGAAGGTATTGAGCCTGGGATTTTCTTTATTGAGAGACTTACTGATGCCATGTGATTACTCGTGACTGGTTTGTTCAGGTTTCCTGTGTCTCCACAGCTCAGTTTTGGTAGGTCACATTCACCCAGAAAGCCAGTCATTTCTTACAGACTTTCAATTTGTTGTTGCATTTATAAAAATCCTCTGTGTTGTTGAGGAACTGCCGTGCATCCCTTCTCAGTTTGCTTTACTTATGATCACCTTTCCCCTTCTCACTCTGTGAGCAAAGCCAGGCTTTGTCAAATTGTTTGCTTGTCTTCTGAACAAACACTAACTCTTCATTTCATCATCTGCCGAATTGTTTGTAGTTTGATCTCTGTTTGGTTTATTTCTCCTCTGATCTATATCCACACTTTTCCTTCCTTCCTTCCTCCCTTCCTCCTCCCTCATCTATCTTTCTTTCTTTCTTTCTTTCTTTCTTTCTTTCTTTCTTTCTTTCTTTCTTTCTTTCTTTCTTTCTTTCTTTCTTTCTCTTCTCTTTCTTTCTTTCTTTCTTTCTTTCTCTTTCTTTCTTTCTTTCTTTCTTTCTTTCTTTCTTTCTTTCTTCCTTCCTTCCTTCCTTCCTTCCTTCCTTCCTTCCTTCCTTCCTTCCTTCCTTGATTGACTAACATATGGCTGGTTGACTTTAAGTCGTAACCTGCCCCACAAGTGCTGCTTTTGCAGTATCCTTTAGGTTTTGCTGTGTTATATTTTCAGTTTTATTTATCCCAAGAAATATTTTTAAAGTACTGTCTTGCTATAGCCATGGCTGACTTACAAGGAAATCTACATTAAAAAAAAAAAACCAAAAAACCCTCCAGACTGTCTATAAATAAAATACAGAGTCATTCACACTATATATATTTTTTGTGCTTTGTAGGGTATTCACTAAAAAAGGAGTTGTTTTATGAAATAGTTGCTTAGAATTCAAGCAGCAGAAATACTCGCTTGGTACACGCTAATGATAAGCACATTATAGAGTTTTATCATGAATTTATGAGCAAGAAAGGCCTTAGTGATTTCCTTTGATGAGAGATGTGAAAATTGTTGCTTTGGGGGCAATCAAGTCACTGATAAAAGTAAAGTGCCACCTAGAGCTCTCTCCTCATTCTTCTTCCCTTCCTTCCTTTAATTATATATATCTACACATTTGTATATATCTATATATCTATATATATACACACAGGCTTTATAGCTTAGGCTGGCTTTGAACTTACTCTGTAACTGATGCTGATTTTGAATTTCTGATCCTTCTGTCTTTGCCTACCCAATGCTGAGATTGCAGGTACATCTTAATAAGTGTTCTCTTTCTATGAGGAGATGCCATGACCATGGAAACGCTTACAATGGAGAGCATTTAATGGGGGATAGCTTACATTCAGAAATTTATCATGGTGGGAAGCACGACAGCACGCAGGCAGACATGGTGCTGGGGAGTCGCTGAGAGTTCTACAGATCCAGAGGCAACCGGCAGAGTCAGATGCTGGGCCCGGCTTGAACATTTGAAACCTCAAAGGCCACCCCTAGTTCTCCTTCTCCTAACAAGCCCACACCTACTCCAATGAGGCCACACCTACTCCATACCTCCTAATCCCTGTTAAGGTAGCATCACTCCCTAATGACCAAACATTCAAATATATGAGCCGATGGGAGCCACTCCTATTCAAACCACAAGGTGTATGCTACCATACCCAGTTATGGGGTTCTGGGGATTGAACCCAGCGTTTGATGGGTGTTATTCAAGTATTCTACCAACTGAACCACAGCCCCAGCCCTGAGCCCCACCTTGTTGGGTACTTAGTCATATCTGTCACGACCTCCCATAGCTGTAGATAGAGCATCTGCAGGGGGTTAATAGGAAATATATGATGATATTTCCTGCAGTGAAGAGCTGGTAATGTAAATGTTAATTATAAATATGAATGTGATCAGTAAACTAATACAGTGGCTTTATTTCTTTATCCTAGATAGTTCCCAATAACAGCATAGAGAGACCAAGATTTATTTCCAAGCTCCACCTCAATACCTGGGCGGTCAAATCATCTATCGTAACCTCCTAAACTAACCCAGCTAACTCTGAGCCAACATCCCAAGAATACTTGCAATTAGGCCTTTTATGCTCCATGTGAACTCTAAGAACTCCTCCTCCTCCTCCTCCTCCTCCTCCTCCTCCTCCTCCTCTTCCTCCTCCTCCTTCTTCTTCTTCTTCTTCTTCTTCTTCTTCTTCTTCTTCTTCTTCTTCTTCTTCTTCTTCTTCTTCTTCTTCTTCTTCTTCTTCTTCTTCTTCTTCTTCCTGGCTGACCTGAATCTCCCCACCTCTCTCTCTCTCCTTCCCCTGGCTGGTGAAGTCCCACTCAATTCTCTCTTCTGCCCTGTCATTGAGTGATTAGCATTTATTGACAAAGCAAAGAATAAATGGCAAGAATTGTTTACACAAACTCAAGACAGGAGATTCTTGACATAAGCATTACAATACCATGTCCTGACTGAAACAACATATGAGGGCAGAGAAATCAGCATTTGAATAGCACAAGGGTAAACTTTATACAGTGCACAAAACATTATGCCTACATAGTAAAAAACAAAGAGGTGATTTTGACCCACACACCTACGGTCACTTGATCTTCGACAAGGGAGCTAAAAACATCCAGTGGAAGAAAGACAGCATTTTCAACAAATGGTGCTGGCACAACTGGTTGTTAATATGTAGAAGAATGCGAATCGATCCATTCCTATCTCCTTGTACTAAGGTCAAGTCTAAGTGGATCAAGGAACTTCACATAAAACCAGAGACACTGAAACTTATAGAGGAGAAAGTGGGGAAAAGCCTTGAAGATATGGGCACAGGGGAAAAATTCTTGAATAGAACAGTAATGGCTTGTGCTGTAAGATCGAGAATTGACAAGTGGGACCTCATGAAACTACAAAGCTTCTGCAAGGCTAAAGACACCATCAATAAGACAAAAAAACTACCAACAGATTGGGAAAGGATCTTCACCTATCCTAAATCAGATAAGGGACTAATATCCAATATATATAAAGAACTCAAGAAGGTGGACACCAGAAAGTCAAATAACCCCATTAAAAAATGGGGCTCAGAACTGAACAAAGAATTCTCACCTGAGGAATACCGAATGGCAGAGAAGCACCTGAAAAAATGTTCAACATCCTTAATCATCAGGGAAATGCAAATCAAAACAACCCTGAGATTCCACCTCACACCAGTCAGAATGGCTAAGATCAAAAATTCAGGTGACAGCAGATGCTGGCGAGGATGTGGAGAAAGAGGAACACTCCTCCATTGTTGGTGGGATTGCAAGCTTGTACAACCACTCTGGAAATCAGTCTGGCGGTTCCTCAGAAAATTGAACATAGTACTACCGGAGGATCCAGCAATACCTCTCCTGGGCATATATCCAGAAGATGTCCCAACCGGTAAAAAGGACACATGCTCCACTATGTTCATAGCAGCCCTATTTATAATAGCCAGAAGCTGGAAAGAACCCAGATGTCCCTCAACAGAGGAATGGATACAGAAATTATGGTACCTTTACACAATGGAGTACTACTCAGCTATTAAAAAGAATGAATTTATGAAATTCCTAGCCAAATGGATGGACCTGGAGGGCATCATCTTGAGTGAGGTAACACAATCACAAAAGAACTCACACAATATGTATTCACTGATAAGTGGATATTAGCCCAAAACTTAGGATACCCAAGATATAAGATACAATTTACTAAACGCATGAAACTCAAGAAGAATGAAGACCAAAGTGTGGACACTGTGCCCCTTCTTAGAATTGGGAACAAAACACCCAGGGAAGGAGTTACAGAGACAAAGTTCGTAGCTGTGATGAAAGGATGGACCATTTAGAGACTGCCGTATCCAGGGATCCTTCCCATAAGCAGCTTCTAAACGCTGACACCATTGCATACACTAGCAAGATTTTGCTGAAAGGACCCAAATATAGCTGTCTCTTGTGAGACGATGCCGGGGCCTAGCAAACACAGGAGTGGATGTTCACAGTCAGCTATTGGATGTATCACAGGGCTCCCAATGGAGAAGCTAGAGAAAGTACCCAAGGAGCTAAAGGGATCTGCAACCCTATTGTCGGAACAACATGATGTACTAACCAGAACCCCGGAGCTCTTGTCTCTAGCTGCATATGTATCGAAAGATGGCCTAGTCGGCCATCATTGGAAAGAGAGGCCCATTGGACTTGCAAACTTTATATGCCCCAATATAGGGGAATGCCAGGGCCAAAAGAATGGGAATGGGTGGGTAGGGAAGTGGGGGGCGCTATGGGGGACTTTTGGGATAGCATTGGAAATGTAACTGAGGAAAATATGTAATAAAAATATTAAAAATTAAAAAAAAAGAATATTTCAAACCAAAAAAAAAAAGAGGTGATTTTGGATCTCAGAAGGCTGGGAAACCATATTTTCTTCTACATAATAACAAGAAAAAAGATCTTTGTATAGTAAAATTAAAGAGGTTTAATGTATGGGGACTCTCCAGGGCACCAGGGGAAGGCTCAGGTAGTTCTTTCTTACTTTGTACCTTGGCGAATGTGAGTGGGAGTGAAAGCAGTTAATTACTGCTCCTGCCTGGGCCATACTAAATTGATTAGCTGCCACATCATGGTGGTAACAGCTCTCCTGTTGCTTTATTAGTTTCATTCCATGGACATGAGGTATTTCTTCTGTGGGACTGCACAAGCAGCCAATGGTTAGCAGGGCTCTTAATGGCATCCTTTACCTCTGGTCCCAAGTGACTCGTTGATATGAACTGTATAGATAACAGTCAGTAAGAAGAAATTATCAATCATGTGTGCCTCTTTCTCTTGAGGAAACGCACCTTTTTTTTTCTCTCCTATACATTATGATGGCATCATTTTTCCTCAAATTTGCTGTTTGGAATTGGATACCTCGGCTTTTTCAGGGAGTCCCCCTGAGTTGGTGTCCTGTTGCCTAATGTCATGGGAACTTTATCCTTTTCTATCTTGGATGATTTTTTAGGGACACGTCTCATCTCCTCTTGTAGACAATGATGCCCTAGCAGGTAGGATTTATATCTGGTTCCCACCTAGACTTTCCCAGTACTTTGCACACAATGTTGCTTATTAAATGTTTATTTTATGAGTTAATTTATCTTTTATTTATGATGTAACCAACACCCATAATTTTAGGCTATATCAGGAATTATGTGGGTGCTAGGAACTAAGAATCCAATTTATTACCAGTTCAACATCAAAGGCTCCACAAAGTCAGGAGGGACCCAAGCACTTCTTCTGGTTTTCTCTGCTTCCTTCTTTAGGCACACAGGACCACTACCTGAGTTCCAGCAGGGGTGTCTAAGATTCAGGGGAGTGGACGGAGAAAGGCAAGAGCTAGAAGGACTCTTTGTTAAAACCATCCAATCCCCCTTTTTAAGGATGTTCAGGGACTCCTAGTTCAATTAAAGACTTCTATTTAAATTTTACTTTATAGCTTCTAACTTCAAGAGAGGCTGGAGAATAAAGCTATTTAGTGTGCTGCTCTTTCTCCTAAAAAAAAAAAATGGGTGATGTTTCCCAGGGAGGAGAGGAGAAAGGAAATCGAGTGAGCAGCTTACAATGTTTGCCATAAAGGGTCTTGACATTATCCATCAGTATTATCTATGCTTCCCTCATTTAAAAAATTTCTCAAAGTCTCTAGTAAATTATTGGAATCTAGCCAGCCTCCAACCTCTATCTCCCAGGATAGCAATGTAATATAATCTAGTCTGTTCAACTCCTTGCTCTCCCGTCAAGTGAGCTTCATTTGCTTCCCTTATCTCTAAGGGGTGTGCCACCGTCTGATGTTTCCTGCTTTTGACAAAATG
Organism: Mus caroli; assembly: GCF_978045245.1. NCBI lineage: Eukaryota > Metazoa > Chordata > Mammalia > Rodentia > Muridae > Mus > Mus caroli. The sequence goes on along the minus strand of NW_028227263.1, from coordinate 81,425,956 downwards.
TCCAGTGTGGCATCACCAGACTAGATGAGAGATGGAAGAGTGGGGTCAGGCATACCATCACTTGGTGATTATGTTTGCTCCCTGCAGATATTACAGGATTTAGATAAAGTTCTGATACACTCAGCAGCAGCTATTTGAAGCTCAGTACAGGGATGGGAGGGTCCTAATGATCAGATGGATGCTGTCATTGACAAAGTATCAAATTTCTGAAAGGATGGTAAAAGAGGCATTTCTCCTGTGCTTGTGCCTACGCTTAGCTTACCTCTTCCAATCTGCGACTCCCCCAGGGAAAGTGTCTGGGTAACAGGAGAAGTGATTCAGGTTAGCAAGTCTTCATCTTTTTTGTCCACTCAACGCTCGCTGGACACAAACGATTGGCTAGGTGTTGCATCTATTGTCAGGTACAAAAGGGACTTGCTGTACATATACTTCTCATTTTGGCATTAAAGATACATTGAGGAGCCAAAATGAACAGCAGGGTGCTAAGAAGAGATGCTGAAATCAGCTTCCACAGACCAATAATCCCAGGAAGCCTGGCATTGCATCTAAGCTTGGGTATTTTATAATTCTCTTTTAGCCGCACAAAATTAAATTAATTAATACTGAGGAGACTCAGATGTGGACTGTTAATGTGGGGCTTCTGATGCATTCACATTAGATAGATGTTCTCTATGAATAAAGACAGAAGCAGAATCAGTCTCTAGTATGGACCAACCTTGAAGGTGTGGACAGTCAGCTACTCAGGATAAGGCTATAAGGGAGACCCAGCGGCAATGAGATGACTGGAAATTCCATGAGAATCTCCCACTGTGAAGGTAGCAACTTCCATCAGAACCACAGAGAATGAAATTGAAAACACAAATCTAGATCTAGAAAGCACTCACTGTTAATCGTTCAAGACTGGGTCACTGGGGTTGAGGGCAAAAGCACTGGCTTGTCAGAAATTTCAATTAGCTAATTGATACGAGTGAAGGTCATGAATTTTTCTGCTGCCCAGGCCAGGACATAAGTGTGCTTGCAAGAAGATGCTTATCCCAGAGCAGCTGGGGTGCTGGGCCCCCGGGGACTGCAGGGTGTTTAATTTAGAGATCATGTCACTGTCCTGTGCTGTTGACCTTGTAATGTCAGTTGGCCTGGTATGCTTGTCTTGTTCCTCTTAGTTGGATAAATAATATATAATTCTGGAGGTGTACACATGCAGTGTACTCTTATGTAAGTTTTGTTTAAATATAACTGCATGTTGTCCTGTGCATGTTCTGTTAATTTTTGAAAGACTTAAAGGAATTTTATGTACAAAAATATCCGGCTGATTTGGCAGAATGATGATTGGCTTCAGTGCTTAGGCCGGCTTTGTTGATTATATTTGCAGCTCTCCCTTGCTTGATTCGAAAGGTTTGAGGTGGTCAATTGCATCAAATCTGCTTTGAAGCAGTCACAGAAAGTTGGCTAGCTGGATATATATGATACTTAATATTAAACGTATGAACTAACTGAAGAGTACGTGAAGAATGGTTCTGGGTTTGATACAAATCATAAAATTCTAAGTAGAATAAGATGCCCGTGACGCTTAAATATTTAAGGGAAACAAGATTCTCATGTTGAATTTTACTAGTATAATATTAAAATATGTAGTTAGAAAGGTTCTCCTAGGGCTGGCGAGATGGCTCTGCGGCTAAGAGCACTGACTGCTCTTTCAAAGGTCCTGAGATCAAATTCCAGCAACCATATGGTGGCTCACAACCATCCATGGTGAGATCTGACACCCTCTTCTGATGTGTCAGAAGACAGCTACAATGTACTTATGTATAATAGTTAATAAATCTTTGGGCCAGAGCGTGCAGGGACTAAGTGAGAGAGGCTGACCGGAGTCAGCAGAGGTCCTAAATACAATTCCCAACAACCACATGAAGGCTCACAACTATCTGTACAGCTACAGTGTACTCATATACAATAAATAAATAAATAAATAAATAAATAAATAAATAAATAAATAAATAAATAAATATTTTTTAAAAAGAAAGATTCTTTTAACCTAACAGCAGCCAGACTGGATGGAGGGTCAGCTCCCCCAAGAAGATTACAACCTGGAAGTTGACCATGGCAAACAGCGACACTGCCATTGCTGGGACTCAGGAAGAATAATACACAGTTAAAACCAGTAATACTGAAAAGTCACAGTTGTATCTATTGATGAGAGAAAAAAGTAACATTAGAAACAGCAAAGACAGAGAAATAGCCAAATAGAGGCATCAAACCTACCCATTCCCTCAAAGGTCTGCCTTGGTTCTTAATCCGATTCACACTCTCCAGCCTTAAAAATGTAAGCATGCAGCCAGCCCTACAGTATGGTTGCCCTGCCTTGAAGCAATCTCAGTAGAGTATCAAGGTTTCATATCTGTCTGCAGCCTGGTACCCTGTGATTTTCATTTTATGATTCTCCAGCCCCAGCCTTGAGCTTAGCATGCTGTTCTCTGCCTGTACCCTTTCAATGTTTGCAGATGGCATACACATGTGAAAATATATGTCATTTTTCTCTCTGCATTTGACTTATAGCACTTGGCATAATCTTCTAGTTACTAGAAATTTGCTAAAATGTAGGGTTTTTTCCCCTTTGATTTTTATTTCATGACATTGATTTAGGCCAAGATGGTTTTAGATGTAATCCCAAAAGTTTAGGCAATAAAATAAAAAAAATAAAAAATAAAAATATATTAAAATTTTACACACATCACCACCACCACCCCAAAAAGAACAGGAGGATGAACGGAGAGGGAGACACAGTTCCCTAGTACGATAGCCACTGATAAGACTTCCCATGATCCCTGTAGGCAACCCTAAGGAAACTCAGTGTGGATCGTAAAAAAAAGATGTGAGATTTGGTAGTTAGTTGGGGAGAGAAAGGGGGTCGTCAGGAGTATGTGTGGGGTGAGGGTAATGTGAAAAATGGAATTACAATCCACTACACACAGATATGAAAATGTAATAGTGAAGCCCAAAATTAATATTTGCAAAAAATATTTGTAATCAATATATGCTAATAAGAGCTGGAGAGATTTCTCAGTGGTTAAGAGCACACAGTGCTCTTGCAGAGAACCTGCGTTTGATTTTCAGCACCCTGCTTAGGAAGCTTCAGGAGACGCTAACACTGCTGGCTGCTGCAGGCACTGCATTTACACGAATGCACACAGCCGTGTTCATACACATTAAAATACTAAGATAAGTCTGTAAGATATATGATAATGAAGGGATTTAACGATTAAAAAGATAACCTGTGGTCTAAGTGAAATGTTTTGAGGGTGTTGTTGTGTTGGTTTGTTGTTGTTGTTGTTGTTTAACAGCATAGCAAAAGCACAGGCACTAAGAACAGTTAATACAAGGGACCTCATGAAACTGAAAAGCTTTCATATGACAAAGGACACCATCGTCTGGACAAAGTGGCAGGCTACAGAATGCGAAAATGTTTTTACCAATTACACATCCAGTAGAGCATTAATATCTAAAGTGTATAAAGAACCAAAAACCAAAAACCGAAAAACCCTTAACGTCCAAAAAAAAAAAAAACCTCAATTACAAAATGGGGTACAGATCTGAACAGAGTACTCTCAAGAGAGGAAACTCCCTTGGTTGAGAAGCACTTAAAGGAAGATTGGAAACATCCTTACCCATCATGGAAATGCAAAGCAAAACATCAAAGTAAAATAATACTTCTTGTCTTATGTTAATCTGAGTCCCCAAAATTGCAGGAGAATCTGCCCGTCTCCACAACACTGAGGGAACCTTGCCTCTAGTTGGTTTTGATTGGTAAAGAAAGTTGCTGGGCAGAGAGACAGAGGCAGAACTTTTAGGATTCTTGGGCAAGGGACCGAGGAAGAAGGAGAGAGGCCCACCATGCCTGAGAGGTGCAGAAGATAGAGAGCATAGCTGTCATGTAAGACCCGAGGATCATGGCCCAAGAGGACTGCACATCTGGGTCTAGGGCAGCCAAGATGGAGTATAGGCTTTAGTATGTAATAACTTGGGAATATTGGAGGATGTAGTTTAGCCATGTGGAGGTTAGGAAGTGGCCCATCCATTGAGCTATTTTAGGCATATCAAAATACAAAGGCTGTGTGCATGAGTCTCTCATTCAGGAACATAATGAATTGCAGTGGGTAGCAGGAACACACCCCCTCTGCTGGGATCGTTTGTGTAGCGCCAACTGAGTATAGCTACACTTGGAAATTTTATCTTAGACAAGCTAGAATGGCCAAGAAATTGCAGTTTATGCTGGTGTGAATGTTGGGGAATAGGGGAACATTCATCCTTTGCTGGAGGAGTACAAACTTGTACAGCCACTCTGGAAATCAATGTGACCATTCTTCAGGAAGCTAGAAATAGCTGTGAATAGCATCTATATTAAGATGCAGCTATACCATTCTTAGGTATATACCCAAGGTAGATTTTACCTACTATAGAAACTTGTTCAAACATTTCGTTGCTGTTCTATCCACAGTGGCCAGAAATTGGATACAGGTTAGATGTCCCTCAGTGGGGGAATGGGTAAAGAATATGTGGTACATTTATATAATGGAATACTACTCATCTGTTAAAAGATGAAATCATAAAATTTGTAGGTAAATGGATGGAGCTAGAAAAAATTATCCTGAGTGAGGTAATCCAGAAACAAAAAGATAAATTTGGTATGCATTCCCTCATATGTAGATGTTAGTTGTTAAGTCTGCTGCAATAAGCAAGCTAAAATCTATGCAACCACAAAGGTTAGAGGTTAAGGGACTGGAGGGAAGGGATGGACTTCCCTAAGAAGGGGAAATAGACTAGATATTCATGGATTGGTGAGACTAAATAGGGGGATCAAATGGGGATGGGGTAAAAAAGGGATTAGGGAGGAAGTAGAAACAGCTAAAGTTAAGGGCATTTGAGGGGTTGTATAGAAACCTAATACAGTAGAGACTTCTAAAACATATGCACATATGAAGGTGATCTAAATGGAATCACCAAATAACAGAGGAGACAGAGCCCCAACTGGACATCTCTCACTACCAAATGAAGCCTCCTGTTCCAGGAATAGTTGTTTGTCAAAGGGATTTCATGGGGAGCCCCCAAATAACTCAGGGTGTTGTCAAGGCTATTGGTTGCTTTCCACAAACTGATGGTAATGTCCTACTGCTGAAGAGAACACCTATTCAACTCAACTCATTGAACATGGAGAAGTTGGACTGGTGCCTACCTAGAACCCTTATCCTTCATGACTAATGTTCCTGGTACTGGAAGGTACTCTGTATGCTACCGAAGGAGAAATGTAAACACCAACTCAGCCACAAAACTTTCAATCTATAGTGGTGACCTGCATGTGAGATATGCTCATGCATTAGTAGTCCAAAGCTTGCAGGAGTGACTAACCACTATCTGATTGGATTTAAGGCTCAGTACTTGAGATAGAACCCTTCCCTGACTCTGCTCAGGTGGCCAAGAACCTACGACTAGATAGGCCAGGGATCCAGAGGAAAATAAAATATTACTGTTCTGATAAAGGAATGTAGCAACAAAATGACTCCTAATGATGTTCTGCTACACTCGCTGATCAGTGTCTTGCTCAGTCTTCCTCAGAGAAGCTTCCTTCTTCTGCAGATGGGAACAGATACAGAGACCCCCAGCTGAACAAGGTGCAGAGAGGGTTAGACCTTGGACTACTCAGTCCTAATTGGGATATGTCCATCAAATCTCTCACTTTACCATTCAGAGGCCCTTGTGGAAGAGGAGGAGGAAAGACAGTAAAAGTCAGAGGGGATGGAAGACACCAAGGGACCAAGGCCTTCTAGATACAACAGGGCTGATTCACATGTGAACTCACAGAGACTGAACCAGCATGCACAGGGTCCCTCCCAGTGCTGAGAGGAGAAATGGACACAAGGTCCCATTCCAATTGGTGACTACTCACAAATGAAAACTTAGGTTTTTTTTCCAATGGCGTCTCACTGGATATGCTAACGACACTGAAGATCAGACCCCATGCCCAGCAGTAGATGGCCAACACAAGAGACTCAATGGTATTTTTGGAGGTGTTTTCTTTGTTGTTTTAAAATTTATCCTACAGGGATTTTACTTATATATTATGGTCTCCAATTTTATGTGAGTTCTGTGCATATGAACATGTGTGTCTTTGTGTATATATATGTGTGTACACACACACACACAGAGAGAGAAACATTGTATTATATCATTCCTCAATATTTTCAGGCTCTTAAATTCTTTCCATCCCCTAAGTGTCTGATAAGAGATTGATATCCACAATATGCAAGGAACCCAAGCTATTGGATAGAAATAAAACAAGTAATTTTCTTAAGAAGCAGACAAAGGTCCCGAGCAGACATTTTTGAAAGGGGCATATGTGAATGGCTAAGCACACATGAGAAAAAGTCAACAGCACTAATTATGGGAAGGGCAAGTGAGACCATGACAGGATGGCCAGTCTAAAAGGGATGCCAATCTAAATAAACATCACAGAACAATTCTATCTGCAAAGCACCACAGTAGCACATACATGCTACATACATACGTGTGTGTGTGTGTGTGTGTGTGTGTGTGTGTGTGTGTGTGTATACAGGTCAAACAGCAGCTGACAGGATTTGGTTCTCTCCTGCCATGCAGGTCCTGGGATCAATGTCAGATTGTCACACTTGGCAGCAAGTTCTCTTCTCTGCTGAGCCATCTCACCTGACTAGTGTGGGTCTCGGCAGTCTTTTACAAGACTTACCATGAGATTATTGTGTGGAAGAACTCCCTCTTCATGATCTCTCAGTTCACTTTGCTGTTCTGCTCTTGTTAGCAGTGACACCAGTGATCTTATTTTGATTATAACCACTTTCACAAAGACAAAAATAACCAAGATTAGAGAGAAAAAGAAGCTCTCCTAACCTGTTAATGGGAATTTGAATTAATAAAGTTATAATGGAAAATGAATCAAGCGAAAATAGAAGTGCTGTAGGATCCAGCAGCCCCTTGCTTCGGGTATTTATTTACCCAGACGTTCTGAAGTTCTTGGGTAGGGTACCTGTGCACACGTGTTCACCATGTCACTCTTTAGAACAGTTATGGAAATACATTGAGGATCAATGGATGAACGAATAGAGAAAGTTTAGTGTAAATACACAACAGTAAGATAGTCATCTCTTATAAGGAAGAGAGTCGTCTATGTTTCTGGCACTGTGATGGCTATCTTGGTTGTCAGCCTGACTACATTTGGAATTAACCAAAACCCAAGCAACGGGGCACACCTGTGAGGGAATGATGTTTTTCTTACTTGAAGTAGGAATATCAAATTTTAATCTGGATCTTTTGAGGTAGGAAGATATACCTTTAATCTAGGCCACACCTTCTGCTGGCAGCCTAGATAAAGGGCACGGAAGAAGGAAGCTTACTCTCTTTGCCTGCCTGCTCTCACTGAATGATTGCATACATGAAGCCCAGCTAAGACCTCTCTTCATTTGTGCCATATGAAAGAAGGTGCAAATAATCTTAAGGATTCCATCACTAACAAGATTCATTGCCTAATTTTAGCTGAAGTTTTGACTAGAGACATTTTTATGTCTAAGCCAGTTATTGGGCTGTTCCTATGTCAAGGAATCAGCAGATCATGTTACCTGTCCTGCTTGATCTTCTTGAATTTTTCTTTTCTGTAGCCAGGATCTTCAAGGGGTCTTCCCCTATCATATCTGATCCATGTCATTCTGGAAGGGGTTTAAAGCCCTTTCTCCTTTTCTCTCAACATAAATACAGAGCTTTCTCCCAAAATAGCATATCCTTAGTCCAGTAACCAGTAATCATTAAAGGTATAGTTTGACCTCTCTTCAAGAAGAGCTTTAATATCATAAATACCACCAAAATTATAATCATCTTTTTTTGATAATTAAAACTCCTCAAAGCAATTAAAACAATCTAAACAAATATAATCTGGCTAGATAGTGTTCCCTACCATCTCCTATTTTGTTCTTAAATGATGAATTTTTAGTAGTGAGGTCAAGGCCTAAGTTTCTCCTGTCTGAGATGGGTTAGGGTCCCTATTGACCTATAATTTAAGATCAAAAGCCTCGATTATTTGTTCATCTAAGTATACTTAAATCCTCCCTTCTATGGAGATTAATATATCTGTCACCTTCTCTTTATGTAACTTGAATTGACATGAGCTTCTATTATTTGTTTGAGGTAAGTTTTTCCTACTTATCCCTTGCTCTTTGACCTATAATTTAAGATCAGAAATCTCAAAATATTTATTCATCTATGTATTTAACTTTAATTAAATTCCCCTCTATTTACTATATAAATCTATTTCCAGACTCTATTTTTGTCATACCAGACTAAGCAATCCCAGAAATTCCATGTAGACAGTGTTCAAAGATTTTGAGTATTTGCCCTGGCAAGACTTTTAAATTTCTTTTAATGCATTTTTCTCATTCCTTCTATTCTCTCTCCCTGCCTTTATTTCCTACATTTGAGATCAAAGGCCTGGATTTCTTTATTCCATGTATACTTAAAAACAATTAAACAATTACCATTATACTCCCTTCTACCCTTAAAAACAATTAAATCAAAATTTAATTATCTCTATCCTTTATTATTTGGTTATGGGAGGCAGGCAGCTTCTATTGTTTGCTTGTCTCTGCCTTCCTCTGAGCAGCCTGTCTCTGTGCACAGCAGGGGCTCCAAGCAGCTCTGAGCTCAAGCTTTTTGTGTAGTTCCAAACCCTGGGAAGAAATCTCCATGTGGCTCAGGCAAAATCTGTAGCCTGATTAGAAGCCAATTTTCCTCTCCCCCTACTCTTATATCATGGCACGTGTGTATTCCATCCAAGAATCTCTAAATGATTTTTAATAGTGAAGTCTTGCCCCGACATTGGGTGGCATCTGTAGCAGTGAATTAGTAGAACTGCTCTGGCTCCCAGCAGGTTGTGTACACTGCACCTGCCCAAGGGCTCTCTGGATTCCTGAATGAAACTCTCTCTCTCTCTCTCTCTCTCTCTCTCTCTCTCTCTCTCTCTCTCTCTCTCTCTCTCTCTCACACACACACACACACACACACACACACACACACACACACCAGCTAATTTTGATATGCTTTGATTAGCTCAAAGCTGGGCTAGCATACATTCTCCCCTCCAACTTTCCTAAGTCAACTTGCTAAATCAACATTTCATCTCTACTACCCCAGACCCAATGGGGGAGTGGCCCCTAGGGCCATTTTCTTGAATTCTTACATGGCTGGTTGCTTTCTTTCTGCAGCTCTTACATCTAATCCCTCTGTTTCTTTTCCCTTCCTGGTGATTCTCCTCCTCCCTCCCTCAGTTCCTTGCCCCCACAATTGAAAAATCCTGCCTCTTTCACCCTGCCCAGCCATTGACTGTTGGCAACTTTATTTCCCAATCAGAGCCAACTTAAGGCAGGCTTCCTTTAGTGTCTGAAATTGCAGATTCCTGTGTGATCCTGGGAGCCAAATTAAGACAAAAATTAGACCCAGTCCCCAACATCTACCCTCAGTAGAAGATGTACTCCTACTCCAAGCCCCTGAAATATTGTCATTTCTGCCTTTGACTGAGGAAATTAATCTTCATTGTCTGGTAAACCAGCAGTGAGCTCCAAGGAAAATACCAGACAAGACAATACTGATGTCACTCAGGGTCCACCAATATAGTTGTCTCTAGACCTATAACCCAGCATATGGCTAAGCAGGCTCCTAGAGGGGAGGAAGAAAGTGTAGCCCATGAGGAGGTGTGCTCCACTACTAAAGAGCTTAATGAGTTTGCTAATTCATTTAAGCAGAAGTCTGGAGAATATGTGTGGTAGTGGATTTTAAGGGTGTGGGATAATGGTAGAAGGAACATAAAACTAGGTCAGGCTGAGTGTGTTGATATGGACCTACTGAGTGAAGATTCTAGGTTTACTATGGAAGCTTGCACAGTTAAAAAAAAAAAGATGTCAATAATTTTGATTGAATGGTTGGCTGAAGCATTTTTCAAAAGATGGCCTACTGACAATGAGTTGGAGATGCCTGATATCCCTTGGCTTGATGTTGATGAAGGGATTTTAAGGCTCAGGGAAATTCCAATGTTGGAGTGGGTACATTGTGTAAAACCTAATCCTCCACAATGGAAAGGCCCAAAAGACAAACCCTTCACTAATCCAGACCTTAGGGGTCAGTGATCCTGCTTCTCAGTTGAATAGATTAAATGCAATGGGTTTAATTGGGGCCAGGTGGCAGCACTAAATTGCCAAGGGCAAGGTGATCTTGGTTATCATAATGGCTGTATGGTCACGGATGTAGAAAGAGCATGATTGTGAAATTGGTGAGAGAGACATCTGCGGAAGAAGTATGTGTATCTCTCCGAATGGGTGAAGGGTGTGAAGAGACTTATGTCCCATGTAAATGCTCATCAAAAGATGACCTCAACAGAGGAGCAAAGAGTTCAATAATCAAGTAGATGAGATGACCCATTGTGTGAACACTCAGCCTTTTCCCCCAGCTATGCCCATCATTGTTCAATGGGCCAATGAACAAAGTGGCTATGGTGACAGGGATGTAGACCATGTATGGGCATGAGACCATGGACTTCCCCTCATCAAGGCTGTTCTGGTTACAGCTGCAGCTGAGTCCAGATCTGCCAACAAGAGACCAACATTAAGACCCAGATTTGGTACCATTTCTCTGGGTGACCAGCTAGTGACCTGGTGGTAGGTTGGCTTCATTGGACTGTTTCCTTCACTTTGTCCTTACTAGAGGAGATACTAATTCTGGTTGTGTATTCGCCTTTCCTGCACATAATGCTTCTGTCAACACTACCAACTGTGGACTTATAGAATGCCTTATCCACTCTCATGGTATCCCATACAGTATTCCTTGTGACCGAGGAACTCACTGCACAGCCAAAGAAGTATGACAGTTGGCCACAATCATGGATTCCACTGGTCTTATGTTCCTCACCATCCTGAAGCAGCTGGTCTGATAGCAAGATGGAATGGTCTTTTGTGGACATAGTTATGGTGCCAATTAGGTGGTGGTAGGATGGAGCCCTGGGGCAGGGTTCTCCAGAAGGTAATATATGCTTTGAATCAATGTCCAATATATGGCACTGTTTCTTCCTTAGCCAGGATCCACAGGTCCAGGAATTAAGGGGTGGAAAGGGAATAGTTCCACTCATTATCTCTTCTAGAGGCCCACTAGGAAAGTTTTTGCTTCCTGTTCCTTTGATCTTAAGTTTTGCAGCCTAGAAGTTTTGATTCCAGATGTGGGAGTGTTTCAGCCACAACAAACATTCCATTGAACTGGAATCTCAGACTTCCCCCTGGCCACTTCCTCCTGCCCTTAAACCAACAGGCTAAGAAAGGAATAACAGTGTTAGGAGGGGTGATTGATGCATAATATCATGGAGAACTGGATTGCTTCTCCACCAATGCAGGTAAGAAAAATTATAACCAGGTATCAGAGACCTTTTAGGGCATCTCTTGGTGCTGCCATGTTCTATGATTAAAGTCAATGGAAACTACAACTTAATCTAGGCAGGATGAAAAAGGGCACAGACCTATTAGGAATAAAGGTATGGGTCACTCCTCCAGGAAAAGAGTCAAGATCTGCTGAGGTCTTTGCTGAGGGTGGAGGAAGTACATAATGGGTAATAGAGGAAGTAACAACTAAGTCCACAGGACCAGTCACAGAAATGAGGATAGCAATTGACATGAGTGCATCTATCATATTTGTTAAAATGTGCTTGTAGAGTTATTTATGTTTTCTTTCCTCAATTTCTTTATAATGTAATATAACATCAATTAGTACATCATTAGTCATCATATTTAAGTTTGAGATACAAAAAGAATGTCCATCAAGGTTCACTGCCACCTTGTCTAAAATTTATAATGTGTATAATTGGTTGTACACGATAGTTATATCATGTTAGGTATAATCATGGACTGGTTATTGTTTTCATTTGGAACTTAAGCATGGCATAAGGAGATATGATTGTGTGTCAAGTTGACAAGAGATAGACTTATGGTGGCTATTCTCAGTCGTCAACTTGACTATATCTGAAATTAACTAAAACCAAAGTGGCTGGATACAACTATGAGGGTTTTTTTTTTCTTAATTAAATCATTTGTAGTGGGAAGACCCACTTTTAATCTAAATTGTTTGAGCTGGGAAGACATATCTTTAATCCAGATCTTTTGAGGTGGGAAGATTCACCTTCAATCAGGGCCACACCTGCTGGCAGCCTATAGAAAGGGCATGGAAGAAGAAAACTTGCTCTCTTCGCCTGCTTGCTCTCACTTTTGCTGGCAAGCCACTGGCATTAGAGACTAATTCTTTGGGATTATGGTGTGTACTGAAGACAAGCTGTGACATCCAGCCTCGTCAATTGAACAACTACTGGATTCTTAGACAGTCATTGTTGAACTTGCTGGACCACAGCCTGTAAACCACTCTAATAAATTCCCTTTCTGCACACACACACACACACACACACACACACACACACACACACACACACACATTCATTTTATAAGTTCTGTTTCTCTAGAGAACTCTGACTACTACAGGCACCCTTCACATGCCAATTCTTTCAGGGTATTCAAAGCTCTGGAAGAATGGTATCTGTGTTCCCTACAGAAAGCCACTCTGTCCAGAGAAGGACCCTGGGTTCTAGTGTTGGATTCAATGTCAATCAGGGCTAAGGATAACTTCATAAATGTTCACATTAGGTGCCATGGGAGCAAAATGAGTAAGGCCAGCTATGCACCCGTTACAGAATAAATACATCCTAAGTTTACCGAGTGAGGATCCCCAAGGCCTCCTGTTATCACCATATTCATCACCCTGAAACCTGATGGGTTCTAATCCACTGTCCCCATAGCAGAGAGGTTTGTGGGGAAATGGAAACTGTTTCCAATCCCATTATTGTAATTCTCCATGCATAAGACAGACTGATACACAGGTCAAAGGCACTGCATGAAAGCCAACAGCATTAAGAAGACCACAGAGTAAAGACAGTGGGCTTGGTAAACTACACCACACATAGGAGCTGACCACCAGGCCACACACATGAGGCAGGCAGTACAACAGTGGCTGTCAGGGGAGGGTCTATCAGAAGGGGGCCTGTTAATGAGTAGAGTGTCCCTTTGGGAAAACAGAACCTTCTGGAGAAGGATGTTGTTATCATTGTAATATGAATTGTCTCCCACGGGGCCACTGATAAAGATTTGGCCCCTGATGGTTGTACTATTTGGGGTCCTGGAAACTTAGGGGGAGGGGGGCCCAGCTGAATGAGTAGGTCACTGGGGACCATGTTCTTGGGAACTGTCCCCTGCCCTATCCTGACACTCTCCTTCTCTGTACCATGGAGTGATCAGCATGTACCACAGGCTTCAGCTGCCATGATATTCTGCCTGGAACCTGAAGTCCCAAGGGCTATGGACCAGAACTTCTGAAACCAGAAGTCAAAATAAGTCTTTACCTCTGAAGTTGTTTTGTCAAGTCAATTCACATAATGGTGATGATTGACAAACATACTAGATATGCGTAATGCCACTGAATTGTGCCTAAAATAGTAGTTAGCTGTTAAGGTGTGTGTGTGTGTGTGTGTGTTTGTGTGTGTGTATGTTTGTTTGTGTGTGTGTGTGTGTGTGTGTGTGTGTAGTCATGTCTATAAACTGAACAGCTCATCTCAGGGGAAATGTGCCTTGACAAAAAGATGATTCTATTGAGAATTCTCAATGACTTGGATTACTGCAGCCACAAAAATAAGATTGGTTACTAAGAAGAAGGCTCAAGTTGGGCGGGGAGTCGGCAGACACCCCCAAGGTCCCCTAGAGGACTCTCCATGCAATCTTAGGACCACCAGTGAGTGGAACACAACTTCTGTTCCAATCCAATCGTGTGGGACCTGAGACAGCATTAGAGAAGCAGGAAACCTGGCCTGACCAGGGTCATAAGCCCCTTCCGGTCAGCGCCAGCACTAGGTCACCTGGGCGCAGAGTAGGCAGACACCCCCAAGATCCCTAGAGGACAGCTTCTGAGACAGACCCTGTTTTGGGCTCCAGACATCTGGGCACCTTCCTTGCCAGAGGAGTGGTGTCTGCCCTGCCTGGGAGGGCTTTGCCGGAGCACCTGGGGGAGCCATCTTGGTTCCCGGATCCCTCTGAGACTAGTCTGCACAGGTGAAAGTATGGACTACAGAAGCTAACAGCTTCTGTGACAGGCTGAAGCAACACAGCTTCTGGGACAGATCCTGTTTCAGGCCTTCATCTTCTGCCAGGAGGGAGGTCCGAATGCCCAATATCTGTGCACCTTCCCTGTAAGAGGAGAGCTTGTCTGCAGAGTGTGCTCTGACCACTGAAACTCAGAGGAGAGAGCTAGTCTCCCAGGTCTGCTGATAGAGGCTAACAGAATCACGAGAGGAACAATCTCTAACCAGAGACAACTGTAACAACTAACTCCAGAGATTACCAGATGGTGAAAGGCAAACAGTAAGAATCTTACTAACAGAAACCAAGACCACTCACCATCATCAGAATGCATCACTCCCACCTCGCCCAGTCCTGGGCACCCCAACACACCCAGAAAGCTAGACCCGGATTTAAAAGCATATCTCATGATGATGGTAGGTGACATCAAGAAGGACTTTAATAACTTGCTTAAAGAAATACAGGAGAACACTGCTAAAGAGTTACAAGTCCTTAAAGAAAAACAGGAAAACACAATCAAACAGGTAGAAGTTCTTAAAGAAAAACAGGAAAACACATCCAAACAGGTGATGGAAATGAACAAAACAATACTAGACCTAAAAAGGGAAGTAGATATAATAAAGAAAAACGCAAAGTGAGGCAACACTGGAGGTAGAAACCCTAGGAAACAAATCTGGAACCATAGATGCGAGCATCAGCAACAGAATACAAGAGATGGAAGAGAGAATCTCAGGTGCAGAAGATTCCATAGAGAACATCGGCACAATAATCAAAGAAAATGCAAAATGCAAAAAGATCCTAACTCAAAACATCCAGGAAATCCAGGACACAATGAGAAGACCAAACCTACAGAAAATAGGAGTAGATGAAAATGAAGATTTTCAACTTAAAGGACCAGCAAATATCTTCAACAAAATTATAGAAGAAAACTTCCCAAACCTAAAGAAAGAGATGCCCATGAACATACAAGAAGCCTACAGAACTCCAAATAGACTGGACCAGAAAAGAAATTCCTCCTGACACATAATAATCAGAACAACAAATGCACTAAATAAAGATAGAATATTAAAAGCAGTAAGGGGAAAGGGTCAAGTAACATATAAAGGCAGGCCTATCAGAATTACACCAGACTTTTCACCAGAGACTATGAAAGCCAGAAGATCCTGGACAGATGTTATACAGACACTAAGAGAACACAAATGCCAGCCCAGGCTACTATACCCAGCCAAACTTTCAATTACCGTAGATGGAGAAACCAAAATATTCCACAACAAAACCAAATTCACACATTATGTTTCCACAAATCCAGCCCTTCAAAGGATACTAACAGAAAAAAAACAATACAAGGACAGAAACCACGCCCTAGAAAAAGCAAGAAAGTAATCCTTCACCAAACCTAAAAGAAGACAGCCACAAGAACAGAATGCCAATGCTAACAACAAAAATAATAGGAAGCAACAATTACTTTTCCTTAATATCTCTAAATATAAATGGACTCAATTCCCCAATAAAAAGACATAGACTAACAGACTGGCTACACAAACAGGACCCAATATTTTGTTGCTTACAGGAAACCCATCTCAGGGAAAAAGACAGACACTACCTCAGAATGAAAGGCTGGAAAACAATTTTGCAAGCAAATGGTCTGAAGAAACAAGCTGGAGTAGCCATTCTAATATTGAATAAAATCGACTTCCAACCCAAAGTTATCAAAAAAGACAAGGAGGGACACTTGATACTCATCAAAGGTAAAATCCTCCAAGAGGAACTCTCAATTCTGAATATCTGTGCTCCAAATGCAAGGGCAGCCACATTCATTAAAGAAACTTTAGTAAAGTTCAAAGCACACATTGCACCTCACACAATAATAGTGGGAGACTTCAACAACCCACTTTCATCAATGGACAGATCATGGAAACAGAAACTAAACAGGGACACAGTGAAACTAACAGAAGTTATGAAACAAATGGATTTAACAAATATCTATAGAACATTTTATCCTAAAACAAAAGAATATACTTTCTTCTCAGCACCTCATGGTATCTTCTCCAAAATTGATCATATAATTGGTCACAAAACAGGCCTCAACAGATACAAAAATATTGAAATTGTCCCATGCATCCTATCAGACCACCATGGACTAAGGCTGATCTTCAATAACAACATAAATAATAGAAACCCAACATTCACGTGGAAAGTGAACAACACCCTTCTCAATGATACCCTGCTCAAGGAAGGAATAAAGAAAGAAATTAAAGACTTTCTAGAGTTTAATGAGAATGAAGCCACAACATACCCAAACTTATGGGACACAATAAAAGCATTTCTAAGAGGAAAACTCATAGCTCTGAGTGCCTCCAAAAAGAAACTAGAGAGAACACACACAAGCAGCTTGACAACACACCTAAAAGCTCTAGAACAAAAGGAAGCAAATTCTCCCAAGAGGAGTAGACATCAGGAAATAATCAAACTCAGGGATGAAATCAACCAAGTGGAAACAAGAAGAACGATTCAAAGAATCAACCAAAGGAGGAGCTGGTTCTTTGAGAAAATCAACAAGATAGATAAACCCTTAGCAAGACTCACTAGAGGGCACAGGGACAAGCATCCTAATTAACAAAATCAGAAATGAAAAGGGAGGTATAACAAGAGATCCTGAAGAAATCCAAAACACCATCAGATCTTTCTACAAAAGGCTATACTCAACAAAACTGGAAAACCTGGACGAAATGGACAAATTTCTAGACAGATACCAGGTACTAAAGTTAAATCAGGATCAGGTTAATGATCTAAACAGTCCTATATCCACTAAAGAAATAGAAGCAGTCATTAATAGTCTCCCAACCAAAATAAGCCCAGGACCAGATGGGTTTAGTGCAGAGTTCTACCAGACCTTCAAAGAAGATCTAATTCCAGTTCTGCACAAACTATTCCACAAAATAGAAGTAGAAGGAACTCTACCCAACTCATTCTATGAAGCCACAATTACTCTGATACCTAAACCACAGAAAGACCCAAGAAAGATAGAGAACTTCAGACCAATTTCCCTTATGAATATCGATGCAAAAATCCTCAATAAAATTCTCGCTAACTGAATCCAAGAACACATCAAAACCATCATCCATCCTGACCAAGTAGGTTTCATTCCAGGGATGCAGGGATGGTTTAATATATGGAAACCCATCAATGTAATCCACTATATAAACAAACTCAAAGACAAAAACCACATGATCATCTCATTAGGTGCAGATAAAGCATTTGACAAAAATCCAATACCTATTCATGATAAAAAGTCTTGGAAAGATCAGGAATTCAAGGCCCATACCTAAACATGATAAAAGCAATCTACAGCAAACCAGTAGCCAACATCAAAGTAAATTGTGAGAAGCTGGAAGCATTCCCACTAAAATCAGGGACTAGACAAGGCTGCCCACTTTCTCCCTACCTATTCAACATTGTACTTGAAGTCCTAGCCAGAGCAATTCGACAACAAAAGGAGATCAAGGGAATACAAATTGGAAAAGAAGAAGTCAAATTATCACTTTTTGCAGATGATATGATAGTATATATAAGTGACCCTAAAAATTCCACCACAGAACTCCTAAACCTGATAAACAGCTTCAGTGAAGTAGCTGGATATAAAATTAACTCAAACAAGTCAATGGCCTTTCTCTACACAAAGGATATACAGGCTGAGAAACAAATTAGGGAAACAACACTCTTCTCAATAGTCACAAATAATATAAAATACCTTGGCCTGACTCTAACTAAGGAACTGAAAGATCTGTATGATAAGAACTTCAACTCTCTGAAGAAAGAAATTAAAGAAGATCTCAGAAGATGGAAAGATCTCCCATGCTCATGGATTGGCAGGATCAATATAGTAAAAATGGCTATCTTGTCAAAAGCAATCTACAGATTCAGTGCAATTCCCATCAAAATTCCAACTCAATTCTTCAACAAATTAGAAAGGGCAATCTGCAAATTGATCTAGAATAACAAAAAACCTAGGATAGCAAAAATTCTTCTCAAGGATAAAAGAACCTCTGGTGGAATCACCATGCCTGATCTAAAGCTGTACTACAGAGCAATTGTGATAAAAACTGCATGGTACTGGTATAGCGACAGACAAGTAGAACAATGGAACAGAATTGAAGACCCAGAAATGAACCCGCACAGCTATGGTCACTTGATCTTTGACAAGGGAGCTAAAACCATCCAGTGGAAAAAAGACAGCATTTTAACAAATGGTGCTGGCACAACTGGCAGTTATCATGTAGAAGAATGCGAATTGATCCATTCCTATCTCCTTGTACTAAGGTCAAATCTAAGTGGATTAAGGAACTCCACATAAAACCAGAGACACTGAAACTTATAGAGGAGAGAGTAGGGAAAACCCTCGAAGATATGGATACAGGGTTAAAATTCCTGAATAGAACAGCAATGGCTTGTGCTGTAAGATCGAGAATTGACAAATGGGACCTCATAAAATTGCAAAGCTTCTGCAAGGCAAAAGACACTGTCAATAAGACAAAAAGGCCACCAACAGATTGGGAAAGTATCTTTACCTATCCCAAATCAGACAAGGGACTAATATCCAATATATATAAAGAACTCAAGAAGGTGGACTCCAGAAAATCAAATAACCCCATTAAAAAATGTGGCTCAGAGCTAAACAAAGAATTCTCACCTGAGGAATATCGAATGGCTGAGAAGTACCTGAAAAAATGTTCAACATCCTTAATCATCAGGGAAATGCAAATCAAAACAACCCTGAGATTCCACCTCATACCAGTCAAAATGGCTAAGATCAAAAATTCAGGTGACAGCAGATGCTGGCGAGGATGTGGAGAAAGAGGAACACTCCTCCATTGTTGGTGGGATTGCAAGCTTGTACAACCACTCTGGAAATCAGTCTGGTGGTTCCTCAGAAAATTGGACATTGTACTACCAGAGGATCCAGCAATACCTCTCCTGGGCATATATCCAGAAGATGTCCCAACCGGTAAAAAGGACACATGCTGCACTATGTTCATAGCAGCCTTATTTATAATAGCCAGAAGCTGGAAAGAACCCAGATGTCCCTCAACAGAGGAATGGATACAGAAAATATGGTACATTTACACAATGGAGTACTACTCAGCTATTAAAAATTATGAATTTATGAATTTCCTAGGCAAATGGACAGACCTGGAGGGCATCATCCTGAGTGAGGTAACCCAGTCACAAAAGAACTCACATGATATGTACTCACTGATAAGTGGCTATTAGCCCAGATACTTAGAATACCCAAGATATAAGATACAATTTGTGAAACTCATGAAACTCAAGAAGAACAAAGACCAAAATGTGGACACTTTGCCACTTCTTAGAATTGGGAACAAAACACCCATGGAAGAAGTTACAGAGACAAAGTTTGGAGCTGAGACAAAAGGAAGGACCATCTAGAGACTGCCATATCCGGGGATCCATCCCATAATCAGCCTCCAAATGCTGACACCATTGCATACACTAGCAAGATTTTACTGAAAGGACCCTGATATAGATGTCTCTTGTGAGACTATGCCGGGGCCTAGTAAACACAGAAGTGGATGCTCACAGTTAGGTATGGATGGATCACAGGGCCCCCAATGGAAGAGCTAGAGAAAGTATCCAAGGAGCTAAAGGGATCTGCAACCCTATAGCTGGAACAACAATATGAACTAGTCAGTACCCTCCGGCAGCTCGTGTCTCTAGCTGCATATGTATCAGAAAATGACCTAGTCAGCCATCAGTGGAAAGTGAGGCCCATTGGTCGTGCAAACTTCATATGCCTCAGTATAGAGGAACGCCAGGGCTAAGAAGTGGGAGTGGGTGGGTAGGAGAGTGGGGAGGGGGAGGGTATGGGGGACTTTTGGGATAGCACTGGAAATGTAAATGAAGAAAATACCTAATAAAAAATTTTAAAAAGAAGAAGGCTCAACTGGAAAGCAAGAGAAACTTTCTACCAAGTAACATATGATTGCCAAATAAAAAGTTCAGTGGATGGATTGAATGGCAGTGGCTAAAACCAAACTGTAGAATAAACCTACTGAACAGGAAAGATGGTGCCGGGGAGAGAGCTCAGTGGATAAGGGCATGTGCTGCCGGACCTGACAACCTGAGTTCAGTCACACATGTGAGAGGAAGGAACTAACTCAGGCCAGTCGTTCACAACCTCCACATGCACAACCCACACACACGCACACACAAACACGCACGCACAAACCCACACAAACAAACACACAGGCACACACCCATGCACACACATACACACACAAACACACACAAACACTCACGCACACACACACACACACACACACACACACGTACACTCTCTTTCTCTCTCAAAATATTTTCAATAGGAAAATCCAAATATGAGAGAGAAGTTAAGAGACAGCATAGATTCTTTATACTCAGCGACTATTAAACAGCATTGCCGAAACAAATCCAATGGGAAACTAATATGTGGAGAGATGAAAACAGGATACTAGGTCTCCATGTCTGGAGGAAAATGGTGTTCAGATAACAAGAATGCACAGTCCGAGAACGGGACAGATATAGACTCTCAAACAAAGAAAGAAACCACAGACCACCAAAGACGAAGGGAATCCTAACAGTTCCTAACTAGCAGAGAATAAGAATCCAAAGAGCGCAGGCTCCTTATTGGCAGTGATGTGCTCAGAGACCAAGAAGCATTGGCTGAAAATTCTCAGGGAATAATTCTAAACTGGGTATGGTCAAAGTGAAGTCACACTGAGGCTTGGGAGCTGACCACTGAACAACCCTGCCTGAGACTTGTGGCAGGTAGGAAGCTAGCCTGGAGAGAGGGAATGAGACACAACAAGCAGGGACTGCTGTGGCTGAACACGGCTGAAGCAGAAAGAGCCCAGAACTCCGGAGAAAATCTGCTAAGCTTTGATGTGTGGGCTCCTTTCCTTCAGCTGGGCATGGTTTAGAGACTTAGCGGTCTCTGTAGTTTTTCTCTGGGTATAATTGAACATTTCTATCTGCAGTAATGAATCCTTGAATTATCCTTGCACAGATATTCCCAAAGGCTGGGTATTAAAGGCTTTCTCTCTAGCCAAGTGGTGGTGGCATACTAGCACTGGAGAGTCAGAGGCAGGCAGATCTCCGAGTTCAAGGCTAGCCTGGGTTACAGAGTGAGTTCTAGGATAGCCAATGCTACACAGAGAAACCCTGTCTTGAAAAGAAAAGAAAAGAAAAGAAAAGAAAAGAAAAGAAAAGAAAAGAAAAGAAAAGAAAAGAAAAGAAAAGAAAAGAAAAGAAAAGAAAAGAGAAAGGCAGCAATGGGGACCATGAACTCAAATCCCTAGAACTGACAACTAAAATAGAACTTGGTTTCATTTTTATCTTTTGATTGTAAGAATAATTTATTGGGTGCACTGTAAGAGAGCAGTGAGCTCTGCATTAGCTACAGTACTGCCTGGGTAACCTTTCCTTCCTACAAATTGTTTAAATGGGGTATTTATTACAGGGATGGCAAGAGTCTAATAGTAATTATATTGTACATAGTCTTTTATTAAATTTAATGTTTAATAACTAACTTATAGCATTGATTGGGTCTACGGAACACAATGCACCTACGATAGAAAATAGCATAAGAACATTAAAAAATGATAAAAATTAAGTAGTAGCATTTGGGAAAGCAGGTAAGAGACTGAGTTAAGTGTGCCTGCCTGTACTTGTGTCCTTCGTAGACACTCACTCCGGCTCATGAGGTAAAGAAATAGCTACAATTTGAAGCAGGGATTTCCACATCTTGGGACACAGCCTATTATCAGGTTATCCAATTAATGCACTGCTCCAAAAATAAGGTTGAATTGGAAATTCTGGGATTCATTGCACATTTAAAAACTCTGAGTTAAGTTGGGGATGTGTGTTCTGGGATGCCATGTGCACCCTCCTTTGAAACATAAAGCCCAATCTCTCTCCCCTTGAGTGGTGTCTGGCTGTCAATGTTTGCTTCTGCGGAAGAAAATGGGGTTATTTAGACTTAGACCTTCTGTGAGGTAGTGGTGGCGCACGCCTTTAATCTCAGCACTTAGGAGGCAGAGGTAGGTGGATTTCTGAGTTCGAGGCCAGCTTGGTCTACAGAGTAAGTTCCAGGTCAGACAGGACTATACAAAGAAACCCTGTCTCAGAGAGAGGGGGGGAAGGGAGGGGGAGGGGGGAGGGAGGGAGGGAGGGAGGGAAGAGAGAGAGAGAGAGAGAGAGAGAGAGAGAGAGAGAGAGAGAGAGAGAGAGAGAGAGAGACTCAGATTTTCTAAATACAGAGATTGAGAGAGAGTTGTATGTATTCACACTAAGGCTTAAACTCACGGATATTCCTGTAGTCTTGGAGACATCATCAAGGTTAATAACCTTACCTTCAGCAGCATTTGCTGCCTGAGAGAGCCCAGTTAACTAACCAATGGGAAAGGGCTTGCAGTTTAAGATTTCTGCTCAGCCAATGAGCTGTGTTCTAAAACAAATAATGTAGAAATGCCCTATGTGATGGTTACTGTTGATCGTCAACTTGGCAGCCGAGAATCACCTGGGGGGACCCCTGTGAGGGGTGATCTACCTGACATCAGCTTCCGGGAATGGCTGTGAGGGATTCCCTTGATTAGTTGAAGCCAGAGGATTGATCCATCCGAAAAGTGGGAGGAACACTTTTAAAAAGTGGAAAAGAGGCTCTGGGACCTCTGACTGCACAAAGTGGAAAGCTAGCTGAGCACCTCTGCTTCTTGGCTGGGAGCACAATGTGACCAGCTAGCTGTCCCAGGCTCCTGCTATCGTGACCTCCACCAGGAGTAGACAGTGAACACAAATAAAATCATCCTGGAGTTGCTTTGGCCAAGACTTTGTATTACCACAGCAGGAAGAGACACTCACACCTGTAAGTATCCTCTCCTGCCTCTGCCATACAGACGGTGCAAGGCTGCCCTCACTTAGTATTTCCAAGAAGCAATAATTTGTTCCCCACGTCAATCCTTTGAAGACAGCGACAATCTTTATTGGGGACTGGAGTAAACACTTGTAATTCGCAGAATCAAGGAAAAGTGGTAGTAAACAGCCTTGTAGTAGACCAGAATGGCAGTACAGCTTGTTTCTTGATAGGTCTCAGAGCATTCTTGCTGACAGATGTCCATTCCTATATCTTAAAGTTATCCGACATCAATGAAGATAACATAACGCAGTTCCAGTTCACATGTCAGAAAGCATCCCCACTAGATGACCCACGAAGAGCAACAGTACTTCTTCTTCTTTATTTCTTTCAGTAGGATACATCTTATGACCACACGGCCTCTGCATGTTGCCAACAGCAGGGATGTGGGTGTTTGTCCTGGGTTCCTGCCCAGAAATCCAACGGTACTTGTATTAGATGGCTCTGAATTATTTATTTCTAGCCCATCCCCCATCTCTCTTTCAGTTAATGTCACAATTCACAGTACCAAACAAGTCTGTGGAAAAGTTTTTAAGCTTGAGCCTCTGCCATTGAACTATATCTTTAGCCCAACATAAAGGCTAGTTTTTCAGGTCTCTTGGAAATATTCTGCCCTGTGCCTTTTTATTTTTTACACCTATTATATTTTGTGTTGTGTGTATGTTTGTATGTTTCTGTGTGTGCACAGATCCACTTATTGGAGGTCAGAGGACAACTTTCTTTTTTATTTAAAAAATATTTTAATTTAAAAAAAAGATTTATTTGTTTTATGTATGTGAGTACCCTGTCGCTGTCTTTAGACACATCAGAGTCAGATTTCATTACAGATGGTTGTGAGCCACCATGTGGTTGCTGGGAATTGAACTCGGGACCACTGGAAGAACAGCTCCTAACCACTGGGCCATTTCTTCAGCCCTCTTCTTTCTTTCTTTCTTTCTTTCTTTCTTTCTTTCTTTCTTTCTTTCTTTCTTTCTTTCTTTCTTTCTTTCTTTCTTCTTCTTCTTCTTCTTCTTCTTCTTCTTCTTCCTCTTCTTCCTCTTCCTCCTCCTTTTCTTCTTCTTCTTCCTCTTCTTCCTCTTCCTCCTCCTTTTCTTCTTCTTCTTCTTCCTCTTCCTCCTCCTTTTCTTCTTCTTCTTCTTCTTCTTCTTCTTCTTCTTCTTCTTCTTCTTCTTCTTCTTCTTCTTCTTCTTTTTCCTCCTCCTCCTCCTCTTCTTCCGCCTCCTCCTCCTCCTCCTCCTCCTCCTCCTCCTCCTCCTCTTCTTCTTCTTCTTCTTCTTCTTCTTCTTCTTCTTCTTCTTCTTCTTCTTCTTCTTCTTCTTCTTCTTCTTTTTATTGATTTCCTTTAAAACCCAATACCAGCCCTTCCTCTCCTCCTAGTACCCCCTCACGCAAGTCCTCCCACCATTTTGCCTTCCCCTTTGATCAGTCCTCCTCTAGGTGTCACACCCCCACACACTCCTTGCCCCCTGGCATTACAAGTCCCCTGTTGGGACTAGGCACATCCTCTCCCACTGAGGCCAGACAAGGCTGTCAGAGGACAACTTTCTGGAGTCAGTTCTCTCTATCTACCAGGTGGTTTGGGGGATCTAGCTCAGGACACCCAGCTTGGCAGCAAGGACCCTTAGCTGCTGAGCCATCTCACTGCCCCTCTGTTTTTGGACACAGTGACAGTGTTCTTTGGTTTGATGTCTTCTCCTTTAGAGACAGAGTTTATTTGCTTTTCTGGGAGACCTCATTGGTTTCACAACTTCCATTGCTTTCCTGGGAAGTATCTTCCTGTGCTCTGCCTGGAAATACATAAAAATATAGATGGATTCTGCCTTTTCTTCTAGTCACTATTCATTGGCTCTAACCAAGCACCATGACCAAGGCAAGTTATAGAGAGAAAGCATTGACCTGGGGACTTGCTTACAGTTTAGGAAGTGAGTCTCTGACATGACAGAAAAGTACAGCAGCAGATGGGCAGGCATGGTGTTAGAGAAAGACCTGGGAGCTTACATCTGGTCTCACAGAGAGCTAACTGGGAATGGTGTGGGCCTCTGTAACCTCGAAGTCGACCCCATGTGACACACCTTCTCCAACAAAGCCTTTCCAAACAGTTCCACTAACTATGAACCAAACCATGCAAACATATGAAACTATGGGGGCCATTCTCATTCAAACCATCCCACTCCACTCTCTGGTCATCACAGGTTTGTGGCCATATCTCAATGCAAAATAGACTTAGTCCAACCTCAAAAGTCCCCGTTCTCTTTCCGTCTCAGCACTGCTTCAAAGTCCCAGGTCTCTTCTGAGACTCAAGGCAATCTCTTCATTGAAACACTGTATAATCAAAAGCAAATTACAAAATTCCAACACTCAGTGGTGCAGACCATACATTCACATTTCAAAAGGAAGGAAAGGAAGTTTAGTGAGAAAATATTTGACCAAAGCAAAACTGAAACCCAACAGGGAAAACCTCCAAATTCTGCAGCTCTAGGTTTGATGTCACAGGGCTTAGGCGGTGCTTCGCTGACTGCAACACACCACTCTCTCTGGGCTTACTCCTTTCCCTCTGTGCACCTCTCCCTGGCAAGCATCCCATGGCTCTGGTGCATCCAACATCCCGGGGGTCCCCAACACAGCAGCTTCACAACCGCTTCTCCAAGCCCCCAGGCAGGGACTCCTCTGCCACACTCCTGGCCTCCATAGCTTTCCTTAACCGCAGAGGGAGTGCCACAGTTCCCCGACTGTATCCTTCATGGCTCTAAAGCCAGAAGCACCTAGGGGAAGCTGCCAAGTCCCGCTGCCAGCTTGAGATAGAGTCTGGCCCCCTCGTTGCTCTTATTGGAATACATTTGCATAAATTTTGGTGTGTTGTTGCTCTTTAGGAACAGATAATGTTTTAGGCCTTTTTTTTTTCTTGTAGCAGGTTTCAGGATTAGCTGGGTGGGCTCTTGCCCTGAAACCCAACACTCCTTTATCCCAATGCATACCAGGCCTTTATTTAAGGGTATCTCTTTCAACATGGGACTTGGCTCTAGCAGAATGTTCCCTGGTGATCTTTTTCTCCTTAGACTGTACACTTGGCATTTCTTTTTTACTTTCCTCTTTCTCTCTCTCTTTCTTTACTCTCTTTCTTTCTTTCTTTCTTTCTTTCTTTCTTTCTTTCTTTCTTTCTTTCTTTCTTTCTTTCTTCCTTCCTTCTTCCCTTCCCTTCCCTTCCCTTCCCTTCCCTTCCCTTCCCTTCCCTTCCCTTCCCTTCCCTTCCCTTCCCTTCCCTTCCCTTCCCTTCCCTTCCCTTCCCTTCCCTTCCCTTCCCTTCCCTTCCCTTCCCTTCCCTTCCCTTCCCTTCCCTTCCCTTCCCTTCCCTTCCCTTCCCTTCCCTTCCCTTCTCCTTCCTTCCTTCCTTCCTTCCTTCCTTCCTTCCTTCCTTCCTTCCTTCCTTCCTTCCTCCTTGTTTGCTGCTCATTTTCATGATAGACCTGCATGAGACGACTTATAACCACAGGACAGATCAACATCACACTGTCTGCAAATCTCCTTCGCCAACAAAACTAGTTCAAAACTCATCAAATCAGCCTCAGGCAGATTCTTAGGACTAGGGCAAAGGCAGCCTTGTCCTTTATCAGTTAAGCATGGTCTCTAGGGGGCTGGAGAGATAGATTAGTGGTTAAGAGCACTGTCTGCTCTTCCTGAGGTCCTGAGTTCAATTCCCAGCAACCACATGGTGACTCATAACCATCTGCAATGGGATATTATATAAAGTAAAGGAATGTTGAAGAAGAAGAAGGGGAAGAGGAGTCTCTAGCTCAGTTGCTAAGGTTGTTCCTCTGAAATGCCCTGAGCTGGTTCTCCACAGCCCTCCCATTAAGCTCCGAGTGGATGACCACTCTTCTGGTCTAAAGTCCCTATGTCTTCTACAACATGGGGGCTTGCTTAAAGTTTCAGAGGATGAGTTCCTCAAACATGGCTGGGTTATAGCAGGAGGCAGGAAGGCAGGTGTTAGAGGGCTAGCTGAGAGCTTCCATCTGATCCACTAGCATGAGGCAGAGATGGAGAGAGAAACATTCAGATGTATGAGCCTATAGAAATTCTTGAAATTTGATTAATATAGTAGATTATGCCACCCACTGTCAAATTCTCAAGGCTGATGAGGTTCTTTTAGAGAAATAGATTACCATTCCAAGCTAAAAAAAAAAAAAAAAAAAAAAAACCCAAAAAACCATAACCGCTGATGGTCATCTCTGTAATTCCTAGTCAATCTTATCTATCTGTTCATATGAGTTTCATGCATGTATCTCTAATGGAATATGATCACCTACACTTGCCATTTCTCTCCTTCCACTCTCTCTGTGTCACCAAAAAGCCCCGCAATCAACTTCATGTCTTTTTTGTTTCTAACTCACCAAGTCCAGATAGTGCGCATCATGTGCCTAAGTGTGGGGCATTTATACTTATTTATTTATTATGGGAATTGTTTATTTTAACTATTTGGAAATATACTTGAACTTATTACACAGGAAGCTATCCCATCTGAGCACATATAAATGCACGCTGCAAACATATTGGAACCCTGTTCAGTATTTAACTTTCAGTGTTTCCATTTTAACACTGCTTTTACATTGTGTTGACCTGTTTCATAAGGGGCACCACACATGCACCACACCTTTTATGTGAAGGTCAAAGAACAAAGTTGAGGAAGTCAGTTCTCTCCTTCTACTAAGTGGATACCAAGGATCAAACTGAGGTCATCAAGATTGTCAGCAAGCCCCTTACCTACCGAGCCAACTCGCCAGCCCGTAACACTGCCTTTAAACTTAAACAAATAGAAGTTATGTACAATACAGCAGTAATTTCAAAGCAAGCCAAATGGCCAGTATAAAAAAAATCATACTCTGTTGTTGAACTGAATGTTAATGATACAAAGTATCCAATGAACGAACAAGAAAATTGAAATAGACAAACAACAAATGCTTGGGATCTGGATACTGTCTTAATTAGGGTTTCCATGGCCGTGAAGACACACCACGATCATGACAACTTTTATAGAAGAAAAACATGTAATGGGGCTGGCTTCCAGTTTTTGAGGTTTAGTCTATTATCGTCATGGCAGGAAGCATGGCAGCATGCAGGCAGACATGGTGCTGGAGAAGGAGCTAAGAGTTCTACATCTTGATCCGCAGGCAGCAGCAGGAGACTGTGTGCCACACTGGGCATAGCTTGAGCATAGGAGACCTCAAAGCACCCCTCCCCCTTCCCATAATGATGCATCTTCTCCAACAAGGTTATACCACCTAATAGTGCCACTCCCTACGGGCAAAGCATTCAAACATACGGTGGTCATCCTATTTGGATACAAACTGTTATAAAAGTGACCTCCAGTGACACGTGGAGAAGAGCTAAGAACCAAGCCCAAAGTTTGACATGTGTCAGGCAAATGCTTTACCACTGAGCTCCACCCCATGACGTTTTTTACGTTTTAAAATTATTATTATTGTTGTTGTCGCTATTGATAGTGTTTTGTTTGTTTTTGAATACAGGGGTCTCAATAATGTGTGGATCTCTATGTAGCTCTGGTTGTCCTGGCACTTATTTTGTAAACCAGGCTGATCTTGAACTCACAGAGATTCATTGGCCTTTGCCCCCACCACACCCAGACTTAAAAATACTTTTTTTTTTAATGACACGGTTTCACTGAACTACCCAGGCTGGCCTTGAACTCGTGATCCTCCTACCTCAGCTTCTGGAGCAGCTAGGATTACAGACCTGCAGCACATGACCGAGCTCTAGAGACTTCTCTAGGATGGCAGCAGCCTCTCCCGCTTGGCCACAGTGGACACTGCTTCCCATGTAGAAACATTGTGTGTTTTTTGGTGATTATTGGAAGAATTAAAACTTAGTTCTCAATTTTTTTGGTGAGCTCGCTATTTGTCTCGTGATAATTCTTCCATTATGTCGTTTGTTTCTCACTGATGGACGTGAAATTTTTTTAGGCACTCAGAGCCCCACCAGGTTTATTTGTAAATCTCTGAGTTTGCAACTGTTGACTCTTCTGTCTCTAGTGTAGAGACATTAGAGACCCAGGCTCTTGGTGGAAAGAATACTCAGGAAATTGAGGATTAGGACCGATCCCTTCATTCAGCCAGAGGCAAAAGGATGCCTTAGTAGTGATGACAGTCCATAAATCCTGGGCTGTCTCCACCATGGCAGGACTCAGGGGCACCCAGGGGCCCAGCCTTCCTCTTGTGGAAACAAATGGAGATTTCCATTTCTCAGGAGAAGAAACTAGAACTGTGTAGACATAATGGGAGGGGTTTCTTAACAAGGTTTTTGCTCCTTGCAGCAAGTCTAAAGATCGGGGCTAGGGGGCAGCTTAGGTGGTAGATGCTTGCCTAACATTCCTGGGTATGATTGCCAGCTCTGCATAGAGCTAGGCATGGTGACACATGTCTGTCTATAAGCCTAGCAAATAAACCAGGCATGGTGGCACCTGTCTGTCTATAAGCCTAGCAAATAAACCAGGCATGGTGGCACCTGTCTGTCTATAAGCCTAGCAAATAAACCAGGCATGGTGGCACCTGTCTGTCTATAAGCCCAGCACTTGGTAGGAGGAGGAGGAGGCAGGAAGATCAGAAGTGTGATGTCATCTTCAGTTACATAGCATGTTTGAGTCTAGCCTGAGCTAAGTGAGACCTTGTCCCTGAATAAATAAACAAACACATAAGATTGAAGCCTGTTGGGTGCTGGTGAGATTGCTCAGTGGTTAAGAGCACTGACTGCCCTTTTAGAGGCCCTGAGTTCAATTCCCAGCAACCATATGGTGGCTCAAAACCATCCATAATGAGATCTCATGCCCTCTTCTGGTGTGTCTGAAAACAGCTACAGTGTACTCATATACATAAAATAAATTAAATAAAATCTTTAAAACAACAACAACAAAAAGATTGAAGCCTGTTAGGAATAGATGCATCCCAACTCAGATTAGGGGCAATTTAGTTTTTTGTTTGTTTGTTTGTTTGTTTTGTTTTTTTAATTTTCAGAAACAGACTCATGGTTATGCTTTTTTTTTTCTTCCTCTCTTTAATTATTTTTAAATGTTTA
The DNA here is from genome assembly GCF_978045245.1 of Mus caroli. Lineage (NCBI taxonomy): Eukaryota > Metazoa > Chordata > Mammalia > Rodentia > Muridae > Mus > Mus caroli. Next base: position 81,395,683 of record NW_028227263.1, on the reverse strand, counting down.
ACCAGGTACAAAGGCCTTCCCTGTAGATCTTGGGGCATAATGCCCGGGGATGACCTGTACACATCTCTAACTTGAAAGTCTCTGATTGCGCTCTACAAAGCCCCCTGTCTATGGGAGGAAGCCTGCACACTGTGCTCCACAGGCTGCTGGCACTTGACAGGACAGGGCTGGCGCCAGTGTGAGGATTATGACACAGTGTCCCTGTAGCTTTCTTTTTCCTGCCTGAGGGGGAGAACTGAGCTGCTACTGTCTCCTCTCCTGTGGATCTGTTGGTTTCTTATTGCCTTCTGACAGGCACGCATTCCGGACTAGTCCCCTGATGCTTCCGCATGGGGCAAGCGCACTCTGTCTGTTTACGAGGACTTGTCGCTTCTGCAAGCCTCTCTCTTATCAGTAGATGTTGTGTATTTGTGCGTGGTCCAATTTATTCATCGTCTGGTTTATAATTTATGCTTGTGTTTTGCAATGCCAGGGATCATTCTGGCAACGTTTCAATAGTTTTGTCTGTATGGCACAAGGCATTTTATATGTATAGATACAAATATATCAAAATTATAAATATGCCCAAATTATACAACAGTAACTCGCTTTAAATGTTATAATTTAAATTGTATGATTAAAATAAAAGCATGTGAGCCAAGGACTTTAAAGAACACTCCACTCCCACTTGGTTCTTAGTCAGCCCTTGAGCTACAGAAATTAATGACCAGAGAGAAGCAATTATCTCACGTCCGTGGGTAGTGACCTCGGACAGGCTCAGCCTCCTTTCCATCCAGCCCTATTTTTGTCCTTAATAGCAGCATTTATCTCAATTTTAGTTTTCAGTATTTTCTTTTATGTACTATGTAAAAAGTTACATAGTACTCCTTTTAGGAGCACTGAAACCTCTGCCTGTCTGTATCTGGTCTTTCTTAAAGGGCTCTTCTGTAACCCCCTTCTGTTATCTTGTCAATTCTTGCATAAACTGTTGCTTTTCTTTAGCACTATCTAAAAGCAACGGGAAAGGGCAAAAACAAGACATTATTGGGCTCGTGGTGTCCTTGACCCCTATGGGTCCTCCTGTCTCCTTGCTCCCTTTCCTCTTCAGGACTCCAGGCCACTGTCTAATATCTGGCTGAAGGACTCTGCATCCGGCTTCCATCAGTTGCTGGATGAAGTCTTTCTGGTGACAATTAAGCTAGGCGCTGGTACCGCACATCCTGCAGGCGTGATAAACTGTAGGATGGAGGTTTCATGGCTGGATTCGTTTCCCAATTCCTCCACTCGAGGCCTTGCCTGGTTACAGAAGATGGCTGGTTCAGCCTTCTTGTCCCGCAACACTAGGAGTCTTTGCTAGTGTCACCCACATATTCCATGGAGTTTCCACTGCATTAAATTTCTAGCTTACCCTCAAAATGCCCCCTGACAGTATTCTCTCTCTCTCCATACCCCCAAACTGATCCCTCCAGTTTCCATCCCCACCAGTCCCCAGTCCACCAAGGAAACCTATTCTATTTCCCCTTCCCAGGGAGATCTTTGCACCCCCCCACCCCCATTAAGCTCTCCCTGTTTCTAGCCTCTCTCAGTCTGTGAATTCTAGCATGACCATATTTTATGGCTAATATCCACTTATAAGTGAGTATATACTGTGTTTGTCTCTCTGGGTCTGGGTTACCTCGCTCTGGATGATCTTTTCTAATTCCATCCATTTGTCAGAAATTTTCATTATGTCTTTATTTATTTGTTTTAACAGCTGAGTAATGCTTCATTGTTTAAAGGTGCCACTTTTGTTTCTTTGTTTGGTTTTAAAAATCCATTCTTTGGTATTTTCTGTACAGTTTTCACCTTTGTTTGAACTCAGGCTCTGTTTTTCCATGTGTGTGTGTGTGTGTGTGTGTGTGTGTGTGTTTTCTGGGAATGGAATTCAGGGCCTTGAGTTTCTAGGTTAATAAATCTGTTGGTTGAGTATTTTAAGTGGTGAATCACCAAAACAGGAAACCAGGTTCATTCTTAAACAGCTCTAAATTCTAGGCATATTTATTGTGTGTAGCTGAATGCTGCCCCAGTGACTGATCCTCATAATCAAACATCTTCCCCCTTGTAACTCCTCTCAGGGTCAAACACCTGTCTCCCTGTAACTCCTTCCCAGGGTTAAATATCTGCCCCGCTGTGACTCCTCCAATGGTCATACACCTGTCTCCTTGTGTCTCTTTCCCAAGTTTAAACATCTGCCTTCAGGAGCCACTGGAGTGAAAGACACCCTCCTTCTAAGCACAATACTCATTTAGATTCAGATATTTTAAGATGTTATTTTACATTTTTAAAAATTATATTTATTTACTTATTTGCAGGAAGAAGCCAGAGCACAGTTTTCAGGAATTGGTTCTCTTCTTCCACCATGTGAGTCTTGGGGATTGAACTCAGGTCCCCAGGCTTGGCAGCAAGCTCTTCATCTACTGAAGCCAAATGCCAGGCCAGGTCTTTTAAGATACTCATGATCTTCTGGGCTCAAGACTGGCCAACTTTTTACCTATATTCTAGGTAGAGGGATGACTTCCAGGAATATGTGTTTGTAAAACATAATTTGCAGAATGAATTTTCCTCAGTGTTTAGTAAGAAAGCCAGATGTGTAATACATCACTGAAAGTGTTAAATATTTCATTGCTAGGTTTGGGTTTTGAATATCCCCAGCTCATGATGCTATTGGAAGTTGATGGAACCATGAGTCACAATAAACCTTTCTCCCTTTTAAAGTGATTCTCTCACAGTGTTTTGTTACAGTCATGGAAAGCTGACTAACCGTTTACCTGGATCAGCCATTGGTTTGATCCTATTGGAAGTCCAGTGCTTGGAATTTAGCTTGTCTCAACTTTTCATAACTCAGTTACTATTTTCAAAAGAGTTTTCCAAGTATAGCGATGGTTGGTAGCAAGTAGGTATAGACCTGGGGAAGAATAACATACAGATTCTTGGAGAAACTGAGGCCAGTTCTACGTTCATAACTGACAAAAAAGTTTCCAGATGCGACAAGCTCTTTATTTGCTTACTGTGTCCACATGAAAAGGAGGGAGAAAGTATCTATAAGTAACTTGTTGCAAATTCACTTCCCCTGTGGGTGGTGCTTATGTTAAAAAAAAAAAGGTGACAGAGATCCCAAATTAGGGTGAGGCTTTTACTGTCTGGGGAAGGTGGCTATAAAAAGATAAGAATAAGGAAAAGACTATGACCAATGAAAAGAATGGGATCTTAATCATAGCCTTATCAACTTTATCAGCCACAACAAAGGCCAGAGGCAACCTCAATTATGCCTTGTGTTATTAAGTCAACAACCCCCAATTTTCCTGACAGCAATTGTTTTGGTGCCAATATTTTTGGTCTTTTGCCTCCAAATACTAGCCTCCTATCGAAGTCAGGCAGCTTTAAAATGTGTATGTGTGCTTACGTTTTATAAATAGAAATGAGCTTGTATGCCAATGGAAAGAATATAGTATTTATGTCACCCATATTTAACTTTTAAAATATTCATTTTTGTATAATGTTAACATTAAAATAGGTTGCTCTGAATTTATGAGGAGTACCACATATGTAATTAAAGACATTCTTCTTCTGTTTGTATTATACGTGCCTCAACTCTTAGTGAAAAAACTGTGTAGGAGAAAATGATATGTGTTTATAATAATAAAGGCATCACATGGGTTATTAATGAGTTGAAAATAGTCCCTTTGTGAATTTAGTTTGGCCAGTTTCAGATATTTCTGTATATTATCACACAAATGGCACATGGTCTTCGAAATTAGATAAATCAAATGCATCCTGGCTGAACGAACACAAAGAAGTAATTTAAGACGACTTCCAATTCCCCTGGATATGTAATGAAGATAGAAGCGGGATTAGAATTACAGATGTCTCCAGGCAAACACACAAAACAGCCCTGAGCTGAACACTTCAGGGACCCTGACATCACGTGCTTCTGATGGATCATCCTGTCTCATCAGTGAGACAGGGTTTAGAATCACCTAGGAAACACAATTCTGAGTGTGTCTGAGGGTCTTTCAAGAGAGGTTTAACTGAGGCAGGGAGACCCACCTTGTATGTGAATGGCTCCATTTGTTGGGCTGGAGTCCTGGAACGGATATAAAGGGGGAAACAATCTGAGAGAGAGTATGTACACACACACACACACACGCACACGCACACACACACACACACACACACGCGCGTGCGCGTGCTTTCCGACTGTGAAGCACAGCCGACATGCTCTTGTTGCTATGATGGACTGTGTCGTAAACCATGAGACCAAATAAGCCCTTCCTTCTTAAGTTGTTTTTGTCCAGTGTGTGTTACAAGAAAAGTAGCTCACATGAAAAGGGGGAGAGGAGCCATACCAGGCACAGTGGCAAATTGTGCTGCCAGCTCCCAAGAGGCTGAGTTAGAAGGGTCACAAACTCAAGGGCTGTTTGGGCTACACAGAGGGTTTCAGGCCTGAACCCTGAGAGTTTATGTCCAAGCAGAGCAAAACAAAAATTTAAGAAACTAAGCAGTCCTTGGGTCCAACCCCTTCTATAGAGGAAAAACAAGTGCACATGTAATCTAAATGTGACTGAAAGATCTATGTTCCAGGAACCATAAATTCATAAACACATACATACATACATACATACATACATACATACATAAAGATGAACTCTAGCTGAGTTTGCTGGATTACCTATCATGTTCTTTGCTGACACGTGGGAAGTATGTGCTAGTTTCTGGATGGACCAGAGTTCAGCCTGCAGAGCTAGGCAGGCAGCGATGCTCTGTGGGGCACAGGCAGCTCATGCGCAGAGAGTCTTGGATGGACTGTTGGTGTGAGCGCACGGCTGGACCAGCTGCAGACAGAGGCAAGCAGTTGGAAGAGCTGTTGATGCTCCTGATGTCTCCCAGAGGCAGCTGGCAATGACCTGGGTCAGCACAAGCCGCTCGTTATCTTGATCTCTGTTGGCAGTTCTGAGGCACAATCCCTGATTCACTTCTTCCCTTTAGAAGGACAGGACACGTGGTAAATGGTTGTCACAAACTAAGATGTGTGTGTGTGTGTGTGTGTGTGTGCACATATATGTGAAGGAGCTGTTCTGATGCTAAGGTCCTGTTCCTCAATTGGTTCTGTCAGTAAAGAAAGCCATGGACCAATTATTGGGCTGGAGGAATAGGTGGGACTTTTGGGTGTGTGCACTCTCATGCATGCAGGCATGCATGTGTGTGTGTGTGTGTATGTATGTACATGAGTAAATGGTAGAGGTGGGCGTCCATGCTTGAGCTTGTATGTGGAAACCAGAAATCAATGTTGGATACCTTCCATGGTCACTTCTTCATCTTACTTTTTGAAGCAGGGCCCCTTACTGAACCTGGGACTCATGGACTAAGCTAGATCACATGGACAGCAAGCTCCAGGGATGCCCCTGTGTCTGCCTCCCCAGTGATACAATGACAGGCATGTACCTCTGTGCCCAGATTTTTATGTGGGTGCTGGGAATCTGACCTCAGTTCTCCATGCTTGCACAGAGAGCACTTTACCACCTAAGCCATCTCTCTATCCTCAAAGTAGGCTTATCTCTAGACTAGGAAAACTTGATAGAAAAATAAAATAACAACAGATAAGACAGTGCCAGACAGCATAGCTCTGGAGCATTTACTAGAATGCATTTGCTCTAACATAAGCAATGGCTTTGGTTGTTGTTGACTACTGTGAATAATTGTCAGGGGTGGGTAAGATAATCCAATAGTCTTAGTGTTTTGTGATTAGAAGATGGAATCCATGTGGGGTAAGAATGTGGTAGGTCTTTGGTAGAGAAGTTTCTACTTTCACTCCAGTAGGAAAAGTCAAATTAGATCAAATCCCCAGTGAGAGTTGGGATCCAGAGCATCCGTGCCACTGGGGTAGCAGGGGTCTAACTACATGAACAGCCAGCACTGTCTAGGCTGTTCTGTGAAACATTGTGTCTTAAACTGCACTGTGCACATTGAACAGTTCCTGATTTGATAGATCTCCTACTTCTAGCAAATTCTCAGCATCTGGTCGGGGGACACAAGGCCAAGGCTCCTGGAGACCTGGAGCTAGTAAGAGAGAAGTTGGCTCCATTCCAGTTTGATTAGCACCATCTAACAAGTTACTGGAAGTTTAAAAATGGTGATGTTTGCTCTAAAAGCCAACACAGCATTATAATTTTTCAATATATCATAGACACTTGTCAGAGCTAGCAGTTCTCACCTGGAGAAAGCATGACTTCCAATGGGACAGGAAGAAACACAGATGTCATTGATAGCCATGATTACTGAGAAATGTTAATGTTAACGCTATTTGTTGTGAGGGTCATGACATGCCAGATGCCTGATAATGTTTGAGAGATGTCTGAACAAAGAAGAGTCATCCCACCTTAAATACCAAGAGAGCCTCTATTAATATAAGTAAGTGGATATGAATCTGCACCTGATTGGCAGCAGCCTCTGCCAATCAGTTTTTTAGTGTCTATGAAGTTTGGAAGCTCTAGCCAATATGAAAATCTGCAGATGCTGAGGTCCTTTGTAGGAGATGGCATATATAGTATTTGTAGAGAGCTCATGCACATTGTCCTGTATATTTTAAGTCATTGCTAGGTGATCTGTGATGTTTTATACAGTGTCAGTGCTATGCAAATGGTTGCTGTATCATAAACACTGTATTGTTCAGAGAATGAGGACAAGAAAATATTTACATAGCTTTAGCCCAGTTGTAATTTTCTTTCAAACATTTTGACCTTTGGATGCTGGAATCTATAGATACAGAACCTGTAACTATAGAGGGCTGATCATATAGCTGAATATATCTGGCTCTGCCCATGGGTTTGTTTCATCCACTCAGTAGGAAGAGTGGCCTTTCTGTCTCAGGTACCACATGTGGTACCTCGGGGAAGGCTTTTTCCCAGCAGAGGATGAACTAGGTGGGAAAGATACAGGAAACTTAACAGTTTGGACTCATCAAAATTCTTAATGAAAATCATTTATAGATATGAGAACAAAACAGAACATGAATGAATGCCTTATCATTGCAAGGGAGAGAGAAAGTGGTAACAAGTTTTTGAAGGAAGAGAACACCCAAATTAATGAAATCAGCTTGTGACTGGAGACTTTCACAAGGCTGAGACTGCTCAGTTGGTAAAGTGCTTACCACACCTATGTTTGGTGCCCAGAAACCACATATTAAAAATGTGTGGCGATCGCAGCACTAGGGAGACAGAAATAGGTGGATTTGGTTCATCGTTCACCCAGCCTAGCCTACTTGGTGAGCTTCATACCACCGAGAGATCCTGTCTCAGAAAACAAAACAAAATAACCAAGATGAGGAATACATGGCTGTTAAAGATTGACACACAAAGTTGTCCTTTAGCCTTGAATGTGAGCACTTGATTGGGGCATACACACACACACACACACACACACACAGAGGCTTTCACAACTGATATTTGAGAAACTAGTAAGTAATGAGCTAGCAGTTCTTTTTGAGCCTCCATGGGCCTCCTAGAAAGCTGGACAATCATTCAGGGCCACAGTAGCACTGTCTTGTCTGGATGAGACTCTCCACGATACTGTCAGCAATCATCTGAGAACCAGGAAGTACTTGGACATTGCAATTGTACTCTTGCCCTGCTTGGACATTCACAATCAAGAGGTTCTGTACCTCAGCTGTACAAATTAGGGGGTGGGATGTCAAGTACGTGTGTGTCTGTGTGTGTCCATGTGTTTGTATGTATCCAAACACATTTTCTGTCTACTGATAACCTGCCTGGCATGATACAAAACATTTCTTGTTCTATTATATGTATGATCCCTGGCTTGTTCAAGTACCTTCTATGGCTAGCAGCAGCAGCAACAAAGCAAATGAACTAAGAGGACTCAATGTAACAGCCTATCTGATTAAAACTAGATGCACACATTATTTCTGTCCTTTGTGCACTGTGGGCTTTGATCTGCATGTGGCAACCTTGTGTAGTGGTATGACTTCAGGTCTTGGTGATGTCCTTGACTTCCTGTGTATTGATTCCACGATCTCTTCTAATTTGACACTGGAAACAATTCTTGTACACTACTGCCCTTAGCAGACCCAGCTTCTCTTCCCTCTCACTAATGGAGATGTCTCCAGTGCTAATACTGTCCTCCATACAGTCTATCAACCCTTGACTGAGCCTCGCTAGCTCTCTCCATGACCACTGGCTTGGGTCCAGCTTGGAGGTAATTAGGTCACTCCTTTCTGGGTGGGGCTTCCTGATGGATGCTCACTGCTTACGTCAGCAGAGTGTTCTACTGGACATCCCTCTGAATGGACATAGTAGATTTTCCTTTACATCTCCTTCTACCTCACTGAAGAAAATACCAAGACCCACCAGAGAGGGATGAAAAATACTACATGTGCTATTAGAGATATGAAGCAGGACATTTGAATGGCAACTAAAAGGATCTGTCAGTATGCACAGCTTGAATTATGAACCCTATGATCTTGCCAAAGAAAGCATGTGTTACTGCTTGTCTATGAAATGCCTCCCAAAGGCTCATGTTGAGGTGTGGTCCCAGGATGATAATATTATTTTGGAAAGATCTGGAAATATTAGGAGGTGTGGAATAGCTGGTTAAAGTAGGTGACCATAGATGTATTCTTAAAGGCTGTATCTCATCCCAAACTCCTCCCTCCAGCTCTCAGTTTCCTGTCCACTATGAGTTGAGAGGCTCCTGAGAGATGGTCTGGTACATTCTGACACCATGTTCTGCCCTAGCACGCAGACTCACATGATCCTGGACTGTGCTCTCTGAAGCCATGAGCCAAATTGAATCAATCTTCCCTCTTTGAAAGTTGTTCTCCTGGGTGTTTTGTCAGAACAACAAGAAAAGCAACCAATTCAGAAATAGTTCTCAACTTCGGTCAACAAACCTCTCCATGTAGATAAGAGACTAAGATGAAAAGTAGCCTTGGTATTAAATGCCTTAGTTCTGTATGTGTTAAGTACCGTCTGCATATGGTTATTTTATAGAGTCTTGGATTAAAAAAAAAAAACAGGGCAATTCAACAAGTACTTGTATGGTTCAGGAAACTATGACAAGAACAGACTTTCTAAGCTATGAAATCAAATGTTGAACCTATTTTCAATATTGACCACATCTTCGACTATGCAGGTAGAATGCTGGCTGTCACTTGTACCCACATCTGTGTTCTTCCACATGTGGCCCTGTCTTCTTTACTAACCCTCACAACAAATTTATGTTTCCTTCACAAAGGAAAGCAAGCGTTCGGATGTTAGGATGTACGCCTTCCACTCCAGGACGCAGTGAGCTGCCGAGCGCTGAGTCAGCAGTTCAGCGGCTAGCAAGTCCCTACTCCTGACAGCTGTTTATTTCTCTCAGTGTAATTTCAGAGAAAAATATCCAGAAGGGATTTGGTGCCCTAGATCTATCAGACAACATGTGTAAAATAGTCTGTCATTTTACAGCATGAAACGCTAACTCTGGATAATCACATCACCAATGGTTAGAATCTCAGTAATTATTTATCTGAAGTCGGGTTAAAGGAGGAGGGGGCTGTTAAAGCACACAGCGGATAACGGGTAATGGGTAGGAATGTAAAGACTTGAAGTGTAACAGTGGTGCGGGGTGACAATGTTTTCCAGCATTTTAAGGCAAGCAAAGGAAAATAGAATTTGAAAGACTCTTTCAAATAGATCAGATTCAGGTCCCGCTTTCTGCATCAAAAACACAGCTTGCTGACTGGCCTCTGGCAGTGGGGCTGCTCTAACATTAGGAAGCTTCGAGGTCATCGCCAATGAGGCATGAAGGAGCTCAGATCAAAAGGTGTGAACCCTTCAGGCCCAGCCGGGAGGGAGCCTGGCTACAGGCAGGGTGGAATCTCCAGACAGAAGCTTCCCCAGAGAGGAAGATGAGAGCAATTTGATTTGTAAAAGCTCATGGTTCCAGAAAAAGGAGACAGAACAGATAGTATCCACACACATAGCAAGTATCAAACAGTATTCACACAGAAATTCCCTGATCTCCTGATGTCTTGCTAGCTGCATGAGATTTAAAACACCAACTAAGACAAAAAAATTAGTTAAAATAGTCAAAATATTAACAAAAGAATTAAAGTGGCATACTAGAAAGTATCTACTTAGAAAAGAAGGCCATAAAGAAGGAACATTAACAACATCAACAAAACAAACAGAATTGTGTCATGACCTACATATATACAGAGAGAAGTGGCAGACAAAAGTGGCAGACAAAAGCCAGGCTAGGTAGCCTGTTCTCACAACCCCAGCACTTAAGAGACTGACAGAAGGATTGGGAGTTCAAGACCAACCTGGGTTATTTTGTAAGACCCAGACCGAAAAGCAAAAGACAACAAAAATAGCAGATACAGTTTTGACTGCATCGAGAATAACACTAAATATGAATGAACCAAGCATTCCATATCAAACGGCAGAGACTGTCAGGTTGGTTAGATTTTAAAAGGAGCATCCAACTCTTGTGCTATCCTCAAAAGAGATTGGAAGCAAGAGAATGAAGGTAAATTGTCCAAATAGTGACTTTGTGAGTGGCTGGGAGACTATGAAAGAAAATAAACTTTGAGACAAGAAAAGGAGTTGACTACAAAGGGGCCTTCACTTTAAAGCACAGCCCCATGCTGTACACGAAGGAATCATTCTGTATGCTGAAGACTGCTATGTATCTGTGCCTATAAATGGCACGATGTCGTATGCTTACCGTTACAGTGCTACATAGAATAGTTCACCACGTGTGTCCCATCTGTTTGTTCTCCTTCACTCCCCCTGCTAAGCTCCTGACAACCAATCGGCCCTGCCTTTTCAGACTGTCTTAACTAGTGCTTTGGTTATTTTCTCATAGGCATGACACAATACCCCCCAAAATAAATAGTGTAAGGGAGGAAGGACTTCTTTTGGCTCAGTTTCATGATAAGAAAGGCATTTGTAGCTTATGATATAGCTAGTTATACCTCTGCAGATCAGAAAGCCGAGAGGTCTGGCTATGTAAAACCTCCAGCCCTGTGACCCTACGGCTAGCTAGACATAAGGTTCCACAACCTTTAGTGTGCTGTTCAAACACACTAGTCACTGGGTGACGTTTCATACGGAAAACTTAACATGTAGCAATACAAATCTAAGATCCTTCAGCCCAAGTTTATTTACCATTGAGTAATATTCAAGTGCTTGGCTGTACCACGGTTTGCCTACAAACCCACCTACTGAGGTATGTTTGGCTATTTCTAAGTTTTAGAGAGTCAAAGTAAAGATGGTATTAACCTTCCTAGGCAGTTGAGTGTGGGCTCCTGACTTCATTTTACTTGGGTAAAAATGGAGGGGTGTGATTGATAGATCCTTTGATAAGCCTATGCTTAATTTTGTAGTAGACTGCCAAGCTGTCTTCTGTTTTATATGTCCATGAGCAATAAATTGGTGTTCCAATAGCCCCACATCTTCTCTGACACTTGCCATTAACTTCATCTTCCTTTGCACTATCTTACTAGGTGTGGGATGACTTCAAAGAGTTGTTTTAACGTGCAGTTCTCTAACAGTGTTTGTTGAGTACTCGCTTGCCATCTGTGTATTTTATTTCATGGGATGTCTCTTAAGATCTGCTTCCCATTTTAAAATATTAAACTGGTAGTTTTTTTATTGCTGAGTTCTGGGTTCTTTGTATATCTTGAATGACAGTCCCTCATTGGGTAAGGTTTTTTTTGTTTGTTTGTTTGTTTTTTTAACATTTCAGATGTTATCCCAGTTCCTGGTTTCCCCTTCCCTCTCCCCCTGCTCATCTACCCACTCACTCCTGCTTCCTGGCCCTAGCAGTCCCCTGTACTGGGGCATCGAGCCTTCAGAGGACCAAGGGCCTCTCCTCCCATTGATGTCTGACTAGGTCATCCTTTGCTACATATGCAGCTAGAACCATGAGTCCCACCATGTGTTCTCTTTGGTGTGGTTTAATCCCTGGGAGCTCTGGAGATACTGGTTAGTTCATATTGTTGTTCCTCCTATGGGGCTGCAAACCCCTCCAGCTCCTTAGGTCCTTTCTCTAGCTCCTTCATTGGGTAAGTCTTTTGCAAATATTTCTATCAGTCCAGGGCTTCGTTTTCTCCCCACAGCCCTCATTATTTTTTGAGACAGGGTCTCACTATGTAACCCTGGATAGCTTGGATCTCACTACAGAGATCTGCCTGCATCTGCCTCCCAAGGGCTGGAATTAAAGGTGCGTGACACCATGCATAGAAAGTTCTTGTTTTGCTTTTGCTGAGCCTAAGTTTTTAATTTAGTGAAACTCAGTTTATCAGTTCTTTGTTTCCTCATGAGTGTCTCATTAGGTGTTATTATTATTATGTTATGTTATTGTTATTATTTGTTGTTATATTAAAAGAGACATCGCCACCCCAGATGACCTAAATTTTTCCCATGTTACCTTCTAGGCGTTCTGTAATTTTGTATCTTACATTTGGGATTATGCTCCATTTTGAGTTAATTTGTGGAAGGGCTACATTCTGTGTCTAGCTTCATTTCTCTCAGTGTTTATCCAGATACCTCGGCTTCCTTTCCTGAAGGTTCTCTCCTGCTGTGTCCATTTGACTCTGTTGTCAAAGGTCACTTAACTGTACTTAGGTGGATCTAATTGTGTGCTACATGTTTACCATATATTCTTTCACCAGAACTACAGTGTCTTGAAGGTTAGGACCATCAATCTCTCAACTCTTTTCTCTTTCAGTATTAGGTTGGCTAATTCTGGAGTCTTTTGGATCCCCACAGCTTTCAAAACACCTTCCTGGAATTCTGGTTAGGATTGTACTGAGTCTAGAGATTAAGTGAGAGAGAAGTGACATTGAGCAATATTGAGTCTGTCTAGCCATTAACATGAAATATCTTTTTCAATATCCTGGTTGTTTCTTCATCAATGTTTTATAGTTTTATAACATAAAAATTGTAAATATTTTGTTAATAGCAAAGTGTTTTATTTTGAGTAGCAATGTTATAAGCATCATTGTGTTTCTGATTTTTAAATTTTATTTGTTCATTGCTGTTAGTGGGGAAGAAATTGACCGTTGTATAAACTGAGTTTCTAATTGTATGGCATCCCATGGAAAGAACCATGTCGTGTGTAAAACAGTATAAGTTTATGTTTATTTCCTCTGTTCCATTTATAAGTCAAGCAAAGAGTTTTTCCTGGAAACCAAATCAACTAGAATCTGCATATTTGATTTCCTAGTCTCCAGAACTGTAAGAAAATTAATTTCTGGATTCTTGAAGGAATTTCTTATTTATTTACACTAACAAGATATCTACTTATGGACTCATGTGGATGATTTCTGTAAGTGTACGGTGGATGCAAATGGCTACTTGTGAAAATCCAGCACCCCTTCTGAGGTCTGGCAGAAATCAAAAGCATGGCAAGTATTCTCCCAAGTTTTGCATGTAGATGCATCCAATTTTATACTTAGTATATTTTACTATATTTTACTGGAAAGCTCTTGTGTTTTTTAAATGTGTCTTGCAAACTGGTGGAACTGTAATACCAGTAGATGTTATATATTGCAGTGTCATGTATGAATGAGCAGAATTGAAAATGCTTTTCAGGTGATTTTTTTCTGTTGCTTTCCCCCTAAAGCCCGTTTGAATGTCACGTAGGCCAAGAAGTGGAATCAATTCCCAGGTGAGATGACTTATCCAGCACACTTGATATGATTTCTAGTCTTTAAAATTTGCTGTTTTAGCCGGGTGTTGGTGACGCACACCTTTAATCCCAGGTCGGAGGCAGAGGCAGACGGATTTCTGAGTTCAAGGCCAGCCTGGTCTACAGGGTGAGTTACAGGACAGCCAGGGTTACACAGAGAAACTCTGTCTCAAAAAAGAAAAAAAAATTGCTGTTTTATAGGCGAGGATGTGGCCTGCTTTAGGGAACTCTTCTTTTGTATGTTCTGCTGTTGATTGATGTTGTTGATGCATGAAGGTCTGTTAGATCAGGTTGTATAGTGCCATTTAGTTCAATAGTATCCTCACGAGAATTTCATCCTGTTAGAACTGCAGCCAGTGGTGCCAAAGACCCTAGTTTTAACTGTGACTTGTTCTATTTTGTTCTAGCTTTTCCCTCATGTACTTGATTTTTACATATGTATGTGTTCATGTGTGTAGATGCAATTCAGTTTATATAGCAGTCAATTTGTTTTCCACTGGTAGCAATGAACAAATAAAATTAAAAATCAGAAACACGAGGATGCTTATAACACTGATACTCAAGCTTAGGATATGCCTGCACATGTGTGAGAGGAGATGGAGGCCTGAGGTTGATATCCAGTGTCTTCCTGGATTGCTCTCCATTTTATGTACTGAGAGTCTCTCACTGACCCCCGAGGTCACCAATTATGACTTGTCTAGCTAACCAGCTTGTCCCAAGCAGATCCTGTCCGTGCTGCTCAAGTATTGGGCCTACAGGCAACTGCATGCACACCCAACTTTTACACGATCTGGGGATCCAGCTCAGCTCCTCATGCTTATGCAGCAAACTCACCTCACTTGCAGGGCCATCTCCGCAGCACTAACTACCTCGTGTACCTTGACACTCTTGTATTAGATTCATGCATGTGAAGGGTTTTATGCCTCCTTTGAGAACCAACCTTTATCTCCGTGTGATGCTCATCCTCCTCCTTATCATCTCTTCTTCATGAATCTATTCTTTTAGAAATTTCAGATTTCTTGTAATTGACGTTATCATTGTATTTACATATATCCATTTTCTTGGAAGCGACACACGTCTCCTATTCAGTGTGGGTTTCTGGTAGTTGGATCTCATACTCAAATGGTGTTTTTCTCCTTCCCCTCCTCCTCCTCCTCCCCCCTCCTCCTCTTCCTCCCCCTCCTCCTCCCCCTCCTCCTCCTCCTCTTCCTTCTGGATAGAATCTCAGTGTAGCTCCAATTGGCCTAGAACTCACTGTGTAAACCTTAAATTCACAGAGATCCACTTGTCTATCTCCCAAGTGTGGGATTAAAGGTGTACACAACACCTGGCATGGTCTGTATCTTTTAATTAGTTTATTTAAGCAGTTTATTTTAAATGGTTATTAGTCAGTCTAGGTTAATGCCTCTTTTATAAGAAACTTTTTAAATGATCTCTTTCTTTCTTTGGACCCAGTCACCCTCTCTGTGTTAAGGGTTTTCTTGCTGTGAAGAGACACCATGACCAAGGCAACTCTTATAAAGGAAAACATTTCATTGGGGCTGGCTTACAGTCTCAGAGGTTCAGTCCATTATCATCATGGTGGGAAGCATGTCCAGGCAGACATGATGCTGGGGAAGGAACTGAGAGTTCTACATCTGGATAAGCAGGAAGCAGGAAGAGACAGTTAGCCACTAGGTCTGACCTGAGTTTCCGAGGCCTCAAAGACCACCCCCTAGTGACATACTTCCTCCAACAAAGCCACACCTACTCCATCAAGGCCACACCTAATAGTGTCATTCCCTATGGACCTATGGGGTCCTTTTTATTCAAACCATCACACGCTGCATCCACTGGCCTAGAAATTTCTATACAGCTCAGACTGGCTCAGGATTCACAATCCTCCTGCCTCGGTTAGCCAAGTGCTAGGATTACAGGCATTCACCATCACAACCTGCATCACAACCTTTCTGGCTAATTTCTGCCTTTTCCAGTTTTAATTATCTCATATGGTTTATCATATCTATGATGCTTGTTAAGGTGTGTGTGTGTGTGTACTAACTCACAAATAATATCACATTACCACACTGACCCTCAGGTAACACATAGACTTTTTCTTTCCTTCATTTCTTTCTCTCTTCCTTCCTTTCTTTCTCTCTTCCTTCCTTTCTTCCTTCCTTTCTTTCTTTCTTTCTTTCTTTCTTTCTTTCTTTCTTTCTTTCTTTCTTCCTTCCTTCCTTCCTTCCTTTTGACTCTTTTCCTTTTTATTTTTTATTTTTCTTATTTATTTTTTATTTCTTTTGTCAGTGTCTCATAGCCCAGTTTGGTCTGGAACTCGCTGACCTCCCTCCCTCCTGTGTGCCAGGATTAAGGGTGTATGCTTCTACACTTGGCAGTACAATTCCATTTTAAAGCGTCTCTTTCCGATTCCTTCCTCCCGTTGCTTATAGCATTATTTGCCTTATTTATCTGTAAGACTTTACCTCCTAGATTTGCTTATTCTAAACAAACTTTCCGGCCACATGAATTAAAGATGAGAAAAATAAAATATTTTTGAGACAAAGCCTCATATGTCCCAGGCTGGCCTCAAACTCTCTGTGTAGCAGAGGTGACTTTGAAATTGTGATTCTCCTGATGGTTTCTTTCCTGTATTCTGGTGACAAATGAGCACCATTCTCCCAGTGTGTGCAATCCCAGAGACGGAATCCAGGACTCTGAGCAAGCAGTCTACCAACTACATTCCAGAGCTTTATTATTTTTAAATTAAAGTTTGTTTTTAAGAGTCTCTCTGTAACCTGTGACCTACCAGGAACTCTCCATGTAGTCTTGCCTGGTTTCAGATTCATAGAGATTCACCTGCCTCTCTGCCTTTTCAGCACTCAAGTTAAAGGGGCCAACACACCTCTCTCTCTTCACTGATTTTTTGAATCAATAATAATATAGGAAATATATATATATATATGTATATATATTACAGTGTCTCTGTGTGGCAGAATGGAGATTCAAAATGTAAAAAGTACTCATAGTGCAATGTAAAATGAAAATTTTTCTCCTGTCCATTTCTGTCTCCCATGAGGCAACAACAGGAATGGTTTCCTATTTTTCTTCCCCAATTTATTTTCTGCACATGAATAATGCATATTCGTACTATTCCATACTCTTTTCCTTTTTTACCAAAAAAGTGACAGAATATGAAATCTCCTATTTTCATCTGGACTCATCAATGCATGTATAGTCTTCCCAGTAGAACACTGCTCCACTCCATGAGTCTCAGGGATGGTGACCCCACCCTCAGAGCTGGGAGTGGGTGGACAGAGGATGGCCTATTCCTTTGCCAGAGATATACGAAAACTGGGCAAAAGATTCAATGCAGGACAAGGAACAAGCTAAGGTATATTTTGGGCCTGCAAGAAAGTCTTTTCTTTCATATAAAGCGGGGGTGGGGGGAATCAGACTGTCTCTGGATAAGATACACTGTCTCTGTGGCACAGTAGAGGGGAAGCAGATCCTTTGGGGGCTAAAACTGGAAAAAACTGAAGGGCTCAGATTAAACCAGCCTCAAAGCCTGATGCAGTATCATTCTTGAACGCATAAGAGGAGAGAGTGAGGCCATTTCTAGCAGTCTAACATGGGATAAGAGGTACTGAAATAGGAACTGTTGCATCTAAATATAAGGGAATTCTAAATCCAGTAATTGAATCTGGACTGGCTTTTGCTTCCCAGGAAGCTCACTGAAAGAAAGGCTCTCCCACATTTATTTGAGAGTAACTTGTAAGATAGGGCTCATGTCCACACTGCACAGATGAGGAAAGGGAGGTGTGGATGGGAAAGGAAGTTGTTGACAGGAAAGTACTCCTGGCATGAGAACAAAGGAAGGCTCTTTGTGCTATGGAAACAAAGAGCCATAGCTTTTAGGTTGGAGAGGAACAACTGGACTCTCGTTGCAGGCTTTTTTTTTTCCTAGTTTGACATTCTTTTCCTTAGCTGGACAAGGTGGCAGACACCCCTAATCTCAATGTAGCAAGACCCTGTCTCAGACACAAAACCAAAATGGTTACTTCCCTGAAGCGTTAGTTACATTTCTCATTGTTATGAAGGAACACCTGGCAGACTCTACTTAAAGGAGAAGAGATTTATGTTGGCTCACTGTTTCATCCTATTAGGACTGGGAAGGCAGGGCTGTCATGGAAGCACAAAGCAGCAACTCCTTCCTTACATCTTGGCAGATCAAAGAGCAGAGAGCCTGGACCAGAAGGAGATATAACCTTCAAGGCCCTCCCCCAGTGACACGCCTCTGCTTGCCACACCTCTCCTTCCAAAGGTTCTAACAGCTGCCCAACACAGCAACACTATCTGGAACCAAGCATTCAAATACATGGGACTTGGATGAGGGGCATTTCACATTCCAACTTTCTCCTCAACCGTGGGATACCCTGGATTGAGACATTTGCACAAAAACAGCCTTTAGGAACATCAGCACTGAAAGGTTCTGAGACTTTGGGACATAGTATAGAGGCGGGGAGCACCTCAGAAGGATCCACCATGGTTGCCAAGGCTTCCACTGCTCCCATGATGTGGCCTCCAACCATGGATCACCACATCCCCGAGCTTTAATGGCCCAGATGCCAACAGGTCACCCCTGATGTACATCGTGCCAAGAAAAGACCATACAGTCCCCATTAACGCTCTCCATTATTCAGTAGTAGAGCTGTCATGTATTTTAGTCTGCTTTCTGATGCTGTAGCTGCATTCCATAGGTTGGTGTTACTCTGAGATAGAAGTCTATTTTGTTGATAGCTCAAGAGAAGGAGCAGAGAAGAGCTCGTGGCAGAGTCTGCTTGGTGCTTGCTTGGGAGCCTTTTTGCTACATTGTAACAAGGTGAAAGAGAGCAGGTAGATAGCTCAGCATGTCTCCTTCTTGGCTTTCAAAGCACAAATGAGTCCAAGGGGGATCTCACTTCATGTCCTCAACTTAATCCTAGTCACCTCCCAAAGGTCTCACCTCTAAATACATCAGCATACACTTTTGGGAGGTTGTGTTTTTAACACATAAACTATGGGAGAGTGCATTCAAACCATGGCAAAGTCCTGGGCTAGGAAGCCCCACCGGCCATGTTCCCACAGCCTCTGGGGGCTTGCCCTCTCCAAAAATGCAGTCTGGTAAACACTGTGGCTACCCTTCAGCCACCTCCTTTTGCTGGAAATACTTTTTTTTTCTTCCTGCCGTTTCTTTTACTGCTTCAATTAATCTAAAAAGAATTCAATCCAAAAGGTGAGAATACAGTTGATGATAGGGTCTGGGAGCTGCTCTCCATCGGCAGTTGAGAAAAAAAGCATGTGTGAACAATAACATCCTTGGTTTAAAAATGGACTCGCCAAGCTTCAGCTGAGCGTATCCTAAGTGCGTGCTTTGGATCCGGGCTGGGCATGCACTACACACACATCCCTTTGTGTCTCTGGGCACAGCACAATGGCATGACACATGCCTTTTATTTCCAACCTTAGGTTCATTTTTAGATCTCAGGGCACAAACTGGAATCCAGGAAGTGTGAGTTTTTCTTGAACTAACCTGAAAAAAGGGTTTTCTCAGCCTCTTCAAAACGAAGCTGCAGAGTTCACAACAGTTTTAATTATAACACACTAAATAAATACGCTGAGCGGCTCTTTGCTCCGAGATCGAGGTCTCTATTTTTATCTCCAATGTTCTGAGTGGGTTATTGGGTGGCTGAACATCAACAACTTCCATGTCACTGCACTGACTGCTAAGAAAAATCATCTGTACAAACAGGAAAATGGAGCAAAAAGGTTTTAAAGATCCTTTAAAAAAAAAAAGAAAAAGAAAAAAAATTGTCTTTCCAAGCCAGCCATAGTGGTTCACACTAGTAATCTCAGCACTTAGGAGGCTGAGTCGGGGAAGATCACGAGATCGAGGCCAGCCTGGGATGTATAGTAAGACAGTGCCTCAAAAAGCAAAACAGAAACAAACATTACTACCATCTCAGTGACAACAAAAGCATGGCCCTGAAATAAACTTAAGTTATTGTTCTTCTGAATTTCCAAAGCTCCTGGAAAGGGGGAAAATTCTTTTTGATCAATGTTTTCTAGAGCCTCGACGTTTAAGCCAGAAAGATAAAGGTCACCCTAGTTGTTGCCACACCCAAATCTGGAAAAAAGTCAGGGCCATTGAGCAAAGCACTCACATTGTGGTTAGCTGTGGGAAGAGGAGAGGCCTTATGGCTGCCCTGTGCTACCGTCTCTTGACCTCACTTCTCTGCACCCTCCAAGAAGGTTCTATCTGAGAGCTTAGTGTCTATTCCTGTGGAAATGCATACTTCTGTAGACCCAACTGTAGAAATCCTAGAACCAGTTCTTCAAGAGCAGCCTAAGAAAGAGATCTTTCTCATGATGGAAAACCTGATGCTGGGAGAGAAGATAGCAGCTTTAGGAGAAATTAACAGTGGTGACGGGTTTACTCACTTACTTTTCAAAGCAACCCATATTAGGAATCTTAGGAAACTAAGATTTATGGAAGTGAACAGAGGAAGACGACACTTCAGTAAATAGACAAAGATGGTGGCCTTACGACAAAGCTATAATTTATATCATGATTATGTCTGAATTAAAGAACTGTTCCTTGTAGTGCATTAAAAAAAAGGCCTATAAATACTGTCATGTGCTACTTAACAGTGCTCATGATGAACCCTTAAGACTCTATCACCAAGGGCAGAGCCAATGGCTCAGTTGATAAAACGATTGCTTTAAAAGAATGATGGCCTGACTTCAAGCCCAGTAAATAGTCTGTGTTTAACAACATAGCAAAAGAAATGAACAAACAAAAATCAGGTGTGGTGGAACATACTTAACCCCCCCCCCCAGCACAAATGAAGCAGAGAGAGGCAGAGGCTGGCCAGCTTAGCCTAACTGGTGAGTTCTAGGCCAGTGAGAAACCTTGGCTCAGAAATAAAGATGACTAACACCTGAAGAACAACAGCCAAGTTGCCCTCTGGCCTCCATGCACAGATGCACATGTGTGTACACGCACATACATAAACACATATATGCCAAGATACATACACAGAAAACGAAGACCTATTCTCTCACCTGGTGATGATGTATGTGGTCATTTGCTTCATGTATGTACACTCTGTGTTCTTATGCAATGATGAACTCACCCAACAGCCCATTTCCCAGAGGAGCCCAGTGTTCAGTGGTGAGTGACCGCATCTCAAGTGCCTTGATTGAAAAGCTTTGTTATTGACTGTACAAAGAGTTTTATGCAAATATAGTCTTCATTCTGAGTGCTCAAATAATACTGTACTCTGCATAATTATTAAATTAATTATTTCAGAACAGAATGGGCTATGTTAAATGTCTCCTTATAAATTTTGAATTATAAAATATACCTAAGAGAACTATAGCAACTGAACCACTCTCCAGTGTCCAGTACTGTTAGCATATTTAGTTCCACATTCAACATCTTTGGATCTTAGAAAACTGAAATTCTATACCCATAAATAACACCTCTCACTTTCCATCTCTCCAGTCCCTGGCAACCAACACTCTGCTTTCTGCTTCTACAAGTTTAACTACGGCATGTGAGCAGACCTATATGTCACTTGTCTGTGGGTGCTCTAAATCTCACTCATGTTGTAACACGTGCTAGAATGCCCTAATGTTAAAGACTATTTCACTGTACGGGCGAGCATCCCTGCTACCCATTCATCCACTGATGGACAGTTGGGCTGCCTCATCTTTGAGGGGATGAATACTCAGAAGTGGAATTGTGGCTCAGGTGGTAGCTCCAATTTGAGAAACCATTCTTCTGTCTTCCATAACTGAGATACCATTTCATATCCCTCTAATGGTCACAGAGATTCTGATTTCCCTACATCCTCTGATGATCAATAGTAGCCAAACTAATGGAAGAGAGATGGTACCTCATAGTATAGTTCCTTGTACTTCCATTATTATCCCTCCCTCCCTCCCTCCTTCCCTCTTTCCCTCCCTCCCTTCTTTTTTTCCTCCAGTCTTGTAAACATTTGGATGTAGTGGAGATCAAGCCCAGGGCCTCAGGCATCCTAGGCAAGAGCTGTGCCACTGAGCCACACCTCAGGCCCCCACTGTGATTGATTTGCATTTTCCCTACTGCCCAGTACCTAAGATATACTCATTAACTATTTATATTTTTTTATGTAAAAATGCCTATGAGAATTTGATAGGGATCATGTTCAGTCTGTATAGTCCTTTGGGTAGTATTGACATCTTAGCAATAGTTAGTCTTTCATTCCATGAATGTAGACTGCATTATAATCTATGTTAATCTTTAATTTTTTTCTGGAACATTTTGCAGTTTTTAGTGTAAAATCTCTTGTCTATTGTTAATTTCTAACTATTTTTAAAACTCTGTCACAAATTCTCTTCTCTTCTCTTCTCTTCTCTTCTCTTCTCTTCTCTTCTCTTCTCTTCTCTTCTCTTCTCTTCTCTCCTCTTCTCTCCTCTTCTCTTCTTTTCTTTCCTGTATGTGAGTACACTGTCACTGTCTTTAGACATGCCAAAGGGGACATCATATCCCATTACAGATGGTTGTGAGCCACCATGTGGTTGCTGGGAACTGATCTCAGGACCTCTGGAAGAGCAGTCAGTGCTCTTAGCCTCTCTCTGAGCCATCTTTGCAGCCCCAAAATCACTTTCTTAATTTCCTTTTATTATTGTTCATTGTTAACACAGGGATGTGGCAGCTCACTTTTATATGTTCATTTTGTGTCTTAAAAGCCTACTGATTCACTTCCTTGCTGACAGTTGGCTTATGAAATTTTTTCATGCATATGCAAGATCATGTTTGTGAGTAATAATTTTATTCGTTTGAATGTTTGATGATATTACCTCCTTTTCCTGATTTACACATATTTCCATGTATGTGTATTTATGGATATATGTTCACATATATGTACGCCTGCTTGGAAAAACCCAAGGTTGCCATTGAGAATCATCTGCAATGGCTTTTGCACCTTACTCATTCAGGCAGGACCTCTCAATCAAACCCAGAGCTCACTGATATAGCTAGTCTTACTAGCTAGCTTGCCCTGGGGAATCCCCTGTCTCTACCTCTGAGATTGGAATTACAGGTGGCTGCTATCTCCATCTCATATTTACATAGGTGTTGGGGACCAAGCCCTGGTTCTCATGCCTGTATGGCAATTGCTTCACTACTAAGTTGTATTGGCTAGAGTTTTGTTTGTTTGTTTTTCTTGTATTTGCTAGAGTTTTGTTTGTTTGTTTGTTTGTTTGCTTGCTTGCTTTTGTCAACGTGACATAAATTAGAGTCATTTGGGAAGAGTGAACCTCAACTGAGAAAATGCCTACATCAGATTGCCTGTACGCAAGTCTATGGGGCAGTCTCTTAATGAATGATTGATGGGGAGGGCCCAGCCCACTGTAGGCAGTACCCCTGCTGGGCAAGTGGTCCTAAGTTATAATTTAAAAAATAAACTGAGAGAGCCACGAGGAGCATGCCAGCAAGCAGCACTCCTCCATGGTCTCTTCTTCAGCTCCTGCCTCCAGGAAGCTTTGAGTTCCTGCCCTGACTTCCATTCATGGTGGACCATCAGCTGCACACTGAAACAAACCTTTCCTTTCAAAGTTGCTTTTGGTCATGGAGTTTACTACATATATAAGGAACAAAGTAGGACACAAGATGTCTCCTCAGAGTTGGTATGTTAAAGATAAAATATAAAACAGAAGGAATTTCACAGCCAATGAAATGGAAATTTAGAATTAAATCCTCACATATTTTCTCGAATGTGTCCATCTAAGCCAGGGGGTTTCAACCTGTGGGTCATGATCCTTTCGGGGGAGGGTGGGGTGGGGGGAGTCTCATATCAGATATCCTACATATCAGATATTTACATTATGATTCATAACAGTTGTGAAATTATAGTTATGAAGCAGCAATATGATAGTTTTATGGCTGGGATTCACCACCACATGACCTGTATTAAAAGGTCGCAGCACTGGGAAGGTTGAGAACCAGCCGTCTAAGCCATTTCCTTCTGCAGGGTTCTAGCTCAGACCTGAGCACCAAGGCCCTCAGCTGCCTGGAGTGGCCTGCCCATTTAGGCTAGGAATGCCTCTGGAAAGATGCAGTGTCTTTTATGGAGTTATCAAAGACAACAGGAAATTAAATTAAGTAATTAAGTTAAAAAACCAGGGCGTGCTCCTCCAACCTCCTCCTCTTACTCATCGATCGCCAATCCAGCAGAAATGCTGTTAACTAAAAATTACATGGCACCACTGTCTTGAGCTAACACAGCAGGCTAAAAATAAAAAAAATGGAGTCACACAAAAATTCACTGCCCCCAAGCTCAGGGTAAGCTCTTTATCTGGCCTTCCAAGAAATCAGGATTACACCGAGAGAAAGGTAAGATTTCACAAACCGGCCAGATTTAATTGCCATGACAGTAAAGTTCTTTCGGCCTTCATTCTTACACTGAAGATGTAACTGAAACCAACCTGTCACTTACCCAACTTTTCTATTATTCTCTTCAAAAGTAGCTGTTGACCAATCTGCTTTTTATTTTGTTTCTGCTTCCACTAGCCCAGTTCTTTCCACCCAACTAACCTCCTATGCCTTGTTAATTGGGATATTTATCCTATTTATTTGCTTTAACTTAATTAATCGCCCAATTAACTAATTAAGTGTGATGCTGGAGGTCAAACTCAAGACTTTGCTCATGTGAGGCAAGCACTCCACCAGCAAATGACACCCCAGTTCTACATGGTGTTATTCTCATCAAATGAAATGTTCAATCCAGAAGGAGAGTAATACCAGTTAGTAACTTCAGACTCTCTGATTGTAATGTTGTCTCTTGACAGTGAATTTAAGTTTGTGTTCCAAGCTTGGATTGTAAGGATCAGTGGCACCTATGGTCTGGATGCCATAGGGGAGCTTTGGAAGCTCCCCTGGCTCCTGCTTTTGGTTTTTTGTTTGTTTGTTTGGTTGGTTGGTTTGGTTTGGTTTGGGTTTTTAGAGACAGGATTTCTCTGTATAGCCCTGGCTGTCCTGGAACTCACTTTGTAGACCAGGCTGGCCTCGAACTCAGAAATTCGCCTGCCTCTGCCTCCCAAGTGCTGGGATTAAAGGCGTGTGCCACCACACCGTGCTGGCTCCTGCTTTTGATGCTATGGTTACTTCTATGTTGATACATAGCCACGGTGCTGGGTTTCTACTGCAGATATTTGGCTGTAAGTCTGGTTTTGCCTTCCCACTTACTCCTTCAGACAGAGCTGGTCTGTCCATTTATTTCTTAAGATGTGAACTCTGGATGTAGGAGCCAATCAATTCTCTGCCCAGGACAGGGTCCCAAGACTCTCCACCATGAGACGCTATAACTTGTGCTCTCATTTTCCAGAAAGAGGTGATTTCTGTTCTACCTGACAGCTGTATTACATGGAATAGCGGGATAAGTCATACATAGGTATATGTTTTCTTTTTTGTGTCTCTGAGAATTTTTCTGAGCAGAGAGGTATTTGTCATTCACTCCCCTGCATGGTTCGGTGACTTGGAACAGACAGCCTCTTGATGAGCCTCAGCCCTTCCAGCTAGCATGGAGGACCAACCTTTCCCACCCCACAACCCACAGAGAGTCTCTTGTTGGCTGTTACTAATTTCCTTGCTCTGAATCTAAATGATATGTCTCTGAGGGCCGTGGCAAGAACATGCAGTATGGTCTCTGTTCCGCTAAGTGACACATTACCAAGTCTTCCGTTTCCTCTTTGACTACAGGATCCATTAGCTTTATAGGCCATTTCATTTTCTTCTCAGGAATCAAAACATCAAAAAAGAGTATAATAAAGAATATGATGTGCCCTAGAAACATTAGCCCGGGGCCTGCAGAGATGGCTTAGTGGTTAAGAGCTCTGGCTGCTCTTCTAGAGGACCTGAGTTTGATTGCTAGCACCCATATGGCAGCTCCCAACTGTCAATAGCTCCAGGTCCATGGGATCTGATGCCATTTTCTGGTATTGTACCCATATGTGGCACACAGACATCTATGCAGACAAAACACCCATAGATATAAAAATAAACAAATACAATTTTAATTTTAGAATGTTAACCTGGGTGGGGCCAAGAAGATTTAGGAGTCCTTTGTTCACTGTCTTGGAAGCCTTTTGGGTTTCTCTTGCTGTTTACTTCTTTAGAATGAACAGGTGACCACAAAGAAACACCCATGTGGTACTCACTATGAGAATGCACAGTATTCCTATCAGCAAATGTCCTGCTTGTGAACGCTCACAGACCCTGGGAAGCCAGCCTCAGCTAGAGCAGCCCATGAAGGATCAGGGATTGTCCGTGTGTCCTGGCGTATCATTCCACAGCTAGAGAGGAATCTGGGGCAGAGTGTTAGTTATTTGAGATGTCAGCTTGACTAGATGAAGGAATGCCTTGGCAATTGGGCATGCATAGAGGTGTGCTGCTAGAGGAGATTGGCATAGAGCCTGGCAGTAAGAGGGGGAAAGCCATTTCTTCTGTGGGTGGGCACCATCCAATGGCCTGGGGAATATGAGAACAGAACAGAGGAAAAGCCTGTGTCTCTCTCCTGGAGTTGGGATGCGTGTCTCCTCATGGATGTCAGAACTCCAGGCTCTCTGGTGTTTAGACTGAACTCTGGCTCTCACAGGGGAGTTTCCCCCATCAGTTTCTTTGGTTCTGGGGCCACTGGACCTGGATTCGGTTATGCCTCATGCATCCTAAGGTTTGTAGTTGTACAAAGCCTGTCATGGAGCCTCTCAGTGTCCATAATCATAGGTGACAATTCTCACAAATCACCCTCTGTATCCTATTGATTCTCTCTGCCTGGAGAGCAGGCGGGTTATAGAAACACACACAAAGCAGATATTAAGGACAAAGAGGAATAGAAGAGGAGAATTACGAAGATAAAGCTAAGGCTGTTGAGGTAGCTCAGTGAGCAAAAGTGCTTGTTGCCAAGCTACACCACCTAGTTGTCTCTCTGGGATGGAAGGAGAGAACTGAGACATGGGTTGTCTTCTGACTTCCATATGCATTATGTGACACGCACACAGGCAAACACACAAAGACACACAGAAGAACACACACACACACACACACACTGCTCTCCTTTCATTAAGACACAGTGTATGGAAAGTTATGGTGGTGCACACCTAGAATTCCAATACTTGAGAGGCTGGGGCATGAGGGTTATCATATGTTTAAGGCTAGCCTTGAGTACTAGCTAGAAGAGAGACATAGGGCAGCATAAATGAACAAGGTATTAGACTCTGGGAATGAGATTCCAGGTGCCAGGAGTGAGTTCAAATCCACCCTGTGGAGCTGATTAGCTACGGTGACGCTCAGCAAAGCTTCCTCCCTGAAGTGCTTTGCCTCTGAAACCAACTAATGAATGCACGATGTTGCCATGGCAATGGTTACTGTTAGTACTTTTTATAGATTACAGTGTTACACCCTGGAGTCTATTCCTGTAAAAGCCCAAATTTTAAGACACCCCAATACTGCCTTTAGTGTAGCTATTTTATGGCCAAGCCTGAGGCCTAACTGACCAGTGTTTGTGTTTAATACAGACATGCACTGTGATCAGAAACTTAGAATTTCTATTAACCAGTATTAATGAAATACAAGTTAAGTTTATTTACCCATTTAAGTTTATCAGGACTTGATGAATTACAGCACAAATCTTCTTTCAAAAGTGTGCACACATTTCTTTGCTTTCTAGCCAGGACCAAATGCCCAGTTCTTGTGAAGACTCAAAAGATTTGGAGAACACAGAGCCTCCTGATCAAAGAGGGTTGGGGGAGGATGTCAGTGGAGCCCTGACCAGAGGGGACCTCAGTGCCTAAATTTGGGTATTGGCTTTAACCTTTATCAGCTTTGAAGCCTTGAGCTGTAATATTCCCAACCATAAACTGGAGATTATTGTATCAACTTTGCACACAGTTGTGAAGACTAAATTTATCTTCATGGAGTGGCCTCAGTGGTGCAAGAGGACTTAATGACCTCAAGTCAATACTTAAGATGGAAAGAATGGCATGGAATATATCAAGTCCAAAATGCTAAGGAAAGACAGTAGTTGGGGTTGGTGCATGTGCAGTCTCTGAGGTGGACAGAGAAGGACAAAGGGGCAGGGTTCATCTGGGGTAGTGAGTCTAGAACGAGGCACCATGGAGTGGAAATGTAAGGATTGGTTGCGGGGGGCGGGGGGGAGGTGATGGTGGTGGTGGTGTGAGAGTGGTGCCAATGGTGCTAGCACTCTGTATGGCACACAGGGACTGACATGTGGTGAATGTTCCAGAAGGAAGCCTAAAAGCTGTGTGGAGACAAACACGAGGACCACGTGTGTTATGCCCTGTTAAAAGTTCTCAAGGAGGCCTGCTGGTCCCAGTGGAGAGTTCTCTTATGGTGGAGACATGTGCAATGAAGTTAAATCACCACGCCTTGCTGGTGGCCAGAACAGGATGCTTGCTAACCTGTCTCTCCAGCTTGCTCTCCTCCTGGACCTGTCCTGTGTCTCAGATAGACATAGGTTGTGGTTCTGGAAGCCACATTCTCACCTCACACTCACCTACACGTGGATTCGCCATCGGAGGCCTATGGAATCCCATCCTGTCATTGTATTTGAGGCCCAAGACATTTCTACCTTCCCAATCTCTAGCAATGCAACCAGCTTCTGGTGAGATTCCCACTCCCGATAGCCATGCAATGGATAGAATCCCCTCCTTGTATGTGGGAGATGAACCCAATGACCCCATTTCAATGTATGTAATTCAGCAAGGGTGATGGGTATCAATTCTGAGAGCGGACTATAACAGACTATGTTTTCCATCTTCTTTATTCATTCTTTCTCTGACTCTTCTCACATGCTTGCTGTGATTATAAGTGAGTTGGGGACATTCACGCGGCAAGAAGCTGGGGGCAGCCTCCAGCCACCGCCAATGGAGCACGACCCTTATCCCAGTGCCTAGCAGAACTGAATGCCTCCAAAAAGGACATGGGGGAAGCTTAGACATGATCCTGCTCCAGTGGCACCTTCAGATGACATCATGTCTGACACCCTGACTATAGCCTTCTGAGAAACCTGGAGCTGGATTCACAAGTGAGCTGCGTCCAGGTATCCTGCCCGCAGGCGCTCTTTGTGTTAATAGTTTATTATGCATCAGTAGATGATAGCGATACTCACCTTTTCATACTTTCATCGAAACCGACTACTAGAGGTTGTTCCCTGTGCTTCCCATAGCAGCTGATTTTACACCCTTCTGGAATTCCAGGGAAGGTAGTCAGTTACTTAGGGAGGAGCCTACTGCACTGTCTACATATGCCTCCGGATACCCTTTCCTCTGCTGGACGACTGCTGCTCCAGTCTGAACTTGATCCCGAGTTCTTCTGGGAGTGAGTGCTCCTCTCATTCTTCTGCCTTGCTCATCTGGTGCTCCCAAGCTAGGCTTAGAGCCACGTGGTCTTCTTCTGTGTGCCTGACCTGGATTCCTGACCTAGAGCCTGATTGCTGCATTTCTGATCCGATCTGGTCGGTAGAGTTTTTTGCTTTGTGTTTTGGTTTTTTGTTTAATAATTGCAGCTGTATTCTATGTATTCTTTTGACTTTGCACTGTGCCCACACAAATCAAAAATAGCTTTGGCAACCCATCCCTGCAGGATGGTCAGATTCTATCCATCAGAAATATAAGGCTGGGTTCTGGGTTAGTAAAGCAAGGCCAGCTCCTGGCACCAGCTCTGGCCCATGGCTCCCGGATTACTCCCCTTGACCTTTCATCTCCAGTTCTGCCGGCCTCAAGGAGGCAGAAAGCATTTCAGATGCATGTGTCTTCCCATCTTTCCAGGGGGCATGGGATGGAACTTGGCAGACTTGCCTGGTCCTCATAGGGAGATGTGAGGGTATCAGCTCTGAGCAAGATTGCCAGCTGGCACCACCACTCAGTGGCACAGCGGTGACTCACGGAAGCTGCAAGGAGTGGGATGTGGGGCTGAGAATCAGTTCCCAGGCTCCCAGCAATTAGGAAGCAGGCCATTGACTTGGGGCCAAGAGAAAAGAGTCAAAGTCCTGTTTCCTGGAGCCCTGGGGCTTCCACACACTCATGCCAACCTGCTTGCCCTCTGCTCCCATGATTGCTTTCTGTGGACACTATTTTGGAGTGATGGCTAGACTCAGCTGTTTTAGCTTCAGAACAAGGCTTACTACCCAAGGACAGGTTGGGCTTAGACAAACAAAACCGTTGTAGCCTGTGAGCAGGATCGTTATCTTCTCAAACAGATTGAACTATAACAAGCCCGTCTGCAGTTATTTCAAAAGCTGAAACGCCGCCTGCCTGGAAGTCTCTGCATAAGGGCACCCCCAGGAATGCCTCTGTGCAGACAGCTTCTACGCTCCTGCCTCTGTAGCTGTACCACAGTGTGTGGATAAACTCTACTTCCGCCATCACGTCCTGGTAAGTCCTTTCATCTCCCACATCACTGGCCCATTACCGACACTTCCTGACACAACTTTGCGACCCACATGGGGACTTCTCTTCTTGCCTCCCCTCCGAGTAATGCTAGTGGTATTTGGTCAGTTGTCCTGTGGGCAACTGAAAGTCCTAGCTAGGGCTGCTTTCCAGAGACACCCAAAGGCCTCCAAGTTGTGACCCTGGGTTACCATCATGCATTGGGATTCCTTTTGGTGCCTTGTGGAAAAGCTTACTGCCCATTCTTAACTGACAGACCCTGGCCAAGGCTACACTTTGGATGGACATGAAAGCAATGGAGAAGCTGGACGGTTTTTACATTTTACAGCCCATGATGGTAAGGGGGTACGTTCCTCTCCTCAGAGCCCCTTTCGCTCTCGATGAGGGGTATGACTGGCAGCTACTCATTCAGGATGAGCCCACATATCTTTGGAGGACTCCCACTCCCTTCTCCCTGACAGATTTGCTGCCACTGCACCTTGGAGGGCTTGTGTCTTCTATTCCTTCTCCCATCTCGATGTCTGTAGTATTATTTATCTGAACTGGCACAGTGGCAGCTGACCCACGTGCTTTCGCAACCCTTGCCTTTCTGTCTCATTCCTCAAGCACTGTTGTGGAGTAAGCCCCCACCTTCCATTGAGTCTGTGAGTGAGCGTCTCCTTCGCTAACACAAATCCCTTGAATAATCTAGCCTTGCACTGAGAGGTAGACATGTCTTTGTGTTGATATCCCTGAACTTGGAGGAACCCTTTTTAGTAGGTGAATCCCCCTTATAAAGGGGTGCCTCCAGTCCATTATAGATAGTAAGAGGGGTTCACTACTTACTAAGAGAACCTCTTGTGGGGCAGCTCCTCAGCGGTCTGGATGTGGGACAGACCTCTTTCCCTTCTGACTTCCCAGTAAGCTATATTCTTAAACACTGGAACAAATTTGAGCCACACACAGGTAATTTTTCTGTGTGATGTCACCAGGCTACAATCTGAGAAGCATTGTCAGGTCTGGACCCTCCACAATACACCAAGTCTATACCTTATTTTTTTCTGTTACAACCTTATAAAGTCCTCTAAAGTCCCTTGTGTTCATGCCTTGATGGCACTGTCCCAAGATTCTGCCTTGCATGAGAGAAGCTGCATGTGTCTTGCCAAATTTGGAATACCAATATCCAATCCAGATTTTTTTTTTTTTTTGGTTTTTTTGTTTTTTTCGAGACAGGGTTTCTCTGTGTAGCCCTGGCTGTCCTGGAACTCACTTTGTAGACTAGGCTGGCCTCGAACTCAGAAATCCGCCTGCCTCTGCCTCCTAAGTGCTGGGATTAAAGGCATGCGCCACCACGCCCAGCTCAGATGTTCTTGATAACCCCTGCTAGAGCTGCTTTCACTCTGACCCTATAGCCAGGGTTCCTGCTGCTCCCCAGGGACAGCCCCAATTCTTTAAATCTCTCTACCTTATCTACACACACACCCCATACAGAGGAGGTGAGAAGAGAAAGGGAAAGAAAACCCTTATCAGGGACAGCCAAAACTAAACCTCAAATTTCTCTTTCCCCTTCATAAAGTGGCCAGTGGGGAAACTTGAACCATCAGAGTACATGAGCCATTTCCTATGTCAGACCTGTCACAGACTGAGATAGAATTGGGTTCTTGGTCCCTCCCACTTCAATAAGAGATTAAAGAATTTACAGTAGCCCTTGACCTTACCTGCAGGAGGTTTTCTGTTATTTGAACTATGTGCTATACATTGGAGGGATAATCTTACATAGGAACACTGATACAAAAATGGGCCAGTGAAGCCTATGCCCATGACCCAGAAAGGCCAACCATGGTGCTGATGCAGGCCCTGGATGGGAACCTAACTAGTCATATCAGACTCTAGGCTGTTGATAGAGGCTACTAGGAACTTCATGACTTCTTGTCTTAAAGAGGGAAGGAGAATGGCTACTATCAAGCCTATCTGTTGCAATAAATTGCTCACTGAGGAATTCCCTAAAAAACCCTGCCCTGTTTCAGTTTGGGGTAATAAAAGCCATGCATAAATACAACGACCTGGTCCCCAAGGGGCAATGAGGCTAGGCTGTTCTAGCTATCCATTCTACTAACCAGGCCTCTTTCAACATCAAAGTATCAAAACATCATTACATCCCACCCATCTTAGGACCACCCAGACCCTCATCCCCACAGCTCAAGACAGCCTCCTTCTTCAGAAAAGCCACCCTCCACCTGTTTCTTCAGTGGCAATCAGGGACACATGACTTGCCATAACCCACCTCTAGCACCTGCCCCAATTGCAAATGGGAGAACTCCTGAAAGTGAAACTGTCTCCCTTGTAAGAGACAGGACATTCTGTCCTCAGGGATCCCACACAATGGAAATCACTGGGACCTTGCTGAGGTCATAGATGATTAAGAGTCCATCAGAAAAGATCCATCCCTTGAAGGGTGATGGACTCCAGGTCTTTGCTGATGCCATGCTTCCTATATTTATAAATGAGCCTTGGGTGACTTTAGATAGGGAATGCCTCAAAGCCCTTTTCCTAATCAACACAAGGGCCACATATTCTTCCTTGACAAATCTCCCAGTTTCCAACTCTCAGTCCCCGATTCTTCTCACCGACATTGCTGTCTGGCCACAATCTGGCTGGCTGGTCTTTCCTGAGGATGTGTGGGAGGAGACAACCAACACTTTTTCCCTTCTTCTTTCCTGGTCTGGCCAAACTGCACAATTTCTCTATTAGGAAGAGATGCCATGTCAAAATTACAGGTTGATTTACTTTTGCATAACCCTCTAGTACTTTGATGCTTCTCCTACTCCTCCTGCCCTTTCACACCGCCTAGGTAGAGGCCATTTCATCACGTAACACATGCATCAGGCTTCAGCCCCTCCCTAACCACTGCACCTGTCATAAACCGCTCTTCCAAACCTTGCTGACTTCCCCTGAAGATCCTATTTCTCATTGAAACTTGATGCCCTTGTGAATCTGCCGTCCTTAATTAACAAGCTCCCGGCCACTCAGCTGTTACACTTCCACAATTCACCATGCAAACCCCCCCACCACCACCACCATCTTGGCAGTCAAGACATCAGATGGGCCTTACAGGATGATCCAGGCACTACGAGCCATAAATGAGAAGGCGGTTTCAGTTCACCCAATGGCTCCCAATCTCTCTTCTCCCCTGAAATGAAACCTCGTATCTCTCAACTCTGATGGCGTCTTAGAAGATCACAGGCTCTACTTGGTCCTCGCTTACATGTCCTGATCACTCTAAATACTTTATGCTAGATTGGCCCCTTCAGACTTCTTCTGACTTTACCTGGACAGAAATGGTTACATGTCTAAAGCCATGATCTCACCCCAACTCCACAGGGCCCGAATCCTTGAAGCTATTAGAACTTTCTCTACTTGTTCCTTTCCCTCGTGGCCTACAGCAGTCTCCACTTCCCACCTTCTCCAAAAGTCCCACTATCTCCTCAGATAACACAATTTAACCTTTCCAAAAGACTACTGGCTTTGCCTGCCTTTAGATCTTGATTGGATTGGCAGTGTTTACCTAGTCACTCCATTGAGATGGACCCAATTTACAATTTCTCCATCGGAACCTCACAGTTCCGATGGAGCCCCGCCACCCCTTCCAACATTTTCATGGCCAAATATACGAGCATATTCCTCCTTGCACACATCTCTTTGCTTGCCACTTGATGGTGTAGTGTAGTCTTGCCAGGCATTAGCCTCTCAAGCAGGGCTCCCCTTGGTGTTCAGGCCACTGACCACGAGGAAGGATCCATTCCTTTCACTAATCAACTCCTATTAGTTAGGGTTGGTTACTGTTGCTTTGATGAAACACCAAGACCAGAAGCAACTTGGGGAGGAAACGATTTGTTTTGTTTACACTTCCACATCAAAGTTCATCAAGGAAGGGAGTTGAGACAGGAACTCAGGCAGGGTAGGAACCTGGAGGCTAGAGCTGATGCAAAGGCTATGGAGGGGTGCTGCTTACTGGCTTGCTCCTCGTGGCTTGCTCAGCCTGCTTTCTTATAGAACCTGTGACCATCAACTCAGGGATGGCATCCCTCACAGTGGGCTCAGCACATCAATCAGTAATTAAGAAAATGCCCTATAGGCTTACCTATAGCCAGATCTCAATTGAGATCTCCCTCTCAAATTTTTAATTGAGGTTCCCTCCTCTCTGATGACTCCAGCTTGGTCAACTTGACATAAAACCTGTCAGCACACAAATATACCACCTTATTAAGTTTTTTTAAAAAAAATCCCCTCTCTGTCTCCGTCTCCGTCTCTCTGTCTCTCTGTCTCTTTCTCTCTCTGTCTCTCTCTGTCTCTCTCTGTCTCTCTGTCTCTGTCTCTCTCTCTCTCTCTCTCTCACACACACACACACACACACACACACACACACACTTCCAACTCTCTAAGACAACATACAGGTCTCACAAACATTTAAGATCAATACATCTAGTGAGACTCTAGATAAAAGTCTCAATTCAGTCAAGCATATCTCCCCCTTGCCTTTACCCATCTCCTTAACCAGGTTACACCTCCTCTAAGAAAGCTTTGAAATTCTCTCCCTTTCCAATAATCAATAGCACTCCAACACTAAATTCCTCAGTTTCAACCCCTTCTTAGACTGGTTTTAGTTTCCTTATTTCTTTAATTTCTCAACTTCCTCTTTTCCTAGAATTACTATTTAGTTTCCTGCCTATATATTGCCAGGTGCCTCAATGCTTCAGGCATTAGCATGTAGTTAACGCCCATTGCTGTCTTCTGGCTAATTGGACCACTACCTACATCATTGCCTTCATCAATCCTGACATCCAAATTCTCCCTAATACATCCCATCTCTACCCTTTTTGGGTATCTCTTCACCTCAGAGATCTGTTCAGCTGATGTCCTTCCTAGTAGGACTGGTTATTACACTGGAGGCACTGGAGTAGGTGAACTTGAATTGGCCCCTTGTACTTATTCGGCTTGTCGGCTGGATTAGCTATGGGACTAGAGCACACCTCAGTGCTTCTCAAAGCTCTTAGGAACTTAGTGATTCTCTTGGGGTGATAGGAATTCACCATGCTCTCAACATGGTTTCTGTGTGGCCCAAGGGGACAGGATGGCTTCTGTGGATGTGTACACGGGGCTGGCTTTCCTGGTTCCTATTACTGCTAAGTACAGTTTCATGGACGTGCTCCTTTCTAGCCTTTGCATTTTGACTTTTCTGTTGAATTGTTTCCTCTAGACCTAGCAGGTTAACTTGAAGATACTCTGACAAGGGCTCCAGTTCCTTCCTGTGAACTTCTGTTCCTTAGACCCCTGGGACGTGTCACCTGACATTTCTATCCTCATGTCCTTTCTCTTCCCTGACAAAAACCAAACCAAACCAACCCAACCCAACCCAAACTTCTTTCAAATCAACCATAGTAGGGGGCCAACACGTGCCAGCTCAAAAGAGAGACTTCCATCCAAATATCTTACTTTACATTGTTGTTTTGTCTAAAGGGAACATGGATTCTGCAATGGGTGACTACCAGAGATATTGCAATCTTACATCAAGGCCAATACTGCCCCAGGACACGATGGGCTCAGAGCAAAGATGCTGTTGCCTCTGAGAAGAACCATTCTTGTTAGAAAGCGGTAACTGTAAGAACCTCTAGCTTCAGTTATTCCAGGGCACTGTGAAATAGAGACAGTGACTAACAGCCTGTGTAGATCCTGCTCCCAGAAAAGCAGATCTCTGAATACCTCTAAACAGACACTATATGACTGTCTGGACCACTGTAGCTATGCCACAGTGTGATACACTCTTTTTTTTTTTTTTTTTTTTTTTAAAGATTTATTTATTTATTATATGTAAGTACACTGTAGCTGTCTTCAGACACTCCAGAAGAGGGCACCAGATCTCGTTACGGATGGTTGTTAGCCACCATGTGGTTGCTGGGATTTGAACTCTGGACCTTCGGAAGAGCAGTCGGGTGCTCTTACCCACTGAGCCATCTCACCAGCCCGATACACTCTTTACTTCACTGGGAAATAGACATGAAGTTTCCAGTGTGATAGACATGAAGTTTCCAGTGTGAGGGGAATGTGCTATGCCACCAAGTGGGGGTGAGTTACATAGTGCATTTGCCAGTGGAACATGCCAAACTTTGTTACGTTTATGGCCTTTGATATATGTAAACTTTACCTCCAATAAAACTGCAAAACAAACAAACAAACAAACAAAAACACCACTTGATTGGAAGAGGGACGTGGGTGCGGATGCAAACATAGAGAAAGCAAGGACAGCAGAATAGTGACCATCACTAAAGCTGGGTGACTGGAACCTAAAGCTCATTTGTTTTCCATAGTAAGAAGAAACTCTTCAACAAGGTCTCACCTCCTAATAGTGCCCCTCCCTACAAGCCTATGGAAGCCATTTTCTTTCATATGTGTGTGTGTGTGTGTATGTGTATATGTATATATACATACATATATACATATACATATGGTTGCACTTTTAACTGGAATATATATATTTGTATTTATGTATAAATACATATAAGGGATTTCTTTTAAGGCACTGAGCTAGATGTTTAGAGGATATGCTCTTTTGTGAAGGAGGTAGGATTAGATATAAATGTAACTGTATTTTTCAGCTATTTATTTTTGCAATTGAATCATTCAATGTGTTCCTTGTTGAAGAGATCCTTATCTACATAACCAGACCTCTGTGTTCCTGAGTTCTGTACCCATTAGTGTAAACTACTGTGGACTGAACACATTAAAGGAAAAGATTGTATTTATCCTGAATGTGGATAGACTTTGAATTGTCAATTACTCCACAAACAACATAGTATAAAATCATTTGCATTGCATACAGCATTGTAAGTGGTCTAGGGATGGTTTAACATGTCTAGAAAGAGGCTCAATAGTCACCTGCAAGCGCTATGCCATTTTATCTGAGACGTGAACACTGATGGATTTTGCTATCGGTAGAAGCTCCTGGAACCATCTTTGCACCTTTGACCTGATGCACATAATTCAAATGCCGGCTGCCTGGAGGAGAAGCTTCTGGTCTGAAGGAATTATTGAAAGCTGAACTGCGTCGGGACTTGGAGAACCATCTCTGTGATGCATTCATTAAAAATGAGCTAGGGACTTCAGCTATGCATTACAGAGCAGAATAAAAATGATCTCATGTAAATAGTATGGGTTTTTTTGTTTGTTTGTTTGTTTTTTTGCCAATGAAAAATGACCCAACTTAGCAGTGCACTGTGAAGTTAGCTTTCAGTGCTCTCTGGACTGAATGGGTTGTTTTCCTGGGTGACTGAGCCCAGCACTAAGACTGTCAGAGGAGCCGCTGGGGCTTCAGTGCTTGGATTAAACAGGACATCAGTTGCTTGAATCCCACTGATAAGAACAATATTCTTCCCATGCTAGACTCAGCAATGAAAACAAACAAGCCTATGGCATCAACTGCGTATATCAGGAAGAATGGTTAACTCTGGCTTTCTTCAATGCCATCTCTGTTGTCTTTGAAATTTCCTAGTTGGCTATGAAAATTATTATTTCAAATCTTTGCGATATTTTTAGCGCAAAGGCAATTATGAAAGAAAACAGGGAATCCATGGCTCTTCTCCAAAGCTCACGTTCCATTTAACCCAGAGAATATAACTCATGAGTTCTTGTTATGAATCAAAGGCTGTCATCCTTTCAAAATAGGTGACTTATCAGATCCAAGTCAGGAGGTACATACTGATAGGAAGGCCAAGAATGTACTAAGAGGAATTTATTCTTTATTAAAAAAATTTTTTTTCACTGCTAGTATCAAGCTTGAACAATGTGGGATTTAATAGTACCATCTAGTGGCCATGTACCTCCATATTTGTTTTAAATGAGGACCATGGTTCATTTTCACCTCAAACTCACGAATCCAGTCAGTCAATAGCTT
Organism: Mus caroli; assembly: GCF_978045245.1. Taxonomy (NCBI): domain Eukaryota; kingdom Metazoa; phylum Chordata; class Mammalia; order Rodentia; family Muridae; genus Mus; species Mus caroli. The sequence goes on along the minus strand of NW_028227263.1, from coordinate 81,357,579 downwards.
ATCCCACACACTGATTGTAAACTCTGAAGTGAGAAGTTCATCTTTTATTTGAATTTTGCTTAAGGAGACAAAGTGAGTAATAAGGAACATACAAGAGACATCTATAACTCATAAGATATAATATTAAAGTTTAAATGCTTCCAGGGCTCAGGCATAGCCCATAATGGGACCTCAATAAACTGTATTTTTAAATATTGAGTAAATACTATAGCAATTAGTTCTGCATCCAGCCGTGAAATTCTGATTACTGTGTTTTTTTCTTACTATGAAGAATTGTTTATTGTGTATTTCTTTCAATAAATCTAAGCCCCCCAAAATAAACTTTTGGCATGGTGTGTATTGTTGGGAAGCAATGATCTTTATGGAGGGTGGACAGGGGCTTTATGCAGAGGCCTGAGCTGGAGTAAAACCCAGGACTTCACAGTGTTGGCTAGGCAAGTGCTCTGCTTCTTTCCTGGCCCAAGAATGTTTTTAAGGGAATAATTAATTGCTCACGAGACAATGTGAGGGCAAAGGTGGTGGAGTTAGAGGTAATTTGGGAACCTTTGTGACAAATTCAGATAGAAAAGGGGACTTGACACTTGGTTTGCTGATATCTGTAATGATAAGGACATGATTTTTAGGATTGCAGGTCTAACTTGCTTAGATATGAATAAGATTCCCAGGGCTGGGGATGGCTTGCTCGGTGAAGCCTTTGCAGTGATACATACACACGTGGAGCAAGAGAACTGATCTCTCAGGATCCAAAGCAAAAGAGCCAGGGCTATTGCTCACCCCGGAACCAGTGCTGGAGAGGAGAAGAGACAGGAGGACTCCTGGGGCTTGCTGGCCAACGTGCCTAAGATTGCCAAGGGTTCAGTGAGGGAACTTTTCTCCAGAAATAAAGGGGAGTGATGGAGGAAGACACCATCACACACACACATACACACACACACACACACACACCACACACACACACACACACACACCCCACCATACATATACCACACACACCATACATACACACACCACATCACACACCCCCGCACCCTACATACATACACACACACCCCATACACCACACATACCACACACACACCATACATATACCCTACACACATACCCCACACACCCCATACACACTCCACACACATACACACACACCACACACACCACACTTACCACACTTACCACACACACACACTCCACACACCACACACACAACACACATACACACACTCCACACACCACATACACAACACACATACACACACACCACACACACATACACACATACACCACACACACACATACAAATACTACACACACACCCCATACACTACATGTATCACATGCACACACCGTACACACACACTACACACACACATTACACATAACACATACACATATACACAACACACATATACACAACACACACATACAGAAAGGGGGGCCATATTCACACAAAATAAGGTTCAATGTGAATGTATAATTTTATCTTTCTTCAAGTGTGTGTGTGTACATATATATGTATATGTATATATATGTATATGTACATATATATGTATGTAAAACTGACTCTTAGGTATGTATGAATCTACAATTTAGTTGGTTGGATGTCACTACAAGAATAAAGGGTCTGGGGGCTGGCAAGATGACTCAGTGGGTAAGAGCACCCGACTGCTCTTCTGAAGGTCCAGAGTTCAAATCCCAGCAACCACATGGTGGCTCACAACCATCCGTAATGAGATATGACACCCTCTTCTGGTGCATCTGAAGACAGCTACAGTGTACTTACATATAATAATAAATAAATAAATCTTTAAAAAAAAAGAATAAAGGGTCTGAAAAGAAAATGTAAATATTCAGGTGTGTGCCCTGTGTGTGTGCATGAGTGTGTGAGGGCACACATGCTCATGCATGTGCACATGCACACACTTCTAAGTGGAGACCAAAGGCTGATGTGGGGATCTCCCTCGCTCTCCACTTTATTTCCTGAGAAGGTCACTTGCTGAAGCTGTCAGATTCTGTAGTTCAGGCTGCCAGCTTTCCCTGAGAATCTCCATCTCCCAAGAACCGAGGTCACAGGGGGGACTCCAGGTTTCCCAGTTTTTCTGTGGGTTCTGGGGAACCTGAGCACCTCTCCTCAAGCCTGTCTGCCTGCACTTTACCTGCTCAGCCGCCTCCCCAGCCCACCACCCTTATTGATTTAGGATCCATTTTCACATTCTGATTTCCTTAGGGAGAAAGAAAATACCATTGGTCAAATATTTCTATAAAAGAGCAGTGAGCAACATCAAGATAATGGTTTTCATTTCTGAAATAGCCTGACTGCTAAGTCCCACTACTTGTAAGGAAATTAGCTGAAATTACACGGTCTTTGAGGAGACCAAGGTCTCAGAACAGAAGTACCGTGGCTGCTAATGACAGATACAATTTCCCTAACAGAACTGAGAATTCCTTCCGGGCAAGCTTTATTTTCTCTGTGCTGGTTGTTATTCGGTGTCCCTCCGGGATGTGTTTGTGGCCAGTGACAGGATATTAGCCAACTGCTAATGCAGAAGGAGAGCTGTTAGCTCATGGAACACTCTCTGAGTAGACCGAGACCCGAAGACAGGCAGTCCCTTCCTTGACACACGCCCTGTATTTACCTTTTGGGGCTGGCTAGGGGCCTTTCTGCTACTTCTTTCTTAGTAAATCGATTTTTTTTTTCCTGCAAATGCCCACACAGCTGCATCAGGTCTGCACTGTGTGTTTTCTGTTTAGCCTCAGCTGCCACCCTGAGAATCCCTTCACCAGCATCAGAACTGCTCTTGACACAGGCTTGGGTTGAAGTCTTCATTTCCTCTACCTTGGTTTGTCTCTCGTTGGGCAGGGCACTCCCATCATTCACTTCCTGATAGAAGATGCCTTGCATAAAATGTTTTGGAACGTCAAATGAGCAGATATTCCTCTAGCCCTCCTGCCTTGCTAGTAGTTTACAATGACTTCCAAATGACTCCTCGTGTTCCTTGAGGGCTGTCCCCTATTTTTTCCTGGGCACAAAAGGGAGATGTCCCTCCAGAGCCTTGCAATGAGATGGCCTTAGTTTAGTTAATACAATGATGGGGAAAGTATATTGTTTTCAGATAAGGGGTGTCAACACCTCAGTCTCTCCAGCATTTCTTCCCTTGTCTCAGGATCTCTGGCCTCTGTGTTTAAAAGGAACCTATTGAAATGGGAGGAGCCACAGGACAGAAGAGGGCCAGGCGCTCACCACCTTTGTATCCACAAGAACTGAGCGTTGTGCTAATCAGCAAAGGTGTCTGGATTTTTTTTTCTTGTCCCAATATACTGTGTTAGTAAAATTTTAATCACTGTGACATAGTTCAAGAGAAAAACCTTAAAGCAGGAAGGTTGACTTTGGCTCCTGGTTTCAGAACTCCAAGTTCTGCTCCCTCCGTTACTTTGTGCCTTAAATGAGGCAAGAGCATACTGGGAGTGGAGGGAGGGGGGTAGATAGACAAAGAGGCTTTATACATGATAGCCAGGAAGCAAAGGGAAAGAGGGAAAGTGCAGGTAAGATGCATCCTTCAAAGACACACTGCAAGTGACCCACTTCCCCTAATCAGGCCCAACCATCCACAGCTCACCTACCTCCCAAAGGCTGTTCAGGTTTTGAATCTACGAATGTATTAATTTAGTGATAAAGGCAGAGCCCTGTTGACTCGTTCATTTCCTAAAACCCCAAGCAGGAACAGTGCCTGTACTGGAGACCAAGCTAAGCCTTCAGCAGCTGAGATTTTTAGGGGAACATTACATGTCTGAACTGTAACACATGTCTCAATAGAATAAATACTTCTAAGGTAGAAATCTGTATGAAGAAAAACTCAGAGAACTCCCAAAAGACCCAAAGAAAACTTACATGGATTGGAGCCTTCTCATCTGGTAAAAATACTTCATCCTTGCACCACGGAGTGTTGGAGGAATAAGGGACCAAACACCCACTTTTAGAACAACCCCAAGCTGTTCTCACTTGTGAGGATAAAGTGTTCAGGGTCTAATCACATCATAATGGTAGCATCTCTCTCTCTCTCTCTCTCTCTCTCTCTCTCTCTCTCTCTCTCTCTCTCTGTGTGTGTGTGTGTGTGTGTGTGTGTGTGTGTGTGTACACGCACTCCTGTGCCTGTCCAGGTAACCTTGGACATCAGAAGACAGTGTCAGTCCTCTGGAGGGGAGTTACAGGTGATTGTGAGCCATCCGACTCCAGTCCTCCATCACAACAGCAATCAAATTTTAACATGGGTCTTGAGGGAGATAAACATTCAAGTCATACCACTACCCAACATGGTATTGAAGATGTGTCTATTTTTTAAAAGACAGGACATTGTCCTACATAGATTTCTGCTGCTGTGAGAAATATCATGACCAAAAGCAACTCAGAGAGGAAAGGGTTTATTTGTTTCTTCTTCCAGGTAATAAATCCATCACAGACAGAGTTGGGACAGGAACTCAAGCAAGGGTGGGAACCTGGAGGCAGGAACTGAGGAGACACCATGGAGGAGTACTGTTTATTAGCTTGCTTCTCATGGCTTCCTCGGCCTACTTTTTTGTACAGTGCAGGACCACCTGCCCGGGGGAGGCTTTGCCCACTGTGAGCTGAGCCCTCCAATACGCATCATTAAAAGACAATGACCCATAGGCATGGTCATAGGCTGGTCTGATAGAGAAAATTCCTTGGCTGAGTCACCTCTTCTGTTAGTTGTTAGTTTGGGTCAAGTTGAGAAAGGCTAACCAGCACAGGTGAGTGAGTCAGCAATTAAGAACACACAGTGCTCTTGCAGAAGACCAGAGGTCAGTTCCCAGCACCCACACCAGGCTGCTCACAGCTGCCTTCAACTCCAGGAAACTCAGTACCTTTTAGCTTCCTGTGGTACACACACACACACACACACACACACACACACACACACTTTCTAAAACATAAGCTGAAAAATAAGACCAACATCTAACAGAAAATGTGCAAAGCATAGGAACAGAGAGAAACGGAAGCTGTATCAATCTTCGGAGATGAAATCATGTTCTGTCTCACTCTAAATGAGAACTTTCACACTGGAAGTACAAAAGACTGTCGTTTCTACCCAGCAGACAAGCAAAGATGCTCAAGTGTAACAGTGCTCTGTGTTACTAGGATACAGGGAAATAAAGTGGAGTCGTATTGCTTGAGGAATATAAAGTACAATGCTTTACAGGGCACAGTTAGCTAATATCCATAACAGTTATGCATACACGAATCCTCTTAAGTCAATTCCCCCTTTAGGAATTTATCCATATTATATATATATATATATATATATGTATATATATATATATATATATACACACACATATATATATATTTGTGAGTCTCATTACAACAGCAAAAAAAAGAGAGAAGCCAGACTTCAGTCAATAGGTGATGGTTTAAATAATGTTGCTAAGTCAGTATAATTTTATGTAATTGCAAAACTAAAAACAGAATAGATACTCCATCCATCTTTACTGTATATTGCTGAACATGAGCACAATTCTCTTTATAATTAGTATTTCTGATTAGCTCACAAAGTATCAGGTGTCTCTATGGCGTTTTCATATTTTGTTATGGTCTCTTCCTATGAACGAGAGTGCAACCTTGCCTGTATCCCAGAAGTTCTAGCAAGTTGTACTCTTGGTTTTTGCCATTTGACTTTAGGAAATATTTTATGTATGTCTTCCCTATTTCTAATGCTATTTTTCTTTAAGAAAAAAGTACATATACAGCAAATATGTTTGCAATGAGTTAAAAAAAAAAAAGAAGTAACTATAGCTGTTCATAGGAAGAGACCTAAATAAAGGTTGGGATGGAAGGAGGAATAACCACCTTTTATGTTTTGAATCTCACAAATTTTAAGTCAAGTAATACAATGTTTATCTAAAAAGACAGTTAAAGTCACCTGAAATGCAGAAAACCAGTCAGCTCTGGAAATGTAAGCACAGTTTTTAAAATAAAAAAGAGAAATAATAAAAAGGGGTGCACCACTCCTTCCGGTTCACACCTGCTTGGAGTGTTGCACCCCACCCCACCCCACAATCCCACCTGCTGACCAGGAGGTCTGCCCTAACCTGAGATGCACAGGTGAGAGCCCCCTCTGACCCAATCCCCCCTCCTGCTGGGACCCTAGCAAGCCCAGTAGTCATGGGCTCTGCTCTGCCCTCCCGGAACTCCATCTTCCCTCCATTCCACACCTCCACCTGCAGTCTCAGATCAGTGCATGGGCTCCCACTTCATAGCTCCGCCTGCCTCCCAGGAGGCCTGCTCCAGCCAGGGACACCCAGGTCAGTCAACAGCAGAAGCAACCAGATGGCAAAAGACAAACACAAGAACATAAGCGACAGAAGCCAGTGCAATATGATACCATCAGAACCCAGCTCTCCTTCTACAGCAAGCCCTGGGTATCCTACTACACCTGAAGAGCAAGACTGTGGCCTTTAACCCCCATCTCATGAAGATGACAGAGGCCTTTAAAGAGGATATAAATAATTCCCTTAAAGAAATATAGGAAAACGCAACTGAATTGGTAGAAGCCCTTAAAGAGGAAACAAATAGATCTCTTAAACTAGTATAGGAAAATGCAATCAAACATGTGAAGAAAATGAACAAACAATCTGAGACCTAAAACCGGAAATAGAAGCACCAAAGAAAACACAAATGGAGATGGAAAACCTAGAAAAGAGAACAGGAAATGCAGATGCAAGCATCACCAACAGAATACAAGAGATGGAAGAGAGAATCACAGGCATAGAAGATACCATAGAATAAGTTGATACATCTGTCAAAGAAAATGCCAAATGTAAAAAGAGTTCTTAACTCAAAACATCCAGAAAATTTGGGACATTATGAAAAGATCAAACTTAGGCTTAGAGAGGCACTGTTTTCCATGTCTGCCCTCTGCCTACCAAAGAGGGAACACCATCCCAGGCCCCTTGGGCTCTAGAATTCCAGGACAGATCCTTTCATGCAGGGAAGTAGGGTTAAGGAAAACGGCTGGGGGAAGAGAGAGAGAAGCAAGACAGAAAGGAGTTGTGTGTATTCTGAGAAAGCCTCAGATAGTGAGGAAAGAGAGGAGGGCCTCATGCTATATAAAATGTTGTCTATTTACTATCGTTTGTGTATGGCATGTGTGTGCATGTTGATGTACAACGTGCCACCACTGTACATATGAGAACAAATTGGAAAGTGATTTCTCTCCTACTGTGGGTTTCCAGAAATTGAATGCAGGCATCTTATCAACCTAAACTTTTTTGCTTCTTTTGTTTGTTTGATTGACTGATTACTTGTTTTGTTTTTTGTTTTTGTTTGAGGCAGGGTTTCTCTGCATTGCCCTAGATGCCTTAAAACTCACTGTGTAGATGAGGCTGGTCTTGAACTCAGAATCTGTCTGCCTCTGCCTCCTGAGTGCTGGGATTAAAGCCATGTGCCACCACCAATCAGTGTTTATTGGCCCAACTTAAAAACAAAACCAAAACCAACAAAAAGCAATTAAAGTATTTTAAAGAGAATCACAAAGTTCTTGATCTAGTTGGGCTCATTATCAAAAAAAGTGGGGGAGAGGATGTGGTGTATGGGATGCAGAAAAGATAGTAGACAGTGCAAAATATTCTCTCAACCTAGAATGGATGTCAGGTGAGTGTCTAGAAGAAAAGACATTTAAGAGGAGAAAACGTCTCCTCCTAAGTCTGCCTTCTGATCTCCATACACTGGATTTTGAACTGGCCCCTCTTCCAAGCCAATCCAAGACTACTTGTCTCTCAGGTTCCCCAAGAGGAAGAATTTATCTAACCCTAAAGAGCCTCAAACCCAAAGCAGATTGGTCTAATATGTTTCCACTCTAAGTGAACTTCAATTATTTTCCCTCATAGATGAGGGCATTCTTTCCAAGGCTCCTCCCCCAAACATTCACCCATCCCCCACCACATTCACCAAGCATTCCCCTACAACTTTTCCTTAGGTCTTGGGATCTGACCCAAGGATTTATAATTGCCATCTAATTTAAGAATTGCCATCTCCTATACCCACACACCTTCTTGGTCATATTAAGTTAAGCACCGATTTTGGAATGGCAGCCCAACCCAGCCCTGTCCTGCTTTTTCCAGCCAACAGATGCTCCAGAACACACAGAGTCAACAAGCTCCTGGACAGGCGGAAACAGGGTGAATTTTGAAATACGACTCCCAGAAAACTAGTGGGCAAAGAAGCCTGGATCCCAGGCATATGTTGATGCTGTTGCTATGGTGACTATGCTTCAGTGTGCTGGACCAGGTTGACTGTGGTTTGGCTGTTTTCTACCCACAGTGGAGTTTCTGGTAGACAGGAGTGGGAAATAAGTCTAGCTATTCATCCTTAGGCTAAGACCTGGCCTGGCCACATTCACCTGTGTAGGTCTTAGATACAGTATCCCATGTTGACTTGCACAAGGTTTTTGGAAACCACGGGGCTTTGGAAAGAACAAAAGAATCCTATAGGAAATCACTCTGTCCTTGTTTATGCCTGATCCTAAACCTTGGGCATCTGGATAACCTTACACAAGGGATATGAAAATAATGTGTTGGTAAGTCCTTGTGGATTGTGTAGGCTTGTATTGGCGATAAGAAATGTCTCAGGATCTCATGGAAGTGTCTTGACCAGTGGTTCCCGATGTTCCTAATTCTGCAACTCATGTGGTGACTCCCAACCATAAAATTATTTTTGTTGCTACTTCATAACTGTAATTTTGTTACTTTTATCAATTGTAATGAAATATCCGTGTTTTCCAATGTCCTTAGGTAACAGTCGCTACATATCCCCAAAAGGGTCATGACCCACAGGTTGAGAAATGCTGATCTAGACTCTCCTTGAATTATCAAGTCACTGAAGGGACATAATTTTTGAGTGACAGTTTTATGTATAAAGTTTGACCAGCACTTGTCTCAATGCCTTTCTTTCCCATGCATTATGCGTTTGCAGGGTTTGGTTTGGTCTTGAATGTTGCAGCTTTGACTAGATGCGGCCTCTCACTGGCTTCTCGTTGGTAGATTCTAGGTCCCGGATACAGGATACAGTTGCCTTGGTGACTTCATACAGATATTTGTGGACAGTCATTTCCATTTATTCTCTGCTTCTAAAAATTGAGGTTATCCCCACAGACACTTCAAATGGGTTGTGACATGCCCTGATCTCTGCTTCATTTTTCCTCTCATGTATGCCTCTGCAAGCAAGCAAGTAAGGCTGCTGTTGTTTTGGTGACCGAATGAGGAGGGAAAAGAGGAGAGCAAGCTCCTGCCGTGTCCCAGTTAACTGCATTCTTTTAGCCTTTCAGTGAGAGGAGAACAATCACAAAGCCATAGTAATTCTTCTGAAATCAAATCTCAGTTAGCTGAGCAGGGATGAGGTCAGCTTTGAAGGACTCCTCCTGTCCTGCCTTTCACAATGCGCGTGACAGTGGTGGTCAGCTTCGGCAGCTCTGCCTTCCAATGGTGAGCTCAGGAAAGCAGGAAGAGCGTGTGTTTCCCACAGCATGGACGACCTGGAGATTTGCTTGTACAAAGACAGCAATGTGTGAGCGGTTGAAATGTCCTCTAACAGGTCAAGGGCATCACATTTTAGTTCCATGTTTATATGGTATAAACCCATTCTCGAAAGTGATTCAGAACTCCCTCATAAAATTATGTATGTACAATTGGCCTATTAGCTCATAAATCTAAACAGGATGATGTGTGTGTGCGTGTGCGTGTGCGTGTGCCTGTGTGCGTGTGTGCGTGTGTGTGTGTGTGTGTGTGTGTGTGTGTGTGTGTGTGTGTGTGACTTATCTGAATCTTTTTTCTCACAAACTGTTTTCTTTTCTCATGGAGTACTCATGGAAATACTCATGAAGTATTTTTCTCATGAAGTACTTTTAAAGGATGATGATGGTGATCTAGAAGCTTCATAACTGACTGTCATTATTAGTGTGGTGATCTAAAGATGTGGAAGTGGAAGGTTAGGACCACTGAACTCAGAAGGAGAACTAGCTCTGGGGCTTCAGACAGAGGGAGCCCAGGTGAATACTTCCAGATTCTTCTAGTGTACTTCATAGCCCACAGATTCCTATGTTAATACAGATGCTGAGGGCAAAGTGGTGGCAAATGTGAAACTTAGGAATTTAAAACAAGGTATAGACATTCCCAGGAATCAGAAAGGAAGCCGACTTCAAGGGGTTGCTTTGGGACCCAGGCTTCTATGTTCTTGAGGTCCAAAATAGACATGACTGAACACCTTATTTTTTAAATTTCCACCTATATTTAGAAACAGAATTAGGAGTGAGGAGTAGGAGGAGGAGGAAGGGAAAAGATCAAATCAGTTTGACAGCAGAATTTTTTGGTTTTTTTTCTGTTGTTGTTGTTTGTTTTTTGAGACAGGGTTTCTCTGTGTAGCCCTGGCTGTCCTGGAACTCACTTTGTAGACCATGCTGGCCTCGAACAGAAATCTGCCTGCCTCTGCCTCCCGAGTGCTGGGATTAAAGGCGTGCGCCACCATGCAGAATTTTTGTGTTTAAAGGAAAGTCGGTCTTTCTTCTGTTCTTCTGGTCTTCAGCTTATCTTGGAAGTTCCATCCACATTTTTATATCTTACATTTATTCAAAACCCAACAGTGTAAATGATCATCTCAGCCAGAGTACAGTTGACAGAAACACCCAAAATCATGTTTGATGAACTCTGTGGACACTGTGACCCTGCCAAGTTGACACAATATCACTCTGTGCTTAACTTTATCCTGAGGTAGAAGTGCAAAGAAGAAAGATCCCAGGGATGTGTAACCTATGTTAAGAAGGAAGGAGCGTAATCCTTTCATCTAAGACAGGAAGTCAGAATCTACAAAGTTCTGCTGCTTATCACACACACACACACACACACACACACACACACACACAGTTAAAGCAGGTTGCCCAAGGCTACACAATGCATGTGGTGATTAATTTTACGTCATATTGGCTGTTAGAGTGCTCTACTGATTACTCAAACAGCAATTCAAAAGTTACTATGAATGAATTTTTAGATATGGTTAACATTTCCATCAAGAGACCTGGGGTGATGCATATTGCTCTCTGTCCAGTAGGTCGGCCTCATCTAATCAGAGAACCTAAGTGTAGAGAGAGGTTCTTCAAAGCTGCCCTGAGGAAACTGCTGTTTCCAGATTCCTGGGAATCCGACACCAGCTGGCGACACCAAGTCCTGCCTAAATTCCCATGGAGCAGCAGTTTAGGGACTTGACAGCCCCCCAAATCATGTGAGCCACTTCCTCAAAAATCAGACAATTGGTGTCTCTGTGTTATATCTACGTAGAAACGCAATTGACTCTTTCCCACTGTCACAAATACCAGAAGTACCAAGTCCAGGGCCTTGAACAGGAAGGGATGGGAGCGTGGGGCCAGACCTCATCTCTTGGACAGGGCCTGCAGGATCTCTAGCTCTGCATGGAGGGCCAATCCTGGGCCAGCAAGCCAGTTCAGGCTTGAGCAAGTCTTCAGGCACTGCAGGGAGCCCAAGGTCAGGTTGGGGACCACTGTCAGCTTGGCTGCAAGCTGCAGGGTCTCCTCCCAGCACAGAAAACAGGAACCGACTGTGGCAGAGGAGCGTACTTACAATAAGCCTGACAAATTAACACAGCCAACAATGACTTGAGCGTGTTCTAGACTATTTACTGATCGCATCTTAGATACTTAGAAGACCTGAGCAAGTTAAAGAAAACTGACGGCTCAGACACCACCGGCATCTCATTCCATGCTTTTGGAAGATCAAGGAACACAGACAGCCATTTTAATGGCTGTTTTGAATTCTCCCTTTACAAAACCCCTTCCCCTCCAGGGAGCTTGCGCCTGCAAGATATGAACACGAAGTCTAACCACGGGTCAGGTTTTAATCTCATCCATAAAACAGGCAACTTATGAGCCGAAAAGACAGATGAAGTCTATATATGTTGACTAATTCCAGATTGTCTAAATGAAGAGCATCTGAAGTTTTCTTTGAAAGAGGCATCGGCGTGCTTTTTAAAGGACCGCAGTTCAACGTATAAGTCCCATTTTAATTTTAGAATTAGGCTTTGACACATATAGTTATTTGGTGAATGAGCCAGGCCAGCGTCACCTGCCTACAGTCAGATACAGGCCTTCAAGCAGCTTCTTCTGTGATACAACCAAGAAGGCCCCGCTGGCCTTGGCACATCCTACAGAACAGGGGACTCCGCAAAACTCTTTGTATCCAACTGAAGGGCACAGTGAAGTGAGGATCCTGAGAGGAAGGAAGGGGTGGGAGATGAGAAGTGGGAAGGCAGGACTATGTCAAGGTCGCAAACACATCGAGAATAACATACTTGTTAAATAATTGAGCCCTTTGTTCTTGGTCCTCCGGGTCAGAGACAGTGCTGGAGTCCCACTGAGCTCCATTCCTGCTCCTCGCTGCCTCTTCCGCCACAAGCACATCTTGTAGGACCCGTTGGGTTTGCTCTGCATTATAACACAGAGGATTGTCACATTCTGACACTAGTGAGAGCCCGCCCACCGTCAGAACCCTCTTTCCTTCTCTAAAGTCGGCATGACAGATTACTGTAGATTTGGGCATCTCAGATGGTACATAAATGGACGAATAGGACTCGGCTCGCATTTTTCCAAAGACACATAATGTTAGTTCATTTAAAAATGATCCAGGTGTCAGAGCACATGCTCTAATGGTAGCACTTGAGGGGTAGAGACAGAATGATCAGGAGTTCAAGACCATCTTCAATCACAGAGCAAATTGGAGGCCAGCCTGGGATGCACAAGGCCCTGGCTAGAATAGCCATTAACTGTTGGAAATAAAGACTGTCTGTCTTGACTAGGAATTCTGTATGTCTCTCTTAAACAAACAAACAAACAAAAAACATACTGGCATTTTTCTCCCTGGATAAAGAGGTTTTTGGGGTGAATACCCATTTGGGGGCTAGTGAGATGATCCGTGGGAAAAGGCTCGCACCCTCAAGCCTCAGTTTGATCCCCGTACCCTGGGAGGGGAGGGGAAGGCAGAAAGGAGTAGAAGAGCTCTGACTCTGTAGCTGTAAATTGTCCTCTGACCCCTGTACACACAGTACATAAACTGTATATTTAAAAAATACCTTTTTTAAAAAAACAATATTTAAAAATGGGAGCAAGAGAAGAAGACGAAAACATCAGAATCTCTTTCAAGCATGGCTTGTTCTGTTCCTGACCAATGATATTCATACCTTCCCCATCTTGGCTGGCCTGGGAGCCAGTGCCTGTGTCACAGGGAGACTCCTGACTCAGAAAACTAACCAATGGTATTCATCTTCCCTTCCCTTCCCTTCCCTTCCCTTCCCTTCCCTTCCCTTCCCTTCCCTTCCCTTCCCTTCCCTTCCCTTCCCTTCCCTTCCCTTCCCTTCCCTTCCCTTCCCTTCCCTTCCCTTCCCTTCCCTTCCCTTCCCTTCCCTCCCCTCCCCTCCCCTCCCCTCCCCTCCCCTCCCCTCCCCTCCCCTCCCCTCCCCTCCTCCTTCCTTCCTTCCTTCCTCCTTACCTCCCTCCCTTCCTTCTTTTTTTTTTCATTTCTTTTAAGGTAAAGTTTCACAGCGCAGCATAGAACTCTCTGGTCTTGAACTTACAGAGATTTGCTGCCTTTGCCTCCCAAGTGCTTAGAGACATGTCACTCAGGCTGGGTTTTGAGAGTGTAGCTCCACGACCTACTCCCCATCTGCTTTCTCTGCCTCATGCTTACAGCTCTCAGCATCCAGCTGTACGCCTGCAGTGTGCTGCTAATGGTACTCTGCAATTCTGGAGCCATTAGTCAAATAAACAGTCTCTATTCTAGGCTGCCCAGGTCAAGTGCTTTATCACAGCAACAGAGACAGAACTACTCTGTTTAGCCTGGCTCCAGGCTTGCCCATTACAGACTCAGGACCTGTGAGCTGTACTAAAACCCATGGAGGAGATGCTTATGCTGGAGATGAGCTAGAGGAGAAATGGACTGGGGACTGCTCTCTTGGGTGTGTCCTCGCACGCTCACACCTGAATTGTCCTTCCACACACACTCCTCTTTCAGACTAGATAGATTCTTTTGCCTCCCTCAGAGAGCTCTGCCCGAGAGAGAGCTGCTCACTCAGGTTTTCCAGGATGCATTTAACAGTATGCACGTGACCAGTAGCAGCTAGCCCCTTTGGCACTGCAAGAACATCAAGGTCTCTTTAGCGTTAACATAAACTGATGCTACCCTCACACAATGAGAGGAAGAAGGTGGATGTCAGTCACTGTAGCTCATCCTAAAGCAGCTCCCTTCTGGGCCACCAAGGGTGCGGCATCCCATAGCGCGAGATGGATCACCCAACACTGGGGGATTTGAGCTTTTGCAGAGAAGTTGCTTAAGAGCCCAGAATTATCACTAGGTAATGTCCCTTACTCAGTCAATCAACTCAAACAAACTCTGACATTCAAATGGTAAGAGAACATGAACTTTTTTCTTTTTTCTTTTTCGTTTTCTTTTTCTTTTTTAGTTTTCAAAACTAATATTAGAAACCAGTTCTCCAATGCTGAGCATGCGGATACAAACCTGTGCTCTCAGTACTGGGGAGGTTGAGGCAGGAGGCTCATGAGTTTGATGACGTCATTGATACTATCTTTCCTTTGTAGCTTTTCAATCTTTAAGTCACTTTAGAGTCCCGTAGAAACTTCAAAAACAACACAGAGAATTTCCACGTTGGCATTTCTCAGCTTCTCTTAATAACATTTTTTATGATCTTACATTAATTAAAATGAGGAAATTGATGTTGGTGCAATGCTGAACTACAGATGGTATTCATATTTCCCTGGTTGTTTTACGGTGTTAGTCATAACACATCTTCATTTATACAAGAGTCTATCAGCTGGGCAATTTGTATAATTATAATCACATCACTTCCTTTTTAAATAAATGTAATTTTTTTGTTTGTTTGCTATTGTCCGTGTGTGAATGATAAGGGCAGATGATGTCATAGTATGTGGAGGCCTGAGGACAACTTTGTAGAATTGACTTTCTCCTTCTCCCCTTACATGGCCAATGAGAATTGAACTCTGGTCTCCAGGCTTGCCCAGCAAGCGCTTTTACTCACTGAGCCATCTTGCCACCCCTCAAACTTAAAAACAAAGAACAAAACCTTATTTATTTATGGTTTTTTTGCTTAGTAACATTTTAAAAGATTCAGAAAAATACAGAAGATAATGTGACAGCCTGAGGGGATCCAATTTCTAACTCTAGACTTAAAAAATACCAACACTTCGATACAGGCTTTACAATTGTTTTACAGGATAAAATATCAAATAGACAGTAAACATCTCAAGTGAACTAACCAAACTCTGTGTTTGTCCCTTATCTAAAATGCTAAATAGTGACAGTAATAGATATGTGGCTTATGTTTTTACTTACCGGTATCTTAAATTACACTGTAAAAATACTTATCACTCTTCAAAAGTACACCAAAGACTCAGTAGCAGTAAAGTATTTTGGCACTATATTCCAGTGACCATAGTACACTGATACATAGTAGAGATGATAAGGTTAGCCTGAACAACCCATAAGTGACCAGTTCCACATATGTCTATGACACAGAAATGTATATTGCATTATATCCCAATGAAGTAAGTCACTCGTAGATATTCTTATTGGTTTGTCTACTGACTATATATTAACTATTTTATTAAAAGGCTGTAGGATGCACAACCTACCATAACCTGTAATCCACAAAGACAGCCTGCAAGCTAAGGATAGAAATTCAGAGACAAACCTTAAGTCACCACTAGAAAGCTGGGCCCTTAGGTTCAGTCTCAGAGAAGTGTCATAAATGAATGGAACCCAGCAACCTGATACCACTTCACAATATTTAAAGCTCTCTTTGTACACCCATGCAAGCCCCAGCCTCACAAGCCACTGTGTCCTGTCCCTGCTCTGTCCTCACTGACCCCACAGCTGTCCCAGGATGCATGTCAACGTCACTTTCCTGAACCAGGCTTTCTCTAGCTTCCCACTTTCAGGCTGTCTCCCTCCCCACCTTTATTCTTGATTTGGTCCAAACACTATCTCAGCAGGATATGATCCTTTCTCTGCAGAAGGAAGACATTGAGAGCGAGTCTACCACAGCGCTTTCTTTGGAAGACCGAGAGAAGAGAAACAGCATATATTTTCATGATGACTTAAAAGGCATTTTCGTATACACATACTTTGCACACATGGCGTTTCCATGTGTTTTGCAGTGTACCTACAGGGGTGTGCAGCCATCAGGACTCACTCCAGAGCATATCATCACTCCACTGACACAGACGCTCATTCCCTTCTTCAACGGCTCCTACTTCCAGCTCAACGTGAGCAGTAATTTCCTTTTTGTCTCTATGGATTTACCTATTTGAGATTTTTTTTTTCAGTGCTAGGGATTGAACCAGGGCCAAGTGCTCCACCACAGGAGCTACAACTCCAGCCCTGCTGTGGACATTATATGAATGTGATTCATTGCATTTTTGTGAGTAGAGTCCATCTGTGTTACAGCATGCACTAAATCTCCAGTCCTTTAATGGCAGAATAACCAATTGCATGGCATAATTTGTTCCCTTGACACTTGATGAACATTTGGGGTCTTTCTGCTTTAGGGATGCCACGGACAGTGCTCTTGTGGATATTGTTTTGCGGGTCTCTGTGTGGCCACACATTCATTTCTTCTGGGTATCAGATGCCCAGGAGTAGAACTTCCAAGTCACGTGCTAACTGATGTTTTTGAAAAGACATGGTAATATTTGTGTCTTTTGTGAACAAAATTTCAGCCCAGTCTTCTTAGCCCACAAGCACTTTGTGACGGGCACTTGAAAAGAAATACTTACATATTTACAAACCCCTCAGGCAGTGTGAGGAGCTACGCACAGTTTTCTTTTGTATCAGAGCATTTATTTCTACATTGTGGGATTATTTTTTTTTTAGAAGCCTGGACATTTTCAGGAAGCTATAGATCAATGTTGTGTTGAAACTTGCTATTCCGTAGTGTGACCTGGGCTATTGCAGATCTCTGGGTCATCATTGCTACAGCTACTACCTCTAGAGCAAATCATGTTCTTACCTTGGTAATAAAGGAAAAGGGAGGTGAGCAGGTAAGGGTTGAGTTCCTCTAGATGAGCGCAGAAGGCACAGAAAGCACTTGGACCTTTGGAGAAGAGCTTCAGGAGAAAGCACTCCACCCTCTCCGGGTAGCAGGCCTGCGAGAGGATCTCTCTGTACTCTTTGAGAGAGAACACACCATCGTACACCAAGTAGGGAAGCACCCGGGCCAGGGGGAAGTCCTTCAGCAGCTGCTCTTTGTACCTCCTCAGTATCTCTGCGAGCCGCTGACTCCTCTTCTCCTTCTCCCTCTGTGTCCGGGTTTCACAGGAATAAAACCAAGAATTAGCTCCTCGATCCAACATGCTGGGCCCTGTAGAACTACGGACAGGGCTCTCTCCTGGTGGCTGCTGCTCTAAGGCCTTGCTGGAAGGATCTACACACTTAGACACCTGGGTGCAAAGGCTGCCTGCTGTCTGGAGTTATTATAGGTCTGCAGTGGAAAGGGAGGCATAGGATTAACCCCAGGATAGTCTTGGCCCAAGAGGATTGTGCTACATTCTCTAACCCCAACCCCTCCCAACAGGCAACTTTAAAAGACAGGAGGCAGCCTAGTTGAAGTCTATTTACATTCGTCCTTTCACCCCCCAAATAATCATTTTCCTAACGCTTCACTCTCCAAATGATTCTTTTAGATGTAAGGAATCTGCCATGCTCATGGCTGAGTTTGAATCCCAGTACTGGTAGCTGTATCAAGAACTACACTGCTGTCTACATGTGGTAGGCGCACTTCCTACCACCCATTCTGGTACCTGCAGCCTCTTTGCAGTAAAGCTACAGGTGCGGAGTCAAGGTCACTTGTTGTTTGACAGCCTCTCTCTTTTCCAGGAAACCGAATCCTGCATGATGTTTTTTGAAAGAGCATAGTCCTTTTGTGTTTTCAAAGAACTCTAAAAGCTTCAACATGATCCTTAGACTAAGTAGCACAGTCTCATACAGGACCCCTCTCCCCTGATCCACGCCTAGTGTCCATTTAATGAAACCAGATTACAAGGGATTATTGCTGGCTCGAGGGAGGCTGCTGCCACAAACAATGTGTCACTCAAGATTGCGCGGCTATAATACAGTTGGGTCCAGCTTGCCTTCATGTTCGCATCCACTTGGAAACTCTCTGTCCCTGGGGGTCATCTCAGGTCAGCACCCTGGATGGCTGCTTCTTGCGGGGGCTCTTGTCCAGATTCTCTGCAGGCGTGTAGACAAGGGAGTCACAGCAGCAGGGTTCTTCTTCCTTCCTCGGCCCCCGGGTGACCATGAACCTGTCATGACGAGTGATCTGAAGCTTTGGTGTTGTAGGCTTTTTCTGAGTCAGGGAATTGGGGGACAAAGTCTACTGCCAGCATAATATTTTTACTGGTTTGGGTCCTAGAAGGAATGAGATCTTCTGTAGCATGCATGTGGAAGATCTGAACTCACTTAAGTGATCTGAAGGTTCACAGGAAAAGACTTTGCTTGGCGAGGCTTCAACCTCACGGGTGACCATGGATTCTCATGCTAAGGTATTTTCGCCATGCTGACCCTGGAGAGACTTGACCCTTCTAGATTAGTCAACCCCTGGAGAGAGCAAAAGGACTTTCAAGAGAGTTTGCTTTTTTATGAGCAAATCCAGCAACCCAGAGCCCACCCCCAGTCACCTCTTTACCAGGCTCTTAGACTTGGGGGGCAGGGGTTGTCATTGTTCACCTGCCCTTATCACCTTAGATCAGGTACCAGACATGAGGAACAGGCCCTACACTTATCCCAGAAACCCTAAAATTATTCAGATCTGTCAATCCTAAATGGGATACCTTGTCTCCAATGTTGCCATAGAAACCACAATAAAGGTTCTGGCTGTATCTTCATCCTCTTGCCCCTTGCCTCCTTCCCTTCCCTCCAGCTGGGATGTACTTTCTCTGGAGGGCTTCCCAGTACTGTTGTCTGCCAATCTGTTGGCTTTACCTTATCTGAGTAATAATGAAAACTACACTTAATAAATACATATTGAAAATATAAAGAGGGGCTGGGCTGGGATGATATGGTAAAGGCCTGTGCGCTTCAGAGCCAAGGCGAGGAAGCCAGAATCCCAGTTGTGTTCTTAGCACCAGCCATTTCTTTAACTGGACTCCTCGTTAAAACTTCTGGGAGAAATGTCGCCACCTTGTGGTACTTTGTGGCCACTGCTCTCCCAGGTTTGCTGTTAGTTATACTTATTGATTTTTGGAAACGATTTGTAGCTCTCTTGTATTCCCAGCAAAGTAAAGCAAAAAAGGTACAGACTCTCCACATCCCGCTCTGCATGTGGCCTCACTCAGTGTCCACGCCCCTGCCCATAGGCGGCTCACGTGTTGGCAGCATCTCCCAGTAGAGTGTGCATTGTTTCAGTGAGATCACCCTCCAGGGCCCTGGCACAGTCTGCTTCACCCTGTATTGTGCCATCTGTGTGTTTGAAAGAATGGGCAAGAACAACTGTCCACCATTGTACCGTCATAAAGAACTGCTTCACTGTCCCGGACACCTCTGCTCTCCGTTCACACCCCACCCCCAGACCCTGGCACACATCTTTTGTTGCAGGCCAATTTTTACTCAAAGGCTTTGCTCAGTGACCCACTTTATTTGTGTTAGGTACATAATAGAGAACAGTGATGAATAAGACAGTCACCCTCCCAACTGCAAGGAGGAGGCGAAGGTAGGGTCAGGTAAAAAAAAAAAATCAAGAATGCAAATGCAAGGAATCGTGATGTCTCATAGCTGGAAAGATACTGGTAAAGACTGGGCAGGGCTACCTCAAAGAGAGTGGGAAGAGGCACATCTAAGCCAAAGCCTCTGGGATGACAATAAGTTAGATACTGGGCTGGAGAGATGGCTCAGTGGGTAAGGGCATTAGCTACCAACCCTGAAGATCTGAGTTTAATATGGGACATAGAAGGTAGAAGGAGGGAACTGTTTCCTGATGGCCTCTGATTTCCATATGCAATGCACACATAAATAAAACACACACACACAATTTTAATGAAGTTGAAAAGAAGTCAGATAATATTCATGAGCTACTGGGAAGACTAGCGTGTAAGGATCTGAGAGCTTGATGAATTAGCACACAGGCTTTAGGGTGCAGGCCATAGGGCAATGTTAAGAGAGCATTGGGCACTTGGTCTTGCTGGCATGCCTACGGGATATGATTTTGATTAGGTTCATCGATGTTGGAAAAAACCTGTCCCCTGTGGGTGGCATCATTTTCTGTCCTGAGACCCTAGACTGTATAAAAACCGAGACAGTGAGCTGAGCACAGACATCCCCCACGCTCTGACCAGCTGCCTTCAGATCCAGCTACCGCAACATCTCCACCACG
This sequence comes from Mus caroli, assembly GCF_978045245.1. Taxonomy (NCBI): domain Eukaryota; kingdom Metazoa; phylum Chordata; class Mammalia; order Rodentia; family Muridae; genus Mus; species Mus caroli. The sequence continues at coordinate 81,337,112 of NW_028227263.1, read as the reverse complement.
ATGGGCCGTACCTTTGAACTGTGAGCCAAAATGAGCCCTTCTGCCTTAAGGTGCTCTCTGCAGCCTATTAATTTAATCACACCACCACCAAAGGAATTACAGAGCTTCATTTGCTAAGGGAAACTCCTGAATCCTTTATCCGCTGGAGTGATAAGGTAAGATAGACGGTTTAAGAAGTGTCCTGGATAGTTTTACGTCAACTCGATGAAAACTAAAGTTATTTGAGAGGAGGAGTCTCAACTGAGAAGATGCCTCCATGAGACAAGGCTGCAGGCAGGCCTGTAGGGCATTTTCATAATTAGTGATTGATGTGGGCAGGTCCATCCCATTGTGGGTGGTGCCAACCCTGGGTTTGTAGTCCTGGGTTCTATAAGGAAGCAGGCTGAGCAAGCCTTCCAAGGCCTCTGCATCAGCTCCTGCCTCCAGGTTTTTGGCCCTGTTTGAGCTCCTTTCATGCCTTTCTTCAGTGATGAACAGAGACACATGGCAGTATAATCCAAACAAACCCTCTCCTCACCAACTTGCTTTTGATCATGGTGTTTCACCACAGACGTAGTTACCCTAACTACGAGACGCCTTCATTTGCTGCTACCATAGGTTTATCTTCCCTGTACCATCTGTTCACTCTCCTTAAAACTCTCTTTCCTGAAGCATTTGGACATGTTACATAATGACGAGATAAACTCCCCAGCCTGTTTTTACAAGGACTACAGACAGTGTCTTATCTAGCTGTCTTCCTTTGCTTCCTGTTACTGTGATACAATGTTCTGACCAAAAGCAACTTAGGAGGAAAGAGTTTTAGCTCTGAAGTCAGGGCTGGAACTCAAGCCGGGAACCTGGCAGCAGAGACTGACGCAGAAGCCATTGCTCATTGGCTTGCTTCTCCTGGCATGCTCAACTTACTTTTTTTTATATACTTCTGTCTTAGTTAGGGTTTTACTTCTGTGAACAGACACTATGACCAAGGCAAGTCTTATAAAAAAACAACATTTAATTGGGGCTGGCTTACAGGTTCAGAGGTTCAGTCCATTATCTTCAAGGTGGAAGAATGGCAGTATCCAGGCAGAGCTGAGAGTTCTACGTCTTCATTCAAAGGCTGCTAGTGGAAGACTGACTTCCAGGCAACTAGGGTAGGGTCTTATACCCACACCCATAGTGACACACCTATTCCAACCAGGCCACACCTATTCCAACAAGGCCACACCTTCAGATGGTGCCATTCCCTGGTCCAAGGATATACAAACCATCACAACAGCTAAGGACCACCTGGCAAGGGATGGCACCATGCACATTTTTTACCCCATCCAGGACTCAGTTTGGTTATCATGGCAACAGTTCTCTTTAGTTTGGAACACTTCTATGGGCTTAGTCTTTTATGATATTAATATTTTTAATTACAAATGCTTGTTTGTCTTTTTATTATATGAGGTTAAGTGTTCCGCTTGCTGATTCCCCATTTAGCCCTTGACATTGGTTTGTGAGCTAAGCTCTGCTTCTTTTTCAGTTTCAAAGAATTATTTGTATGAATGTGTGAATAATTATATTTTCAGTGGCTTATAATTCATTATGGTACTTAATTACTTTTACTTACAAATGGCCCCAGCTTAGTTAGTCAAAGTCCTTTGAGCTGGTTCTTGCCTCCCCATGACATATCTTTGTCATGTTAATGAGGAGCCCTACCCTGGTCTCCACAGGAAGACAGGCTCCTCCTGTCTTATCTTGGGCCCACATGCCCGGACCTTGACATAGTTCTTCCTCCTAGAAGCTACCCCTCCTCTTCTGTGGAGAGATGGGAGGGGCAAGTCCTCCCTGTCAGAAGTCCTAACTGCCACTTTGTATCCACTTCTTCACTGGTCTCCCTCCATATCTCTCTTCTACAGCGAGAATGCAGGATCCTGAGTCAGTAGACCCAGTCTCTTTCCATTTGAGTTCCTGAAATGACATCAGTATTTCTTCATAGTTTTTCTACTTTCCCTCGGCCAAGACTGTGTGAAGTCACTCGTCCTTTCTCCCTCTCTACTGTCTTCTGTTTGGATGATCATTGGAATTTATGTTTGCTTAAATTTTCTCTCAAATGTGCCTAGTGCTTTATCAGTTGTAAATACATAAATTATTTATTTATAAGCCTTCAAAAGTCAATGCAGCAAAAGGATGTAGCCAGAGCAGGGTGATTCTCTGGGTGTCTTCCACTGGTTTCTTTTTTCCTGGTCCTTTGTAGATAGTTCATTTCATTGTTTACTGGTCTATGCCTCAGTTCCTCTCTGGGCTGATAAGTAGATGTAGACAGGTTTTATTTTCTCTTCTTTCTTGCACAACATGTAACATGTCACTTATGCTCCTTTGAACTTAGCTCTTTTTCACATTAACAGTACCTCCAGGAAATGCCTCCATATACATTTTTTTTGTTTTGTTTTTGTTTTTTCGAGACAGGGTTTCTCTGTGTAGCCCTGGGTGTCCTAGAACTCACTTTGTAGACCAGGCTGGCCTCGAACTCAGAAATCCGCCTGCCTCTGCCCCCTGAGTGCTGGGATTAAAGGCATGCGCCACCACCGCCTGGTTGCCTCCATATAAATTTACAAAGTTCTCCCTGATGGCCTTTAAACTGCTACATGATATTCCATTGGGTCAGTGTTTTAAATTGATGAAACCAGTATCTATGTAATTTTACAACCACACACACACACACACACACACACATCATTGAGTTAAATTTTTGTACAAATGCAGTTTAGTGTTCTTAGAAATATATCTACAGCTCTTAAGCTCTTTCCTCTCATTCTCATCTCTAGCTCTCCTCTTCCTCCCTTTCCTCTCTCTGCACGTGGCCATGGCCAGCCTCTCTCCTTCTACCTTCTCTCTTTCTCTCTGCCTTTCTACAGCAAAGCTCTAAAACCAAAAAAAAAAAAAAAAGAAAAAAGAAATAAAGAAATGTATCTACAGAATAAATTCCCAGCAAGAGCCATGTATACAATAGACCTTCCATTTCTATTCATTCTGTTTCTGTAGGTTCAATGGACCACAGACTGAAAGTATTTAGGAAGAATCACAGCTATACAGCATGTAGTCTTCTCTTCCCACTCCTTCCTACCCATCATTACAGTGGACACAGCATCTACACTGTATTGGGTGCTATACATCATTAGAGATGATGTAAGGAAGACAGGATGGTGCAGCCAAGTTAAATGCAAGAATTTGGACATGTTATGTAAAAGACTGAAGCATTTATGGGATATCTTTGGGGAAGAACTCTTTCCCATTAACCAATTATCCATGGATATTGGGGGAAAATTACATGCAGTTTTCTTTGATATTGTCATTGGTTTATCTTGCCGGCCCTTTTCTAGAGTTTTTAATTAATAGCTTTCATTCTTTTGTTTTTATCAATGTGAATGTTAGTTATTATATGTTCTCAGATTCATGCGCTCCTAACATTTGTAGTATTTTATTCTTCTCATTTAAAATTCTGTACCTCTGCTCCCTCTTGTGGCACTATGGTGTGTGTGCATGTGTGCAGATGTGTGTTGTATGTGCATGTGTATGTGCATGTGTGTGTTCATGTACATATGTGTATGTGTGTGTGCATGTGTGCAGATATGTGTTGTGTGTGCATGTGTATGTGCATGTGTGTGTTCATGTACATATGTGTATGTTGTATGCATGTGTGTATGTGTGTGTGCATGTGTGCAGATATGTGTTGTGTGTGCATGTGTATGTGCATGTGTGTGTTCATGTACATATGTGTATGTGTGTGTGCATGTGTGTATGTGTGTGTGCATGTGTGCAGATATGTGTTGTGTGTGCATGTGTGTGTGCATGTGTGTGTTCATGTATATATGTGTATGTGTGTGCATGTGTGTATGTATGTGTGCAAGTGTGTGTATGTGTGTGTGCATGTGTGCAGATGTGTGTTGTGCCTGCCTGTGAGTGTGCAGATGCATCTGCCTATGTGTGCATTTGCATGGGGAGGTCAAAGGACAGCCTGGAGTATTATTCCCCAGGAACCCACTACCTTGTAATAAAACCTTTCACTAAAACCTGGACTCTTCATTTAGGATAAGCTGGCTGGCCAGCAAGCCCCAGGAGTACACCTGTGTCTATCCACCAGTGTAATGTTAGAATTACAGGCACACAGCACCACAGGGTGCTGGACATCACTTTCTGGTCCTCATGCTTGTAAGGTAAGCACTTCACCAACAGAGCTATCCTAGTGTCTCTGTTTCTCCCTTCCCCTTTCTTCTTCCCTTCTGCTTTCTTTCTAGTTTTTTTTTATGTTGATGGGATCTTGCTATGTAGCCCAGACTAGCTTTAGGCTGATGGCTACCACTGCTTCCACCTCCAGGAGTGCTGTACGGATGTGCATGACCGCACCCAGCTGTGCCTCTTCTTCCCACAGAAAGGGTCTTCGATTTCCACATGGAAGACAATGGCATCTCTTGCTGGAAGTGATCTGTGATTCTGATTAACTGCTCAGCTCCTTCCACCCAATTCCCCAGAGTTACATCTATCCACCTGTCTGTCCACCTTGCTCATATTACCCAGACTCCATTTCTCAGAGTAATTTCTCACCCTCGAACTACCCCACCCCAAGATAAACCCTATTTTGGAACTCTTATAGCCTCCATTACCTAGATTACATCATGAGACATGTTTGACTAAATGCTACCCTCTGTGCCTTAATTTCTGCATTATTCATGGGTATAATGGTATCATCTCTTTTAATGAAGATTTAAGAAGTGACTATTTCCAAATCACTTCGCTCATGTCTTTGCACATTCTAGGAACTTAAGAACAGTAAAAGCCAACTTTTGTTCTTGCCACAGGAAGCTTCTTGCTCATGGTTATAAGAGAAACAAAGTCATATGTGAACTTATTACTGGAGTCTTTAGAATCAAAGCCTGGCTTCTGGAAGTTTCAACGACATAGGCTCAGCTAACCCTCTGCAACATGCCAATTAAAATGGCAAGATGGTCTGGTGAGTCCTGACTCTCGCCCTAGGGCAATTCCTCCCCCAGGGGGCAGCAGGGCTTTAGCCTTTTCCTGCTCCAGGATGAGAGCTTAATTCTTTGCGGACCACTGTTTCCAAAGTCAGATAGCACAAATGTTTCTACTTAAAATAATCTTCTTTCCTGTCAGGACAGTTATAAACAGCATTTGCTCTAGACCCAAATAGTGAACAATGTTGTGCTGGCCAGGCTGAAGTTTTTGTAGTGCTCTTCTGTGTGTCCTTGCCAAGTGCCACTGTATTTGCACAGCCTTGGCATGAAGGTCTATTTTCAATGGCCGCTTTTCAGAACCTGTTTGCACAGTGTGGTGACTGCAAGAATTCAAGAGGGGAATGAAAGAAATTCAGCAGGCTCTGCTAACGGTTTGGATAATCTGGTCAAGAGACGCACCTCCTCTGGGCTTCAATATCTCAAACTCCAGTTTCATTAGACTGAGCACACTTGCAGTAGCACCTGGACATGCCTCCAAACGCTAAAGATGCCCATCTGGTGGTCCCACTCCTGCTGCCTAGGTCCAGAGCGTAGTTCTCAATCCTGCAGTGCACCCAACATTGGCCGTGTTCCTGCCCGTGCTCCCCCTGCCCATTTTCCTTGTTTTATGAAGCATTGCTCAGCCGTCCCATCTTCCCCAGTGATGATGCCGCGCTACAGCCCTGTCTCATCGCTTATCCTCTGAAATGTTGCCTACCCTTGCCCCCCCACCCCCCCATCGCTCCTGCCCCGCCCTTCATTATCCTATAGCCCGCCCCTCTTCTTTGCCCATCGCCTGGCCCCTGCACAGTTGCCCCGATATGGCCCCGCCTCTTGCCCGTGCATCGCTCCGCCCCATGCAGGGATACCCAGCTCCAGCCCCGCCCCTCTTCCTCCATCGCCCCGCCCCATATAGTGATGCACCCCCCACTTCACCCCGCCTCCCGAAGCCCTTCAGCTCCGCCCCGCCCCGTCTCCTTGTCACTCTGGCTGGGCCGGCGGGCTCAGGTGGCACAGGGAAGCTACCATGGCGGCCCAGGCCCTGGCGGCTCAGGCGGTGGCCTCGCGCCTGCAGCGGCAGGAGGAGGACATCCGCTGGCTGTGCGCGGAGGTGCAGCGCCTGAGGGACGAGCAGCTGCGCGGGCCCGAGCGGGGCCAAGCCGAGGGCCCGCGCCTGACACGCGAGGTGGCACAGCTCCAGGCGGAGAACCGCGACCTGCACCAGCGCCTGTGTGGCCTGCGGCTGCGCCTGGCGGAGCAGCGCAGCACCGGGGCCGGGCGAACGGCGGCGCACGAGGTAACCGGCGGCCCAGGCGCACGCACTCAGCGGGTTCCAATTCTGCACCCGGGTGCGGGCAGGGCTGCAGGGTGTGTCCCCGCCCGCGCCCTGCCCACTGCCCACGGCCTGGGGAACCGCTAGGTTTCCACCAACCTCCTAATGACCAGCTGGTATAATTTCTCAGCTCTTCATTGGACAGACTGCAAGCAACACTTTTCCCTCCAGTAGCAGATAAAACTGAGGTGCATGCCTCTAATCCAGAACTCTGGAGGCTGAGGCAGGAGGATGGCTGAGAATTTAAGGCCCGCCTGGAGTAAATATTGAGAATCAGGTCGGCCAGGGCAATATGAGAAGACGCTGTCTTAAATAAAAACTTTTTAAAAGGCCGCTTCAGTGTTTAAGAGTCACAGTATCCTTGGAGAAGAGGACCTAACAGTTTCTATTCTCTCCGCTGGCTGGTTCTGTGCTATCTGAAGACGGGTTATTTTTACTGTCTTATTTTGGTGGTTTGCTTTGAGGCCTATATGTGATCTGTATATTTAACAGAAGTATTTGATTACAGTATTTTCATGTTTTAGAAGATCATTAAGTAACAAATTAGAAGATAATTTTTCTAAGTTCTGAAGGCTTTCTAAAATTAAGGGTTTTTTGTTTTTGGTTTTGTTTGTTTTGTTTTTGCTGTGGCAACATCTAATGAAATAGTGCAATGAATAAGAGTTTGGTGGCAACCACAATTTCCAGTGACATTATTTGTTTAAAGTTTAGGGAAGAGTGACAGAGAGACACAGAGACTGTGTGTGTTGCAGGCTATGGGACCCATGGCCTTGTGAATACTGGGCAAGGCTCTATTACTGAGCTACACCCCAGTTTTAATGTGCTTGGACAGATAGGGCTGAACTCTGAAACCAGATCCCTGGGGGTTATAAGTAGATCCTGGTTCCCACAGCCCAGCCGGGACTCTCCAACCATGGGCCCTGCCGCGAGCTCTCTGGGTTTCCTCCTTCCCCAGGTTTCTCATGTACTGCTCTTGCCTCCCGTTATCTTTCAGCCTCCTACCCAAAACCAAGAGAAAGACACAAAGAAGAAGAGGCTGAAGCAGAGCGAGCCCGGCCGGGAGGTAAGTCGCTGCTGTAGAAATGGAATGTTCACTAGTGATCCTGGGCCCGAGGGACTTAGGATAAGGACATAGTTACTGGTGAAATTGTCTGGACCACACCAGTAACCTCTTAGAGTCAAGTTAGCCACTGGCTCAAGGGCTCTCTACTCTTTTCCTTTTTCCTTCTTTCTTTTCTCTTTCTTTTGCTTTAGTTTTGTTTTGTTTTGTTTCTTGAAACAGGCCTTCTCTGTCCCTTTTACCTAAGGTCTTTGAATACTATACCCATGGACATTTCTCTCTCCCACTATTTACAGTGTATCTATGCAATGTTACATGGTCTAGCAAGGCTTTGGCTGTCCTGACACTCTCTCTGTCAACCAGGCTGGCCTCAGAGTCACAGAGATCTACCTGCCTTTGCCTCCCAAGGGCTGGGATTAAAGGGTGGGCCACCACCACCCACTTTCTTCACGTTTTTTAAAGGTGAAATAATAGAGTTCTGACTTCATATTTCCTGCTTCTACCAGCAAGGGTTTATAGAGACTCAGCACTTGTTAGGTCCAAAGGAGGAGTACCTAGCCTCAAAGGTACTAAGTCTGGCTATGGAGGTCAGACAGACTTAGGACAAACAAGTAGAGGTAGACTGAGATATGGCACAGGCAGCCTCCGATGTGCACATACATGTTCTTCATTTGTGGATTTTAAAATCTGAAAACACTTAGGGAAAAATGCCCTGTACTGACTGACTTTTTTGATCATCATTCCCCCCAAACAGTACAGTATGACAGCTATTTTCTGAGCATTGCATTTTGCTTTTTATTAATCTAGAGATGACTTAAAGCATATGGGAGGATGTGAGAAGATGTGCTAAAACTGTGTAACTTTATTAAGGACCTGAGCATCCATGGGGCTCTAGGAATCCAGTTCTCGGGATACCAAGGGTTGTCTATTAAGAAGTGCTACACTGTATAATATTGCATAAATATACAGTCAGTGGTGGGAGAGGGATACGTCCATGAGTGTAGTATTCAGAGACATTAGGTAAGAGGGGAAGGTCTGCTGGAGCTGGAAGCTCCGTGGGCTGAATCCTTAACCTTACGGTACGCTAATGACTTTCAGGTGAAGCAACCGAATTTTATAAAAGAGAGATTGCAGCTTTTTGAAACATTGAAGACAGATCATCAGCTGTTACCTGCTACTCAGGAAAAGAAGAACACAGACAGCGTGATTTCAGTGAGGGTGGCTGGAGGGAAGACAGTGCAAGGAGAAAGGTGGAAAACAACACCTTATCAAGTGGCCGCTGGAATTAGGTAAGGCCCGCCCCCTCGCCGACGCCCTGCCCCCGCCAGACGCATGCGCACAAGCATACGTACCTGCCCACAGACTCCTTGTTTATCTATTTTCCTCCCTACCTGTTTGAAGCACATATACTCCAGTATTAAGTAACTGTGCCAGAGCCCGTTGAAAGGTTTTATTGACACTAAAATACTTTTCCCTTATTCAGCTGAGTTAAATATAATGACTGTTTTCCCCTGACTCCTAAGAAGACAACATTAATTGTATACGGGATCATGATCTCTTCCTAGTTAAAAAGTCCGAATTTTAAAGTTCTAATAAAAATACGTACTAGAGAAAAGAAATCTGTACCCTTTACAGTACTTTATTCATACACTAAGTAATTTCCATGCATTTTTATAGTTTTTCAAATTGAAAATGTGAGATGACACTGTTATCTGTCATGGTACTTGTCTTTCCTAGGAAATAGAGGCGTTAATGAAGTCTTGCTTAGAGGCAATTTCTTCTTGTCTTATATGCTTTCTGTTGCTGTAATAAGCATGATTATCAAAAGCAACCTGGGGAGGGAAGGGTTTATTTGGCTTACAGGTTAGGGTCCATTGTGAAGGGAAGCCAAGGCAGGAACTCAAGGCATGAAACTGGAGACAGAAAGGAAGCCAAAGATTGACTGGAAGCCCTGCATCACAAGCCCAGTCTGGAACCCAGAAGACTCACATTTCACAAGAGGGCTACAAACACTGGTCCAAACAAGAATAGCATGATTATGCCAGCCAGTGTTCCCCAAAGGGCAAGAATCAGGAAAGCCATGGTTACAATTGGCCCCAGAGAGCAATCTTTCTATAGTTTTTTCCCAGGGGTGAGATCCCTTGGCTACATAACAACAATGTGGTGAAGCACAAAAGAACAATTTTAGGAAGGAATCCAGTGGTAGAATAGAGAAAAAGGAAAAAGGTGTGAGGTTCTAAGCATTGAGTATATATTATACTAAACAGTGCCAAAAGAAAAAGGATGAAAACCCACACATAAACTCAGGTTACAGCTACTGATAAGCCAAGGACTAGCCTTGACTTGAGAGGGGTTCTAAGAGATAGGGTATCTGGGAACAGCAAAACAAACAACTCAAAATCAAATCGTGGATCCAAGCTGACGGCCTATGTTCTGCTCGAGACAACTTTATGGATTGGTGTGTCTCTGCGCTCTGCTAGAGACAGCTTTTCAGGCTGACCTCTGTGTTCTGCTATCTCTGGGGATCTCTAGACAGCTCTCTGTGTTCTGCTATCTCTGGGGATCTCTAGACAGCTCTCTGTGTTTTGCTCTGCTTGAGACTGCTTTCTCTTGCTATTCTAAAAATTCTCTGGATCGCTCATCTCTTGCAGATCAAAAGCCCAGGTTTTATTTAAATATAAATTCTGTCTTTACCCCAGGTTCCTTTTCGATTATCCCATGAATCAGCATCCCATGACCCCAGCCCACTGATTCTTTCTCTTTTTCTTTCTTTCTTTCTTTCTTTCTTTCTTTCTTTCTTTCTTTCTTTCTTTCTTTCTTTCTGATTTATTTATTATATGTAAGTACACTGTAGCTGTCTTCAGATACCCCAGAAGAGGGTAACAGAGCTTATTACATATGGTTGTGAGCCACCATGTGGATGCTGGGATTTCAACTCAGGACCTTTAGAAGAGCACTCAGTGCTCTTAACCACTGAGCCATCTTAGAAAGAGACTGCAAGTGCAAACACAGACAATAGGATAGCTGGGTGGAACCCCGCCCTGAAATGACCATTCCTACCATTCCTGGGCCTGGATCTAAACTCCCTCTGTCCCAGGCTGACCTCGAACTAAGGAATCTGCCGACCTTTGTATCTGCCTGTCTTTGTATTTTTCTGACAAGCTGGCTCATAGTGCACCTGCCTCTGTTCCTTTAGATCTGAGAAGCCCCTCATACAATTCATATTGCATCCTTATGTTTTGCGTAGTTGACGAATTATATATTGGTGCGCTCATATTTTCAGCGTTCTTTCCCACAGCCTTAAGGGCTGTCCTGAAGGTCACAGCCTTCTACCATTTTGCTGAGACATAGACATACCCTAGCCTTCTGGATGTGTGCTTTCTCTGATTAACATGGAATTATTAACCTTGGCAGAAAAAATATTCCTCGAAGGAGGAATGTGAAAATATGTACACTATTATACAAAGAAGTTTTATACCCACAACAACACTCCCAGAGGCCCACGCTCTGCTGACTCTGTTCCAGAGGCATGAAATCCTGTCATACTGTTCCTTACATGGATTTGGCACTGATAGACTTGTAAATGGGACTTATCTTTGCATTTAAGAAGTTAAGATACGCTGGGGAGTGGTGGCTCACACCTTAATCCCAGCCCTTGGGAGAAAGAGGCAGGTGACTCTCTGAGTCTGAGGCAAGCCTGGCTGCACAGAGAAACCATGTCTTGAAAAACCAAAAAACCAAACTAACAATCAGAAAAGGAGTCTTGTATTCTTGAGGTTGTGGAAACTCAGAAGTTTTATTCTAGGCAATTATTATTATTATTATTATTATTCATTTGATTTTCAAGACAGGATATCTCTGTGTATCCTGGATGTCCTGGAACTCAGGGTTTAGATAAGGCTGTTCTACCCAAGAGATCTGCCTGCCTCTGCCTCTGCCTCCCAAATCCTGAGATCAAAAGTATGCACTACCCCACCCAGCTTAGAGAATAAGTTTGCTTTGTCTGCATGGGGTAGGCTTTTGTTCACTCAAAGAAGATGCCAACACATGTCAAATATTTAAATCTTCAAGAAGGCTCATCTACCTTTATGGCTTTGGGTTTGATAGGCTGTAAGCATTCTAGATGACCGTATGTTACAGAGTAGCTGGAGAGGTTAGCCATGGCTTCAGGAGTATCCCCTGACTTTTAGTGAAGATTGCCCATGTTCCTTCCATGCTGTGTTATCAGGTCACATATAGACTGATTCCCAAGACCCCAGTGACAGAAAAAAGTCCTTTGCCTTTTGGACATTGACATCTACAACTGCACACTGGGCAAGTTCACTCAGTAAGGTGTCACAATGGTTGTCTGCAGTTGTTTGGGGGCTGTTTACCAGGGAACCTTAGAAAAATATCAGTCTTCCAGGACCACCCTCACTGGAGCTGAAGGCCCATCCTCCCTTTAGACCAGTGGTTCTCAACCTTCCTAATGCTGCAACCCTCTAATACAGCTCCTCATGTTGTGGTGACCCCCAGCCGTAAAGTTATTTTCATTGTTACTTCATAACTGTAATTTTGCTACTGTTATGAATCATAATATAAATATCTGTGTTTTCTAATGACCTTGGGCTACCCCTATGTGTCATTTGACCCCTCAAGGGGTTGAGACCCACAAGTTGAGAACCACTGCTTTAGAGGCTGTAACACAATCTTCCCCTAATATGACCTTCCTCTTTTTAGAGGGGTATTGCCCCCTTTCTTATAACGCTGTTGAGAGCCAATGCAATTCCTAGCACCTAGCTTGAGAGCCGTGGGAAGGGACTCTGGTGTGTCTGCTGTTAAGAAAGCTTGGCATTGGATTCCAACATAAACCATGAACAACGCATTGTCTATGACATCATGATTTCACTTTCATTTTTTTTTCCATAGGAAAGAATTGGCTATGAAAGTATGTGTTTAGGAATGTTTGTTATAACAACAACAAACCAAACCCCACAAAAGTATAACCAGAATGCCTAGCATTTGGCTCTCGCGTAATGATTAAATAATATATGTTGGAAGTCTGTCTGCAGATAGACACGGTGCTATCATTTATTTTTAGCTTTAAGAAGTGGGTTACAAAGTAAGATATACAGAAGGACAGTCTTAATTTTTTTATATTGGTGTATATATAAAAGATTTGGAGAATATATAATGTTAACAGTCATTTTTGAAAGCTCCATGTGTACCCACCCCATCCCATGCTTTCCTAGGTTTCTTCTTACAACTTCATTTCTCAATAGTTCTCAAACCATAAATGTCATTTTTGGAATATGGAGAAAGGAGCAAAGGGAGGGAGGGAGGGAAGTCTCTATGAATAATAGGTAAAGGAAGCAGATAAGGCATTAAAGGTAAAATTAATCATCAACAAAATCAAAGTACCAGTGTTCGAGATCACACTGGCAAAGATTTGAAACGTCATTTAGGGTGAGTGTAAGTGTCTGAGACTATATCAGAATCTTGTGAAGGCACCTGGCCTCATCCTGTGGACTTTTATTTATTTGACTTTATTTTTATTTCTGTGGGCTTACAGGGGCACAAGGAAGAACAGGTTTTCATGGCCACATATATCATGTGAGAGAGCAAAACCGAAGGAGACCCAAGTGTGCAAAAGCCAGGGCTCCCTCAGTAAACAGAACCCTTCCAGCCTGCCTGGGGGCTCTGGCTGATAACATAGCAATAAAAAGTAGGCTATGAAATTATGCTCATAACTAGATGTTTTTATAACATGGGTATGATGCCAGTGTAGGAAACAACCAGAGAGTGATGTGCCAAAATGTTATAAACAATTACTTCTAGAATGAAGGGGTAAGATTTATATGAGATTTTAATTTTATTTTTTGTGCTTTATTTTTTAAGTTTTAAAAAAATGGCAAGTGTATATGACTTTTATTCATAAAATAATTGTTACATAGTAAAATATCTTTATCCTATTAGTTTACATCTGTACTTTCTATCTAACTTCTTTTAAATCCTGAAATTATTTTAAGATTTTCTTACAGTGAAGTATAATATTATAAATGTTAACCTCAAGTGTTTTTTTTTCCTCCTACTAGTAAAGAACTGGCTGAACATACAGTGATTGCCAAAGTGAACGGTGTATTGTGGGACCTGGACCGCCCGTTGGAAGGGGACTCCACTGTGGAGCTGCTGATGTTTGACAACGAGGAAGCCCAGGCTGTAAGTATTTAAAAACCAACCAGCCAGAGTTGGGTCTTAATAATACGAGAATTATGGGAAGTTCCATGCATTGGAATCAAGGGTGATGAAACTCTTGGCCTTTCAGCATTTAAAATTCCAACATGGCATTTAATGATAACTAACAGGCATTTGTAAAATATGTGCTCAAATAAATAGACCATGCTTATTACTTCTTAAGCTAAAATTATTCCCTTAAGTTAAATGTTTTAGCTATTAAATTAGTGTCTATTCAAGAATCAGTTCCTACTCACCTCCTGTCTTTTAATATCTGTAGGAGAATTTGGAAAAACCCTTTAGGTACTGGTAATGCAGTGTTTTTAGACGTGCCACACTTTTGTGTATGTCTTCTATACGCTCATCAGCGTAGCTTGGAGCTCCCTTTCAACTGGCTTTAGTGCCTCTAAAACCGAGCCATGGTCAGCAGAGGCTACACTGTTACATTTCCTGGATGCTAAGAACTGTATAATTCCCGATTCAAGGATGCCAAGGCTGTTAGCTATTTTTTGTTACTCAGTTAAAATACCATGACCAAAAGCAGTTTATGGAAGAAAGAGTTTATTTTGGTTTAGGGTCCAGAGGGGCAGTCCATTACGACCGGGAGGCCTGGCAGCAGGTGGCTGGATGGAGAAGCTGGCTGGTCCTGTTTCCACTCACATGCAGGAAGCAGAGTGAGCAAACTAGAAATTGGGAGAGGCTATAGACTCTCAAAGCCTGCCTCGGTGATATATATACTCCTTCCAGCAAGGCTGCATCTCCTAAAGGCTCCAACCCCCTCAAACAGCACTATCAGCTGGGGACCCAGTGTCAAATACTTGACCGCAGGAGGGACAGTTGTCATTCAAACCACTACACCAAGTATAACCATCAGATTGTTAAGCAATTCGGTAGTAATAAAACCATGTTCAAACACAATTCTGAAAATGCAAGTCTGTGACCTGTCCACTCCCTGCCATCTCCAGGCAGACACACATCAGTGCCATGTGTGTTACACCCCAGCACCATCTCCCCTTAGGGGTTATGCTAGAAATTCTTGACTCTAACCACCAAGCTTGCTCCTTTGCTGTTTGCCCATCTCTGAGTACCTCATCATATACCCAGCTCTAGCTCCAGACCTGGGCAGGCATGCATGCTTAGTTCCCCACATGGAGCCTCATCTCAATGCTATAGGCAGGCCCAGTGGTCTGTACAACTTGCACATTTCTCTCCATCTCTGTGATCACTGGCTATGAATCTACACTTGGCCTATTACACCATCACCACCAAAACTGGCTACGTAATGTTTTTCTCTGAAATCCATCCTTGCCCAGCTGTTTTACCATGACTTGACTGATGTCTGCTTTAAACTCATAAAACTCAAGCTCTTGCTGTGGTCTGCCTGATGCTGGTTCTTTCCTACCCCTCAGACCTTGGTAAGTTCCTCTCTTTCCACGTAGTCACGCAGACCTTCCTCCACTTGGCTATTCATTACTGAGCCATGTCCACCTCATGGCTGCCATGCACAGGTGTAACACACCAAGAACAGAGGTACATCTAGGTAGACATACGATTGTGTGTCACTCCCTTCAGTAGGCACAGCTGCCACAAGGACATAGTCTCTGTTTCTCTTACTATTTATTCTATCCCTGTATCTAACACATTGCTTGGTTTGTCAATATTTAGTGGATAAGGACAATGCCCCAAAGAAGATGCAGGCAGTGAGCCAGCTGTTTCAGCAGCACGCTGAGTTCAGGTGATGGGGAAGATGGCCTGAGTGGCCTGTTTCCTGAGCATATCCAGCCTGCTGCAGTAGACCAGGGTTATACATGGCCTCTCTACATCTACATCTACCTCTTTCTGCTCTGATTTATCAAATGTTACTGTTACTTGTACCATCTCCTCTTTGTTTAAACAAAGAGAAGAACATTTTGACCTAGGACTCAATTATCATTCACTTTTGGCATCTCTATTTTGGTGACTTGGTTAATCTTAACTCATAGGTAAACTAAAATTAATTCCTTATAAACTAAGCTGATTTTGTTTGTTTTCATTGCCCCTGAAATTATACTGACTCCTTGGGTTTCTGAGTCTGTGGGACTGATAACCTGCCCTTGGAGTATGGAAATAAGCCCATACACATACTTCAGGGGTCTCCAGCCGCCAGCAGCACTCCCTGGCGTCACCTTTCCCTCCTGAGCCTTCTTACAAACTTTTTCAAACTTCCACAGCCATATGCTAGTCAGCATATGGAGACTTGTCTTACTTAGGGTTACTCTTGCTGTCATGAAACACCATGGCCAAAAAGCAAGAGGGGAGGAAAGGGTTTACATGCCTTATTCTTCTATAATACTGTTCATCATCAGGACAAGAACACAAGCTGGGCAGGAACCTGGAGGCAGGAGCTGATGCAGAGGCCATGAAGGGGTGCTGCTTGCGGGCTTGTTCCTCATGGCTTGCTCAACCTGCTTAGCTTCTTCTTTTTTTTTTTTTTCTTTCTTTCCTTTTTTAAATGTATGTGAGTACACTGTTGCTGTCTTCAGACACACCAGAAGAGGGCATCAGATCCCATTACAGATGATTGTGAGCCACCACGTGGTTGCTGGGAATTGAACTAAGGACCTCCTGAAGAACAGCCAGTGCTCTTAACCACTGAGCCCTGAGCCGTCTCTCCAGCCCCTTGGCCTGCTTTCTTATAGAACCCAGGACCATCAGCCCAGGAATTGCACCACCCACAATAGGCTGGGCCTCCCCCCATCAATCACTAAGTAAGAAAGTGCATTACAGTTGGATCTAGGTTTTCTCCCTCTAGATAATTCTAGTCTTGTGTGTCAAATTGACATAAGACCAGCCAGCACAAGTCAGCTATACAGATGTGAAGTCCCATTGACTTTGTTAATATCCCCCAAGTAGTCACTTCCCTGTCTGTATTGAGTCCAGAGGCTTGGTTAACTGGTACTCCCCCATCCCTGTTTCCATGTGGCCACTCAGCTCAGTGTTCTGAGCAGATGGGCTGGTTCTGTACAGTCAATGGCATAGAAGGAAAGTTAGGAAGCAGCTACACTGTAGCTGCAGTGGCTGGCAGAGCTACTCTGAGCTAGACCTAAGTTTGCAGGGAGTGCAGGGGAGGATGCAGGCAGGGACACTCCCTTCCACATAGGCGTTGGGGACTCTCTACTTTTGGTGTTTATCCCCCCCATGTCCATTCACTTGATTACCTGTGCTATTTTACTGCTGATGGCCTGTGATGGTTTGGTAGCTAACAGCTTTCCTGTCCACATCTTGCAGGTGTACTGGCATTCCAGCGCTCACATCCTGGGGGAGGCCATGGAACTTTACTATGGAGGCCACCTGTGTTATGGCCCACCCATTGAAAATGGATTTTATTATGATATGTTCATTGAAGACAGGTAAGGCTGCCGAATGATTGCTTGTGTGTATGCCATTGTTTTATAATGGTTACATGTTAGCTCAGTCACTGTGTATTGTGTGATTGTCAAGTGGTTAGCCATTTGTGAAAACTGGTTTTCAAATGAGCTTAGCTTAGAGAGTAACTTTCGACCTGGTCTTTCTTCTGCCTGGGAGGATATTGTGTGCTGTTTATTTTTTGCTTGTTTGTTTGTTTTTGAGACAAGGTCTCACCATGTACCTCTGCCTGGCCTGGAATTCACTATGTAGCTCAGACTGTTCTTGAACTCACCAGAGAGTCTCCTACCTCTGTCTTTCACATGCTGGAAATTAAAAACATGTGCCAACACATCTGTCGTATGTTGATATTTTTTACAGACTTGCCCAGTTTGAACTGTTTTTACTTATAAGTTTAGAGTATATTTATTTATAATACCAATGACTATAAGTGTGTGGGTATTTTGTTTGTCTTTTTTTTTCCCCAAGCCTCAACGGAGTCTCCAGCCTTCTAGATACCAACTAAGCATTAACCCAGACCTATAGTTCAAGTCTCAGCCCTATAAGGCTGCCAGCTTGCAGATGCCAGTCACAGTTGAAGCTTTCCACATCTGAACCACAACCCACACTCTGGGTTCAGTGGTTGGTACGGGCTCATAGCGGACTATTTATTATTATTATTATTATTATTATTATTATTATTATTATGGTGATGATGATGATGATGAAAGCTGTTACAAAGGGTACAGATGCGCAGCCAGGAGGGCTATGGTGCTTTCCATGCCCCCTGGGCTGTCCCACTTGCTTAGTAGCTTTTGGAGCCTTGTTCAGTGGTTTTCAATAGATAAACCATCTATTTGGTTTTTTTATACTTTATTTTTATTTTATGTATATGGGTGTTCTGCCTGCATGCTGTCTCCATGAGGGCATCAGATGCCCTGGAACTGGAATTACAGACAGATGTGAACTGCCATGTGGTGCTGGGAATTGAACCTGGATCCTTTGGAAGAACAACCAGTGCTCTTAACCACTGAGCCATCTCTCCAGTCCTCAGTGGGTGTTTTGTAACACGCACATGTTTGGTGAAATCATTGACCATTGGGTGAATATAGGACATTTTAGCCCTTGCCCATCACCCCATACTGTAATAACCTCCCTAACAGGGTATCTGGCATTATGGAGCTGGGGGTTTTGTTTGTTTTTATTTTTATTCACCCACACAAGAGACTCTGTGAGTCTGAGTTAAGCCACAGGGAAAGGAGACAGGAATGTTTAGGAGACAAAACTGGGAAACTAGGCAGGGCTGCTACTGGGGTGGTGAGGAGTATAGAAGAGTTAGAAGGACACAACGTTTCAGTTTGGTCACTGGCAGTGTCCCTAGGAGCTGTGAGGGACACAGAGTTGGGGTGGGTGAGGCAGGATGAGAGAGAGAGCCATGTCTCCAAGCACAGACCTACTGAGTGTGACACCGCCGTGAACCACCACCTGGCACTCAGTATGTGAGGCATTCAGTGGAGTTGGCAGTGGCTTGATCATCGTGAGCAGAAGCAGACAACTGCTCTCCAGGATGGAGCACGTAATTCTGGTTCAAACTAGTGCCATTGACAATGGACTCACTCTCTGTCTCCTCTCCCTTTCTGGAGTGGGGTTTGGGGCTACAGTTCCAGGCTTCTAGTAATGCCTTAGTCTCTGGAGGGCCCCTTCATGTGAGCACTGCAGGGAAGGCCCAGACTCTCTCCCATCACAGTGTGTATCCAGTGGCCTCTCTGGTTACCAGCCTCCCAGCTTCATGCAGGCAACAGGAGCTTTTTGATTGTTTGTTTGCCTTATGTGTTTCCCTTATGTGTGGGGCTGGCTCGGCTGGGCTGTGAATAGCCAGTCTGTCCTCCTGGAGCTGATCGTTAGCTGGGGTAAGACAGACCACACACAGATAGCCAGCTGCCATCACATGGTGATTAGTGGATGGAGGAAAAGAATCCAGGAGTGTGGTGGGCAGAAGGTTCTTGTGCCTACAGATCATCAGGGAAACCAGAAATGTTAGCATGCAGAATTGGCCTCTCAAAGGAAAGGATATATAACCTGTATTTTCATCCAGAAGGCTAAGAATTGGAAGTGATTAACAGCCTAGTGGTCTACATTATCCGTAGGGCCAGGCTCTATCAAGCACCCACAACCAAGACCAGAGATGGCTAATAGTCCAAATGACTTCTATGCTATCTGTATAACCGGGACCACACCAGAGCCTTCCCTAGGCCCCCTAAGCTAATACAGGTAGCCTATCTCTAAACCCATCTTCTTGGAAGAAATGGCATGTACTTTGAGTTGAGTTTCAATGTAATTATGCCTCTCTGTGCACTGGGGATTGTATTACACCAGGAAACTTGACCCCAAATTGAACTGTGTTTAAATATGCTGGTCAATTAACTGCCTGGGATCAGACTAGCAAAGTCAGATCCAGTCCAAGTTGGGATGAACCAAGTTTTCATTCTCACTTCTTCAAGGATCATTGTGCTTCTGGCTGTGCTATCTGTAGGGACCTACACACACACACACACACACACACACACACATACACACACACACACGGGGACACAGGTGCTGCAAGAGGCAGGTGGCTGAAAAAGTGGAGTATCTTTAAAGGAGAGGCCAGAATGGAGGGGTGAGTAAGGAGAGAAAATTCCAGTTCTTTCCAGAATTGTGTGTGGCTATTTCAGGCATAGCAAAGAAACCAATGTGTTAGGAAGGGAGAGAGCTCCAACCAGGAGCAAATGAAAGTTCAGCCTTTGTGCAGAGCGAGTGTGTGTGTGTGTGTGTGTGTGACTGCAGTGTGCACAAACCTTCCCACGAGGCTAGCTTCTACAAGCCACTGAGGGCAGGGGTATAGCGAATCCATCATATACCTCTCTGAACAACAGCACATATGTGCCTGAAGCACCGGCTCAGTCTAGAAAGCGTGTCAGCTAGTGATGAAGGCCACAGGGCCAAGGAAGAAGGGCTGGGTGGCATCTGGAAGAGTGTCCTGGGGCTCAGAGTCTCTTTGTTTCTTTAGAGTGGTGTCCAGCACTGAGTTGTCTGCCCTGGAGAACATATGTAAAACTATCATGAAAGAAAAGCAACCGTTTGAAAGACTGGAAGTCAGCAAGGACACTCTGCTGGAAATGTTTAAGGTAACTGGGAAAATGTAGCATAAGATCCTTTCACTAGGAATGTGAAAGTTACTAACATAGACGAGTTTTCTTCCGTCCCTGAAAGTTACTGACTATTGCTCTGCAGCCAGTTGCACAGTTTGGATTGTTGTTGTGAAGGTGTCAGGGGTCACAAGCACAGTCTGGAGAGCTGTTGTGAGGGTGTCAGGGAGTAACATGCACAGTCTGGAGAGCTGTTGTGAGGGTGTCAGGGGGTCACAAGCACAGTCTGGAGAGCTATTGCAAGGGTGTCAAGGTCACATGCACAGTCTGGAGAGCTGTTGCAAGGGTGTCAAGGTAACATGCACAGTCTGGAGAGCTGCTGTGAGGGTGTCAGGGTCACATGCACAGTCTGGACAGCTGCTGTGAGGGTGTCAGGGTCACGAGCACAGTCTGGAGAGCTGCTGTGAGGGTGTCAGGGTCACATGCACAGTCTGGAGAGCTGCTGTGAGGGTGTCAGGGTCACATGCACAGTCTGGAGAGCTGCTGTGAGGGTGTCAGGGGGTCACATGCACAGTCTGGACAGCTGCTGTGAGGGTGTCAGGGGGTCACATGAACAGTCTGGAGAGCTGTTGTGAGGGTGTCAGGGTCACAAGCACAGTCTGAACAGCTGCTGTGAGGGTGTCAGGGTCACATGCACAGTCTGGAGAGCTGCTGTGAGGGTGTCAGGGGGTCACATGCACAGTCTGGAGAGCTGCTGTGAGGGTGTCAGGGGGTCACATGCACAGTCTGGACAGCTGCTGTGAGGGTGTCAGGGTCACAAGCACAGTCTGGACAGCTGCTGTGAGGGTGTCAAGGTCACATGCACAGTCTGGACAGCTGCTGTGAGGGTGTCAGGGTCACAAGCACAGTCTGGAGAGCTGTTGCAAGGGTATCAGGGTCACATGCACAGTCTGGAGAGCTGCTGTGAGGTTGTCAGGGTCACATGCACAGTCTGGACAGCTGTTGTGAGGGTGTCAGGGTCACAAGCACAGTCTGGACAGCTGCTGTGAGGGTGTCAGGGTCACATGCACAGTCTGGACAGCTGCTGTGAGGGTGTCAGGGTCACAAGCACAGTCTGGAGAGCTGTTGCAAGGGTATCAGGGTCACATGCACAGTCTGGACAGCTGCTGTGAGGGTGTCAGTGGGTCACAAGCACAGTCTGGAGAGCTGCTGTGAGGGTGTCAGGGTCACATGAACAGTCTGGAGAGCTGCTGTGAGGGTGTCAGGGGGTCACATGCACAGTCTGGACAGCTGCTGTGAGGGTGTCAGGGTCACAAGCACAGTCTGGAGAGCTGCTGTGAGGGTGTCAGGGTCACATGCACAGTCTGGAGAGCTGCTGTGAGGGTGTCAGGGTCACAAGCACAGTCTGGACAGCTGCTGTGAGGGTGTCAGGGTCACATGCACAGTCTGGACAGCTGCTGTGAAGGTGTCAGGGTCACAAGCACAGTCTGGAGAGCTGTTGTGAGGGTGTCAAGGTCACATGCACAGTCTGGACAGCTGCTGTGAGGGTGTCAGGGTCACATGCACAGTCTGGACAGCTGCTGTGAGGGTGTCAGGGTCACATGCACAGTCTGGACAGCTGCTGTGAGGATGTCAGGGTCACATGCACAGTCTGGACAGCTGCTGTGAGGGTGTCAGGGTCACATGCACAGTCTGGACAGCTGCTGTGAGGGTGTCAGGGGGTCACATGCACAGTCTGGACAGCTGCTGTGAGGGTGTCAGGGTCACATGCACAGTCTGGACAGCTGCTGTGAGGGTGTCAGGGGGTCACATGCACAGTCTGGACAGCTGCTGTGAGGGTGTCAGGGTCACATGCACAGTCTGGAGAGCTGCTGTGAGGGTGTCAGGGTCACATGCACAGTCTGGAGAGCTGCTGTGAGGGTGTCAGGGTCACAAGCACAGTCTGGATAGCTGCTGTGAGGGTGTCAGGGTCACAAGCACAGTCTGGAGAGCTGCTGTGAGGGTGTCAGGGGGTCACATGCACAGTCTGGACAGCTGCTGTGAGGGTGTCAGGGTCACAAGCACAGTCTGGACAGCTGCTGTGAGGGTGTCAGGGTCACAAGCACAGTCTGGACAGCTGCTGTGAGGGTGTCAGGGTCACAAGCACAGTCTGGAGAGCTGCTGTGAGGGTGTCAGGGGGTCACATGCACAGTCTGGAGAGCTGCTGTGAGGGTGTCAGGGTCACATGCACAGTCTGGACAGCTGCTGTGAGGGTGTCAGGGTCACAAGCACAGTCTGGACAGCTGCTGTGAGGGTGTCAGGGTCACAAGCACAGTCTGGACAGCTGCTGTGAGGGTGTCAGGGTCACATGCACAGTCTGGAGAGCTGCTGTGAGGGTGTCAGGGGGTCACAAGCACAGTCTGGAGAGCTGCTGTGAGGGTGTCAGGGTCACATGAACAGTCTGGACAGCTGCTGTGAGGGTGTCAGGGTCACATGCACAGTCTGGACAGCTGCTGTGAGGGTGTCAGGGTCACATGCACAGTCTGGAGAGCTGCTGTGAGGGTGTCAGGGGGTCACATGCACAGTCTGGACAGCTGCTGTGAGGGTGTCAGGGTCACAAGCACAGTCTGGACAGCTGCTGTGAGGGTGTCAAGGTCACATGCACAGTCTGGACAGCTGCTGTGAGGGTGTCAGGGTCACAAGCACAGTCTGGAGAGCTGTTGCAAGGGTATCAGGGTCACATGCACAGTCTGGAGAGCTGCTGTGAGGTTGTCAGGGTCACATGCACAGTCTGGACAGCTGTTGTGAGGGTGTCAGGGTCACAAGCACAGTCTGGACAGCTGCTGTGAGGGTGTCAGGGTCACATGCACAGTCTGGACAGCTGCTGTGAGGGTGTCAGGGTCACAAGCACAGTCTGGAGAGCTGTTGCAAGGGTATCAGGGTCACATGCACAGTCTGGACAGCTGCTGTGAGGGTGTCAGTGGGTCACAAGCACAGTCTGGAGAGCTGCTGTGAGGGTGTCAGGGTCACATGAACAGTCTGGAGAGCTGCTGTGAGGGTGTCAGGGGGTCACATGCACAGTCTGGACAGCTGCTGTGAGGGTGTCAGGGTCACAAGCACAGTCTGGAGAGCTGCTGTGAGGGTGTCAGGGTCACATGCACAGTCTGGACAGCTGCTGTGAGGGTGTCAGGGTCACAAGCACAGTCTGGAGAGCTGTTGCAAGGGTATCAGGGTCACATGCACAGTCTGGACAGCTGCTGTGAGGGTGTCAGTGGGTCACAAGCACAGTCTGGAGAGCTGCTGTGAGGGTGTCAGGGTCACATGAACAGTCTGGAGAGCTGCTGTGAGGGTGTCAGGGGGTCACATGCACAGTCTGGACAGCTGCTGTGAGGGTGTCAGGGTCACAAGCACAGTCTGGAGAGCTGCTGTGAGGGTGTCAGGGTCACATGCACAGTCTGGAGAGCTGCTGTGAGGGTGTCAGGGTCACAAGCACAGTCTGGACAGCTGCTGTGAGGGTGTCAGGGTCACATGCACAGTCTGGACAGCTGCTGTGAAGGTGTCAGGGTCACAAGCACAGTCTGGAGAGCTGTTGTGAGGGTGTCAAGGTCACATGCACAGTCTGGACAGCTGCTGTGAGGGTGTCAGGGTCACATGCACAGTCTGGACAGCTGCTGTGAGGGTGTCAGGGTCACATGCACAGTCTGGACAGCTGCTGTGAGGGTGTCAGGGTCACATGCACAGTCTGGAGAGCTGCTGTGAGGGTGTCAGGGGGTCACAAGCACAGTCTGGACAGCTGCTGTGAGGGTGTCAGGGTCACAAGCACAGTCTGGACAGCTGCTGTGAGGGTGTCAGGGTCACATGCACAGTCTGGACAGCTGCTGTGAGGATGTCAGGGTCACATGCACAGTCTGGACAGCTGCTGTGAGGGTGTCAGGGTCACATGCACAGTCTGGACAGCTGCTGTGAGGGTGTCAGGGGGTCACATGCACAGTCTGGACAGCTGCTGTGAGGGTGTCAGGGTCACATGCACAGTCTGGAGAGCTGCTGTGAGGGTGTCAGGGTCACATGCACAGTCTGGACAGCTGCTGTGAGGGTGTCAGGGTCACAAGCACAGTCTGGAGAGCTGCTGTGAGGGTGTCAGGGTCACATGCACAGTCTGGAGAGCTGCTGTGAGGGTGTCAGGGTCACATGCACAGTCTGGACAGCTGCTGTGAGGGTGTCAGGGTCACATGCACAGTCTGGAGAGCTGCTGTGAGGGTGTCAGGGTCACATGCACAGTCTGGACAGCTGCTGTGAGGGTGTCAGGGTCACATGCACAGTCTGGAGAGCTGCTGTGAGGGTGTCAGGGTCACATGCACAGTCTGGACAGCTGCTGTGAGGGTGTCAGGGTCACATGCACAGTCTGGACAGCTGCTGTGAGGGTGTCAGGGTCACAAGCACAGTCTGGATAGCTGCTGTGAGGGTGTCAGTGTCACAAGCACAGTCTGGAGAGCTGCTGTGAGGGTGTCAGGGTCACATGCACAGTCTGGAGAGCTGCTGTGAGGGTGTCAGGGTCACATGCACAGTCTGGACAGCTGCTGTGAGGGTGTCAGGGTCACAAGCACAGTCTGGACAGCTGCTGTGAGGGTGTCAGGGTCACAAGCACAGTCTGGAGAGCTGCTGTGAGGGTGTCAGGGGGTCACATGCACAGTCTGGAGAGCTGCTGTGAGGGTGTCAGGGTCACATGCACGGTCTGGACAGCTGCTGTGAGGGTGTCAGGGTCACATGCACAGTCTGGACAGCTGCTGTGAGGGTGTCAGGGTCACATGAACAGTCTGGACAGCTGCTGTGAGGGTGTCAAGGTCACATGCACAGTCTGGAGAGCTGTTGTGAGGGTGTCAGGGTCACAAGCACAGTCTGGAGAGCTGCTGTGAGGGTGTCAGGGTCACATGAACAGTCTGGACAGCTGCTGTGAGGGTGTCAAGGTCACATGCACAGTCTGGACAGCTGCTGTGAGGGTGTCAGGGTCACAAGCACAGTCTGGACAGCTGTTGTGAGGGTGTCAGGGTCACATGCACAGTCTGGAGAGCTGCTGTGAGGGTGTCAGGGGGTCACAAGCACAGTCTGGAGAGCTGCTGTGAGGGTGTCAAGGTCACAAGCACAGTCTGGACAGCTGCTGTGAGGGTGTCAGGGTCACATGCACAGTCTGGACAGCTGCTGTGAGGGTGTCAGGGTCACATGCACAGTCTGGAGAGCTGCTGTGAGGGTGTCAGGGTCACATGCACAGTCTGGACAGCTGCTGTGAGGGTGTCAGGGTCACAAGCACAGTCTGGACAGCTGCTGTGAGGGTGTCAGGGTCACATGCACAGTCTGGAGAGCTGCTGTGAGGGTGTCAGGGTCACAAGCACAGTCTGGACAGCTGCTGTGAGGGTGTCAGGGTCACAAGCACAGTCTGGACAGCTGCTGTGAGGGTGTCAGGGTCACATGCACAGTCTGGACAGCTGCTGTGAGGGTGTCAGGGTCACATGCACAGTCTGGACAGCTGTTGTGAGGGTGTCAGGGTCACAAGCACAGTCTGGAGAGCTGCTGTGAGGGTGTCAGGTCACATGCACAGTCTGGACAGCTGCTGTGAGGGTGTCAGGGTCACATGCACAGTCTGGACAGCTGCTGTGAGGGTGTCAGGGTCACATGCACAGTCTGGACAGCTGCTGTGAGGGTGTCAGGGTCACATGCACAGTCTGGACAGCTGCTGTGAGGGTGTCAGGGTCACATGCACAGTCTGGACAGCTGCTGTGAATGTGTCAGGGTCACAAGCACAGTCTGGAGAGCTGCTGTGAGGGTGTCAGGGTCACATGCACAGTCTGGAGAGCTGCTGTGAGGGTGTCAGGGTCACATGAACAGTCTAGACAGCTGCTGTGAGGGTGTCAGGGTCACAAGCAAAGTCTGCACAGCTGCTGTGAGGGTGTCAGGGTCACAAGCACAGTCTGGACAGCTGCTGTGAGGGTGTCAGGGTCACATGCACAGTCTGGAGAGCTGCTGTGAGGGTGTCAGGGGGTCACATGCACAGTCTGGACAGCTGCTGTGAGGGTGTCAGGGTCACATGCACAGTCTGGACAGCTGTTGTGAGGGTGTCAGGGTCACATGCACAGTCTGGACAGCTGCTGTGAGGGTGTCAGGGTCACATGCACAGTCTGGAAAGCTGCTGTGAGGGTGTCAGGGTCACAAGCACAGTCTGGACAGCTGCTGTGAGGGTGTCAGGGTCACATGCACAGTCTGGAGAGCTGCTGTGAGGGTGTTAGGGTCACAAGCACAGTCTGGTCAGCTGCTGTGAGGGTGTCAGGGTCACATGCACAGTCTGGACAGCTGCTGTGAGGGTGTCAGGGTCACATGCACAGTCTGGACAGCTGCTGTGAGGATGTCAGGGTCACAAGCACAGTCTGGACAGCTGCTGTGAGGGTGTCAGGGTCACATGCACAGTCTGGACAGCTGCTGTGAGGGTGTCAGGGTCACAAGCACAGTCTGGACAGCTGCTGTGAGGGTGTCAGGGGGTCACAAGCACAGTCTGGACAGCTGCTGTGAGGATGTCAGGGTCACAAGCACAGTCTGGACAGCTGCTGTGAGGGTGTCAGGGTCACATGCACAGTCTGGAGAGCTGCTGTGAGGGTGTCAGGGTCACAAGCACATTCTGGAGAGCTGTTGTGAGGGTGTCAGGGTCACATGAACAGTCTGGAGAGCTGCTGTGAGGGTGTCAGGGTCACATGCACAGTCTGGACAGCTGCTGTGAAGGTGTCAGGGTCACAAGCACAGTCTGGAGAGCTGTTGTGAGGGTGTCAGGGTCACAAGCACAGTCTGGACAGCTGCTGTGAGGGTGTCAGGGTCACAAGCACAGTCTGGACAGCTGCTGTGAGGGTGTCAGGATCACATGCACAGTCTGGACAGCTGCTGTGAGGGTGTCAGGGTCACAAGCACAGTCTGGACAGCTGCTGTGAGGGTGTCAGGGTCACAAGCACAGTCTGGAGAGCTGCTGTGAGGGTGTCAGGGTCACAAGCACAGTCTGGACAGCTGCTGTGAGGGTGTCAGGGTCACATGCACAGTCTGGACAGCTGCTGTGAGGGTGTCAGGGTCACAAGCACAGTCTGGAGAGCTGCTGTGAGGGTTTCAGAGGGTCACATGCACAGTCTGGAGAGCTGCTGTGAGGGTGTCAGGGTCACATGAACAGTCTGGAGAGCTGCTGTGAGGGTGTCAGGGTCACAAGCAAAGTCTGCACAGCTGCTGTGAGGGTGTCAGGGTCACAAGCACAGTCTGGACAGCTGCTGTGAGGGTGTCAGGGTCACATGCACAGTCTGGAGAGCTGCTTTGAGGGTGTCAGGGGGTCACATGCACAGTCTGGACAGCTGCTGTGAGGGTGTCAGGGTCACATGCACAGTCTGGACAGCTGTTGTGAGGGTGTCAGGGTCACATGCACAGTCTGGACAGCTGCTGTGAGGGTGTCAGGGTCACAAGCACAGTCTGGACAGCTGCTGTGAGCGTGTCAGGGTCACATGCACAGTCTGGAGAGCTGCTGTGAGGGTGTTAGGGTCACAAGCACAGTCTGGTCAGCTGCTGTGAGGGTGTCAGGGTCACATGCACAGTCTGGACAACTGCTGTGAGGGTGTCAGGGTCACATGCACAGTCTGGAGAGCTGCTGTGAGGGTGTCAGTGGGTCACATGCACAGTCTGGAGAGCTGCTGTGAGGGTGTCAGGGTCACATGCACAGTCTGGACAGCTGCTGTGAGGGTGTCAGGGTCACAAGCACAGTCTGGACAGCTGCTGTGAGGGTGTCAGGGTCACAAGCACAGTCTGGACAGCTGCTGTGAGGGTGTCAGGGTCACAAGCACAGTCTGGACAGCTGCTGTGAGGGTGTCAGGGTCACATGCACAGTCTGGACAGCTGCTGTGAGGGTGTCAGGGTCACAAGCACAGTCTGGACAGCTGCTGTGAGGGTGTCAGGGTCACATGCACAGTCTGGAGAGCTGCTGTGAGGGTGTCAGGGTCACAAGCACATTCTGGAGAGCTGTTGTGAGGGTGTCAGGGTCACATGAACAGTCTGGAGAGCTGCTGTGAGGGTGTCAGGGTCACATGCACAGTCTGGACAGCTGCTGTGAAGGTGTCAGGGTCACAAGCACAGTCTGGAGAGCTGTTGTGAGGGTGTCAGGGTCACAAGCACAGTCTGGACAGCTGCTGTGAGGGTGTCAGGGTCACAAGCACAGTCTGGACAGCTGCTGTGAGGGTGTCAGGGTCACAAGCACAGTCTGGACAGCTGCTCTGAGGGTGTCAGGGTCACATGCACAGTCTGGACAGCTGTTGTGAGGGTGTCAGGGTCACAAGCACAGTCTGGAGAGCTGCTGTGAGGGTGTCAGGTCACATGCACAGTCTGGAGAGCTGTTGTGAGGGTGTCAGGGTCACATGCACAGTCTGGACAGCTGTTGTGAGGGTGTCAGGGTCACATGCACAGTCTGGAGACCTGCTGTGAGGGTGTCAGGGTCACAAGCACAGTCTGGACAGCTGCTGTGAGGGTGTCAGGGTCACATGCACAGTCTGGACAGCTGCTGTGAGGGTGTCAGGGTCACAAGCACAGTCTGGACAGCTGCTGTGAGGGTGTCAGGGTCACATGAACAGTCTGGAGAGCTGTTGTGAGGGTGTCAGGGTCACATGAACAGTCTGGAGAGCTGCTGTGAGGGTGTCAGGGTCACAAGCACAGTCTGGACAGCTGCAGTGAGGGTGTCAGGGTCACATGCACAGTCTGGACAGCTGCTGTGAGGGTGTCAGGGTCACATGCACAGTCTGGACAGCTGCTGTGAAGGTGTCAGGGTCACAAGCACAGTCTGGACAGCTGCTGTGAGGGTGTCAGGGTCACAAGCACAGTCTGGAGAGCTGCTGTGAGGGTGTTAAGGTCACAAGCACAGTCTGGACAGCTGCTGTGAGGGTGTCAGGGTCACAAGCACAGTCTGGACAGCTGCTGTGAGGGTGTCAGGGTCACATGCACAGTCTGGACAGCTGCTGTGAGGGTGTCAGGGTCACATGCACAGTCTGGAGAGCTGCTGTGAGGGTGTCAGGGGGTCACATGCACAGTCTGGAGAGCTGTTGTGAGGGTGTCAGGGGGTCACATGCACAGTCTGGACAGCTGCTGTGAAGGAGTCAGGGTCACAAGCACAGTCTGGACAGCTGCTGTGAGGGTGTCAGGGTCACATGCACAGTCTGGAGAGCTGCTGTGAGGGTGTCAGGGTCACATGCACAGTCTGGAGAGCTGCTGTGAGGGTGTCAGGGGGTCACATGCACAGTCTGGAGAGCTGTTGTGAGGGTGTCAGGGGGTCACATGCACAGTCTGGACAGCTGCTGTGAAGGAGTCAGGGTCACAAGCACAGTCTGGACAGCTGTTGTGAGGGTGTCAGGGTCACATGAACAGTCTGGAGAGCTGCTGTGAGGGTGTCAGGATCACATGCACAGTCTGGACAGCTGCTGTGAGGGTGTCAGGGTCACATGCACAGTCTGGACAGCTGCTGTGAGGGTGTCAGGGTCACAAGCACAGTCTGGACAGCTGCTGTGAGGGTGTCAGGGTCACATGCACAGTCTGGACAGCTGCTGTGAGGGTGTCAGGGTCACAAGCACAGTCTGGAGAGCTGCTGTGAGGGTGTCAGGGTCACAAGCACAGTCTGGAGAGCTGCTGTGAGGGTGTCAGGGTCACAAGCACAGTCTGGACACCTGCTGTGAGGGTGTCAGGGTCACATGCACAGTCTGGAGAGCTGCTGTGAGGGTGTCAGGGGGTCACATGCACAGTCTGGACAGCTGCTGTGAGGGTGTCAGGGTCACATGCACAGTCTGGACAGCTGCTGTGAGGGTGTCAGGGGGTCACATGCACAGTCTGGACAGCTGCTGTGAAGGTGTCAGGGTCACAAGCACAGTCTGGACAGCTGCTGTGAGGGTGTCAGGGTCACATGCACAGTCTGGACAGCTGCTGTGAGGGTGTCAGGGTCACAAGCACAGTCTGGAGAGCTGTTGTGAGGGTGTCAGGGTCACATGAACAGTCTGGAGAGCTGCTGTGAGGGTGTCAGGGTCACAAGCACAGTCTGGAGAGCTGCTGTGAGGGTGTCAGGGGGTCACATGCACAGTCTGGAGAGCTGCTGTGAGGGTGTCAGGGTCACAAGCACAGTCTGGACAGCTGCTGTGAGGGTGTCAGGGTCACAAGCACAGTCTGGACAGCTGCTGTGAGGGTGTCAGGGTCACATGCACAGTCTGGACAGCTGCTGTGAGGGTGTCAGGGTCACATGCACAGTCTGGACAGCTGTTGTGAGGGTGTCAGTGTCACAAGCACAGTCTGGAGAGCTGCTGTGAGGGTGTCAGGTCACATGCACAGTCTGGACAGCTGCTGTGAGGGTGTCAGGGTCACATGCACAGTCTGGACAGCTGTTGTGAGGGTGTCAGGGTCACAAGCACAGTCTGGACAGCTGCTGTGAGGGTGTCAGGGTCACATGCACAGTCTGGACAGCTGCTGTGAGTGTGTCAGGGTCACAAGCACAGTCTGGAGAGCTGCTGTGAGGGTGTCAGGGTCACATGCACAGTCTGGAGAGCTGCTGTGAGGGTGTCAGGGTCACAAGCACAGTCTGGAGAGCTGCTGTGAGGGTGTCAGGGTCACAAGCACAGTCTGGAGAGCTGTTGTGAGGGAGTCAGGGTCACATGAACAGTCTGGAGAGCTGCTGTGAGGGTGTCAGGGTCACAAGCACAGTCTGGACAGCTGCTGTGAGGGTGTCAGGTTCACATGCACAGTCTGGAGAGCTGCTGTGAGGGTTTCAGGGGGTCACATGCACAGTCTGGAGAGCTGCTGTGAGGGTGTCAGGGGGTCACAAGCACAGTCTGGAGAGCTGCTGTGAGGGTGTCAGGGGGTCACATGCACAGTCTGGAGAGCTGCTGTGAGGGTGTCAGGGTCACAAGCACAGTCTGGAGAGCTGCTGTGAGTGTGGCAGGGTCACATGCACAGTCTGGAGAGCTGTTGTGAGGGTGTCAGGGTCACATGAACAGTCTGGAGAGCTGCTGTGAGGGTGTCAGGGTCACAAGCACAGTCTGGACAGCTGCTGTGAGGGTGTCAGGGTCACATGCACAGTCTGGACAGCTGCTGTGAGGGTGTCAGGGTCACATGCACAGTCTGGACAGCTGCTGTGAATGTGTCAGGGTCACAAGCACAGTCTGGAGAGCTGCTGTGAGGGTGTCAGGGTCACATGCACAGTCTGGAGAGCTGCTGTGAGGGTGTCAGGGTCACATGAACAGTCTGGACAGCTGCTGTGAGGGTGTCAGGGTCACATGCACAGTCTGGAGAGCTGCTGTGAGGGTGTCAGGGTCACATGAACAGTCTGGACAGCTGCTGTGA
Organism: Mus caroli; assembly: GCF_978045245.1. Lineage (NCBI taxonomy): Eukaryota > Metazoa > Chordata > Mammalia > Rodentia > Muridae > Mus > Mus caroli. Next base: position 81,305,663 of record NW_028227263.1, on the reverse strand, counting down.
GGGTGTCAGGGTCACATGAACAGTCTGGACAGCTGCTGTGAGGGTGTCAGGGTCACAAGCACAGTCTGGACAGCTGCTGTGAGGGTGTCAGGGTCACATGCACAGTCTGGAGAGCTGCTGTGAGGGTGTCAGGGTCACAAGCACATTCTGGAGAGCTGTTGTGAGGGTGTCAGGGTCACATGAACAGTCTGGAGAGCTGCTGTGAGGGTGTCAGGGTCACATGCACAGTCTGGACAGCTGCTGTGAAGGTGTCAGGGTCACAAGCACAGTCTGGAGAGCTGTTGTGAGGGTGTCAGGGTCACAAGCACAGTCTGGACAGCTGCTGTGAGGGTGTCAGGGTCACAAGCACAGTCTGGACAGCTGCTGTGAGGGTGTCAGGGTCACAAGCACAGTCTGGACAGCTGCTGTGAGGGTGTCAGGGTCACAAGCACAGTCTGGACAGCTGCTCTGAGGGTGTCAGGGTCACATGCACAGTCTGGACAGCTGTTGTGAGGGTGTCAGGGTCACAAGCACAGTCTGGAGAGCTGCTGTGAGGGTGTCAGGGTCACATGCACAGTCTGGAGAGCTGCTGTGAGGGTGTCAGGGTCACATGAACAGTCTGGACAGCTGCTGTGAGGGTGTCAGGGTCACATGCACAGTCTGGAGAGCTGCTGTGAGGGTGTCAGGGTCACATGAACAGTCTGGACAGCTGCTGTGAGGGTGTCAGGGTCACATGAACAGTCTGGACAGCTGCTGTGAGGGTGTCAGGGTCACAAGCACAGTCTGGACAGCTGCTGTGAGGGTGTCAGGGTCACATGCACAGTCTGGAGAGCTGCTGTGAGGGTGTCAGGGTCACAAGCACATTCTGGAGAGCTGTTGTGAGGGTGTCAGGGTCACATGAACAGTCTGGAGAGCTGCTGTGAGGGTGTCAGGGTCACATGCACAGTCTGGACAGCTGCTGTGAAGGTGTCAGGGTCACAAGCACAGTCTGGAGAGCTGCTGTGAGGGTGTCAGGGTCACAAGCACAGTCTGGACAGCTGCTGTGAGGGTGTCAGGGTCACAAGCACAGTCTGGACAGCTGCTGTGAGGGTGTCAGGGTCACAAGCACAGTCTGGACAGCTGCTCTGAGGGTGTCAGGGTCACATGCACAGTCTGGACAGCTGTTGTGAGGGTGTCAGGGTCACAAGCACAGTCTGGAGAGCTGCTGTGAGGGTGTCAGGTCACATGCACAGTCTGGAGAGCTGTTGTGAGGGTGTCAGGGTCACATGCACAGTCTGGACGGCTGCTGTGAGGGTGTCAGGGTCACAAGCACAGTCTGGACAGCTGCTGTGAGGGTGTCAGGGTCACATGCACAGTCTGGACAGCTGCTGTGAGGGTGTCAGGGTCACAAGCACAGTCTGGACAGCTGCTGTGAGGGTGTCAGGGTCACATGCACAGTCTGGAGAGCTGCTGTGAGGGTGTCAGGGTCACAAGCACAGTCTGGAGAGCTGCTGTGAGGGTGTCAGGGTCACAAGCACAGTCTGGAGAGCTGCTGTGAGGGTGTCAGGGTCACAAGCACAGTCTGGAGAGCTGCTGTGAGGGTGTCAGGGTCACAAGCACAGTCTGGAGAGCTGCTGTGAGGGTGTCAGGGTCACAAGCACAGTCTGGAGAGCTGTTGTGAGGGTGTCAGGGTCACATGAACAGTCTGGAGAGCTGCTGTGAGGGTGTCAGGGTCACAAGCACAGTCTGGACAGCTGCTGTGAGGGTGTCAGGGTCACATGCACAGTCTGGACAGCTGCTGTGAGGGTGTCAGGGTCACATGCACAGTCTGGACAGCTGCTGTGAAGGTGTCAGGGTCACAAGCACAGTCTGGACAGCTGCTGTGAGGGTGTCAGGGTCACAAGCACAGTCTGGAGAGCTGCTGTGAGGGTGTCAAGGTCACAAGCACAGTCTGGACAGCTGCTGTGAGGGTGTCAGGGTCACAAGCACAGTCTGGACAGCTGCTGTGAGGGTGTCAGGGTCACATGCACAGTCTGGACAGCTGCTGTGAGGGTGTCAGGGTCACATGCACAGTCTGGAGAGCTGCTGTGAGGGTGTCAGGGGGTCACATGCACAGTCTGGACAGCTGCTGTGAGGGTATCAGGGTCACATGCACAGTCTGGAGAGCTGTTGTGAGGGTGTCAGGGGGTCACATGCACAGTCTGGAGAGCTGCTGTGAGGGTGTCAGGGTCACAAGCACAGTCTGGACAGCTGCTGTGAGGGTGTCAGGGTCACAAGCACAGTCTGGACAGCTGCTGTGAGGGTGTCAGGGTCACAAGCACAGTCTGGACAGCTGCTGTGAGGGTGTCAGGGTCACATGCACAATCTGGACAGCTGCTGTGAGGGTGTCAGGGTCACAAGCACAGTCTGGACAGCTGCTGTGAGGGTGTCAGGGTCACATGCACAGTCTGGAGAGCTGCTGTGAGGGTGTCAGGTTCACAAGCACAGTCTGGAGAGCTGTTGTGAGGGTGTCAGGGTCACATGAACAGTCTGGAGAGCTGCTGTGAGGGTGTCAGGGTCACATGCACAGTCTGGACAGCTGCTGTGAAATTGTCAGGGTCACAAGCACAGTCTGGAGAGCTGTTGTGAGGGTGTCAGGGTCACAAGCACAGTCTGGAGAGCTGCTGTGAGGGTGTCAGGGGGTCACATGCACAGTCTGGAGAGCTGCTGTGAGGGTGTCAGGGTCACAAGCACAGTCTGGAGAGCTGCTGTGAGGGTGTCAGGGTCACAAGCACAGTCTGGACAGCTGCTGTGAGGGTGTCAGGGTCACATGCACAGTCTGGACAGCTATTGTGAGGGTGTCAGGGTCACAAGCACAGTCTGGAGAGCTGCTGTGAGGGTGTCAGGTCACATGCACAGTCTGGAGAGCTGTTGTGAGGGTGTCAGGGTCACATGCACAGTCTGGACAGCTGCTGTGAGGGTGTCAGGGTCACAAGCACAGTCTGGACAGCTGCTGTGAGGGTGTCAGGGTCACATGCACAGTCTGGACAGCTGCTGTGAGGGTGTCAGGGTCACAAGCACAGTCTGGACAGCTGCTGTGAGGGTGTCAGGGTCACATGCACAGTCTGGAGAGCTGCTGTGAGGGTGTCAGGGTCACAAGCACAGTCTGGAGAGCTGCTGTGAGGGTGTCAGTGTCACAAGCACAGTCTGGAGAGCTGTTGTGAGGGTGTCAGTGTCACAAGCACAGTCTGGAGAGCTGTTGTGAGGGTGTCAGGGTCACATGAACAGTCTGGACAGCTGCTGTGAGGGTGTCAGGGTCACATGCACAGTCTGGACAGCTGCTGTGAGGGTGTCAGGGTCACATGCACAGTCTGGACAGCTGCTGTGAAGGTGTCAGGGTCACAAGCACAGTCTGGACAGCTGCTGTGAGGGTGTCAGGGTCACATGCACAGTCTGGACAGCTGCTGTGAGGGTGTCAGGGTCACATGAACAGTCTGGAGAGCTGCTGTGAGGGTGTCAGGGTCACAAGCACAGTCTGGACAGCTGCTGTGAGGGTGTCAGGGTCACAAGCACAGTCTGGAGAGCGGTTGTGAGGGTGTCAGGGTCACATGAACAGTCTGGAGAGCTGCTGTGAGGGTGTCAGGGTCACATGCACAGTCTGGACAGCTGCTGTGAGGGTGTCAGGGTCACATGAACAGTCTGGACAGCTGCTGTGAGGGTGTCAGGGTCACATGAACAGTCTGGACAGCTGCTGTGAGGGTGTCAGGGTCACAAGCACAGTCTGGAGAGCTGCTGTGAGGGTGTCAGGGTCACATGCACAGTCTTGACAGCTGCTGTGAGGGTGTCAGGGTCACAAGCACAGTCTGGAGAGCTGCTGTGAGGGTGTCAGGGGGTCACATGCACAGTCTGGACAGCTGCTGTGAGGGTGTCAGGGTCACAAGCACAGTCTGGAGAGCTGTTGTGAGGGTGTCAGGGTCACATGAACAGTCTGGAGAGCTGCTGTGAGGGTGTCAGGGTCACAAGCACAGTCTGGACAGCTGCTGTGAGGGTGTCAGGGTCACATGCACAGTCTGGACAGCTGCTGTGAGGGTGTCAGGGTCACATGCACAGTCTGGACAGCTGCTGTGAAGGTGTCAGGGTCACATGCACAGTCTGGACAGCTGCTGTGAAGGTGTCAGGGTCACAAGCACAGTCTGGAGAGCTGCTGTGAGGGTGTCAGGGTCACAAGCACAGTCTGGACAGCTGCTGTGAGGGTGTCAGGGTCACATGCACAGTCTGGAGTGCTGCTGTGAGGGTGTCAGGGTCACATGAACAGTCTGGACAGCTGCTGTGAGGGTGTCAGGGTCACAAGCACAGTCTGGAGAGCTGTTGTGAGGGTGTCAGGGTCACATGAACAGTCTGGACAGCTGCTGTGAGGGTGTCAGGGTCACAAGCACAGTCTGGAGAGCTGCTGTGAGGGTGTCAGGGGGTCACATGCACAGTCTGGACAGCTGCTGTGAGGGTGTCAGGGTCACATGCACAGTCTGGACAGCTGCTGTGAGGGTGTCAGGGTCACATGCACAGTCTGGACAGCTGCTGTGAAGGTGTCAGGGTCACAAGCACAGTCTGGAGAGCTGCTGTGAGGGTGTCAGGGTCACAAGCACAGTCTGGACAGCTGCTGTGAGGGTGTCAGGGTCACATGCACAGTCTGGAGTGCTGCTGTGAGGGTGTCAGGGTCACATGAACAGTCTGGACAGCTGCTGTGAGGGTGTCAGGGTCACAAGCACAGTCTGGACAGCTGCTGTGAGGGTGTCAGGGTCACAAGCACAGTCTGGACAGCTGCTGTGAGGGTGTCAGGGTCACATGCACAGTCTGGACAGCTGTTGTGAGGGTGTCAGGGTCACAAGCACAGTCTGGAGAGCTGCTGTGAGGGTGTCTGGTCACATGCACAGTCTGGAGAGCTGTTGTGAGGGTGTCAGGGTCACATGCACAGTCTGGACAGCTGCTGTGAGGGTGTCAGGGTCACAAGCACAGTCTGGACAGCTGCTGTGAGGGTGTCAGGGTCACATGCACAGTCTGGACAGCTGCTGTGAGGGTGTCAGGGTCACAAGCACAGTCTGGACAGCTGCTGTGAGGGTGTCAGGGTCACATGCACAGTCTGGAGAGCTGCTGTGAGGGTGTCAGGGTCACAAGCACAGTCTGGAGAGCTGCTGTGAGGGTGTCAGTGTCACAAGCACAGTCTGGAGAGCTGTTGTGAGGGTGTCAGTGTCACAAGCACAGTCTGGAGAGCTGTTGTGAGGGTGTCAGGGTCACATGAACAGTCTGGAGAGCTGCTGTGAGGGTGTCAGGGTCACATGCACAGTCTGGACAGCTGCTGTGAGGGTGTCAGGGTCACATGCACAGTCTGGACAGCTGCTGTGAGGGTGTCAGGGTCACATGCACAGTCTGGACAGCTGCTGTGAAGGTGTCAGGGTCACAAGCACAGTCTGGACAGCTGCTGTGAGGGTGTCAGGGTCACATGCACAGTCTGGACAGCTGCTGTGAGGGTGTCAGGGTACCATGAACAGTCTGGACAGCTGCTGTGAGGGTGTCAGGGTCACATGAACAGTCTGGACAGCTGCTGTGAGGGTGTCAGGGTCACAAGCACAGTCTGGAGAGCTGCTGTGAGGGTGTCAGGGTCACATGCACAGTCTTGACAGCTGCTGTGAGGGTGTCAGGGTCACAAGCACAGTCTGGAGAGCTGCTGTGAGGGTGTCAGGGGGTCACATGCACAGTCTGGACAGCTGCTGTGAGGGTGTCAGGGTCACAAGCACAGTCTGGAGAGCTGTTGTGAGGGTGTCAGGGTCACATGAACAGTCTGGAGAGCTGCTGTGAGGGTGTCAGGGTCACAAGCACAGTCTGGACAGCTGCTGTGAGGGTGTCAGGGTCACAAGCACAGTCTGGACAGCTGCTGTGAGGGTGTCAGGGTCACAAGCACAGTCTGGACAGCTGCTGTGAGGGTGTCAGGGTCACATGAACAGTCTGGACAGCTGCTGTGAGGGTGTCAGGGTCACATGAACAGTCTGGACAGCTGCTGTGAGGGTGACAGGGTCACAAGCACAGTCTGGAGAGCTGCTGTGAGGGTGTCAGGGTCACATGCACAGTCTGGACAGCTGCTGTGAGGGTTTCAGGGTCACAAGCACAGTCTGGAGAGCTGCTGTGAGGGTGTCAGGGGGTCACATGCACAGTCTGGACAGCTGCTGTGAGGGTGTCAGGGTCACAAGCACAGTCTGGAGAGCTGTTGTGAGGGTGTCAGGGTCACATGAACAGTCTGGAGAGCTGCTGTGAGGGTGTCAGGGTCACATGCACAGTCTGGACAGCTGCTGTGAAGGTGTCAGGGTCACAAGCACAGTCTGGAGAGCTGTTGTGAGGGTGTCAGGGTCACAAGCACAGTCTGGAGAGCTGCTGTGAGGGTGTCAGGGGGTCACATGCACAGTCTGGAGAGCTGCTGTGAGGGTGTCAGGGTCACAAGCACAGTCTGGACAGCTGCTGTGAGGGTGTCAGGGTCACATGCACAGTCTGGACAGCTGTTGTGAGGGTGTCAGGGTCACAAGCACAGTCTGGAGAGCTGCTGTGAGGGTGTCAGGGTCACATGCACAGTCTGGACAGCTGCTGTGAGGGTGTCAGGGTCACAAGTACAGTCTGGACAGCTGCTGTGAGGGTGTCAGGGTCACATGCACAGTCTGGACAGCTGCTGTGAGGGTGTCAGGGTCACAAGCACAGTCTGGACAGCTGCTGTGAGGGTGTCAGGGTCACATGCACAGTCTGGAGAGCTGCTGTGAGGGTGTCAGGGTCACAAGCACAGTCTGGAGAGCTGCTGTGAGGGTGTCAGGGTCACATGCACAGTCTGGAGAGCTGTTGTGAGGGTGTCAGGGTCACATGAACAGTCTGGAGAGCTGCTGTGAGGGTGTCAGGGTCACAAGCACAGTCTGGACAGCTGCTGTGAGGGTGTCAGGGTCACATGCACAGTGTGGACAGCTGCTGTGAGGGTGTCAGGGTCACATGCACAGTCTGGACAGCTCCTGTGAAGGTGTCAGGGTCACAAGCACAGTCTGGAGAGCTGCTGTGAGGGTGTCAGGGTCACAAGCACAGTCTGGACAGCTGCTGTGAGGGTGTCAGGGTCACATGCACAGTCTGGAGTGCTGCTGTGAGGGTGTCAGGGTCACATGAACAGTCTGGACAGCTGCTGTGAGGGTGTCAGGGTCACAAGCACAGTCTGGAGAGCTGCTGTGAGGGTGTCAGGGTCACAAGCACAGTCTGGACAGCTGCTGTGAGGGTGTCAGGGTCATATGCACAGTCTGGACAGCTGTTGTGAGGGTGTCAGGGTCACAAGCACAGTCTGGAGAGCTGCTGTGAGGGTGTCAGGTCACATGCACAGTCTGGAGAGCTGTTGTGAGGGTGTCAGGGTCACATGCACAGTCTGGACAGCTGCTGTGAGGGTGTCAGGGTCACAAGCACAGTCTGGACAGCTGCTGTGAGGATGTCAGGGTCACATGCACAGTCTGGACAGCTGCTGTGAGGGTGTCAGGGTCACAAGCACAGTCTGGACAGCTGCTGTGAGGGTGTCAGGGTCACATGCACAGTCTGGAGAGCTGCTGTGAGGGTGTCAGGGTCACAAGCACAGTCTGGAGAGCTGCTGTGAGGGTGTCAGGGGGTCACAAGCACAGTCTGGAGAGCTGCTGTGAGGGTGTCAGGGTCACATGAACAGTCTGGAGAGCTGCTGTGAGGGTGTCAGGGTCACAAGCACAGTCTGGACAGCTGCTGTGAGGGTGTCAGGGTCACATGCACAGTCTGGACAGCTGCTGTGAGGGTGTCAGGGTCACATGCACAGTCTGGACAGCTGCTGTGAAGGTGTCAGGGTCACAAGCACAGTCTGGACAGCTGCTGTGAGGGTGTCAGGGTCACATGCACAGTCTGGACAGCTGCTGTGAGGGTGTCAGGGTCACATGAACAGTCTGGACAGCTGCTGTGAGGGTGTCAGGGTCACATGAACAGTCTGGACAGCTGCTGTGAGGGTGTCAGGGTCACAAGCACAGTCTGGAGAGCTGCTGTGAGGGTGTCAGGGTCACATGCACAGTCTTGACAGCTGCTGTGAGGGTGTCAGGGTCACAAGCACAGTCTGGAGAACTGCTGTGAGGGTGTCAGAGGGTCACATGCACAGTCTGGACAGCTGCTGTGAGGGTGTCAGGGTCACAAGCACAGTCTGGAGAGCTGTTGTGAGGGTGTCAGGGTCACATGAACAGTCTGGAGAGCTGCTGTGAGGGTGTCAGGGTCACAAGCACAGTCTGGACAGCTGCTGTGAGGGTGTCAGGGTCACAAGCACAGTGTGGACAGCTGCTGTGAGGGTGTCAGGGTCACATGCACAGTCTGGAGAGCTGCTGTGAGGGTGTCAGGGTCACATGCACAGTCTGGACAGCTGCTGTGAGGGTGTCAGGGTCACATGCACAGTCTGGACAGCTGCTGTGAGGGTGTCAGGGTCAAAAGCACAGTCTGGACAGCTGCTGTGAGGGTGTCAGGGTCACATGCACAGTCTGGAGAGCTGCTGTGAGGGTGTCAGGGTCACAAGCACAGTCTGGAGAGCTGTTGTGAGGGTGTCAGGGTCACATGAACAGTCTGGAGAGCTGCTGTGAGGGTGTCAGGGTCACATGCACAGTCTGGACAGCTGCTGTGAAGGTGTCAGGGTCACAAGCACAGTCTGGAGAGCTGTTGTGAGGGTGTCAGGGTCACAAGCACAGTCTGGAGAGCTGCTGTTAGGGTTTCAGGGGGTCACATGCACAGTCTGGAGAGCTGCTGTGAGGGTGTCAGGGTCACAAGCACAGTCTGGACAGCTGCTGTGAGGGTGTCAGGGTCACAAACACAGTCTGGACAGCTGCTGTGAGGGTGTCAGGGTCACAAGCACAGTCTGGACAGCTGCTGTGAGGGTGTCAGGGTCACATGCACAGTCTGGACAGCTGTTGTGAGGGTGTCAGGGTCACAAGCACAGTCTGGAGAGCTGCTGTGAGGGTGTCAGGTCACATGCACAGTCTGGAGAGCTGTTGTGAGGGTGTCAGGGTCACATGCACAGTCTGGACAGCTGCTGTGAGGGTGTCAGGGTCACAAGCACAGTCTGGACAGCTGCTGTGAGGGTGTCAGGGTCACATGCACAGTCTGGACACCTGCTGTGAGGGTGTCAGTGTCACAAGCACAGTCTGGACAGTTGCTGTGAGGGTGTCAGCGTCACATGCACAGTCTGGAGAGCTGCTGTGAGGGTGTCAGGGTTACAAGCACAGTCTGGAGAGCTGCTGTGAGGGTGTCAGTGTCACAAGCACAGTCTGGAGAGCTGTTGTGAGGGTGTCAGGGTCACATGAACAGTCTGGAGAGCTGCTGTGAGGGTGTCAGGGTCACAAGCACAGTCTGGACAGCTGCTGTGAGGGTGTCAGGGTCACATGCACAGTCTGGACAGTTGCTGTGAGGGTGTCAGGGTCACATGCACAGTCTGGACAGCTGCTGTGAAGGTGTCAGGGTCACAAGCACAGTCTGGACAGCTGCTGTGAGGGTGTCAGGGTCACAAGCACAGTCTGGACAGCTGCTGTGAGGGTGTCAGGGTCACATGCACAGTCTGGACAGCTGTTGTGAGGGTGTCAGGGTCACAAGCACAGTCTGGAGAGCTGCTGTGAGGGTGTCAGGTCACATGCACAGTCTGGAGAGCTGTTGTGAGGGTGTCAGGGTCATATGCACAGTCTGGACAGCTGCTGTGAGGGTGTCAGGGTCACAAGCACAGTCTGGACAGCTGCTGTGAGGGTGTCAGGGTCACATGCACAGTCTGGAGTGCTGCTGTGAGGGTGTCAGGGTCACATGAACAGTCTGGACAGCTGCTGTGAGGGTGTCAGTGTCACAAGCACAGTCTGGACAGCTGCTGTGAGGGTGTCAGGGTCACAAGCACAGTCTGGACAGCTGCTGTGAGGGTGTCAGGGTCACATGCACAGTCTGGACAGCTGTTGTGAGGGTGTCAGGGTCACAAGCACAGTCTGGAGAGCTGCTGTGAGGGTGTCAGGTCACATGCACAGTCTAGAGAGCTGTTGTGAGGGTGTCAGGGTCACAAGCACAGTCTGGACAGCTGCTGTGAGGGTGTCAGGGTCACATGCACAGTCTGGACAGCTGCTGTGAGGGTGTCAGGGTCACAAGCACAGTCTGGACAGCTGCTGTGAGGGTGTCAGGGTCACATGCACAGTCTGGACAGCTGCTGTGAGGGTGTCAGGGTCACAAGCACAGTCTGGAGAGCTGCTGTGAGGGTGTCAGTGTCACAAGCACAGTCTGGAGAGCTGTTGTGAGGGTGTCAGGGTCACATGAACAGTCTGGAGAGCTGCTGTGAGGGTGTCAGGGTCACAAGCACAGTCTGGACAGCTGCTGTGAGGGTGTCAGGGTCACATGCACAGTCTGGACAGCTGCTGTGAGGGTGTCAGGGTCACATGCACAGTCTGGACAGCTGCTGTGAAGGTGTCAGGGTCAAAAGCACAGTCTGGACAGCTGCTGTGAGGGTGTCAGGGTCACATGCACAGTCTGGAGAGCTGCTGTGAGGGTGTCAGGGTCACAAGCACAGTCTGGAGAGCTGTTGTGAGGGTGTCAGGGTCACATGAACAGTCTGGAGAGCTGCTGTGAGGGTGTCAGGGTCACATGCACAGTCTGGACAGCTGCTGTGAAGGTGTCAGGGTCACAAGCACAGTCTGGAGAGCTGTTGTGAGGGTGTCAGGGTCACAAGCACAGTCTGGAGAGCTGCTGTTAGGGTGTCAGGGGGTCACATGCACAGTCTGGAGAGCTGCTGTGAGGGTGTCAGGGTCACAAGCACAGTCTGGACAGCTGCTGTGAGGGTGTCAGGGTCACAAACACAGTCTGGACAGCTGCTGTGAGGGTGTCAGGGTCACAAGCACAGTCTGGACAGCTGCTGTGAGGGTGTCAGGGTCACATGCACAGTCTGGACAGCTGTTGTGAGGGTGTCAGGGTCACAAGCACAGTCTGGAGAGCTGCTGTGAGGGTGTCAGGTCACATGCACAGTCTGGAGAGCTGTTGTGAGGGTGTCAGGGTCACATGCACAGTCTGGACAGCTGCTGTGAGGGTGTCAGGGTCACAAGCACAGTCTGGACAGCTGCTGTGAGGGTGTCAGGGTCACATGCACAGTCTGGACACCTGCTGTGAGGGTGTCAGTGTCACAAGCACAGTCTGGACAGCTGCTGTGAGGGTGTCAGCGTCACATGCACAATCTGGAGAGCTGCTGTGAGGGTGTCAGGGTTACAAGCACAGTCTGGAGAGCTGCTGTGAGGGTGTCAGTGTCACAAGCACAGTCTGGAGAGCTGTTGTGAGGGTGTCAGGGTCACATGAACAGTCTGGAGAGCTGCTGTGAGGGTGTCAGGGTCACAAGCACAGTCTGGACAGCTGCTGTGAGGGTGTCAGGGTCACATGCACAGTCTGGACAGCTGCTGTGAGGGTGTCAGGGTCACATGCACAGTCTGGACAGCTGCTGTGAAGGTGTCAGGGTCACAAGCACAGTCTGGACAGCTGCTGTGAGGGTGTCAGGGTCACAAGCACAGTCTGGACAGCTGCTGTGAGGGTGTCAGGGTCACATGCACAGTCTGGACAGCTGTTGTGAGGGTGTCAGGGTCACAAGCACAGTCTGGAGAGCTGCTGTGAGGGTGTCAGGTCACATGCACAGTCTGGAGAGCTGTTGTGAGGGTGTCAGGGTCATATGCACAGTCTGGACAGCTGCTGTGAGGGTGTCAGGGTCACAAGCACAGTCTGGACAGCTGCTGTGAGGGTGTCAGGGTCACATGCACAGTCTGGAGTGCTGCTGTGAGGGTGTCAGGGTCACATGAACAGTCTGGACAGCTGCTGTGAGGGTGTCAGGGTCACAAGCACAGTCTGGACAGCTGCTGTGAGGGTGTCAGGGTCACAAGCACAGTCTGGACAGCTGCTGTGAGGGTGTCAGGGTCACATGCACAGTCTGGACAGCTGTTGTGAGGGTGTCAGGGTCACAAGCACAGTCTGGAGAGCTGTTGTGAGGGTGTCAGGTCACATGCACAGTCTAGAGAGCTGTTGTGAGGGTGTCAGGGTCACAAGCACAGTCTGGACAGCTGCTGTGAGGGTGTCAGGGTCACATGCACAGTCTGGACAGCTGCTGTGAGGGTGTCAGGGTCACAAGCACAGTCTGGACAGCTGCTGTGAGGGTGTCAGGGTCACAAGCACAGTCTGGAGAGCTGCTGTGAGGGTGTCAGGTCACATGCACAGTCTAGAGAGCTGTTGTGAGGGTGTCAGGGTCACAAGCACAGTCTGGACAGCTGCTGTGAGGGTGTCAGGGTCACATGCACAGTCTGGACAGCTGCTGTGAGGGTGTCAGGGTCACAAGCACAGTCTGGACAGCTGCTGTGAGGGTGTCAGGGTCACATGCACAGTCTGGACAGCTGCTGTGAGGGTGTCAGGGTCACAAGCACAGTCTGGAGAGCTGCTGTGAGGGTGTCAGTGTCACAAGCACAGTCTGGAGAGCTGTTGTGAGGGTGTCAGGGTCACATGAACAGTCTGGAGAGCTGCTGTGAGGGTGTCAGGGTCACAAGCACAGTCTGGACAGCTGCTGTGAGGGTGTCAGGGTCACATGCACAGTCTGGACAGCTGCTGTGAGGGTGTCAGGGTCACATGCACAGTCTGGACAGCTGCTGTGAAGGTGTCAGGGTCAAAAGCACAGTCTGGACAGCTGCTGTGAGGGTGTCAGGGTCACATGCACAGTCTGGAGAGCTGCTGTGAGGGTGTCAGGGTCACAAGCACAGTCTGGAGAGCTGTTGTGAGGGTGTCAGGGTCACATGAACAGTCTGGAGAGCTGCTGTGAGGGTGTCAGGGTCACATGCACAGTCTGGACAGCTGCTGTGAAGGTGTCAGGGTCACAAGCACAGTCTGGAGAGCTGTTGTGAGTGTGTCAGTGTCACAAGCACAGTCTGGAGAGCTGCTGTTAGGGTGTCAGGGGGTCACATGCACAGTCTGGAGAGCTGCTGTGAGGGTGTCAGGGTCACAAGCACAGTCTGGACAGCTGCTGTGAGGGTGTCAGGGTCACAAACACAGTCTGGACAGCTGCTGTGAGGGTGTCAGGGTCACAAGCACAGTCTGGACAGCTGCTGTGAGGGTGTCAGGGTCACATGCACAGTCTGGACAGCTGTTGTGAGGGTGTCAGGGTCACAAGCACAGTCTGGAGAGCTGCTGTGAGGGTGTCAGGTCACATGCACAGTCTGGAGAGCTGTTGTGAGGGTGTCAGGGTCACATGCACAGTCTGGACAGCTGCTGTGAGGGTGTCAGGGTCACAAGCACAGTCTGGACAGCTGCTGTGAGGGTGTCAGGGTCACATGCACAGTCTGGACACCTGCTGTGAGGGTGTCAGTGTCACAAGCACAGTCTGGACAGCTGCTGTGAGGGTGTCAGCGTCACATGCACAGTCTGGAGAGCTGCTGTGAGGGTGTCAGGGTTACAAGCACAGTCTGGAGAGCTGCTGTGAGGGTGTCAGTGTCACAAGCACAGTCTGGAGAGCTGTTGTGAGGGTGTCAGGGTCACATGAACAGTCTGGAGAGCTGCTGTGAGGGTGTCAGGGTCACAAGCACAGTCTGGACAGCTGCTGTGAGGGTGTCAGGGTCACATGCACAGTCTGGACAGCTGCTGTGAGGGTGTCAGGGTCACATGCACAGTCTGGACAGCTGCTGTGAAGGTGTCAGGGTCACAAGCACAGTCTGGACAGCTGCTGTGAGGGTGTCAGGGTCACAAGCACAGTCTGGACAGCTGCTGTGAGGGTGTCAGGGTCACATGCACAGTCTGGACAGCTGTTGTGAGGGTGTCAGGGTCACAAGCACAGTCTGGAGAGCTGCTGTGAGGGTGTCAGGTCACATGCACAGTCTGGAGAGCTGTTGTGAGGGTGTCAGGGTCATATGCACAGTCTGGACAGCTGCTGTGAGGGTGTCAGGGTCACAAGCACAGTCTGGACAGCTGCTGTGAGGGTGTCAGGGTCACATGCACAGTCTGGAGTGCTGCTGTGAGGGTGTCAGGGTCACATGAACAGTCTGGACAGCTGCTGTGAGGGTGTCAGGGTCACAAGCACAGTCTGGACAGCTGCTGTGAGGGTGTCAGGGTCACATGCACAGTCTGGACAGCTGTTGTGAGGGTGTCAGGGTCACAAGCACAGTCTGGAGAGCTGTTGTGAGGGTGTCAGGTCACATGCACAGTCTAGAGAGCTGTTGTGAGGGTGTCAGGGTCACAAGCACAGTCTGGACAGCTGCTGTGAGGGTGTCAGGGTCACATGCACAGTCTGGACAGCTGCTGTGAGGGTGTCAGGGTCACAAGCACAGTCTGGACAGCTGCTGTGAGGGTGTCAGGGTCACATGCACAGTCTGGACAGCTGCTGTGAGGGTGTCAGGGTCACAAGCACAGTCTGGAGAGCTGCTGTGAGGGTGTCAGTGTCACAAGCACAGTCTGGAGAGCTGTTGTGAGGGTGTCAGGGTCACATGAACAGTCTGGAGAGCTGCTGTGAGGGTGTCAGGGTCACAAGCACAGTCTGGACAGCTGCTGTGAGGGTGTCAGGGTCACATGCACAGTCTGGACAGCTGCTGTGAGGGTGTCAGGGTCACATGCACAGTCTGGACAGCTGCTGTGAAGGTGTCAGGGTCACAAGCACAGTCTGGACAGCTGCTGTGAGGGTGTCAGGGTCACATGCACAGTCTGGACAGCTGCTGTGAGGGTGTCAGGGTCACATGAACAGTCTGGACAGCTGCTGTGAGGGTGTCAGGGTCACATGAACAGTCTGGACAGCTGCTGTGAGGGTGTCAGGGTCACAAGCACAGTCTGGAGTGCTGCTGTGAGGGTGTCAGGGTCACATGCACAGTCTTGACAGCTGCTGTGAGGGTGTCAGGGTCACAAGCACAGTCTGGAGAGCTGCTGTGAGGGTGTCAGGGGGTCACATGCACAGTCTGGACAGCTGCTGTGAGGGTGTCAGGGTCACAAGCACAGTCTGGAGAGCTGTTGTGAGGGTGTCAGGGTCACATGAACAGTCTGGAGAGCTTCTGTGAGGGTGTCAGGGTCACAAGCACAGTCTGGACAGCTGCTGTGAGGGTGTCAGGGTCACAAGCACAGTCTGGACAGCTGCTGTGAGGGTGTCAGGGTCACATGCACAGTCTGGACAGCTGCTGTGAGGGTGTCAGGGTCAAAAGCACAGTCTGGACAGCTGCTGTGAGGGTGTCGGGTCACATGCACAGTCTGGAGAGCTGCTGTGAGGGTGTCAGGGTCACAAGCACAGTCTGGACAGCTGCTGTGAGGGTGTCAGGGTCACATGAACAGTCTGGAGAGCTGCTGTGAGGGTGTCAGGGTCACATGCACAGTCTGGACAGCTGCTGTGAAGGTGTCAGGGTCACAAGCACAGTCTGGAGAGCTGTTGTGAGGGTGTCAGGGTCACAAGCACAGTCTGGAGAGCTGCTGTTAGGGTGTCAGGGGGTCACATGCACAGTCTGGAGAGCTGCTGTGAGGGTGTCAGGGTCACAAGCACAGTCTGGACAGCTGCTGTGAGGGTGTCAGGGTCACAAGCACAGTCTGGACAGCTGCTGTGAGGGTGTCAGGGTCACAAGCACAGTCTGGACAGCTGCTGTGAGGGTGTCAGGGTCACATGCACAGTCTGGACAGCTGTTGTGAGGGTGTCAGGGTCACAAGCACAGTCTGGAGAGCTGCTGTGAGGGTGTCAGGTCACAAGCACAGTCTGGAGAGCTGTTGTGAGGGTGTCAGGGTCACAAGCACAGTCTGGACAGCTGCTGTGAGGGTGTCAGGGTCACATGCACAGTCTGGACACCTGCTGTGAGGGTGTCAGGGTCACAAGCACAGTCTGGACAGCTGCTGTGAGGGTGTCAGGGTCACATGCACAGTCTGGAGAGCTGCTGTGAGCGTGTCAGGGTCACAAGCACAGTCTGGATAGCTGCTGTGAGGGTGTCAGTGTCACAAGCACAGTCTGGAGAGCTGTTGTGAGGGTGTCAGGGTCACATGAACAGTCTGGAGAGCTGCTGTGAGGGTGTCAGGGTCACAAGCACAGTCTGGACAGCTGCTGTGAGGGTGTCAGGGTCACATGCACAGTCTGGACAGCTGCTGTGAGGGTGTCAGGGTCACATGCACAGTCTGGACAGCTGCTGTGAAGGTGTCAGGGTCACAAGCACAGTCTGGACAGCTGCTGTGAGGGTGTCAGGGTCACAAGCACAGTCTGGACAGCTGCTGTGAGGGTGTCAGGGTCACATGAACAGTCTGGACAGCTGCTGTGAGGGTGTCAGGGTCACATGAACAGTCTGGACAGCTGCTGTGAGGGTGTCAGGGTCACAAGCACAGTCTGGAGAGCTGCTGTGAGGGTGTCAGGGTCACATGCACAGTCTGGACAGCTGCTGTGAGGGTGTCAGGGTCACAAGCACAGTCTGGAGAGCTGCTGTGAGGGTGTCAGGGGGTCACATGCACAGTCTGGACAGCTGCTGTGAGGGTGTCAGGGTCACATGCACAGTCTGGAGAGCTGTTGTGAGGGTGTCAGGGTCACATGAACAGTCTGGAGAGCTGCTGTGAGGGTGTCAGGGTCACATGCACAGTCTGGACAGCTGCTGTGAAGGTGTCAGGGTCACAAGCACAGTCTGGAGAGCTGTTGTGAGGGTGTCAGGGTCACAAGCACAGTCTGGAGAGCTGCTGTGAGGGTGTCAGGGGGTCACATGCACAGTCTGGAGAGCTGCTGTGAGGGTGTCAGGGTCACAAGCACAGTCTGGACAGCTGCTGTGAGGGTGTCAGGGTCACAAGCACAGTCTGGACAGCTGCTGTGAGGGTGTCAGGGTCACATGCACAGTCTGGACAGCTGTTGTGAGGGTGTCAGGGTCACATGCACAGTCTGGACAGCTGCTGTGAGGGTGTCAGGGTCACAAGCACAGTCTGGACAGCTGCTGTGAGGGTGTCAGGGTCACATGCACAGTCTGGAGAGCTGCTGTGAGGGTGTCAGGGTCACAAGCACAGTCTGGAGAGCTGCTGTGAGGGTGTCAGTGTCACAAGCACAGTCTGGAGAGCTGTTGTGAGGGTGTCAGGGTCACATGAACAGTCTGGAGAGCTGCTGTGAGGGTGTCAGGGTCACAAGCACAGTCTGGACAGCTGCTGTGAGGGTGTCAGGGTCACATGCACAGTCTGGACAGCTGCTGTGAGGGTGTCAGGGTCACATGCACAGTCTGGACAGCTGCTGTGAAGGTGTCAGGGTCACAAGCACAGTCTGGACAGCTGCTGTGAGGGTGTCAGGGTCACATGCACAGTCTGGACAGCTGCTGTGAGGGTGTCAGGGTCACATGAACAGTCTGGACAGCTGCTGTGAGGGTGTCAGGGTCACATGAACAGTCTGGACAGCTGCTGTGAGGGTGTCAGGGTCACAAGCACAGTCTGGAGAGCTGCTGTGAGGGTGTCAGGGTCACATGCACAGTCTTGACAGCTGCTGTGAGGGTGTCAGGGTCACAAGCACAGTCTGGAGAGCTGCTGTGAGGGTGTCAGGGGGTCACATGCACAGTCTGGACAGCTGCTGTGAGGGTGTCAGGGTCACAAGCACAGTCTGGAGAGCTGTTGTGAGGGTGTCAGGGTCACATGAACAGTCTGGAGAGCTGCTGTGAGGGTGTCAGGGTCACAAGCACAGTCTGGACAGCTGCTGTGAGGGTGTCAGGGTCACAAGCACAGTCTGGACAGCTGCTGTGAGGGTGTCAGGGTCACAAGCACAGTCTGGACAGCTGCTGTGAGGGTGTCAGGGTCACATGCACAGTCTGGACAGCTGTTGTGAGGGTGTCAGGGTCACAAGCACAGTCTGGAGAGCTGCTGTGAGGGTGTCAGGTCACATGCACAGTCTGGAGAGCTGTTGTGAGGGTGTCAGGGTCACATGCACAGTCTGGACAGCTGCTGTGAGGGTGTCAGGGTCACAAGCACAGTCTGGACAGCTGCTGTGAGGGTGTCAGGGTCACATGCACAGTCTGGACACCTGCTGTGAGGGTTTCAGGGTCACAAGCACAGTCTGGACAGCTGCTGTGAGGGTGTCAGGGTCACATGCACAGTCTGGAGAGCTGCTGTGAGGGTGTCAGGGTCACAAGCACAGTCTGGAGAGCTGCTGTGAGGGTGTCAGTGTCACAAGCACAGTCTGGAGAGCTGTTGTGAGGGTGTCAGGGTCACATGAACAGTCTGGAGAGCTGCTGTGAGGGTGTCAGGGTCACAAGCACAGTCTGGACAGCTGCTGTGAGGGTGTCAGGGTCACATGCACAGTCTGGACAGCTGCTGTGAGGGTGTCAGGGTCACATGCACAGTCTGGACAGCTGCTGTGAAGGTGTCAGGGTCACAAGCACAGTCTGGACAGCTGCTGTGAGGGTGTCAGGGTCACAAGCACAGTCTGGACAGCTGCTGTGAGGGTGTCAGGGTCACATGAACAGTCTGGACAGCTGCTGTGAGGGTGTCAGGGTCACATGAACAGTCTGGACAGCTGCTGTGAGGGTGTCAGGGTCACAAGCACAGTCTGGAGATCTGCTGTGAGGGTGTCAGGGTCACATGCACAGTCTGAACAGCTGCTGTGAGGGTGTCAGGGTCACAAGCACAGTCTGGAGAGCTGCTGTGAGGGTGTCAGGGGGTCACATGCACAGTCTGGACAGCTGCTGTGAGGGTGTCAGGGTCACAAGCACAGTCTGGAGAGCTGTTGTGAGGGTGTCAGGGTCACATGAACAGTCTGGAGAGCTGCTGTGAGGGTGTCAGGGTCACAAGCACAGTCTGGAGAGCTGTTGTGAGGGTGTCAGGGTCACAAGCACAGTCTGGAGAGCTGCTGTGAGGGTGTCAGGGGGTCACATGCACAGTCTGGAGAGCTGCTGTGAGGGTGTCAGGGTCACAAGCACAGTCTGGACAGCTGCTGTGAGGGTGTCAGGGTCACAAGCACAGTCTGGACAGCTGCTGTGAGGGTGTCAGGGTCACATGCACAGTCTGGACAGCTGTTGTGAGGGTGTCAGGGTCACAAGCACAGTCTGGAGAGCTGCTGTGAGGGTGTCAGGGTCACATGCACAGTCTGGAGAGCTGTTGTGAGGGTGTCAGGGTCACATGCACAGTCTGGACAGCTGCTGTGAGGGTGTCAGGGTCACAAGTACAGTCTGGACAGCTGCTGTGAGGGTGTCAGGGTCACATGCACAGTCTGGAGAGCTGCTGTGAGGGTGTCAGGGTCACAAGCACAGTCTGGACAGCTGCTGTGAGGGTGTCAGGGTCACATGCACAGTCTGGAGAGCTGCTGTGAGGGTGTCAGGGTCACAAGCAGAGTCTGGAGAGCTGCTGTGAGGGTGTCAGGGTCACATGCACAGTCTGGAGAGCTGTTGTGAGGGTGTCAGGGTCACATGAACAGTCTGGAGAGCTGCTGTGAGGGTGTCAGGGTCACAAGCACAGTCTGGACAGCTGCTGTGAGGGTGTCAGGGTCACATGCACAGTCTGGACAGCTGCTGTGAGGGTGTCAGGGTCACATGCACAGTCTGGACAGCTGCTGTGAAGGTGTCAGGGTCACAAGCACAGTCTGGAGAGCTGCTGTGAGGGTATCAGGGTCACAAGCACAGTCTGGACAGCTGCTGTGAGGGTGTCAGGGTCACATGCACAGTCTGGAGTGCTGCTGTGAGGGTGTCAGGGTCACATGAACAGTCTGGACAGCTGCTGTGAGGGTGTCAGGGTCACATGAACAGTCTGGACAGCTGCTGTGAGGGTGTCAGGGTCACAAGCACAGTCTGGAGAGCTGCTGTGAAGGTGTCAGGGTCACATGCACAGTCTGGACAGCTGCTGTGAGGGTGTCAGGGTCACAAGCACAGTCTGGAGAGCTGCTGTGAGGGTGTCAGGGGGTCACATGCACAGTCTGGAGAGCTGCTGTGAGGGTGTCAGGGTCACAAGCACAGTCTGGACAGCTGCTGTGAGGGTGTCAGGGTCACATGCACAGTCTGGACAGCTGCTGTGAGGGTGTCAGGGTCACATGCACAGTCTGGACAGCTGTTGTGAGGGTGTCAGCGTCACATGCACAGTCTGGACAGCTGCTGTGAGGATGTCAGGGTCACATGCACAGTCTGGACAGCTGCTGTGAAGGTGTCAGGGTCACAAGCACAGTCTGGACAGCTGCTGTGAGGGTGTCAGGGTCACATGCACAGTCTGGAGAGCTGCTGTGAGGGTGTTAGGGTCACAAGCACAGTCTGGACAGCTGCTGTGAGGGTGTCAGGGTCACATGCACAGTCTGGACAGCTGCTGTGAGGGTGTCAGGGTCACATGCACAGTCTGGAGAGCTGCTGTGAGGGTGTCAGGGGGTCACATGCAAAGTCTGGAGAGCTGTTGTGAGGGTGTCAGGGTCACATGCACAGTCTGGACAGCTGCTGTGAGGGTGTCAGGGTCACAAGCACAGTCTGGACAGCTGCTGTGAGGGTGTCAGGGTCACAAGCACAGTCTGGACAGCTGCTGTGAGGGTGTCAGGGTCACAAGCACAGTCTGGACAGCTGCTGTGAGGGTGTCAGGGTCACATGCACAGTCTGGAGAGCTGCTGTGAGGGTGTCAGGGTCACAAGCACAGTCTGGACAGCTGCTGTGAGGGTGTCAGGGTCACATGCACAGTCTGGAGAGCTGCTGTGAGGGTGTCAGGGTCACAAGCACAGTCTGGAGAGCTGTTGTGAGGGTGTCAGGGTCACATGAACAGTCTGGAGAGCTGCTGTGAGGGTGTCAGGGTCACATTCACAGTCTGGACAGCTGCTGTGAAGGTGTCAGGGTCACAAGCACAGTCTGGAGAGCTGTTGTGAGGGTGTCAGTGTCACAAGCACAGTCTGGAGAGCTGCTGTGAGGGTGTCAGGGGGTCCCATGCACAGTCTTGAGAGCTGCTGTGAGGGTGTCAGGGTCACAAGCACAGTCTGGACAGCTGCTGTGAGGGTGTCAGGGTCACAAGCACAGTCTGGACAGCTGCTGTGAGGGTGTCAGGCTCACAAGCACAGTCTGGACAGCTGCTGTGAGGGTGTCAGGGTCACATGAACAGTCTAGACAGCTGCTGTGAGGGTGTCAGGGTCACATGCACAGTCTGGACAGCTGTTGTGAGGGTGTCAGGGTCACAAGCACAGTCTGGAGAGCTGCTGTGAGGGTGTCAGGTCACATGCACAGTCTGGAGAGCTGTTGTGAGGGTGTCAGGGTCACATGCACAGTCTGGACAGCTGCTGTGAGGGTGTCAGGGTCACAAGCACAGTCTGGACAGCTGCTGTGAGGGTGTCAGGGTCACAAGCACAGTCTGGACAGCTGCTGTGAGGGTGTCAGGGTCACATGCACAGTCTGGAGAGCTGCTGTGAGGGTGTCAGGGTCACAAGCACAGTCTGGAGAGCTGCTGTGAGGGTGTCAGGGTCACAAGCACAGTCTGGAGAGCTGTTGTGAGGGTGTCAGGGTCACATGAACAGTCTGGACAGCTGCTGTGAGGGTGTCAGGGTCACATGAACAGTCTGGACAGCTGCTGTGAGGGTGTCAGGGTCACATGCACAGTCTGGACAGCTGCTGTGAAGGTGTCAGGGTCACAAGCATAGTCTGGACAGCTGCTGTGAGGGTGTCAGTGTCACATGCACAGTCTGGACAGCTGCTGTGAGGGTGTCAGGGTCACATGCACAGTCTGGACAGCTGCTGTGAAGGTGTCAGGGTCACAAGCACAGTCTGGACAGCTGCTGTGAGGGTGTCAGGGTCACATGCACAGTCTGGACAGCTGCTGTGAAGGTGTCAGGGTCACAAGCATAGTCTGGACAGCTGCTGTGAGGGTGTCAGTGTCACATGCACAGTCTGGACAGCTGCTGTGAGGATGTCAGGGTCACATGCACAGTCTGGACAGCTGCTGTGAAGGTGTCAGGGTCACAAGCACAGTCTGGACAGCTGCTGTGAGGGTGTCAGGGTCACATGCACAGTCTGGAGAGCTGCTGTGTGGGTGTCAGGGTCACATGAACAGTCTGGACAGCTGCTGTGAGGGTGTCAGGGTCACATGAACAGTCTGGACAGCTGCTGTGAGGGTGTCAGGGTCACAAGCACAGTCTGGAGAGCTGCTGTGAGGGTGTCAGGGTCACATGCACAGTCTGGACAGCTGCTGTGAGGGTGTCAGGGTCACAAGCACAGTCTGGAGAGCTGCTGTGAGGGTGTCAGGGGGTCACATGCACAGTCTGGAGAGCTGCTGTGAGGGTGTCAGGGTCACATGCACAGTCTGGACAGCTGCTGTGAGGGTGTCAGGGTCACAAGCACAGTCTGGAGAGCTGCTGTGAGGGTGTCAGGGGGTCACATGCACAGTCTGGACAGCTGCTGTGAGGGTGTCAGGGTCACATGCACAGTCTGGACAGCTGCTGTGAGGGTGTCAGGGTCACAAGCACAGTCTGGACAGCTGCTGTGAGGGTGTCAGGGTCACATGCACAGTCTGGAGAGCTGCTGTGAGGGTGTCAGGGTCACAAGCACAGTCTGGACAGCTGCTGTGAGGGTGTCAGGGTCACAAGCACAGTCTGGACAGCTGCTGTGAGGGTGTCAGGGTCACAAGCACAGTCTGGACAGCTGCTGTGAGGGTGTCAGGGTCTCATGCACAGTCTGGAGAGCTGCTGTGAGGGTGTCAGGGGGTCACATGCACAGTCTGGACAGCTGCTGTGAGGGTGTCAGGGTCACATGCACAGTCTGGACAGCTGTTGTGAGGGTGTCAGGGTCACATGCACAGTCTGGACAGCTGCTGTGAGGGTGTCAGGGGGTCACAAGCACAGTCTGGACAGCTGCTGTGAAGGTGTCAGGGTCACATGCACAGTCTGGAGAGCTGCTGTGAGGGTGTCAGCGTCACATGCACAGTCTGGACAGCTATTGTGAGGGTAATGAAGGCATCAACACCATCCACCCACATCTTCCAGAGTGAAACCTCTACCTCTAAGGACCACCGCCCATTCCCTCCACCCTGCCCTGGCCATCAGCCCTCTGTTTACTGTTCTGTGAATGTGACAATGTGACAGGACCCCTGTTCAGTGTCTTACACACTGATTACCTTTGGAACTGGCTTGTCCCACTCATGTAATGCTCTCAAGGGACACCAGTGCTGCCGAATCTGTCAGAATTGCCTTCTTAGAAAAATGCTACATGGCAACTCCTGCTGTGTGTGTGTGTGTGTATGCATGTGTTTATGTTTGTATATCTATGTGTGTGCATGCATGTGTCTGTGTGTACGTGTGGGTCTGTGTGTGTGCGATTGTGTTTATCAGTGCATTTGCCTGTGAATACCAGAATTGCTTATATTCTGACTGTTGTGTATATACTAATATAAATGTGAACATACAGATTTCTGTTTTAAATGCTTATTTTACTTCTTTTGGCTATGGTATATAGATATATATGTCTATGGTACATACATATGCTATGGTGTGTGTGTGTATGTATGTATGTATATAAACACACATACACACCAGGAATGGAATTTCTGGATTATGGGGAGCACTAGTTTTAAACGTTTAGGACTTTTCATGGCATTTTCCATAGCAGTATCTCCATTTTTAGTCTGTACAGTTTTCCCATATTCTTACCCACACTCATTTTCTGGACTCTGCTTATTTTTTTAATATTTATTTATTTATTTATTATATGTAAGTACATTGTAGCTGTCTTCAGACACTCCAGAAGAGAGCATCAGATTTCGTTACGAATGGTTGTGAGCCACCATGTGGTTGCTGGGATTTGAACTCAGGACCTTTGGAAGAGCAGTCGGCGCTCTTAACTGCTGAGCCATCTCACCAGCCCGATTCTGCTTATTTTTATAAGAGCCATCCATTGGGCGTAGAGTGGGGTATGATTGTGTCTTGCTTTGCATTTTTCTGAGGACACAGTGATGCTGAGCCTTTCAGCACAGTTAGTGACTATTTGTACAGCTTCCTTGTAGAATTGTCTGCTTGGTCCGTTCATTTTTGAATGAGGGTAGATTTTTGTTTGTTTGTTTTTGGCTTGGTTTGCATCGTAACAACTTCTTATATCTTC
Source organism: Mus caroli (assembly GCF_978045245.1). Classification (NCBI taxonomy): domain Eukaryota; kingdom Metazoa; phylum Chordata; class Mammalia; order Rodentia; family Muridae; genus Mus; species Mus caroli. Next base: position 81,281,679 of record NW_028227263.1, on the reverse strand, counting down.
CTGGTGTCAGTCTCTAAGTAACAGTCAGCTGCAGGTGTCTTCTTGCATTCTGTGGCTGCTTTTGCTTCTCGCTACTCTGAAGAGCTAAACACACCAACTTCTGTGGTCTGCCCTGAACATACTGGGATGAAACAGTTACATTGTACAAATGAAGCCTCTTTCTTCCCAACAGCTGTCTCAAGTTGTTATTTAATATGGAGCCCTCCATCCTGTGATTAATGCAATAAAAGCAGAGAAAAGGGTGAATTACTTTAATTGGTTAAGTGTGATACCGTGACTTTTTAGCAAATGTAATGATGTCATGTAAGATTTGTATTTATAAAAATAACGGTAATGTTCCCCAAGAGCTGTATTTATTTTATGGAGTTAAGATGGGATCTTCTAGAAGAGTGCTGTCCAATGGAATGGGAGCCAAGTGTATAACCTTAAACCACATGGCCGCACCATTTTAAGAGTAAGGCAAAGATGGAATTAATTTTGAACACATAACCAATATAAAAATCTGTGCATTCCACCTTGGTGGCCCTGTGTCTTTTCACTCACTGCATGGTCATATGTTAAAGTTCACCGACCATGTGACTCTGGGGTCTCCTATTAGACAGTGTGGCTCTTGGCTGTGAGCACAGCCTATCCACAGTGTCCCCACACCTTGAACAGAGTAGACAACTTGTCAGAGCTTCTTTAAAAGAGCAGCTTTCCCATTAGTATATATTTGTAATAATGCGTAAACATTCTCTTTGTAGTACAATAAATTTAAGTGCCGGATTCTGAAGGAGAAAGTGGACACTCCAACGACCACTGTTTACAGGTTAGTGTGTGCCAGCTTTAAAGCAGGGCTCAGTGGGGACTTGGAGCTCAACAGCAGCTGCACTGAGTCCTGGTGGAGACAGAGATTGGCTTTCTGATTTATCTCAGTGATGGGACCATTTAAAAATGAATGTCTTTACATACACAGTGTCTTCAGATCCTTTGTGGTGTTTGAGTTTGCATAGAGAGCTCTCTGTGATCTGAGGCTAGACGGGTTGCTTTCCTCCTTGACCCTAAATTAAAACTTGTCCCATACGTATGGAAACGTGCAACCTCTCACTTAAAAATGTGTCCTGGTCATTTCTCTGTTTCTGTGATAAGACATTCCGAGCAACAACAAGTGATTTACTTGGCTTACGTCTGTGAGCCACAGCCGATCACTGAGGAAAGTAAGGCCAGGAACCCAAGCTTGAAGCAGACACTGTGCAGAAGGGAGGCAGACGCAGGCAGATCTCTGTGATCTCAAGACCAGCCTGGTCTGCATACCGAGGTCCAAGGAAGCCAGGACTACATAAAGAGACCTTGTCACAAACAAACTAACAAACACAAAAGGAAGGAAGGAAAAAAAGAAAGAAAGAAAGAAAGAAAGAAAGAAAGAAAGAAAGAAAGAAAGAAAGAAAGAAAGAAAGAAGAAAAAGAAAGAGAAAGAAAAAAAAGAAAGAAAGAGAGAGAGAAAGGGGGAGGAGGGAGGAAGAGAAAGAAAGAGAGAAAGAAAGAAAGAGAGAAAGAAAGAAAAAGAAAGGAAAGAAAGAAAGAAATAGGGAGGGAGGCAGGCAGGCAGGCAAGCAACCCTTGTCCTGACATGTTCTCGCCTAGCTTCCCACACTGCCCACAACCACCTGACCACAAAGGTGCTTGCCATGCTGGGCTGGGCTCTCCTATGTTAATTACAACAACCAAGACAATCCTTCACAGATGGGTCCACTGACCAACCTGACAATTACTCAATTGAGATGCTCTTTCAGGTCATCCTAGGCTGTGTCAAAGTGACAGTTATTGTTAATTGGGACAATACAATAATGGGGTTTAATGAAAAAGCTGTAACTATGTCTGGGCATGTCTTAAATCTTTCATTATAGGTGTGGTCCATTGATTGACCTTTGTAAAGGCCCCCATGTAAGACACACTGGAAAAATTAAAGCCATAAAAATTTTCAAGGTAAGGATTTTTAAAATTTATAAATACAATAAACAAGGTATACTAGGTGAGAGATTTTACTATGTCTTCTATAGTCTGACCATGGTAGTATTTTAAAACACTTTGTATTTATTTCACTAAAAGTAATGTTTTAGAATCTTGATAATTAAAATACTATATAGCTTTTGATTATAATTTAATCTTATTCTAAATACTATAATGCATATCTCTTTATATGGCCATTTCTCAAAAATTTATCTTTATTTTGTATTTGTGTGTGTGTGTGTGTGTGTGTGTCTTTGCAGAGGCCAGAAGTGTCATATCCCTTGAAATTACTGCCTGATGTGGGTGCTAGGATCTGAACACAGAGCCTATGCAAGAGAAGCAAGTGCTCTTAACTACTGAGCCTTTTCCCTAACCCTCCATTTGGGTTTTAAATACTGCTCCTTGTTTAGATGTCCCTCCATACTCACAAGTGTCACATGTATGAATTTAATCAACTCCCCGATAAAATATCTAAAAAAAACCCCAGCAGTGCCTATGCTGAGCATCCGTAGACTTTGCACATGTGGGGGTCGGGAATGGTGGCGGGTGGTGGTGGTGTCTTTAATTCCTAAACAGTACATTGCAGCAAACACATACGTAGCATCTATTTTGCATTAGGTACTCTAGAGATGGCTTAAGAGAATTGTACAGATTATGTGCAAATGCACCATTTCATGATTTTATATAAGAGACGGCAGTGTCTGTGGATTTAGGTGTCTGCTGAAGAGCTAGCTATAACTAACCCTCAGCAGACACCAAGGACAGCTGGACTGCGGATTTCTTGAACTGCACAACATGAACAAGAAATCTTTCTACATGTAAAAATAATGAACTGCAGGCAAAGAGAAAAGCGGCATGAGTGTGAGCACCATGCTGCAGTTGTAAGGAACGGGGCTGACTGAGTGTAAGCACCATGCTGCAGTCTTAAGGAACGGGGCTGACTGAGTGTGAGCACCATGCTGCAGTCGTAAGGAACGGGGCTGACTGAGTGTGAGCACCGTGCTGCAGTCCTAAGGAATGGGGCTGACTGAGTGTGAGCACCCTGCTTCAATCCTAAGGAACGGGGCTGACTGAGTGTGAGCACCCTGCTTCAATCCTAAGGAACGGGGCTGACTCTGAGTGTAAGCACCGTGCTGCAGTCACAAGGAACAGGGCTGACTTTGAGGCCCTGCCCTTTCTGGACCTTTGTTTCTCACGGTTTTAGTTACACATCCCTCAATGATGCTTGTCACCACAAGCCATAGGTCAGAGGCACATGAACCTCTTGCCTTTTCTGGTTCCAGCTTGGTGATCACAGCCGCTCCTCAATCTTCCCTATGCCCTGCTTCCTGCCATTTTCACTCCTAGAATCCACAGTTGACGCTACCCAATTTCGTGATCAGGGCTATAATTTGAATGGGAGGTTTTCATTAGACTGTAACTCTGTAAATCTGTAACTAAACATTGTGGGTACTACGATAGGAAGCCTGCGTACATGTTGAAGATTAGCTTTGCTGCTAAAGGTTAGATTTTTCTTTTAAACCAGTATCTTGTCAATGTTTAGAACTCCTCAACATATTGGGAAGGCAACCCCGAGATGGAAACTTTGCAGCGGATCTATGGGATATCCTTTCCTGACAGCAAAATGATGAAAGACTGGGAAAAATTCCAAGAGGAAGCCAAGAGCCGGGACCACAGGAAAATCGGGAAGGTACGCCGGCACCTTCATCACAGGGACATGCCTTGGTTAGCCGTGGCTGCACCTCACGGAACAAGACCTCACAGTAATGTTTCCTCTTCTCTCTGTTAATGCTCACTGCTGGCTGTTGACGTCTTCCACGCCCACACTCTGAGCTGACGTCTTCTAACCAGCTTCCTTTCTCTATCTTTTGCCAGAGTCTTAAAATCTTTTTGTGAGAGTTTATTTTTATCATGATATAAGTTATTAATAAATTCGCCCCTACGTGATGACGTGCTATCTATTTGGAAGGCAGCAGTATGTGGACAAAGAGAGTAAGATTTGAAAGTAGGCGGCCCTAAGGTTCTGTTCACCATCCTGCCAGGATCGAGCTGTGCCACAGGATGGACAAGGCATTCATTTGCAAAGCCGGCCACATCTGTCCTGAGGAGTAGGTGGCAGGGTTGCTAGGAGATGCCCTGTGCACAGGGCGCTCTTAGGGGTGACACCGTGGAAGGGTCCCATCCCTTGAAGCCTGCCTTCTGCAATGCACTTTTCGTTCTCACCTTGTCATATTGCCCCCATGTGAGACCGCAATTCTAGCTGTATGAAGAACACTTACTCAATTAGCTATAGATTTACCCTAAAAAAAATTAGTAGTGAGTAACAGAAGATAACAGAAAAGCCAAGTTCAAGGCTAAGTAATCATAAGTATGAGTAATAATTTTACGTGTGCCGTCATATTATATACACTGTAGTTCTAAACAGACACTGAGGAACTGGGGATGCCTAGTGATAGATGAGAGGGGGTAGAGTGATATTGTATGACTGTCACTTCAGGTATGGTACACATTAAGCAAGAGATGAAGTTTGAAATACAATCATTGTCTCCATCTAGGAACAGGAACTTTTCTTCTTCCATGATCTGAGCCCTGGAAGCTGTTTTTTCCTCCCGAGAGGAGCGTTCATTTACAATACGCTTATGGATTTCATACGAGTAAGTTCCTTCCTAAAAACCATTTTATTCTTATTTGTCTACTTTCTGCATCTTACCATCTTTGCTCATAAACAATAGTGTTTCCCTTAAGTTTTAGTAATATAAGAATTTTGGAACTAAAAACAAAAGCCTAACGACATGGAGCTGGTTAGCTTTCTTGAATTTCATAAAACGCAGGCGTTGTCTTAAGTCTCTAAGGATATGTAACCTTAACCATCTGCTGAGTGTAGCTCTTCTGTGACAGAGAATGCTGCTCTGAGGGGCACTGCTTCTCAAAGATGGCTGACGGCTCTGCTGCCTTGTGCTCACTACAGAGCGACCAGATACTCAACATCTCCAGGAGTAGAATGTAGCTGTGTCTGACGCCCATGCTTAAACATGTGTAGTGTTGCAGGGTTAGCATGAAGATGCTGTGCAGAGGTGGGCCACTTCAACTGCTGGAACTGTTTAGTCTTTCCTGTGACCATTACAGCCTTGTCGTGGGTAACTGTAATTGTGTGGTGTTTCAGTCAACGGCAGACTATGGATCTATAGTAAACCCTTTAGAATATGTTGTCCAGGCTATAGTGGGCAGCCTCATGGTCCCATAGGGTGTGGGAAGCCACATATGCCATTACAAGGTGGCGCTGGCTACCGCTGGCCACCATGCATAAAGTTAGATAAACAACCAATGTGTACATATGCAGTAAAGTTTTTTGCCAAGTCACTGCCTGGCCCAGGCATGATAATGAGGTTCTGTGAGGTACTGAGAGTATAACCAATCGGATGAGAGACATGTAAATGAGGTATGATACTGAGAGTATAACCAATCAGATGTGAGACATGCAAATGAGGTAGAATGCATAACCAATCCGGGTGTGAGACACGCCTCTCCTAGGCCTATATAAGCAGCACCAGTTCTGGGCTCGAGGTCTTTTCGCCTCTGCAATCAAGCTCTCCCAAGCGTAGAGTCGGGTGCTCACAAGAATAGGGTTCCACTCCTGTGGCTTCCTTAGTTTGTGTGGGGACTCTAATGCTCCTCAGTGCATTCCTCAGAGTGCAGCCACTAGCAGGTGAGGGGCAGCGTGCTTGTTTTGCTGCCTGAGTTCTATGTCCTGATGTTCTCAGACGTGCTCCAAAGGCCGCTGTGCTTCCTACAGCTTATTTGCAGAGGTTCCAGTTGGTGCAGTAAATTGATTCTTCACATCTGCCCCTCTCTCCAGACTTACCTTCACGACTGGATTCTTGTGAGGCCTTCCTTAGCACCTCCCCCTGCTGCCTTTCTTCACCCTGGTTGCTGTCGTTGTGCCTCAGATGCTGAAATCCTTCTTCTCTGAGCTCATCTTCCTTGTGCTCATTTCTCCCTAACCCCCATTCAAGGGATGGCTTTCTTCAGGAGCTTTCTGAGAAAGGGGGCACCCATGGGATGTGCTGGGTCATCGCTGTGGCTACAGCCCTCTCTTCTCTTCCTTCCCTCCTTGCCCTGTACCCTCTGGTGGGGGAGGTAGACCTCTGTGGAGTAGCTCCCAGCCTGCATTCCTTCCATTAAGGACAGCCACTGCGAGGCAGTAGAACAGGGGCAGGGGAGGGAGGCCTGAAGAGTCACTGAAGGCTCTGGAGACTGGTGGATGACAGTGGCCGGTCACTGCTGATGTCTTGAGCTATTTGCTGGCATCAGCACAGTTTGGTTCCTGAAACTCCAGGCTAGGTATGGTGGCCTTAAAGGGCTCTCTCATCTTTTATAGATACAGCACAGTCATGGGTGAGGATCAGAACAAAGCCTGATTGTATGGGTTGCTCCATTGGAAAGAATTTAAATATACAATCCCAGTGGTTTCTAATGCTAAGGTAAGGGCTGAGCCCCTTAAATTCCCAGATACCCTTGTATGACGTAATTGGTTTTATGATGCATAAAAGAACTTCCAGTGACCTCAGCTACTTCCTTATGTTTGTTTTTTCTTTTTTCTTTCTTTCTTTTTTTTTTTTTAAGAGACTCATGTAGCCCAGGCTAACCTTGAACTTTCTATGTATCCATGAATGTCTGGATTCCTGATTTTCCTGCTCCAGTGCCCAAGTGCTGAGGTTACAGCAAACGCCACGATGCCCAGAAACCCCAGCAACCCCAACTAGTTTTAATCTTAATTTTTAGTTATGTCATTTTCACTCTTTTCTCCTCTGATAATTTTTCAATTCGTGCCATATATAATGTATAAAATAATTATAGAGAATGATGCTGTCTTCTGATGTTCGCCATCTGCCAAGATGGACAATGATTATTCGGTGTCCTGATTTATTTATTTATCAACTTGACACAAGCTCGAGTCATCTGGGAAGAGGGAACCTCAACCGAGAAAATGCCTCCATCAGATTATCCTGTTGTGGGCATTGATTGATGTGGGAGGCAGGGCCCAGCCCACTCTGAGTGGTGCCCTTCCTGGGCAGGTCTTAGGTTCTATAAGAAAGCAGGCTGAGCAAGCCAGTAAGCAGTGCTCCTTCATGGCCTCTGCCTCAGTTCCTATCTCCAGGTTCCTGCCTTGAGTTCCTGCCCTGGCTTCCCTTGGTAATGGACTATATGACCTGAGAGTTATAAGATCAGATTAACCCTTTTCTCTCCAAGCTGCTTTTGGTCATGGTTTAATGCGATCAATGTAGTTTGCTTTCATCCTGTTGGGAGGATAGGGTTCTCTGAGTCTCCATTATATAGGCTAATGGGTCTGTGTCTCTCATGAGCTCCAAAGGACTGAAAGAAACTCAGCTCTGTCCCTCTCTGTTCTGCAACTGGGGAGCAAACTATTTCAAGTCTTATCAGGTTGACACACCAGTAAGTGTCCCATAAGATCTGGTCCAAGTGCAGATGAGGGTCCTTGGTAGCAAGTATATTCCCCCTCTATTTAGGCCTGTGAGCAGAAGATACAAGACACCTCCTGGCCACCTCCCTATTACCCCACATTATGAAAAGATGACAAAGGAAAAGGGTACAGTAGACAGTTCCTTTTAGAAAGGGTGGGGGAGGGTACAAGGTACTTGATGGACACCAGGCTGTAGAGATTCTGACATCTCCCCATTGTCGCTGCCCCAACTTGGTTTTCCCTATGCTGATATCTGTCAACACAGATTAGCTTCATGCAAGTGGAGTCACACAGCACTTGTTTTGTTTTGCTTTCTTTTCCAACGGTGTCTCTGAGATTCAATCAAGCTGTAGTGGTATGATGGGGGTTAGGGGCATTATTTCAGGTGTTCTGTTTTGTGGGTCCATTCTCTTGTAGGTGTGTAGATTATGTCTAGTTTAGAGATGCTATACACTGTCCACCAAGAACGTTCTTGTTCTTTAGTGCACATAACTGCTCACTTTTGGTAAATACAAATCACATGACAATACAAGAAGGACTACGCTTCTAAGTCAAATGGAGTCAACCATGCTGAAGTTCACCACCAAGGTGAACAGCTTGCTATTTACCCCACCTCCAGAGAGACTCGGGTCAGAGAGAGAATAGCCAAATTCCTTAAAGAGGCCATTTTCTGTAGGCATAACAGTGGCATTTCCCTCTGTATTCATTCTTAGGTGAAGTAATGTCAAATAGTCAAGTTTACCCGCCCTGTTGCTTCCTGCCTCCTGTTGCCGCCTGGTGAGGAAGATAGCTCTGAGATGGGCTTCCCTTTGGCTTTTGTTTCCGCCTTCAGTCTTTCTCTGCCCTTTGCCGGAGCTGTCAGGGTACTGCCCTTTAGAACGAAGTGAGGCTCAGTGCTGGAGTAGAAAGGACGAGCATTTAAGATAACTAAATCATTGTGATTTTGTCCTTTGACATTTTCCAACAATAGAATTGCTAGGCCATGGGTACTTCTATTTCGTTTATATTGATCTTGGGTCACAGTCTTGATAAATCCAGCCTAGCCACAGACTTACAATCCTCCTGCCTCACTTTCTCATTTCTGAATATTAAAGATGCATACCATCATACACAGGTGAAACTTGGTTTTTTTTTTCATATTTTTTTCTCTTTTGTGTGCCTGGGGTGAGTCATAGAAATTGAATGAATTACTTATTTTTATTTTGAGTCCAGATCCTTGGGTTTGCAGTGGAAATGTCTCCCATGTTCATGTATTGCTAGAGTTGATACTGTGAAAATGACTGTCCTAACAAAAGAAATCTATACATTTAATCCAAATTAAAATCCTAACTTGTCACAGAAATAGGAAAAAAAAAAACAATTTTAAAGTTCACATGGAAGCTCAAAAGACACCAGAGAGCCAGAGCGATCTTGAGCCAAAAGAATAATGATGTAAGGCATCACCATACCTGACTTTAAATTTATACTGCAAAGCCACAGTAATGATAATAATAAAAACACGATGGCTAGGCATAATGGTACATGCCACTTTGGAGGCAGAGGCATGGATCCCTGTAAAATCTGAGGCCAGTCTGGTGTGTATAATGAGACCCTGTCTCAAACAAGCAAAACAAAAACCTTAACCATGGCACTGGCACAAAAAAATAGATACATAAACCAATGCAAAAGAACAAAAGCCTAGATTTAAGTTCATGCAAAGATGCCACAAATACACAGTGGAGAAAAGATAATATCTGCAACAAAGATGTTGGCGGTAAAACTAGATGTGTCCATGAAGAGAAGTGAAGCTAGAGCCACCTCGCTGACTGCGTAAAACTCAGGTCCAATGGGTCACAGCATCAAGCCTGACACTGGGACTACTAGATGGGAAGCTAGGGCATATGCTACAGGCTGCAGGTTGGGGTAGGCAAGGAGTTCCCAAGGAAGAGTCCAGTCACTCAGAAAGTCAGGCCAGCAATGGACAAGCCGGGCCTCGTGAAACTGGAAGGCTTCTGTATAGTGAAGAGCACAGCCCAGCAAATGATAGGCCTGTTGTGGTAAATCTCCCAAATATGCCCCGGCTATCCACAGCACAGGCCTCTGACAGAACGAGAGAGAACCTCTGCTGGCTACTGTCTTAGTTAGGGTGTCCTTGCTGTGAAGAGACACCATGACCTTGGCAACTCTTAAAAAGGAAAATATTTAATTGGGGCTAGCTTAAAGATTCAGAGATTTAGTCCATTATCTTCAAGGTGGGAAACATGGCAGCACACAGGCAGACATAGTGCTAGGAGCTGAGAGTTCTACATCTTGATTCAAAGGCAGCTTAAGGAGATTGTGTGCCACACTGGGCATAGCTTGAGCATAGAAGACCTCAAAGCCCGCCCCTGCAGTAATCACTTCCTCCCATGGCCACACCTATTCCAACAAGGCCACACCACTTACTTGTGCCACTGCCTATGGGCCAAGCATTCAAACCCATGAGACTACGGGAGCCATACCTAGTCTCCACAGCTACTATTTTTTTCCAGCTACACTCTGCACTCCAGGCTATCTGGTCCCCAAGCTCTGGGCCAGTTCTCCAGCCTCCATCTCCCACCTTATTGTAGGTATGCTGGGATTACAGATGTTCACCACTGCCTCCAGCTTTTTTTTTTTTTAATGGGCTTTAGCAGTCAAACCGAGGTTAGCAGACTTGTCTGACAAGTGCTTTTACTCTCCGAGTCATCTTGCCAGCCCAGCTGGCAATTTCCCTAAAATCTAAGCAAGTATCGAGCATAGTAAAACCAATCACCTCTTCTGGCTGTGCAACATAATGTAACCAATTAATTTTCCCCCTAGCTGTGTATCAAAGAGACATGGGAAGGTATTTCTTCCCAGCAGCCTGCAATGGGGTGTTCTCAGCCTTCTTAATGGCGATAGAAAATACCAGCTTGTAAAAGGCTGGGCATTGTGTCTGTCCAGTAAACAACTCTGTCTAAAAGGAATATTGTCCTGGGTGAGAAGGTAACCTCTAAACATTATTGAATTATATACTTAAAACTGGTGAACTTTCTTGCATATAAGTTGTATCTCAATAGGTTGTTTTGTGGTAAAATATACATAGTGTCAATATTGACAATGAAGATATTTTAAGCTTATGGCTCCTCATTGACCATGTTTATACTGGTGTACAGCCATCACCAATCAACAGCAGACTTCCTTTCCTTTTATAAAACTGGAACTGCTCAGGGTTTTGCCCTGATCCCGAATTGAAATTCCCTACTCAGTAAACCCTGACATTCCTCTTCCTCCCCAGTGTCTGGCACCACCGCTCTACTTTCTGGCATTGCTCAGTAGTGAAATCAAAGAATGTTTGACCTTTTACAGTCTTTCTGAAAGTGTGTATTATTATTAACATAGGCAAAGCAGCTCTCATATGCTGTCATTTACATAGTATCTTTTTGTTTCCTCCCTGTCTGCTTCTTTCCTTACACTGTATCTTTTGTAAGAGGAGCATTGTGTAGTTCATGTCCCTGCATTTGCCTGCTTCTGCCTTCATTTTTCTGAGCTCTCCTTGTGAGCCTCTTTTTTTGTGAGTCACCGTTCCGGAGATGACAGGCTGCCTCTCGGACTATCTGCCGGTCCAGTAGCACTAGCCTCTGGCTTGCTACAGAGTCCTTGTCTGCCCAGGTGAGGGCAGGGAGCTAGGGACATGTGATGGGAAGTACAGAGAGCCTCTGTGGAAACTGTGTGGGCAGGGCCTGTTGCCTCTGAGCTAGAGCTGCACTTCTGTGGAAGATTGTGCAGGCAGCCAGGTGGGCTGGGTGGGCAGGTGCTCCCAGACACAAGGGAAACTCCAGCGCTCTGAGGTAAGAGGACTTTGGCTTATGCTGACTACTAACTGTAAAGACAATGGATCGTGCATAGACAGTGATGCAATGTCCCTTCTGAACAATCCTCCCTTGCATCTTGGAGAGACGCTCTTGTCATCAGACTAACTCGCCTAGAGCCCGCTGGCCTCTTCTTTCCTTACAGAGTCAGAGGATTTCTCTGTAGACATTTAAAGTCTCAGGATACTTCCTCTCCATGAGGAGAGGGTTCTGGGCGATGCACTCATTGGGTCAGCTGAAAAGAGTTTAGTGAAGGAAATTCTGATACAGGAGATTGTCTAGTCAGCAGGGACTAGAGAGGGATGGCAGAGCACACAAGGATGACCCCAGGGGGTGGTTTCTCGGTGCTCAAACTCAGCCAGAAGTCAGAAGGGAAGTATTAGTCAGGATTCAGCGGAGAAACTGACCAATGGGATACTCAGGAAGAAGAGCACCGTGTGAACTGCTGCTGAGACATGTAATGATGTAGACCCAAGTCCGAGGGACGAAGACTGGCTTATACCAGCTTCATAGGCAGTGGACGCCAACAGAAGCAGATGCCTCCTTCCTTCACTGTTTTGTCCTTTTCACACGCCCAGTGGGTTGAATGATACCCATCCACACCCTGGTCTGCTTAATCAGTCTGCAACTCCAAATGCTGTCTCACCCACAAACACTTCCTCTGATGTACCCCAAGTAGCATTTCATCTGAGCACCCCTTAATGGAGTCAAGCTGACAAAGAATTAGCCACCACAGTGGATGGGTCTGGGTGGAGAGAGGTGTCAGCATGCATGACCAGTGCCAATATCCCTCGTGCCTCTCAGCACCCTCTTCATCCTCGGCTTGGATGATGGTGTTTGCTTCCTCACAGTCTCATCAACCATTGTGTCAGTGTGGTCATCTTGGTGAAGGTTTACTACACATCTAAATTGTGGGTTCAACCAGTGCTGGTGTGGGGATGCACACATGAGCGGACATAACACACTCACACACACACACACACACACACACGCACACAACTTTATAGCTATTTTAGTGGGACTTTGTGAAGGAGTTGTTGATGTAGAACTGCTTTAACAAATGAGAGAATATGTGAAGACCTTTTCAATGGTACTGATACCCAGGGGTCACTGAGATGTTTCCAAGGGACCAGGTCACTGGGCACAGGTAGAGAGATTTGACAGATACTTCAGGAGGCAAATGTGGTTCACAACACTCAGTCAGTGATCAAGATTCTGCAGGAGACCAGATGGAGGGGCACACTGCTGGATCATGGACAGTGCTGGTATGCTGGATTGTTTTATGTCAACTTGACACAGGTTAAGTCATCTGAGAGGAGGGAACCTCTCAAGAAAATACCTCCTTTAAAGTGGGGCTGTAGGAAAGACTGTAGGGCATTTTCTTCATTACTGATTGATAGGGGAGGGCCCAGCCCAATGTGAGTGGGGCCATCCCTGGGTTAGTGGTCCTGGGTTCTATAAGAAAGCAGGCTGAGCAAGCCATGAGGAGCAAGCCAGGAAGCAGCTCCCTCTGTTGCGTCTGCCTCCAGGTTCCTACCATGTTTGAATTTCTGTCCTGACTTCCTTCAATGACCAACTATGATATAGAAGTGTAAGCCAGATTAACACTTTCCTCCCCAGCTTGCTTTTGATGATGGTGTTTCATCCCAGCAATAGAAAGCCTAACTATGGGCAGTGGTGGCACATGCCTTTAATTCCAGCACTTGGGAGGCAGAGGCAGGCGGATTTCTGAGTTCAAGGCCAGCCTGGACTACAGAATGAGTTCCAGGACAGCCAGGGCTACACAGAGAAACCCTGTCTCGAACCCCCCCCCCCAAAAAAAAGAAAAGAAATGAAATGAAAGCCTAACTAAGACAGCTGGGTCATAGACACTGCTTGCTCCTTCCCAGTGATTGCCTTCCTTTGCTTTTGAGAAGTTGATTGGCCTCCCAGACTTGTCCCATTATGTCTGAAAGTCAACAGATACTACATTTTAAATATAAAATACATACATATCTGTAACATGTATCTCTCTATAATGTAACACACATAATATATAATCATATATAGGTAGAGCAAAATCAAGGAAGATTATGAATTTGAGGGCTCTCCTGGGCTACTTAGTGAAACCCTGTCCAAATAACAACAATAAAAGGTTCATCCCTAAATAAATATGGTATCTATTGATGCTTCGCCTCTTAGGAAAATATCTTAGTTTGTCTCATATGGTAATAATAAAGTCCAAGAGATTTAGTGGCTCATCAATAATAAGTCTCACAGTCTAAGGGTTAGAAGACTCAGATAGGGTGCCAACATCGTCAGGCCTATGGAGGGTCTGCTTCTGGGCTGCAGACTGCTGCCTTCTTCAGGTCGTGAGACAGAAAGATGCCAGGGGCTCCTTAGATAGGGAGGGATGCTGATTCTTTAACACCTTCATGGCCCAACCAGCTGCCTAAGGCCTCACTTCCTAATGCTGTCTTTTAGTATTAAGGTTTCAGTTTGGGAATTTGAGGAGATAACACAAAGTTTATTCAGGAACACTTCGACATATTTTCCTAATGCCTTAATAAAATATTACCATCTAATGTGAGTGTGTTCAGCATGGATATATTTTTTTAGACATCTTCTTAGTTAGCTTTAGAAGAGCCCTCTAATAAACACACTACACACTCACGTGTGCCTGTACACACAGACCCTTCAATTCCAAGATCATTCTTGATCTGAATGTATAGACCCATTTGTTATAACCATATAATAATTACTGCCAAAAAGGGGGGAGAGTTTGTTATTGTTGTGGGTTTGGTTTGGTTTTATAATTTGTGAGAAATATTTTTAGCTTGTTTGAAGTATGGTGGTCTAGATTTGTGCCACATATTCATTAAAATTATTTACAAGTAATTTAAGAGTATCTAGGTAATAATTAACCAAATTGATACATTGTGATTTAAAAATAGAAGTAAAACTTTAAAAATCCTTGGGGAGTTCTCCTCTCTTCTCCCCATGGATTTATGAAGGAAGCTGCTGGTAGGCGGGTAGGCGCAACTCCTCTGACTTAGTACATACCAACCATTTAATGTGTTGCAAATTAGAACTCTCAGTATTGTTTCTACTTAAAACAAAATGGATCAATAGTATAACATGAAACATGGCATTAGGACTTACAAATTATAAAATTATTAGGTCTTCTAAATCATAGGAGAAAATGTGCTATTGTTTGTTCAAAACATAGAACACTTTTTCAAATGTTTAGTTATAGTAAAATGGATACTATGTGTATCAAATTCCAGTTACTACGGTGGAAAGCATTGAAACATTTGTGCCTATACTACTTGTATCAGTTTGATTTTTTCCTGTAAGATAACTGAAACAGTTTAAAAGAGGAAGGATTCATTAAGGCTCACAACATCAGAGGTGTCATCCACTGTGGCTTGCTCTGCTGTGCTGAGGCAGGGCATCACACAAGGAGGGTCTGGAGGAACAAAGCCACTCACCACCTCCCAACAGTCAGGAACAGGAGAGAGATGCAGGGCACCAGAGTCAGAGGGTTCAGACCCCGAGGAGACATCCCTGGGTCCTACTTCTTCCAGACAGGCTCCACCCCTGAATGTTTCCTTCACCTTCCCAGGCTACCATCAAACTGGGACTGCAAGAGTGAATCAATCCACCGCTGAAGTCACAGCCCCCTTATCTCTCAGTGTGTGCATCTACCAGCTGTGGACCCACCCTACAACACATGAGCCTTATAGGGGACACTTCATATCCAATGGGTAGTCCTGTGGTGTGCTGTGAAATAAATCTACTAGTGAAAGGCTTACCTTTTTGTTCATAATCCACAGAATTGCCACACATAAACCTGTCACCTGAGGAACCATGAATTAATAGAAGACATGATCTCAGGTTTTAATATAGTCGCTCTAACAAACACCAACCATGTTTGTCTTCCAGGAGGAATATCACAAGCGTAACTTCACAGAAGTGCTCTCTCCCAACATGTACAACAGTAAACTCTGGGAAACTTCAGGCCACTGGCAGCATTACAGTAACAACATGTTCACCTTTGACGTTGAGAAGGACACTTTTGCCCTCAAACCCATGAACTGTCCAGGGCACTGGTGAGTATTGAACACGAAGGGGACCCTGCACGTGTACATAGTGCTGCATCAGAATCAGCTGTTCACGTTGCTGCTTAGCGTTTCAAAAGTGATTTTCTGGAATGGGAAGAATGGGAGCTGTTACTCATCTTACTGTGTCTTTTAATTCAAGGGAATGTGACCATGTTACTGAGTTCTAAGGAATAGAGCCCCTTTTTAAAATATGCCTGGTCTTGGGCAAGCGTGAACTGTTAGCTATGCTTCTCAGGGGGCAATAGTGTGTGTCGACCTTATAGATCACTATATTTGTCTTCCTAATTATACTTCAAATATACATGTTCATAAGGTATTTAATTCCTATACACTATTGGATGATTATAAGATTCACAAAGTCTTGACTGATGGATGATCTGGAAGTACCTTTTCCTACCTACACATTTCCATGTCTCTTAATCGTGATGCATCTTAGAATTGCTGCTGGCATGTTCATGTTATACCACAGCAGAATCAGAAGTTATTGTCTGGGGCTGGGGAGATGGCCCCGTGGGTTACGCACTTGCTGTGCAAGCGTGAGGACCTGGCCTCATCTTCCTTGTATCAACATAAAAATGCATGCATAGTGACACATACCTGTAATAATCTCAGTACTTTGAGGCAAGGAAGGGGTAGCTGTTGGCAGTGCAGTCTGGCCAGTCAGTGAGCTACAGTCTTCTTGAGCTCTCTCTTCTCAAAAACTAAATAAACAAAAACTAAGCTGGGCTGGGAGAAAAGAAGACACCCAACGTTACCAACCTCTGGCTCTACATGTGACTCGTCGGCGTATGCACCCACACACATGTGAACACACATACCACGCATACAACATACAAAGTTTTCTTTCGTAGTGGCACCTAAAATAAAGGGTTGTCCTACAGTCAATGCTGTTTTGAAGTCTATGAGAAATTGTAATTATTATAAAGTTAGCATGCGCATTTAACCTTCTAAGATAAATGCATTTTACAGATAGAAATGAACAGACTCAATCTTACACATACACACACACAAATGTATAGGTTTTTTTCTTAGCAACATACATAATTTCTAGTAAGTTGGCACTAGAAGCCAGCTACTAACACAAGTCTCTGGACATTCAGGGAAGCCTTCTTCCTTTTTAAGGAAAGATGCAAAGAAATTAGAATTGTTTGCAACTCTAGTGTTGTAAAAGCAGGCTGTGGATAGTCTCCATCATCCTCAAACAAAACGGGGCCCAGCTTGTGCCCACACTCTCAGATGTATTATTAATCTCTCAGGATCCTTCCCCAGTGAGTATCATCTCAAGCTGTAGCCTGTGGTTTCAACACCAAGGAAAGCCCCGTGAAAGCAGAGAACGCCGTTTTGTATCTTCCTGCTTCAGAATAGGCAGCCGGGCTGAGAGAAGCGAGCCAGAGTGTTTTCTATGGAAAACTAATCTCTCATTCTGCTGAGATCCTTAGCTGAGCATTTTCCACGCCTGGTGCTGGAAGTCATTAGGACAAAGTCTGTTTCCTCGGGGAGCTCAGAGGAGCATGAGGACATATAGGTAGAGGTCATTTATAACAACAACGGAACCATGTACTGGGCTGCAGATGTTGCTGGACCCTGAGGAGAAATTCAGCAGCCCTGTCAAGGGTACCATCTCAGAAACAGAAGAAGCCTAGGGTTGTCAGTTAGTTATATATGGCACATCCTTACTGTGGGAAGCAAAAGGTTTGATCCCTGCTGGCAAAAAGATAAATGGAAAAAAAATCATAAAAAAATCCTGTTGCCCTAAGACCCACATCTTGAAACTTCGTTTCTTAATGTTTAGATGATCCGTTTTCTGTCCATCAGTAAAGTCTGTTTGTCCCCCTGTCTTTTCTAGTTTAATGTTCGCACATCGTCCGCGATCCTGGAGGGAAATGCCTGTTAGATTTGCTGATTTTGGAGTTCTTCACAGAAATGAGCTGTCAGGCACTTTAAGCGGCTTAACCCGAGTGAGGCGCTTCCAGCAAGATGATGCGCACATCTTCTGCATGGTGGAGCAGGTAGGCAAGGAAGGACAGGGGGGGAGGGGGGAAGGGCGCTGCACACTCAGAGCTCAGTCTCTCCCAGCTGCTGTGGTGTGGGAGGCGCCCTCGTCGCTGCGCATGCGCTGAGAGAAACCTTTGCTGATTCTCTGGTTTAGAGATCAGTGGTCAGTCATTTCCTGGCACGAGGCTTATTGTTTTCCTTCCCTTACTTTATAGACTCAAGCTTCACCTGTGAGATATTTCAAGGGAGCTTGTGCTGTTTGTTTTCAATATATTGCCTGGAACTTACAGTTTTATCTTTTCATTTAAAATCAAAATTTTCATGCAGAGGTGACTGTCAAACACTGTTTGACTTGACTGCTCTTATGGAACAACAGCACGTGGGGTGTGTGCCAAGAAATGCTGCACTGCACGACAAGTCTCAGGAAATTTTAAGGATTTGATAAAATAGAATGCTTCATGGCTGCTGAAGTTATTGTTAAAAACCAATATCAGAAATCTATTTGGGAGCAAAACAACATGTTTCTAAGTGACCCATAGGTTAAAGGAGAAATCCAAAATAAAATTAGAAAATATACAATACGAATGACAACACATGTGAGGGCTACGTGGGTATTTACAGCACCCCTACTTCTACTTAGGAACCTAGAAAAAGGAAAAGAGCCAATTATATCTAGGGTACACTGAAGAGAGAAAATGAAGTGACAATGAGCATGCCAACTAGCTTTTCTGCCACCTTGACACTTGACCTGGGTCAGTTTGGATGAGGGGATCTTAACTGAGAAAATGGCCTTACCAGACTGGCCTGTAGGGAAGGAAGCCTGTGGTACGTTTTCTCAATTGATGATTGATGTGGGAAGGCCCACCTCAGTGTGGACAGAGCCATCCGTGGGATGATGGTCCTGCTGCTGTTAGAAAGCAGGCTTGCTGTGAAGAGCAAGCCAGGAAACAGCACCTCTACATCCTCTGATTTAGTTCCTGCCTCCAGGTCCCTGCCATGACTTCCCTCAGGGATGGACTGTGATGTGGAAGGGTAAGACTTACTGACTGGTTCTTAAACCCCTTCTGAGTTTGCTACTGAAGGCTTGGCCCCAGCTGGTGCTGCTGCTGGAAGGTAATGGGAACCTTAGGAAGTAGAGCCTTTCTGGAGGAGGTGAGGTCATGGGGTGGACCCTGGAAGGAGCTATCGAGTCCTAAGCCTGTTCTAAAAGTCAAGAGGTGAAGCAGCCTTGTTCTTCTGCCGGCTCCTTGTCAGGATGCTCTGACTGGCATGGTTCCAGAAGCAGCAGAGCCAACTGATTAGAGTCCGGAAGCAATGAACCAAAGAAGCCTGTCCTTCCTTTAAGTTGCCACAATGGCAGAGTTAACCTGAAAATCATTAAGACAAAACTCACTGAAGCAGAAAAATAAAGAGTGCCAACAAAACCCAAAGCTGGTTCTCAGAGAGGATCAGCCAGGTGGGTAAGCTTTTAGTCAAACCGAGGGAAAAACAGTTTCCAGCATTAGGAATGAGAAGTGTCATTGGTACAGATTCTGAAGACACTCAGGGAGGAAGGCAGATGTCTTCATCATTACAATAGACTTTATCAGAACAACAAATAAATACGCTAAATCTAAAGATTTAGTTAGAAAGCTACCGGGCCTTTTAAAGTTGCTGAAGTCCATTGTCACACTCTTCAGGCATATTTATGAATAACATGCCAATAAATTTTTCAAATAAAGTAGACAAATCTTTGAAAACTGCAAACTACTAGTCTTTATTCAAGTTGAAGTCTTGTGACCACCTCAGAAATTAAGCTGACAACTAAAGCCTCCATACAAAGAAAGTTCTGGTCCAATGTTGGTTTAACTGATGAATTCTGCAAACACCGAAAGAAAATTCTAGACAGAATATTAGAGAAAACTGAAGAGGAAGGAGTCATTATCAACTCCTCCTAGGGGCTTTCAGGACTCTGAAACAAAGCATGACAACGACTGTCTAGAAAAGATTGATCCAGTTATAGCAGACACAGGACGATGCATCCCAACCAGGTCAGCTGTGTCCCACAAATGGAAGATATATAATACTAGATACAGGTTTCATCTTACAAAATGAACCATTGTCATTTACCATATTATCCAGTAGAAAAAGACAACCTATCTTGGTGCTGAAGAGATGGCTCAGTGGTCAAGAGCATTTACTGTTCTTGTTCAAGCTGAGAGCACAGGTTTGGTCCTCAGTATCCACACAGTGCCTCACAACCATCTGCCACTCCAGTTCCGGGGGACACTCTCTAATGGCCTCCATAGATACTGCATGCACACGATGTACAGACATTCATGCAGGCAAAACACTCACATACATAAAAATAAAACACCCTTCTTACAAAAGAAAGAAGGCATGTCTCGATAGTTACCGTATTGGCAGAGGCTGGAAAAGCATCAGGAAAAACCCACTATTCGTTTCTCACTGAGAACTCTAAGAAAGAAAGAAGGGAATTTCCTCACCCTAATGACAGGCACTTCTGAAAAACCTACACAGGAGCAAGGTAAGGATTCCACTTCTCATTGCTTCAATCAGTAATTATTATACTGGAGAGTCTCTTGATGAAGCAAGCCAGAGAGAAATGCGCAAACATCCAGACTAGAAAGGAAACTGGGGAGGTTTGACTTGCAGATGGTATGGCCTTGCCCAGTGCTGTTGAGAAGAGCCAGGGCTACCAAGCCAGTGAGTAGCAAAGATGAGCCATTCCATCCCTGGGGTCCTGAAGAAGGAACTCCACCCTCACCTGGGAGTGACCAGGCTGGAGCAGTGTTAGTGAAAGCAGCCAAAGCAATGTTCTGATCCCAAATCTTATCCTAAATGTCTGGGACTCAGGAATTAAAAACCATCCCTTGTTCCAACAACCAGGAGAATCTAGGCAGAAAAGGATAGCCCTTGAACAGCAACACTGAGACTGACCGCTGTGTTAGCATTATCTGACAACGGTCTTCAGACTTAGTATTGCTAGTGTGTGTGAGAGAGAGAGAGATGGGGAGGGGGCAGGAAGGAGGTGGGGGGGCACCAGTAGAAGGCATCTGATAGAGTTATAGGCAGTTGTGAGCTTCCTGATGTGGGTCCTGGGAATCCAGTTTGAGTCATCTCTCCAGCTCCACGACAAAGATATTAAGGCAGCCTTCATAAGACTGCTTTCAGGAACAGTTACAAAATCGTTTCATACCAATGAAAACCATGCCAGGACTCAGAAAAGGGAAAATCTCAAAGTGGAAATAAAGATTATAGTGAGGAACTAAGTAGAAAATTCTTACTGAAATGTGTAACTAAAAACCAAAATCAAAGCTCAGTAATTGGATTTATGAGTAGAACAGAGGAGACAGGGAAAAAAATCCATAGATACAAAAATAGAATCTGAAAGGCAGAATTGAACCTGGGGAAGGGGCTAGCTGCGATTGACCTGCACCTGACCTCCATGCGGTCACCCCTGCAGGGACATAGAGGGAGGTGTTACTTGGTGGCCAAGAACTTGTCAAATCCATTAAAAGACCCAAACCACCCATCAGGGAGCCGAGTGAGGTCCAGACAGGCCACACCCAGAGAAGTCTATGCTAAGATTCGAGTTTAATGTGAGGGGGGAAGGATAGAAAATGGAAGGCAGAGAGGAGGAAATAGAGTTCGTTCAGAGGAGAAAAATGCAGACCAGCCCTTTTCAAGGACTAAAAGAAAACCCTGTCAACCCAGAATTCCCAGTCTAGAGAAAATGTCCTTAGGGAGTTACAGAGAAGGTGAGCTGTCAGCGGGCAAGCCATCAGTCATCCCTCAGGAGGATGGCGGCTATGGGAAGGGGGTGGTGGGCAGTCCTGGAACAAGAAGGACTCTAAAACTCGCAAAGTACAAGTAGGTAAATGTTTCATTTTCCTTCTGAGTTTTCTAAGTTGTATTTAATAGTTGAAGCAAAAATATTCCCTTGTGTGATGTAGCCCTAAATATATAGAGAAGAAATGCTTAAGTAAATGATGCGGTTTGTGGAGAAGGGCAAAAGGAAGTGGGGTTTCTATACTCATTTGAACCTGTTAGCCATGACATCTGTAGGTTACAATGCTGTATAGTAACTACTAAAAGCGTATATGTGTGGATACTCTGGCATGTCTATGTATAGGTCTAAAAGAAATTATAGTCAGTGTTAGCAGTGAAAGGTGCCAACCGCCTGGTGTTAAAATCAGGCTTTATGGGGCCAGAGAGATGGCTCATTGGTTAAGAGCACTGCTGTTCTTGCAAAGGGCCTAGGTTCAGTTCCCAGCACTTACATCATAACTTGTGACTATCTATAATTCCATTTCTAAAGGATCTGATACCCTCTTCTGGCCTCCGCAACACTGGGTATCATGTGGTGCAGATATATACCAGCAGTCACTCCATGCACATAAAAATTAAAAGAATACTTTTAAAATTAGTTTCAATAACTATTTGACATAAATGATTTAGCTATAAGTACCACAGATGAGTTTAAATTGCTGTTCCATTTGAGTGTTTTGCCTTCAATTTCAGATTGAAGAAGAAATAAAGGGGTGCTTGCACTTTTTACAGTCCGTTTACTCGACGTTTGGCTTCTCCTTTCAATTAAACCTGTCCACAAGGCCTGAGCACTTCCTAGGAGAGATTGAGATATGGGATGAAGCTGAAAGGGTAAGCAGTAGGACACGAAACCGCATGTCTTGGGGTTTAAACTGGGGAGTCCAGGAATGAGTATGAAGACCATGGAAGGTGGCTAGCCAGTTCTCGTCGCCATGGTGACCATATGAAGAGCACCTCTGCATGCTGTGAGGAGATGGATGCCAGGCAGAGGTGCAGGCACAGGCTAGGCTTGGGCTCTAGTAGGGTCTCCTCCTCACACACATCCTGCCCAGTGCACTCACTACATTCTTCTTCCCAGGAAGGGTGCTGACTCAGTTTACCTAATAGTCACATGAAAGTGAAGAAGAGGATGCTAACTAAGCCTGGCTTAGCCGTTCTCCCTGCTCACGCATGTCAGCTTTCTCAGGATCAGGACTGGGCATGAGATGTGATCCTGGTGCCTGGGCTCAGGTGATAACACCTACCCATAAAGCTGTGGGAAACATAAGTGAATTCATGTATGTGAGATAACGGTGGTGTAGTGACAGGCTCGTGCACATGTACAGTTGTCTTCATGTTTGTGTCAATGTCACCATCATTCCCACTCAGTCACTTAGAACTGGGTAGGCTATGGGGTCTTGTCATTTATATATATATATATATATATATATATATATATATATATATATATACACACACACATATATATACACACATATATATATACATATATACTACATAATTATATATTATATCTTTGTGTATTTATTATATATGTTTATTTAATATATTTATGATATCTTATATAATGCATAATATATAATACACGTTTTATATTATTTCTATTTATAAATTATATTTATAAGTGTATATATATTTAACTCTATTAGTTCTTAATACAATCCAGCCAGCCACCCAATAATGGAGGCTGAGTCCTATTGATTTATTTAATCAGCTTTAGCACACTTACTGGCCAATTATCCCTACTTTTCTATCTGTTAAACTGGCTAGTTCCAAGCTCTACTCCCTATTTGCTGTTTAAGTCTCTCAGGAGCTGTTTTGCTCCATCAGTCTGTCCTTAGGGTGCACTTCTCTTGGCCATGTACTCCTGGTCCTCTCCTCCTAGTGGAGAACTCCTGTTCTCCTATCTTCTTTCTCCTTCTCCCTCTCCTTTTCTCTCATGGTCCCTACCCAGGACCCAGTAACTGAAGCCGTGCCTACCTCTATTCTCCCCAGTAATTGGCTGTCGCCAGTTTTATTTTACCAGTTAGAGAAGATCAACAAGCAAAGTTTGTACAACATCATTTGATGTACATGAGAATGTGCTTGACTGCACCAGCTCTTAGGGATCAGTATTTAGAATCCGAATACAGAGCAACACCAGACCAACCCCCAACAGGGCCTAAAGGAGGGGTGGACTTGGCATGGGAATAGTGAGCTGGAAATCTTGACATTTTTGCTGTTTTTGATTGATGTGGCTAAAGTTTAGCAGCCAAGCCTGAAGTCTCCCCAGAATATGGCATTACAGGACGGGCCTTCCTCTACTTTGGGGACTCTCTCCCCCAGTGAGCACCTGTGGTCCGCTGGGAGTCAGGGAAGTGAACGTTTGAGGGTGCTATTGTTGTTGTCATCGTTTTCTTTACAAGTCTCTGAGGTGGCTTGAAAACCCAAAGCTTCCTTAATTCTGTCTCTATAGCCACCTCTGTTTCTATTACACTGCCTTATCCTGTGTCCCCAGTGACCTGACAAAGATTTGGTCACCTCTGCTTCATATACTTCTCGAAACCTTGGCCTATCTTTGGCATTTTAATGCCTTGGGTGCTCCAGGACCCTCCAATTGCTGTCACGGGGCCTCAGTTTCTCTGTCTAGTATCCTTTCTATTTCAGAAACAATCCAGTGAGAAGGGACCTCCCAAGCCTGTGACACACTTCTATGAAGGTGGCCTTTCTTGGTCCAAAGAGAAGAAGGCTGCTCCTGCAGAGTTAGGCCCACTAGGGATGTTGCTGGCATCTCAGGAATGAAGTTCTATCAACAGCACACCCTAACTGCGACCCTGGGAAAGCCTACCATGTCCCCAGGAGTCAGGTCCTTGGTTATTCCAGCCAAAGCTCAGAGTTACCATTGTTGCCTTGACTTCCCAAAGGCCATCCTCTGTCACCAAGTATCAAACCCCTCCTACACTCCAGGATATTGGTGTTATGACAGGAGCCTGGGTTGACTTTTGACATATTTTGTTTCAGTGCTCTCAGGGGACGCCAATCCAGGGCTTCTTCTATCAGTATTTATCTGAGCACACACTCACTATAAGTAAGTGCCACCATAGGGTACATCTAAAGCCTGACCTGGCTTAGGCTAAAAACTAAAGTGAGGTTCCTGTCCCTATACCCCAGTAACTCATAAGGGTTGCCCCTGCCCCCAATTGCAGCAGAGGTCAAAGACACACAAAGGGAAGTGGTGTCACACAGTGAGAATGACAAAGCAGGACCAAGGCTCTCATGCCTCTTCATGTGTGGAAGCCCCACCTACAAGAGGAAAGAGGCCTCAGATACATCACCAGGAGACATTGTTCTGGTTTGGTTTTGCCAAGTTATCACAAACCTAGAAATATTTTGGAAGAGAGCATCTCGATTGAGGAATTACTTCCATCAGATTGGCCTGTAGGCAATGTCATGTGTATGGGACTTTTTTTGATTGCTGACTGATGTCACTGAGAGTGGTACCACCCCTGGGCTGGAGGTCCTGGAAGGTAGAAGAAAAGTAGCTGAATATGAGCTTGGGAGCAAGCCAATGAGCAGAGCTCTTCAGTGGCCCCTGCTTCAGTTCCTGCCTCTTTGTTTCCTGCCCTGACTTCACTCAGTGAGAGACTATGACTTGGGGGTTGTAAGATGAAATAAATTGTCTCCTTCCTTGAGTTGGCCTTGATCATGGTGTGACCACAGCAACAGAAAAACAAACTAAGAGACAGCTGCTATAAGGGTCAGTCAGTAGGCCACTGAGAGGGCCTGACTGGAAGGAAGGCCTTTCTAGAATCCCCTGGAACGATTAAGAAAATGGTACATTTCTCACTGTGCTGTTGATAAGTGTGTCTTGAAGGAGAGTAGAATATACCTAAGACGTATAGGTACTCAGGAGCTGTCCAATAGGATGACTATGTGATAAAGTAGAAGGGTTTTCATGATCTCTCCTTTAAAATAGCAACTGCAGAACAGCTTGGTGGACTTTGGAAAACCATGGAAAATAAACCCAGGAGATGGAGCATTCTATGGCCCTAAAGTAAGTAGAGGATATGCCAAGAGAGAGAGCGAGGCGGGAGGAGAGAGGGAAACAGAGAAAGGGAAAGAGAAAAAGAGAGAGAGGGAAGGTGAGAGAGGGGGAAGGTGAGAGAGAGGGAAGGTGAGAGAGAGGTACGGGGAGACAGAGGGGGGAGGGAGGGAAAGAGAGGTTATTTAAAAATGAAAACTGTCTGTAAGCAATCATTACTTAACTTACAGATCGATATAAAAATTAAAGATGCTATTGGCAGATACCATCAGTGTGCTACAATTCAGCTGGACTTCCAACTGCCTATCAGGTTTAACCTCACATACGTTAGGTGAGTGACTCTAGTATCTTCATTATTTGTCGTAAGATCACATGCAATACAAAAATAAGCACTCATGAGTTCTGGTGCCTGTGTTATACACCATGCATTTGTTTACTTATTTGTAGTCTGGGGATTCTCTTCATCCATTTATGTTGCTAGATCAAAAGGCTTAAGTTAAGCCTTAAGTTAATAAGCAAATGACACATTTGTTTGACCATAATTACAGCAGCTCTAAAGTCCCAATATCACGGCACAGGCATCTGGCACAGGTCTCCTGCTGCTTCTGAACAGGGCAGAGATGTGGAAAAGGAAATAGCTTTGTGTAGAAAACAGCGAGTACAGGAGGCAGCCCAGCTCCATAGTAACCTGTTCTCTGGAGCACTAGCCTGTGTGAGAACGGCAGCCATCTCTTCCTGGGTAGCCCTCTTGGCCTAATCACCTCCTACTAGCTAGAATTTCCCACTGCCACAGCTGGGGGCGGAGCTTAGTGAGGTCCATAGACAGCTCAAGGTTAGAACCAGGTGATACCAGGGAGAGGAGCCACATGGGGGTGCTGGGGTGTATGTTGGCGAAGGAGCTGGTGTGATTTTAAAGCCTAGGGAGCAAGAGAGTGAAGCATCACCATGAATGTGCCTCTTTAGAGAGCAAGAGAGGCTTACTCAGGGGACCCATTGCCCACAACCTGGAGGAAGCACATCAGACAGAGCTCAACATCC
This sequence comes from Mus caroli, assembly GCF_978045245.1. Lineage (NCBI taxonomy): Eukaryota > Metazoa > Chordata > Mammalia > Rodentia > Muridae > Mus > Mus caroli. Next base: position 81,255,369 of record NW_028227263.1, on the reverse strand, counting down.
ATTCCTGTGAAGTGATGTAAACAAATGTCCTAATGTGACAGGGAGCATTTACCAGCAAATGACAGCTGCATCTCAACAGAAGCAGGGAGGAGGTGGGCATGTCACTTGTTTAGTGCTGCCCAGAATTATCTGCTAATAGTTAGGGGCCGTATGGAAGCTCTCATGCTGAAAAATCCTATAAATCAAATGGATAAGAACTCCGAGCCAGGGACAAAGTAAGGGAGCTAGAAGTGACTGGAGCACGGAATATCCAGTGTGCCTCCTTGCGTGTCAGCAGTCACCTGCTGGAAAAGACAAGGCAAAAACATTTCAGAAACAATGGCGCAGTGCAGAGTATCCAAAGAGTGTGGACTTAAGAAATAGACTGTGGTGTTTACGTCATAAGATTTTATCAAAGGCAAAGCAGTTACTTAAGTGAAGGCTCAGGCCGCAGTCTTGGAATGAATATGGCAAAACTACTATCTTCAAGCCTACCTGTGAAGTCTAATCCGCTGGGGTTATTTGAAGGGAACTTTGGTGGTTATTCTAAGGTTTATTGGATAGCGTCAGCGTGTAAGCATAATGTTATGTCACTAATTGATTAAAATAAAAGACGAGACAGAAAATTCTGGATACATAGAGGCCTGCGAAGACAGTATTGTGTTTCTCTTTCCTTTCCCACATGAAACAGTATTTAGGGATTTAGGGATATTCCATACTGCCCCCACACCCACACACACACACCGCTGTGGAGTAAGTGACACCTGCAGAAGTTCACAGAAGAATGAGTTCCGATGCTTCCGAGCGTCCCCTTCCTACCCGCTCTGCCCAGCTCTCTGGGATCTGCACAGATTGCCGCCTGAGTGCAGTGTTCATCAGCAGGGACTTTTAGCCGCCATGCTGTCCAGTTTTAACCCATGTGAATTGGGTTAAGAGAGGACCTCTCTGTATTTGTTTCAAGTGTGTTTTAGAAATAGTCAACTGATGCAGGTTTGAGATCTGTGTTATGGATTGCATGCTGAATAAACTGAGCTGTACCTTCTGAGAGTGTGTGCACGGATTTTGGTGTGTCTTGCTTCATTGAAGTTGGCAGTCACAACTGGCTTCATTAGTTTTTTTTTTTTCTGTAGAGGAGGCAGGAATGATGAACTGTGATGCCCGTGTCATGATGGTTTGCAGTCTGTGGGTAAATTTAACTGATGGATATTTAAAGTAAATATCAGAAATGTTTTGGAAAAATAAGGCTCACAGTGGGGCAGTGGATGAGAGGAGAACTGGATCATTAAGACTGGCTGTGAATGGACATTTTGTCAATCTCAGAGGTGGCGTGTGGTGTCCACTACCGTGTTCTGTTTTTGTATATTTGCAATGTTCTCTGACAATGTGATTTAAAAATAAATAAAAAAGGATTCGTAAGCAAAGCCAAGTCTAGGGGAAAGCTGCCAACTCTCTAATAAAGATGCCCCAAAACACTAACGACAGACAAGACTAACCACGGTCAGGAGATAAACTTATAGCCAGCCTTTGAAACATACCTAACATATGTGGGTTGTTTTTTTTTTTTTCATTTTTTCAGTAAGGATGGGGATGACAAGAACAGGCCTGTGATCATTCACCGCGCCATCCTGGGGTCTGTGGAAAGGATGATAGCCATTCTCTCAGAGAACTACGGGGGGAAATGGTAAGTCACCTGGGAGGGAGCGCTGGAGGACTGCTCTAAAATCCAGTCTGAACAAATTAAGTTCCAGCTTATAGTTAGCAAGTATCTACACTGCAAATGGAGGGCTCTTGTTCTATTTGCCAGCTGGGAAAGCAGAGAAGCTCGCAGGCAGAGTGACAGAAAGCCGTACCGTTGCCCTTTGAGGAGCATAGACTCGAGGTGGTGATGAGTTATCTTTTCACCCTTCCCAAGCCCACCAGAGTTTCAGGGTTGTCTGTAAAGCAAGTCCGACTCCAGTGTTCCTAGTCTTATACCACTGCTGTCCCTGTCAGCTCTGATTATTACCCTGTGGATCCCTGTGTCAGGTTGACCTAAGACTAGTCACTACACCCACCTTCTGCCAGTGGAAATATCTTGCAGAATTGTACAAAGCATCACAACCAGGACATAAGCATTGATGCTGCTAACCCTGTTTGCGTGTTCCTGTCTTACATGTGCTCCTGTCCGTGGTGTGTTTAGTTCCATAAGACTGTACCACATGTAAGCATGAGGTCATCACCACATGGAGTCCTAGAGTGCCGTCCCCTGTAAGAACCAATCATGCTTCCTCTTACCGACACAGATGCTCTACTCCGCCGCTGTCCACTAACCCGGCAACCATGAGCCTATTTGTTCTTGAAATGGCAATTCTGTCATTTCAAGAGCGTCCCATAAATGGGGTCGCGCAGTGAGCAGCTTTCTGAGACTGGCTTTTTTTCCCTCACTAGACTTCTCTTGAGAGCCATCTTTATTCTGTCAGTAGTTGGTTCACTGTGACTACTCTTGGCATTCCAGAGTGTGGTCGTCCATGTTTGACTATTCACCAGATGAAGCACATGGGGGTGTTTCCAATATGCAACTGTTCTAAATAAAGCCAGCGTGGATGTCAGTATGGAGGTGTAGTGTGTGAACACAAGGCAGAATGTGTCTGCCCGCTTTTCTTATCAAAATTCCAAATTTCCTTTCCGCTCTGTTCTGATGCCTTCCCACTTGATAAAGTTTCATTCGCTTCTGCGCCGTTTTACCAGTACCACTGTCTCATGACTGTCACCCTGAGAAAGCTCTGATTACTTTTAGCCACCTAAGTGGTCATTTTGAAGTGAGTAAATTAGACATATTTTATATACTTTCAGGCCTCTCTGGCTGTCCCCTCGCCAGGTAATGGTCATCCCAGTAGGCCCAGCTTGTGAAAATTATGCACTACAGGTAAGGTCACAGACACCCGAAGGACAGAAGGACTTGCCATGTATTCTGTGTGGTCACGGACTTGAAACGCCATTTGTGCTTTAAGATAATGCCCTGCTAGCATGTTGATGACCACCTCCTACTTTCATTGTTGGAAGCAATGAATGAGTGGCGTCTATGGGGCAGTGTTAGAACCATGTCCTTAAAGTGTTTGAGAAATGAGTGTTTTCAAGCATCTCACACTTACTCTTTCCCACTTGTTTTTATTGGCGACACCTTATTAGCTGCAGCTTCTAATAACAAATACTTATTACCTCACTTTCGGGGGGAGAGGGTAATAGTCTGGGAGCAGCTTAGCTGGTTCTATTTTTAAACATTTTAAAAATATATTTATTTGCTTATGTATTTATTCGGGCTTTTTTTTCTAAAGGCTGGGCCCCTCTATGTAACCCTGGCTAACCTAGAACTCACAGAGATCCCCCTGCCTCTGCCTCCTCTGAGTACTGGGATTAAAGGTGTGCACCACCATACCTGGCTTATTTATTTTCTATGTATGAGTGTTTTGCATGCCTGTCTGTATGCTTGGTGTCTACAGGAGTTTAGAAGAGGTTACCTGATTTCCTGGAACTAGAGTCAGGGTCAGTTTTGAGCCACCATGTGTGTGCTAGGAACCAAACCCAGGTCCTTTGCAAGAGCAACACGTGCTCTTAACTGCTGAGCCATCTCGCCAGCCCCTAACTGTTTGGTTCCAACATAGCATCTCATGGGGAACCTTTGGGCACAGGTGCCATTCCTGAGGTCTTCACTGTGTGGGTTGCTTCTCACACTGTTGGAATGCCCTCCAGAGCAAGGGATCTACAGAGAGCAAGTGACAGGCTTTGTGAACCTAGATTTAGTAGTAATAAGCCCTCCCTTCCATACCTTCTGACCAACTCTGAACAAAATGGCAAGAGCTATACAGAGCTGTCAGTATCAGAAGATGGGAACAGGGCTGCTGTGGAGTCTGGTTACATGGTGTAATGACAGAAACACCCCACTTTCTTCTAGGTGTCCAAGGAATGCTTTGAAGAAGGCTTCATGGCCGATGTGGACTTAGATGACAGTTGTACACTAAATAAGAAAATACGGAATGCACAGCTGGCTCAGTATAATTTCATTTTGGGTAATTTAAGCTCATTTTTTCAGTGCTTGGCTTGGGGGTTTACACAAAGGCATAGAAAGGAGGAATGTGGTGTAACTAGGTGTCACGAGCTGACTGTTGCGATGTAGTGCACAAGGCAGATCCCACAGCTTCACATGGAGTCTGTGGTGCAGCGTCACTGGCAACACTTAACATTCAAGCCCAAGTGGAGACAAACACCAGGATGACTTCTTCAGTGGAACTGCACTGCTATGGCCCCAGCTTGATGCAAAACCCAGAGGCTCCCCTTTGGTTTTGTGAATAATTAGGTCCAAAGTCCAACAATTTGGCTCAAAAAAAACCATTGAAAGTTAACAATAGAATCAGGAGAAACTGCTATCAACATGCCTGGAGGTCTGGCCTGATCACACCCCACAAGTAGAAAGGGTCTGTAGTGGGAAGAAAAAGGGAGCAAAGCCAGAGCCGTACCATCAGCAGCTGATCGCTGGTAAGGTCTGCCTGTGGAAGGAAGTGACATGTGTTAGTCAGGCTTTCCGTTGTGATAGAAACAAACCTCACATTAGCTTATTGGAAGGTACTAGGGTGACTGGTGACCTGAAAGGTTGGATTAATAGCCAAGCTATTGAGAGAGTGACCAGGGACTCAGCCTCACCAGGACCTCGTCTCTGTTTGCTTCCTGTATTGCTCTGATCCTTTGGAATATCTTAATTCCACTTGTTTCTTCTTTCTGTATGGGAAGAAACATGGATGCAGGTTCCCACCTCTTCTCACAGTATGAAAGAAAACAGGCTTTCCCCCACATCCTACAAAATTCTGGTTGGCTTGCTTGGATTCAGACACGTGGTATTTCCTTAATCATCAAAGAGTACAGGAAGAATCAGGTGTCTGTTAAAAAAGTTCCCTTCCAATTTGTGTTCCAAGACCTTCCTTAGTAGTGTGCTCTGAAGTGGATAAAAGAGGGGCTCAGACGCCACCCTTCCCCTCAATCATGCTCATGAGACTGGAATTCAGTAAGCAGTATTGAGGAGAAACTCGGGTGTGTGTCAAATGATGTTAACTTATGGCAGGTAAATCACTCATTTAAAAAAATGTTTATTTCTCTTTCATTTCTACAGTGGTTGGCGAAAAGGAAAAGATAAACAATGCAGTAAATGTTCGAACAAGAGACAACAAAATTCATGGAGAAATATCAATAGCTTCTGTCATTGAAAAATTGAAGAACCTCAAAAAATCACGTACGCTAAATGCTGAGGAAGACTTCTGAAGGCTTCTCCTTGTGCTTCTATATAACCTTGTTTTGACTTCTGAAATGTATTTTCCCTGTCACTTAAGATTTTAGTACTTCTAAGAACCCTAAGGCCACTTGTAGGGCTCTAATGAGTTCAACCTAAGAAGGAAAAGTGATTATTTGATATAAACAAAATTTTAATTTGTTGTGTTCTGAGACTAAATAGGAGAAGCTGGAGAAATTTACAAGCTATCAAGACTCCAGAGACCTCAGTGATAAAATGGTGTCCATTCAAAGAGGGGAACACTAGCGAGAATTCTCAGAAGTCATGCTTTGTTTCTATCTCAAAAGATGTGCTTCCAGCCTGGGGGCTGTATCCGAGTTGCATGTATGAGGCCTGAGCTCCATCCCCAAGCAGCCACCACCTCTCACCCAACAACGACAGAAATAGGCTTTCAATAAAAGCCCATGGCCCTTTTGTAACATGGAGGGGAGATGTCTTATTTTCTAATACACACATCTCAGGTAATTTTATGGCTGCTTTACTAAAGTTCACACTGAAACTCATGCCCAAAGCTGGAATTGCTACTTCATTTAGTGTGCAATCATAAGAGAAGTACTAATATCGTGTTAGTGGCAAAGGACTATGAAACCTCAAAGAGATTTTTGTGGAATCTGTTATTTGCATTGTGGGTTAAGAGTTACAGTTTTAATGCTTCTAATTCACAATTCATTATATTTATCTTTAGAAACACTAAAGTCCTAAATAAAATGCATCACATGGTGTTTCTAGAGCCTCGGTATGTTCCATGTTTGGACGCTTGCCTGGAGTTGTACCACTGCTTTCCTGGGGTGTTTCACTTGTATGTTGAATCGAGTATATTTCTGATTTTTTTTTTTTTTAAATCAAGACTGGGTTTCACGATGTAGTTCTGGCTAGCCTGGAACTCACTGAGATTTGCCTGTCTGTGCCTCTGGACTGCAATTCTGATATATTTAAATTATTTTTATTTTGTGTGCATGGGTATTTTGTCTGTTGTCTGTGCACTGCAAGAGTGTCTCGTGCTTACAGAGGTCAGAAGAGGGTACCAGATTCCTGGAACTGTAGTTCTGGGTGGTTGTGAGCCGCAGGTGGGTGCAGGGAATCAAATCTAGGTTCTCTGGAAGAGCAGCCAGTGCTCCTAACTGCTGACTCAGCTCTCCAGACCCTGTAGTTCCATTTTCAACCTTACTGTCTTGGCACTTAATTAAAATACCGTTATGCCAAAGAGAAATTAGTTACAGATTTATTTCACTAGGTGCAGCAGAATTCAAATTAGATGCAGAGAAGCATCAGTCTTTGATATATTATTGATTTTCCTGAACATGAAGAGTGAAGCATCATAGATGAAACCAGTGTGAGTGTGTAGGGTGCGAATTGTAACCATTTTTAAAGCTAACATTTACTGCAGGATTGTTGTGCGCCGAACACCATTTTATGTACTTTTTCACTTATCAGATGTGCAAGTGGGAATTTGGGGACCCCAAAGTGCAAGTCAACAAAATAGAGAGGGGCATACCAACAGCATGCTTCCTGAAGTATATGCCATAGAAACAACGTAGGTTGCAGAGAGCAGCTCCCCCTCCTCGAGGTTGGTCTCCTGGCCAGTTTGGGGTTGGACTCTGCTCCTACGTGAAAATTCCACCCATTTGGCTCTTGTCCCAGGCCCTGAGACCTAACCTGTTTTTCCCCAGTCTCAGAGAACTCTAAACTCCGCGTGTCCCCCAACAGGCTGTGGTGAAACCTAAGGCAGGAGCCCTGGGTCCTGGTGCATGGGACTCTTGGAGCTACTTCCCTGGCTTCATGGGTCAGCGGAACTAAAATGGGCTAACCACATCGCATCACAACCGTTTCCCAGACTCCCAATGGAAAGAGAAGGACATCTCTTCAAAGGCAGTGACGGCTATTCTGGTCCGAACTACTTCCCGCTGCTGCGGGTCCCCATTTCCATTCACTTCCCCTGGCCAACAGCACTCAGAGCGCGGCGATAAAGAGACCACCCAACCTCCGAGCTGGGAAGCAACGACACCCGCCTGGGGCGCCCCGCAGCAGTGCGCCTGCGGGCCGCGCCCGGACACGCCCCCTTCGGCGCGCCCCCACCACAGCCCCGCCTCCTGGCCCGGAAGTGCGCACGCGCAGCGACAAGATGGAGGCTGCGGCCGAGCCGCTGCGGTCTGTCCGCCACCTGTCCCGCGTGCTGCTTTTCCTGTCCCAGTGCTACATTCTGTCGGGCGATGGTGAGTTCAAGGCTGAGGGCCGCACCGGGTGAGCTGGTGGCAAGGGGGTCCCCGGAGCCGCGGGAGGCCGGCGACCGACGGCTGGGCGCCGCAGCCCGAGGCCGCAGCACCGCGCTCCAGACTGCCCCGAAAACCGGTGTTCCCTGCTTCGGTAGCCCAGAACCCCAGTCGACCCCGTCGTTTCCGTTTCTTGAGCCGTAGATGCCCAGTGCAGCCCCTACCTGTTAAGCACACAAACCAAGGGTATCCTATCCCAGGATAACATGCCTCTCTAATTGTAGGATCCTTAAACTTAGAGCATTCGCAGCCGCTGGCTCGGGCAATAAAGGATCCGGGCCCAACACGTACATTCTCTGTAGTTCCCAGGGCAGCAGGTACTGGACGTTTCCTATTCTAGTAAACGTGCATATTTATAAGGAGTGGTTGCCCGCCCCCCTTTCTGTTTTCGATACACGTTTCTTTAGTATACGAAGTCACCTTTTGGTTTTGGCTGTTAGATATGGTGTTGTTTAGATATGTAAATTAAGGGCAGACAGCCGCTTTCAGTAGACAGTTTTGGTCTTTTTGAAGTCTATGACTTACCTCTTCATCCAACCCTACAGGACTCTTCGTTTCTGTTTATTTTTTATTTTCCACTCTCTCCCAGTTCTTTAGCCAGTACTATTTTCCCTTGAGTTAAAAACCAAACAAACACCCAACTCTACAATGCTTCCCTAATGCTATGTGATGTGCTGGGTTAAGAAGGGTTGGATAGATACCTGGAGGATAATCCGGGTGGGATCGGGCTTTGAGGGATCTTTGTTTCCTCATTTTTGCAGCCACTGTAGTTATCTTGATTTAAGGCCTTTTCAGCTTTGTGATTTGAACCTTCCAACCTCGGACCACATGGAGATAGGAGCAATAGTGGGAAATGGTATTTATAGCGTTAGCCACTTCATGTCACTTCCAAGTATTCCTGTTTTGCTAACTGTCTGCTAGCTCTTTAGGTTCATCTGTTTGGAGTCCTATTATTTCAGGGATTGAACTTGAAACTGGCAGAGGCATTTCACAGATTTTTATTTCGACGTACATACTAACACCAGTATTTTCTAGAATTGGAGGCCCAGGGTGTTGTCAGTAGCTTCATTTTTCCATCAGTGGCTTTTGCTGGAAAGGACATTGGATTGGGTTTGGAGAGCTGTGTGTTCTGGTTCCAGTATGTATTGTCCAATATGTCCTCCGGTATTTTGCATAGACTCTGCCTTATCCAAGCTTTAGTTTGTCCTCTGTGCTAATAGCTCTTGGGTCTGACCTGGGCCCGCATTGTCTCTCAGTGAGCTCATGGCCATGTGGGAAGCAGGAAGGAGAGACGTTTTACTAATGTCACACCAGTTAGCAGGTCACAGCCAGCTGGTGACAGAAACCCTCTTAGATTGCAGGTGTCACTGAGCCCAACTCCAAGCTGTTTGCATTCTAGCACATGTGTCATTGCTGATTGATCTCTCCACCATTGAAAATTGCCTTTCACTGTTCTTTTGATCACCATCCGTAGAGAATCAGCTGTTCTCTCACCTCACAGAAAGTACTGAAATCCCTCCTTACATGATGAAGTGTCCAAGCAATGGTTTGTGTAGCAGACTTCCTGCAGACTGCATAGAATGTGCAACCAATGTCTCCTGCACTTACGGGAAGCCTGTCACGTTTGACTGCACAGTGAAACCCTCTGTTACCTGTGTCGTAAGTATTGTAGTTCACTTTTCCCAACTGCATGCATCATAACATTAAAAGCGTAGCCTCTACTGGTCAGCTCTCTGATGTAATGATTTCACTGTGGTCTTTCATAACTGCACTGGAAAGTATTTTTAAATCTTGCATTTGGTTCTAGGAGTATATCTCAGTGGTAAAACATATGCTTAGTATATATGAGGCCCTGCCCTCAACAACCTCTGACTCACTGCTAATTTTTTTTTCCAAAAATGAAAATCTTGGGGTGAGAACAGTCTATGCAAGGATGAAGGCCAGTGCTTGGGTCCCTAGCACTAGGGTAAAACCTTAGGCGTGGCTGTATGCACCTGTATCCCAGAGGCGGGTCCAGGAGGACCTTAAGACCTTGCTGGCTAGTGATGGCTCAGTCACTAAAGTGATCACTTTACTGACGAAGGAATGGAATTTGAAGCTCCAGGTTTAATAGAGAACTATCAGAGAAGATGCCAGATGTCAGCCTCTGTCTTCCACATGTAGGTACACAAATGAATACACACACACACACATGAACACGAACACATACCACATACACACTGAAGTAAAACATGACTATAAGTAAAATCTTCCATTTCCTTCCATAACAGGTTAGCCCTGTTTTGGTTATAATGTCAATAGAGAGGCTGGTTGTTGTTGGGCAGCAGTGTTGCTTTCTGGGGTTTGAAGTCCCTCGTGAACTTCTGGGTTCTCTGCGGAGAGAATTGGGGTCCAGAGGGTTTGGTAATGTCTTTTTACCTCAGATGAACTTGCAAAGGGATCAGCTTTGTCGGTGCAAAGAGGCAGCGTAGCATAGCACTGTGGCCAGTGTCTCCCTGGGGATCCCCCTTAGATGAAGCTGGATCCATGACTAGGCCAGAGAGAAGAGTATCAGGAGAAGTCAGAGTGAAGCAGAGTTTATTAGAGATATGTGATACACACTTTAGATTTAAGAATGGGTGTTGAGCCGGCAGTGGTGGCCCATGCCTTTAATCCTAGCACTTGGAAGGCAGAGGCAGGCGGATTTCTGAGTTTGAAGTCAGCCTGGTCTACAGAGTGAGTTCCAGGACAGCCAGGGTTGCACAAAGAAACCCTGTCTGGAAAAAAAAAAAAAAGAAAGAAAGAAAGAAAGCAAGCAAGCAAGCCAGCCAGCCGTAAGAGAAGGACAGTACACGCTCCCAAGACAAGGCTGCTTGTTTCTTTTGGGTTGCACTTCGGTGCCTTTGCAGTAGCTGTGTCTGTGATACTGTAACTTTCTAAGTTAACAGGCCATGGAGGCTGTAATTTACAACAAGATTTAAAGATTCGGCCGGGCGTGGTGGTGCACGCCTTTAATCCCAGCACTTGGGAGGCAGAGGCAGGCGGATCTCTGAGTTCGAGGCCAGCCTGGTCTACAGAGGGAGTTCCAGGACAGCTGGGCTACACAGAGAAACCCTGTCTCGAAAAACCAAAAAAAAAAAAAAGATTTAAAGATTCTTCTGATTTCAATTTTAATGAAAAGTATGATCTGGTTTACTTAGTTAAAGCATAGCCTTCCAAATGAAAGCGTGCAGTTGGTTCATGGAACATGCTATTTAGAGCTGTGGAATCCTAATACAGGAGCAGGCAAGGCTCCAAACACTTTGACCCTGAGCACTCTGTCTTGTCTTTAGGGAAGGAAGCACTGCTTCTATGGGCAGAGTTAGCTTTATGAGTTGACTTGAGATTTTTCATTGTCAGCTAGCAGCCACTATAGACTAGCTTTCAGGATAGGGACTTCGTCCCCTTCCCATGTCTCTGAAGGTTTTTCTTCTTTCTATTCAGTCTCTTTCTTCATGGTGGAAAGATGGGTTCAGTAAAGTTCATGAGCACTTAACAGGCCAACCAGAATGCAGTCTAACTGAGAGCCACCTGATGGCAGGACTCAAAGCTCTACATGTTGTGTGGTTCTTCTGAGCCCTGAGGTAGAATGAGGTAGAAAGCACACATCCATCCTCCACACACACACACACACACACACACACACACACACAGTGTATGTGTGTTTTGCCTGCATACATGTGGTACCTCTGGTAACCAGAAGAGGGCATCTAACCAGATCTCCCTACACCTGGAGCTAGAGGTAGCTGTGAGCCCCAGAGTCACCGTGTGGGTACTGGCAATGAAACTTGGGCTCTTTAGCTCTTAGTTAGGGAGGTCCTTTTTCTATTGGGGAAAAAAAATGTTTTTCTTACAGTATACCCTGGTCATGCTTCCCCCTCTCTCAGACCCTCCCCACCTCTCTACCCACCCAGCTCACACCCTTGTCTCTCTCTTTAAAAAACCAAAACCCAAGAAACACACACACATAATTGGAAACGAGACTATACACAAAAGACCAATAAGACAAGAAAAAAAATACCCCCAAACAAAGCTCTTTGAGACAGAAGTCTAGAGAACTACTCTCGAGTTCACTTTGTTCCAGCTGTCACCTGCTCCTGGGCGTGTAAGCTACCCTGAGTGTAGTTATAACCCCAGGAGACTGACTCCATTAGAGAAAAGCAGGTTCTCCTTGGCAGATGGGCACCAGTCGCAGATAGTTTTTTGGTTGGGGTGGGAGCCCTTATCCTCTCCCCGCTCTCAGCACTGGGACCCTAGCTGCAGTCAGTTCTGAACCACTGAGCCCTTTCTCCAGCCCCCCTTTATATCTTGCAAAAATATGAACACTCATTATTAAAAAGCTAACAAAAGTCACAATGAACTACCACTCTGAAAAACCCTTTGGGTTTTGTTTTGGTTTTGGTTTTTGTTTTTTGTTTTTTTTTTTTTGATACAGGGTTTCTCCTTGCAGCTTTGGCTGTCCTGAAACTCCCTACATAGATAGACCAGGCTGGCTTCAAACTCAGAGCTCCACCCACCCCTGCCTCCCAGGTGTTAGGTGTGCACCAGCATGCCCAGTCCATAGCCTTTTTCCTTTAGGTAAACTGTATAGATTTTTTCCCCTCGATGCTACATACAAGCCTTCTTCCTTTATGTACTGCTAGGCCCTAAATACAGTGTTTCAGAAATACGGGTCTGTTGATATCATAACAAGCTGCCATCTTGTAACTGATTGAGTTTGTGCTTTGGTCCTTAGGATCAAGACCTCAAACCCCAGAGGAACTTCGTCATCAACATGACTTGCAGGTTTTGCTGGCAGCTTCCTGAAACAGACTATGAGTGTTCAAATTCCACCACCTGCATGACCGTGGCTTGCCCTCGGCAGCGCTATTTCGCCAACTGCACTGTGCGTGACCACATTCATTGCCTGGGTAAGGAACAGAGCGTGAGGGAGCTGTGAGAAACCTTGTCTTTTCTGAGCTTACTCAGGAGCCCTTAGCCAGTAAATCAAATATATCAGTTCTCAGAACGAGGTTGACAAAGGAAAGAGAAAGCAGGAGACCCTTGGTTCTCCTTCGTTCACCCTAATCTGTGATAAACAAGAGCACTGCCGCAGGTCTACAAGACAAGGTGGCCTCTCTCAGACTAGCTTCCAGCGACACTGATGGCCCTGGACCCACCTGGGGCATCGCTTGCCTTCCTCCCCTTGCTCTGGCTTCACAGAGGTGACTTACTGTCTGGATTTTATTCTCTGCCTCCTTTCAGGAAGATACCTGCCCCTTAGCTTTGTCTTCTGGGAGGGCTGTCTTCATGGATGTCCCCAACAGTGGATAGTGCACACTGCTCTTGATGGCCCAGCTCTCCTCTGGCAGCCACTGTCTTTTTATTGACAGGAGTTATTTATGTTGCTTATAGCAACCTTCAGTCGCCCTAGCTGCTAACTCTACCTTCTGTGGAAGATCTCTGTCTGGTCAGCTGGCCGGGGAGCTTTCCTGTCCCTGCCTCCTCCGTGCCTGGGTTGCATGTCTGCCCAGCTTCTCCATGAGAGCTGGAGATCTAGACTCTGGTTCTCCTGCGTGCATGGGAAGTGCTTATCCGTCCGTCAAGCCTTTTCTCCAGTCAACACAGTAGTGCCAAGAAGCTACGTTACTTTCAGAACCAGCCCCGTTACCATGGGATTTTATTGTTTTCTTAATGTGGGGTTATAAAGATAAAGGCATTCTCTTTTAAGAACCACATTTGGCTTTTCATATTTAGGTTTATAATCCTTGTGGAATTCATTTTTGTTAGATGATATAAGGTAGATTCAGTTTTTTATTTCTCTCCATGTGGTTAGCCCTAAGTTACCAACATAAGCTCTACATCCATCTTATAAATGGCAAAGAGTTTGCTGTTGTAAATGTTTTTGTAAAGAGAGATAACTTTTAAATTCCAAAGCCATTGTTCATAAGTGGTCTCTGAGAATATTTTATTAGCCTGTGTTTCAGTGTAAAATGTTCCCTTTTTTGGAAGGCAACCGGACTTTCCCTAAGCTGCTGTACTGCAACTGGACAGGCGGCTACAAGTGGTCAACAGCCCTGGCTCTCAGGTACACTCGGCCCTCCTTAGTTTAGATGCTCCTGGGGTTCGTGGGGTCAGTGGGAGCTCAGCCAGGCTCGTCTCCATCTGAGTATCCTGCTTTCGTTAGGTAGGTGCTAAGAGACAGATGTGAGATGAGCTGGAACTCAGGGACTGAGCTGTGCTAGCTTCTCCTCCGAGCTGTGACTGGCATGCTGGAATTACTGTTAACATGTTGTTTCACACCCAAGCCCACCTGAATGACTAAAATACTGTTTAAAACAGTCTAGTAATGAATATTTTAAGTAATTTATTGCAGAGATTAGTAATGTGCTCACTGAAAATTAGGAAAAAATAAAATTAAAAGCACTTAATTTAAACATTTTTGTTTTGCCCTGTGTGTGTGTGTGTGTCTGTCTGTCTGTCTGTCTGCCTGCCTGCCTGCCTGCCTGTCTGTCCAGCACACATGTGGAGGCCAGAGGACAATTTTGTGGAGTCAGTTCTCTCCTTCCCCTTCTGCTTGGGTTCTGGGGATGAGACCCAGGCACCAGGCTTTGATGCAAGCACCTGCACCTACTGAGCCATCTTGCTGGCCCAAGAAAAACATTTAAACTGCCTGTAATTGTGCTGTCTAACTGTATACCTGTAACTCTTACATAAAAATGAGTGTTGAGTGTGTGGAGTGCTTGCTGCACGAGCAGTCCCAGCACCCACTGCAGCAGTGCTGGCTCCCAGTGATTCAGTGGAGCTTCAGGTGCAGTCAAGTGGTTAGGTGATTAATAACAGAGCCAGATACCCCAGGTTAGCCTCTGGTCCCCACTGTCACACATACTGTGTGCTACATGCACAGAAGGAAAGAAAATGCACTCATGTATTATTAAAATTTCCAGCAGTGTCTAAAAGAATTGTACCCCCTCTTCCCATGAAAGGAGAAACCAGAAGGGACTCGAATCAAATGAGTGGTGAAAAGTTAGGCTGTTGACAGCTGAAGTCTTGGCAGCTCTGGCCCAGACCTGAGGCCTGCAGTGGGTGATGCTGGGGTGGGGCTGCTCCTCCTCTTACTGTTGACCTTTGGAGCCAAATTCTTTGTCTTAGGGGACACCCAGTTTAGATAGAATCTCTCCGGGCCTTGCCAGAGGTCCCCTTGGTGGCAGCATTGCTTCTGCAGTAGGATCCGGGCTTGAGGAAAGGGAAGGATCCTGCCTGGGAACGGGGAGAATTGAAAAATGAAAGAGGAACCCAAGGTGGGAACTCAGATGCGGCAACCGGACAGGGCTTTGTCTGCAGTGATTCAGTGGAAGCTAACAACTGACCTTCATTCAAGTCTCTCCGTTGGTTCACATTGCTTCTTGCTGTGTAGTTCTTCCTGGCTTGGAACTTACTATGTAGTCCAGCCTGGTCACAGACGTACACAGGGGTACAATTGTACCTCAACCTCCCAGTACTACTGAACCAGCCAGCCAGATCGCATCTAAATTTAAGATAATTTTAATCTCACAGAAAACTGCAAAGGAGATAGAGTTCCCATGGCGTCCTT
Source organism: Mus caroli (assembly GCF_978045245.1). Lineage (NCBI taxonomy): Eukaryota > Metazoa > Chordata > Mammalia > Rodentia > Muridae > Mus > Mus caroli. The sequence goes on along the minus strand of NW_028227263.1, from coordinate 81,240,212 downwards.
CTCATGGGCTCTAACTTTGTCAACATTTTATATCATACACTGTACTGAACAACTGACTGGAATTATGAAAGCTTTTTTGTGGTAACTCAGCATGGGTTATTCAGAGTGCTCACTCTAAGGAGATGTCTGTGGTTTGCTCCAAACGCTGTTGGTTCCATGCCCCCCTCAGATACCAACCCCCGGGCACTCAGGTCCCCTTTTATCAAATAGTGTAGTGCTTGCATGTCGCATACACACTCCCCACCCCTCCACTCTCTGTCGTCTGACCTGACTTAAGCCATCAGTGTAAACACTGAGTGAATACTTGTCACTTGCTGAGGTTCAGTGACAAGGGCGAGGTTGTACTTGTCCAGTACAGATGCATTTGTGTTCAGCTGGCTGGGATGCTGAACCTTCCTTTGGATACTGAGCGCTGACTGCTCTGCTCTGGGGAGGGGTAGGACGCTAACAGAGTCGGCCGCTGTGGGTACTTGTTAGCCCCAGTGCTCGGGCTCCTCCCCTGTGCGCTGTGAGGTTTGCTTTGAGCCATTCCGTTATGTCCCAGCAGTCTTAGATCTTAGAATTAAAAGAAACCTTTAAGAACCATGCACAGTACTAAACCTTTAGAGAGAAGTCCCTGAGATTGGGTGACTTGATTTGGGTCCGACAGGTATGTCAGGTGCCTCAAGACTCAGTTCCTGCCTCCAGAGCAGCACTCGGCTGGCTGGGTCCCTCAGGGAGGTTCATTTCTGTAACAGAAAATGTTGGGTTTCAGCATAGCCGAAAATTGTGTGTTTCCTTATTCTCCCCTGCATCCAAGAATCAACTCCAGGCCTCCCACATGCTGAGCCCTTGCTTATCTTGGCAGTCTTCTTGCCTGTGTGTAAATGTGTGGTTAAGGGGTTCCATCCTCCTATACCCTTTCCTACGGGGCGGGAACCACTCGACATCACTGGACCTCTGCTCTTCTTTTGCAGCATCACCCTTGGGGGATTTGGAGCCGATCGCTTCTACCTGGGCCAGTGGCGCGAAGGCCTCGGCAAGCTCTTCAGCTTTGGCGGCCTGGGAATATGGACCCTAATCGATGTTTTGCTGATTGGAGTTGGCTATGTGGGACCAGCGGATGGCTCTTTGTACATTTAACAGTGGTTATGTGCTTCAGAGAGAGTGTAGAGTCCTGTGTGTGGAGATGGATGCGGTGTGAGAGGGGTATTTATGTTTTTAATGTACAGCATCTGTACTTGGCTTGCCTTGATGAAGGTAAAATAAAGAAATCGAACACTGAACCACGACAACCTAGAACTTTTTATTTGCCTGAAATCACTTTGGGGCAGGACGGAGGGGGAGCTGAACTAAAAACATAAACTTAAAAGCAAAAAAAGAAAATGGCAGAAAGGCCTGCCTGAGTCCCACTGTGCTACTTAATCTTCCACCTTCAAGCCCTTCAGCTTCAGCCACGGGGCCTGGGCAGTTAGGCTTCCTCCCGTAGACTTCCACATCTGTAAGTCGGGGATGTCACGCCTTCGTGGTATGACCTGTCTCAAGGGAAATGCGGTTTTATGGAGTTTGCCAGTGGGTCCTGTGAGTGATGTAAACAGTGGCAGGAGTACTGAACCTTGGTGAGCTTACAGGACAGGATTAATCTGCAGCCTGCCATCCCGGTGCCTTCCGGGTCGGAGTGCCCATCAGGAGTGAAGCCGTCATTGCTTACACAAGGAAAAGGTCAGTTTTCAACACATCTCTCCATTTCAACAGGTAGGTGGTGAAAGCTCTCTGGATCATAGACACACTGGAAGTGTTAAAAAAAAAAATTCCTTGTGTGGCAAGTGTTTTCTGAGTGGTCCCAGATCTGTTGTAGGCCTTATGGAAGAGAAAAGACAGTAACAGTGTAGTCCAGGGGAGCCTTGCTCAGGGTTGGTTTTGAAACTGAGTCCTACATTTAATATCTGCACAAGACTGTTAGCCAACATCTAGATCCAGAAGCCATAACGTACCTCTGGGGAATATTTCTACTGACCGCACAGGACAGCCAGCTGCGGCGTCTCGTGCCTGTCTCCTTGGCACTTAGGAAGCTGAGGCAGGGAGTATGTTGCAGGAATTTTGAAGATGACCTGGACCACATGGTATGCTCCAGGCTAGACTGTGCAGAGACAAAGCCTGTCTCCAAGGGAAAAAGAAACCCCAGAGGGCAAGCCTTTCTTCAGATGATTTAAGTGTGGGCTGCCTTAAAGTATGATCCAGTCATTGCCCCCCTCCCAGTCTGCCCGCCCACAGTTTCTCATCCCATTCCTCCTACCCCTGTCTCCAAGAAGATGCCCCTCCCACCCCCCACTGACCTCCTCACCCCCACCCCTGCCACCAGGGCTCCCCCCTCCCTGGATCCTCAACTCCCAAGAGTTAGATGCATCTTCTCCCACTGAGGCCAGACCAGGCAGTCCTCTGCTGTATATGTGTACTCATGTATGCTGCCTGGTTGGTGGCTCAGTGTCTGAGAGATCTCAGGGGTTCAGGTTAGTTGAGACTGAATGGTCTTCCTATGGGGTCACCCTTCTCAACTTCTTCCAGTCTTTCCCTAATTCAACCACAGAAGTCCCCGACTTCAGTCCATTGGTTGGGTGTAAGTATTCATTTCTGTCTTGGTCAGCTGCTTGTTGGGCCTCTCAGTGGATAGCCATGCTAGGCTCCTGTCTGTAAGCACAACATAGCATCAGTAAGAGTGTCAGGCCTTTGAGCCTCCCCTTGAGATGATCCCAACTTGGACTGGTCGGTCACTGGACCTCCTTTCCCTCAGTCTCCTCTTCATTTTTGTTCCTGCAGTTCTTTTAGACAGGAACAATTCTGGGTCAGAGTTTTTGACTGTGGGATGGCAACCCCATCCCTCCAGTTGATGCTGCCTTTCTACTGGAGGTGGACTCTATGAGTTGGGCACTTCATCTAAGGTCCCTCCCTTTGAGTCCTCAGAGTCTTTCACCTCCCAAGTCTCGGTTACTTTCTAGAGGGTTCCCCAATCTCCCCACCCCCAGGTTGCATATTTCCATTCATTCTTCTGGCCCTCAGGGCTTCTCTCCTGTCCCCACCACACCTAATCATGTTCCCCTTTTACACTCCCTCTTCCTCTCCCCTCTCCCACCAAGGTCCCTCCCTCCCTCCCTCCCTCCCTTTGCCTCCTGTGATTGTTTTCTTCTCCCTCCCAAGTAGGATTGAAGCATCATGCCCCTATGGTATGGTGGGGCATCTTTTGAGTATATGACCAAGAGTGGTATAGCTGGGTCTTCAGATAGATCTATTTCTGATTTTCTGAGGAACCTCTAGATTGATTTCCAGAGTGGTTGTACCAGTTTGCAATCCCACCAGCAATGGAGGAGTGTCCCTCTTTCTCCACATCCTCTCCAACATGTGCTATCACCTGAGTTTTTGATCTTAGCCATTCTGATTGGTATAAAGTGGAGTCTCAGGGTCGTTTTGATTTGCATTTATTTCCCTGATGACTAAGGACTTTGAACATTTCTTTAAGTGCTTCTCAGTCATTTGAGATTCCTCTGTTGTGAATTCTCTGTTTAGCTCTATAAGCAAGAACTGTTTGGAGGAAACTTCTTGAGTTCTTTATATGTTTTGGATATTAGCTCTCTATTGGATGTAGGGTTAGTGAAGAATTTTTCCCTAACCTATAGGTTGCCGATTTGTCCTACTGACAGTGTCCTTTGCCTTAAAGAGCTGTCTAGTTTCATGAGGTCCCATCTATCAATTCTTGATCTTAGAGCCTGAGTCATTGGAGTTCTGTTTTGTAAATCCTCCCCCTTTCCCCATGCCAATGAGTTGGAGGCTCTTTCCTACTTTCTCTTCAATTAGATTCAGTGTCTCTGGTTTTATGTTGAACTCCTTGATCCACTTGGACTTGAGCTTTGTACAAGGTGACAAATATGGATCTTTTTTTTTTTTTTTTTTTTTTTTTTTTTTGGTTTTTCGAGACAGGGTTTCTCTGTGTAGCCCTGGCTATCCTGGAACTCACTTTGTAGACCAGGCTGGCCTCGAACTCAGAAATCCGCCTGCCTCTGCCTCCCGAGTGCTGGGATTAAAGGCGTGCGCCACCACGCCTGGCTCTATTTTCATTTTTTCTACATACTGCCAGTTAGACCATTTATTGAGGATTCTTTCTTTTTTCCATTGTATATTTTTTGTCTTCTTTGCCAAAGATCAAGTGTGTGTGTGTGTCTTTATGTCTGGGTCTTCGATACTATTCCATGATCAACCTGTCTGTCTCTGTACCAGTATCACTGTTGCTCTATAGCACAGCTTGCGGTCAGGGGTGATGATTCCCCCGGAAGTTCTGTTATTGCTGAGAATTGGTTTTGCACCTCTTTAAGGATGGTTAATCTTCAGGATCTCTGATTAGAGATTTGGGTGTAGGTGGGAGCAGTTCCAGTTCTGGTCACTAGAGGGCGCGCCCCCTTACGTTCCAATGCTGTTTCCTGAAATTGCCAAGCTTGAGTTTAGCAGTGCTTCCAGCTGTGTGGGCTTTTCCAAGAGTCTGCTGACTTCTCTTATCTGGGAGACTTGGTTAAGCAGGTGTTCTTGTGTAGAAAGTAACTTTTTATATTCTTTTGCAAGAGGCAACCCTTTTGCCAACTCTGTCTTCCTGCCCTTCCTTAGCACTATGAACAAGGCTCTGTAGGCTTTCCCTTTTGAATGGCCGAGGTGGAGCAAGGGAAGTGCCTCGGGGGTGTTGCTGACTTAAACATGATAGTGAAAGAAAGAATTAACAACATGCTGTACAGTTGGTCATCCCTGTGGCCTCCAGGTTTTAAAGCTGAGAATGTCAACACTCCATAGAGGGGGTCCTGAGTGAACTTATGCCCCAAATACTAAAAAGTTAGCAGGAAGGGGTAGCTTTTGGGGGCAGTGGGGCATTAGCTGGTAGTATACCCAGAAGCTTACATGCTGGGCTCTGAGACAGAACCTTTCAAGTACAGTTTAAACAGATTCACAAAGAATGAGTCTTGAAACACAGTGGTGAACGCATGCATGAGCCCCGAAGGGACCCACAGAAAGACACGTACTTGCAGAGGCTCCTAGAAAAGGCTCCATGCCTCACAGCCCCGAAACCCTGCTGGCAACCAGGTGCCAGGTTTGAGTGTGACTTTCAGGTTCTGTGTCCTCTGGGCTGGAGGTTGGGAAGTCTAATATCCAAGTGCTGGTGGAATTAGAGACCCTGAGGACCCCTTTCATCTTGGCATCGTCTTTCTGGGTCATCACATTCTATTCATAAACAGGGTCCCCCTAGAGCTCCTGTAATTCATGAGGGTTCCGCCCCTATGACTAGTCACTCCCTATAGATAGGCCCACTTCCTTGAGTGGCAAGATGTTGACAGCAGTGGAGGTGGAGGAGCAGCCCACAGCTCTAGACTCTTTCAAGTTTCTACTGTAAACCAACTCCAAAGGTTAACCACAAGGTTCCGTCATCCCACCAGTGGCCCCATTTCTTCTGTACCAGTTCTACATTACTTTTACTCTCACTGCGACTGAACATCTAACAGCAGCAACTTCGGGAGGGTCAGACCTGCTTTGGCTCCTGGTTCCACAGAAGTTTCAGTCCACCGTGGTGAGGAAGATGTAGCATCAGGAGTAGCTGCCTGCTTAGAGGCAGGAGCATGAGGCAGTGACTCTTAACATGGTACAAACTGGAGGCAGACAGCAGAGCCTAGAAACAGAGCCAGGTATGTCCTTCAAAGACAGACCCCTGGTCACCTACTTTTTGCCAGCTAGGTTACACAGCCTAAAATCTACACAGCCTTCAAAACAGTGCTGCAAGTTAGGAAATGAGTATTCAAAGCCTGAGCCTCTGAAGGAGAGTCCATAACACCTGGTACATCGACCTGATAATCTAGAAAAGTTTACTACACGTTCTTGAATTCGAGGTATTGAAATTACCTTCTATAAATACATTGTTTTCTTGTAAAAATAATAAAGTGAGATGTGAATACATACTGACGTGTAACATAGTTTATGTTCTGTGAGAACAGTAAGATTGAAGAGCGGTGCCTAACATAAGTGAGGTACACAATGGGTGAGCGATGCTCGAACCATTGGGCATGTCTGAGAGGGAATGGAATATCTGCAGGTATTGCTAACATTGAAAAGGTGTTATGAGTGCTGGAGAGATGCTCAGCAGTTAGTGCACACACAATTAATACTAAGTAAATCTGCTTTTAAAAGATTTTTAAATGATGGTAGAGAACAGCTGGATAATAACATCTCTCTGTAAAAATAAAATAAAATTAAATAAAAAGACAAACAGAAAAAAGTGGAAACCATTACATCATTCCCCAAAACATGCAAACAAGCAGACAAAGACCAGCAAACAAGAAAAAAAAGATGACAGGATGGCCAAAAATGGCCAAGAAAGAGGGAAAATTTATGCCGGAGTATAAAGCTACTCCAAATGGTGCTGGTCAGCAAACTCCAGGGACTTGAGAGAGAGGAAGTCAGAGAGGAATAGAGCAGTTTGCAGAAGGGGGGCAATGTCTTTATCTTTCTCTCTTCAGGCTGAGAAGAGGCCAGGGCAGGGGCTTGTGAACACCAGGACGAAGATGCTGATGCCGTGGAGTCTCCGTGCTAAATCAGAAACAGAAGCAAAGCCTGGGGTAAAAGCTGTCAATCATGAAAGCCACCCCCAACACATTCGAGGGCATCCTGGTTCAGGATAGTTAGAAGATCCTCATAAGTAAGGTGGGGTCCATATGTTAGAGTAAAGCTACTGCTTCCGCGTCTCCACGTCACCTGAAGATGTTAGCCCACAGGATGCTGAATGGAACCAAAAGTGCTCGTGTGGAGATGGGGAGAGGGAGTGAGAGAGTGAGTGTTTTAATACAGTATTATGAAGATATACACATCATCCAAGAACAAAAATGACTGTCTTGAAGAAGAATGAGTACTGGTGAAATGTGGAGAAATTACATCCCTCAGATACTGTTTTTGTGGATAGAAGATGAGCCAACCATCTTGGAAAACAGCAGGACAGATCTAAGGAGTGTAAAATAGGAAGATCATGGTGATTGGGGAATTATACTTTCAGATGTAAGTCCAAGGGAGGTGAGACCCTGTCGTCATGATGTTATTCCTAATGGTAACAAGGTAGAAACAACCCAAATGTCCAACTGATAAATAATTCATAAACTTAAGTCTCAGCCCTAGCTGCTGAGTTACTGACACTCAGTTGTTGCTGGGAGAGGGAAACTGGGTTTTCTTCAATGAAGTGATACTTGATATCGCAACCACTGCAGGGCAGAGCCCATATTAGAGTAGTCAGACAATACAAACTGGACTCAGTGGTTAATTTGCGTGTTTTTAGAAAGAGAGGGGAGGAAGGGAGGCAGGTGGAGGAGGGATGAATATGATGAAAATATATTGTATAATATTTTTGAAGAATAAAATTATGAGTTTTGAAATTTTGGTTTTGCGGTTCTAGGGGTTGTGCCTGGGGTCTTGCATAGAATAGGGATTTTACCATTCCCATCTGTTAGGAACATATATTCTTGTGACAAAAGTCTAGGCACAAAGATAGGGCTTTCATGAAGCCATTCCATCATGGAGGGAACAAGGATTTGAACTCACTGTAAAAAACACACTCTGGGATGAATATACAGCCTTTTTGTCCATTTTACATTTTGCAACACCAAGTATGAGATCATACTTATATTATATATATATATATATGTATTAATACACAATATATTTATATATAACATTTAACATATACAAGTTTATGATATATATGTCATATATTATATATAATATCTTATTCACTTAAAAATATATATGTTTATATATTAATGATATAATATATGAAATATGTACTATGTAATATATAATATGTAATATATAGAATGTATATAATATATAGTATATAATATACAACATTTTCAAGATGATGCATGCTCAGAGCCCTGGGTTTTGATACCTAAACTTTAAAAAAAAATAAGCATAATAAATTAAAAAGCATAATAAATTAATAAAAGGGTTATTTTAAATAACCTTTACTTATTGCTAGGTCCAAAGGAGACTTCAATTTCCCAAACTCCAAAAGGCAGTCCAAAAACTCAGAAATGGACTCAACCTGAACTCTAGGAACATTTCTAGCAGTTAGATAAAAGCCAGAATTCCTGAGGTATGTGTGGTGTGTTATCCTCTACCAAAGGGGTCATTTTCCTTTACATTGGCAGAGGGATAAATGGCTACCTGTGGTGCCTATTAGCACATTAAAACTCATGCTGGCCTCCAGTCTCTCTCAGTGCCATAAATCCCTGTTACAGATTTCAATATCCATTCTCTAGTGTCCTAGCCCTTCTCACTTCCTCTCCTACCCTAAGCTCCCTCCAGCCCCTGGGCGGCTACTGGCCACACACACACACAGAGCTACTCATTCTCCATACAGCCCTGCTATTCTCCCTATGTTCTCTTTCATTCTCTCGGTTACTTTCTCCTTCTTTGTCTCACCTCCTCCCTCTCTCTATCTCTCTGCCCTGCTCCTGCTTCTCTCATGGCTGAGTCTAGTCTGCTCACAATGTTCAGTCTACTTCTGTCCCTCTCTCCTTGGACTCTCCCAGATGCCTCTGACTGTTCTTTCTGTCATATATGCAATAAACACCTTAGCCATATCATGAGGTTATCATGTTGTCAGTTTATATACTTATAGGATGGTTTGTAGCCTCCCACAAGCCTGAAGCAGGCTGAGCCAGAACTTGACCTTGCTGCCACTAAGGAGATTATCTAGGGTGGAGCCTTCCTCCCTAGATCACTCTATTGTTCAGCCAATGTCGTTGTAGTGGTTCCTCTTCAAGATACTGCTACCTGCTGAGAGGTCCCCCCCACCCCAGCTATTCCAGAGACTACGCCCTATCCTGCACATCATCACCTGCAGCTGGTCCCAGGCTCCAAGGATGAATTGGCAGGAATGGGCCTCCCCCCTCCTTATAAAGCGTGTCTGCCATTAAACATTTGAACCTTGAGCAGACTAGTCGTCTTGGTTCCATTATTTCTCAACCCACCTAGGCTCCCTCTTTTCTTTCAGTTCCAAGATGCCTTCCAGACTCGAACCCCAACATGAGAGCCGCAGGCTGGTCCCAACAATGGTTGGTCTTGACTGAAGATCTGATCGGATGGAGAAGTCCCTAGGAAGTTAACTAAATGCTCCCCTGGGTGTGTCTATGAAAGTGTTCCCAGAGAGCCTTAGCTAAGGGGGAAGACCAGCCCTGAATGTAGATAGTAGCATCCCAGAGGGTGAAGGCCTAAAGACAACGGAAAGTGATGTAGGGGTGTATCTCACCGTGTGCCTGACTCTTCTTGCATGGGTATATTTCTGCTACCATAACCTATAGATATCAGACTCCATGATCCTGAGCCTTTGCACCAGGGACTCCCCAGAAGGCTTCCAGGCCTTCAGCCTTGGAGTAGATGTCATCATTGGCTTCTCTCCTGAGGCTTCTGTCATCATGGACTGAGTGTCCCCTGGTTGTCCTTTCTTTCCAGCCCACACAAGGACACAGGAGGAGTATTTTGCCTCTGCTAATGTAAGCCAGTCTAATCAATCTATCTGTCTGTCCATCTGTCCATCCATTTATCCATCCATCTTCTATCTATCTATCATCTATATTTTTAGTGGTTCCCTTGAGAACCCTAAATAATACATGTGCTTTCTGCATGCTTCATTCCTATTGGACTGTGGCTCCTTCTGCTATCAACATCCTTTCTGTCTGAAAGAATTACCTAACATTTTTGTTTTGTTTTTGGAGCAGGTCTGCTAGCAATGAATTTTCTTCAATTTCCTTCACCTGAGAACACCTTTATTTACCTTCATGCCTGGAAGCCGGTCTTGTTGACCATGGTCTTCTGGGTGGCAAGCTTCTTTTATTTAGGCCTTTACCTTTGCTGCTCTGAGTGAGGTGTGCTTTTCTTTGACAACTTTCAAGCTTTATTCTTTGTAAGCAATGGCACAGTGAAACCATAGAATAGGACAACTCCATGGGTGGAAAGGTTTATTGTAAGTATGGCACTGCCGTGTAGCTATCTCTCAGGTGGTGGAGAAAGAATAGCCATAGACACTTGGGGGGGGGGGAGTCCAAAGCTGCCTTGGCTACCTCTTAGGAGGCAGAGAGGAGTGAAGCCATGGGCAGGGGGAGTCAGGGGATATGCTGCCAAGAACTGGTGGAGGGTAGCCTCAGAAACGTAGCTGTGCAAGCCAGAAGAGCCTGGGAACTGACTTTCTGGCCAACAGATCCCAGTGGCTTTGATTCACATTACAGGTGCATGTTAAAAGCAGCTTTGAGGTTAGCTGGGGCTTTGATATTTAACTAGATGCCCCGTTTGCCTGTGGTTAGAGGGAGATTACATTTGCCAGAGGATGCTGAGAGACAGCTTTTATCTGTCTGGCCAGCACTCTTTCTTTCTGTCCTGTGAATACCCAACCTGAGCTGAGGCCAGACTATCATTCTGGGGATTTGGGACCTAACAGGGTGTTCCTTTACTTTTAGGTAGTTTGACTACAATGTGTATAGACACATGTTTTGCGGGGTAGTATGATGGTGATGTACTTACGGTGTCTTACTCCCATTCTTTTTGGTATTTTGGCTTTGGGTCCTTTGAGATGCTCAACTTTTTGGTTTATTGTTTGTTGCTTTTGAAACAGCCTAAGCTGTTATCTCTTTATGTATATATCCTGCTCAGTTCTCTCTCTCATCCTTCTGTGACTCCAATCACATGTATGCTTGACTATCTAATGATGTCCTATAGCCCTCAAATAGTCTAGATTGGTTTTGTTGTATGTTTTCCTGTTTGGATGATATGGAGAGCTTTTGGGGCTGCCTTGTAGGAATTTGGCAGGAATTTGACTTTGGGCTAGGACTTGGAAGTAGGCACAGGATGAATAGAACTGAGGAGTGTATTCTCTGTATCTTGATGGTCTTGTTAAGACCTGAATACAGTGTTTTAGTTAGGGTTTTACTGCTGTGAACAGACACCATGACCAAGGCAAGTCTTATAAAAAGCAAAGTTTAATTGGGGCTGGCTTACAGGTTTAGAGGTTCAGTCCATTATCATCAAGGTAGGAGCATGGCAGTATCCAGACGGGCATGGCTCAGGAGGAGCTGAGATTTCTATGTGTTCATCCAAAGGCTGCCAGTGGAAGACTGACTTCCAGGCAACTAGGGTGAGGATCTTATACCCATACCCACAGTGACACACCCATTCCAACCAGGTCACACCTATTCCAACAAGGCCACACCTTTAGATGGTGCCACTCCCTGGTCCAAGGATATTCAAACCATCACATTCAGTAACCACGGGACCTTTGTCTGTGCTTTGTTTGTTCCTTGACTACTTTGTTTATGCCTTAGAACTGACCTTATTCTTTGCATGTGCTTAGAATGCTATAAAAGCAGGCTAGAGAAAAATAAGCCTGCTTCAGCCTCAGCAGTGGCTGGAGTCCTGTTACAGTGTTGTCTGATGTCTTTTTCTTCTCGACCCTCACTCCGTCCCTTGAGACCAGGTTGACTGACTGAGCTGGCTTGGTCCGGATGCTTTCTATTTTTGTAGTTTCAAGGGTTTTGTTTTGTTATTTACATTTGTATTTAAATAACAAAACAAAACTAAAGCTGTATTTATTTACTTACATGTCTAAATTTTCACATATATAATACATGTTATATAGTTATATATAATATATGAATATGTATATATGCCTGGTGTTCTGTGTCACTCTTAGAATTCCATCTTTTTGACATGATTCTCCCTCTCCTCATGCTTGCTGACCCCTCTACCGCGCTGCCACTTTCAGCACATCCGTCCATCGACATACTTGTCAAAGTTATTTTAGAATTCCTATCTGGTTCTTCCAACTCGTTGGGCCATGGAGTCTATTTCTGTAACTCACTTCATCTCAAGATGGCCTCCTCTTCCTTTTTCTTTTATTAAATTGGATTCTTCTATCAAAGGCCAAAACATCATTTTTATATGAACCCAGATATCTGATAGTTCAGCAAATGTCTGTGTGGTTTCTAACCTGCTTATAATACAAGGATGAGTTAGCCTAGCTAGGAACTGAGGATTTTGCATCAGTTAACTACTACATGCAACACAGGCACAGCTCTGCAATTCTCTAACTGGGGCATGATGTGTTTTATAAAAAGCTAAGGATGTGTTTCACAGGTCAAGGGATGGTGAGGTGGGAGGGGGTAACTCAGCAGGCCCATGCCTTGGTATCAACCAAGTGTAGAATATTCTAGTATAGAATAGAGTTTATTTGGGGGTATGGGAAGGGGAATTGAGAAGGGAGTAGAGGCAGAGAAAGAGAGGGAACAGAGAAAGAGAGAGGGAGAAAGGAGAGAGAGAGAAGGAGAGAGAGAGAGAGGGAGAGAGGGAAAGAGAGAGAGAGAGAGAGATCAGCCAGGAACATATATGGAGGTGGGGGAAAGGGGAAGGGAGAGAGGGAGAAAATGGTACAGGGGAAGAAGAGAGTCAGAGAGAGTAAGAGAGAGGGAGAGGCCTAACAGTCCCTTGTATAGCAAGCCAGGCCTACCTGGCTTTTGCTGCGTAACTCTTGAGCAGAGTGTAGAAGGAATGCGAACAGGGGAAGCTACTGCTCTAAGTTGGGGATGAGACAGGAAGATAAGGTTTTCCGCAGAGCTTCCACATGCCTGTGTCACAGAGGACTGTTTTTGTATCCTTATCTCTTCTTCGGGGCATCACGTTTCCCTGTGGCTGAGTGTCATACAGCAGGGCTGGTTTTCTCTGCTGTTCGGGTCCAGCCTGAATCTCAGATCCTAAATCCCAGTGTGGGGCTTCCTAGACTATGCCTCTTCTCCCTCCCATTGCAGCTAGCTTCTGCCTTGTGTCTGTAGAGGCTCCTGGACAGGGATTCCCTCCCTACCTGCAGTAGCCTCTGCTTGGTTGGTGTGTGATCCTGCTGTGTGGTCTCCTGTCTTTCTTTCCCTCTGAAGTGAGAGGCGTTTGATTGTAGTCCTCTGTTGTTCGGATCTTTCCGTGTGTGCTTGGTGCTAGAGGCTCCTTCTCCCTCTCCTGGAAATAGATATGTTTACTTCTTCCTCAGAAGCAAAGGGTGGGGGTTCTATGGGTGGGGGTTTGCAGCATATAATCGGGGAGGGATGGTATTGCTGTAGATGCGTGCTTAGGACCTGTGTGGTTGGGAACTTCTTAGTCTTCTGCTGTAGACACTTCCTGCTAGTGACCCCAAAGTGAATACAGACTTCTCCAGGCCTGTTCTGTCCTGCTCCACACTTGCATCCCAGCCCAGACGTAATTCCCATTACCTGCTAAGATTTATATAATGCCCTCATACCTCACGGCAGCCACACGAGTCTCCTGTGCCCTGCCAGAGGGCTGAAATCCAGTTTCGCTGTCGAGCCAGATCCACACGGAATTTAGCTTCCTTGACAGCTTACATCCTCAGATCTCTGCTAGATCAAAACCAAAAATGATAATCCCGGTGTAGTCTGCTCATTTTTCTTACTGATCTCTGCAGCGTTCCCTGTTCTGCATGGATGAGAGCAAGAATGAAAGGTTGCAAATCACAGTTACTGCCACTGAAACTTGTCTGCAGATCTTACCAGGAGCACTGTACTGACCAGTTTTTCTTCAATTATATTGTTCTAAGCCAGTGGTTCTCAACCTTTCTAGTGCCGTGACCCTTTAGTACAGTTCCTCATGTTGTGCCCCAATCATAAAATGATTTTTGTTGCTACTTCATAACTGTACTTTTGCTACTGTTATGAATCACAATGTAAGTGTCTGCATTTTCTGATGGTCTTAGGCGACCCCTGTGAAAGAGCTGGACTACCCCCAGAAGGGCTGTGGCTCACAGGTTGAGAACCGCTTTTCTAGATTGAGCCACTGTATTTTATTTAAGGTTTTGTGTTTGTTTGCTTGTTTTTAGGCTGTGGCTAACCTGCCACAAGGTCGTCAATAGGAGCTCGGGAAAGATTAATCCCTTAAAAGAGATTTCAGGAATAGCATATGATCTGTGTGCTTGGAAATTCTCAAATTGTCCCATTTAAATGTATATGAGGTCTCTGCAGCCAACCAAGGCAGTAGGTCCTATAGGTTCTTAAGAGAACATGAAATGTATTGTATTTGTTTAAAAAAAAACACATGTGTATTAGATCTCCTTATCTTAGCTGATTAGTGCTGAAGTGTAAATGTAAAATCAGACAATTTTATGATTACCTAATGCTCCAATTGCTATGCGTATGTAGCAAGTTACCTCCAATCTTAGTGGTTTAAAACAATACCTTATTTTCAAAGATTCCTGTGGACTGGGCATTTGGCTAAGCACAGGAGAATGGTTTATCTCTGCTGCATGGCCCCTCAGAGCAAGGAGACTCAGAGGCTGGGACCTCAGGCATTGGAAGACTTGTTAGATCTGTGCCTGGAGGCGCCTCTGCACTGGTCTCCTCACGTGGCTCTGGTTTGGCTCAGCCCTAGTGCGGTTGTGCTTTGGCCCTTTAAAGGTTCATGTGTGGGAAGCTTGATCCCCATGTGCAGATGTTAAGAGGTGGTTCTCAAGAGTGGGACTTGGTTACAGGGGTGCAGTGGGATTTGTTTAGGTTACAGGGGTGCTGTCTTTGGCAGGATGAGCCACACTCCTGAGCCACTCTAAACTTTACCACCATGATCCCTCCCTTTGCATATGTGCCCAGGGTGCCATCAACCATGACGTCCCCATCAGAGCCAAGCCAGTCGCAGTACCATGCTCTTGAACTTGTAGACACATGAACTAAATGTTTGCTTGGTTCCCCTCTTTCTTAGTACTCACCTCAGATACTTTTTGTCAGAGTAGGAAGTGGGCTAATGCTGACGGCTAGGTGGCAGCTGTGCTGCATGTCTCAACTCTAGCCCAGGAGTCACACATGAGCAGTCACACAACTGGCCATTGACTGATCCAATGACAAAGCTCTGCTGTGTTTAGGGTAAAGAGAGAAACTCTAGCTCTTAATGAGGGAAATAAAAAGCTTTAAGAAAACCCACTACAAACCGAGAGCTATCATAGTGGCCATTTTCAGAAAATACAATTTGTTATAATCAATCTTTAAGAGATAGAGATGATGTTTGTCTCGGAGCCTGTTCAGAATCTCTCTCTCTCTCTCTCTCAATCTCTCTCTCTCTCTCTCTCTCTCTCTCTCTCTCTCTCTCTCTCTCTCTCTCTCTGTGTATGTATGTCTCTCTGTCTCTGTCTCCCCGTCTCTCTGTCTCTCTCTCCTCCCCCCCCCTTTTGAGTTCTGTTGTGACATTTTTTTCTGGGAGATATGATAAAAAATGTCTGTTTATGCCCAATAAGGACTGGCAATAGACCAAAGTGATGATTCCCCCACACACACACACACACACACATCTACTTCATCGAACCAGTGAGTTTATGTGAATGAGAAAACAGTTTCTCACAGGAACATGATGACTCAAAAGTAACTGGGTCACTGAGATGCCAACTGTAAGTGATGAGGCATGACACTCACATCATGTCAGGATCATAAACAATCACGAAATGTGTGATGGATTACATGCAAACATGTCATCACTTATGTAAGACACTTGACATTCTGTGGGTGTGTGTGGGTGTGGGGGGTATTCCTGGAGTCAATCCCTCCACTGTAATATCAATCGTATGAGTTAGAATTGTTTTGTGGAAGTATGGAGCAAGCTAGTGTTTTCTCTGAACAAAGCCCTGGCTTGGACCAAGACAAATCCCTGAGTGCATCAGTGGTTGTCAAGACAGCAATGTCCGGAAGCCTGTGTCTTCAGAAACTGTCCCAGGATGCCTGTTAAAGTTTGGACATAAGAGTTCTCTTCTCTGTCTGCTTTCCATGTTTGCAGTGTTATCTTCAAGAAGCAATCCATGGAGAGGACAGCCGAGGGAGCTGGCTTTAAGGAGGGCCTCCTCTGCCCCTCTGTGCGGTCTCCCTTCTCCTCAGCTACTGTTGGCCATGGCCCTCAAAGACAAAGGGAGAAGATGGCTCCAATTGGAACCAACTGGGGCGGGTTCAGTGACATGGATGTGAGTATCAATGGATTAACTTCTAGGATTAGCTTTAGAGAGACAGCTCAACTTTATTGTTCCAGGAATAGGGTATACAAGGACTTCATCCTGTGCAGTGGACCTGTGCAGTGGAAAGGGCTAATGGGCCTTAATAGGGTGGCTAATTATCATGTAGATAGATAGCAAGCCAGACCAAGTGCTACGTGAAGTCGCTCTGCATAAGGTCATTCTTCAGATAAGGCCAGGCGCCTGTGTTCAGGGACACTCTCCGGACAAAGTCACGCTGACAAAGGGAGTCCTTCATTTTTGCACCAAACTCAGAGAGCCATCTGGTCATGGGGGACCCATCTGGTCATAGGGAATGGCGACCTTAATAGCAGGGTTCTCCAACACTCTGTCTAGATAGGCAACATTCAGCTCACTGATGGGTCTGATGAAGTTCCTGGATCTTAAACTCATTAGGCACAGACAGTGCCTCACAGGACCTATGGGGGTTAATATTGATTATCTACATGACAGGGTGCAGAACCTCCTGGAAGGCAGACTTCTTGGGCATGAATGTGAGGGAGTGTACCCCACTTTTCCTTTTGTAAACATCAGTATTCCTCATGCTCCCACCATGCCTTCTCTGCCCCGATAGGATGTACTGCATGCCATGAGCCAACACAAACTCTCACCTCCTTATGTTGCGTTCATCAGGTATCCCGGCACAAAGACAGTTACTAATACCGGGTATTAGCTATGCTCGTGATTTTCATATCAGTACCCCAGTACACATGACTCGGGAGTCTTAACTATATCAAATGGAACCATCACCTGCTGCAGCCCACAGACTCAAGACAGCTAAGGACCCATCTGCTGAAGTCTGTAAGTGTCCCCAAAGTTTGTGCATTGGAAACTTAACCTTTAAGTTCATTTGTTGATGTATTCAGAAGTAGGGCCTTTAGGAGGTAACTCTGGTGGTTCATGGGGGCTGGGTTTCATGATGGGACCAGTGGCTTTGCCAGAAGAGGAAGAGGTACGTGAGCCAACAACCGTGCTCTATCTTACCGTGTGATGCCTTCCGTCATGTGATGGTTCAGCATGCTCACCAGTCATGTAAGAGGTATGGGTGCCGCACTCTTAGGCTTTCCAGCCTCCAAAATTACAAACTCAGTTAACCTCTTGTCTTAGTTAGGGCTCCCATTGCTCTGAACAGACACCATGATCATGCCAACTCTTATAAAGCCAAACAGTTGTTTGGGAATGGCTTACAGTTTCAGAGATTTAGTCCATTATCATCATCGCAGGAAGCATGGCAACATCCAGACAGATGTGGGCCTGGGGAAGGAGCTGAGAGTTCTACATCTTCCTTGGAAGGCAGTCAGGAGAGACTGACTTCCAGGCAGCTAGGATGAGGGTATCAAAGTGACACACCATTGTGTGTCAAAGTGACCCCAAAAGTCACACACTTCCTCCAACAAGGCCATATATCCGAATAGTGCCACTCTGTAGGGCAAGCATGTTCAAACCACCACACCTCTGTTCCTTTACCTAGCTTGTGGTATTCATGCACAGCAAAAGAAAATGAGTGAAGATAGCATCTTTCACTGAAAACAGGGCAGATTCTCACCTGCTGCACAGAGGAAAACCTTCTTGGTGAAGTAGAATCCTGAGTGGTACACTCACTGGGTGCCTTGTAAATTTCCATTTTCTACAGGGAACTGTGAAGTGTGGGTATAGATAAAAGAGTCCCTGAGAGCCCCTACTATGCCATGGCCTCCAGCTCTGCTCCCTAGCCTGGTCCCACTGCCCAGAGCTATAGTGTCCCTCTTTCCAAAGTCATCCCTCAGCCCAGGGCTCACAGCTGCTTCCCAGAGGTTTGAATCTTGTTTTCGTTTTTGGTACCCATACTTGCCCTTTTCTTCATCCCATTTTTCATGTACTGGTTAGGATCCTTTCTGCTGACTGTCTGAGATGCCTCCAAATGCCAAGCCTTTTGAGTGTCAGCACAGTGTCACATCTGGGAGCATTTCAGATCAGTGACACTCAACCAGTAAAGGCTATGCAAATATTCCCAAATCCAAAACCTCCCAATCGCTCCTGGTCCAGATGAGGGGGGCTCACAGTGTACTTGTATTAACCCTTTCGTGTTTGATGCACCCAGTACGGTTTCCAGCGTTTGTTTGCTTTGGTCTTACAGAGTGGACCCTGCCTGCTGTTTCTTTTGGGCTGCAGTGAAGATGGACTGCCCTTTGCTGCAAGGTCACACTCAGAGAGCAAGAGCAGAAAGATGGGGCACTCGATGGAGCTTGCACCCCAGCTCCAGTTTCGGGGTTTGTTTTATTTTTCACAGAAGAAATATTTTTTTTTTCTTGTTCAAGCTACACGACCCTTCTCAGGCTTCAAAGATGTTTCTAACTGAGCTGACCCTTCAGGCTCAGTGGCATGTAGCAGTGCCGGGGACCTGGGCGTGTAGCACACAAAAGGGCACTGGGCAAGTAGCTCTGCTAACGTGACGTTCCCGCGATGAAAGCATATTGTGGGTACACAAGGGGCCCGGATGCTTCAGAAAGCTTTGCCAGTCTGTGACGCTGGGGGAAAAGGCCGCAGCGTTTGTTTCTGTCTGTTTTTAGACAGGATCTCTCTGTGTAGCCCAGGCTGTCCTGGAACTCACCGTATAAACCAGGTTGACTTGGAACTCAGAGAGATCTGCCTGCCTCTGCCTCTCCAGTGCTGGGATTAAAGACATGCACAAGAGGTTGCAGTGTGTCTTATCCTTCTCTCTCTCATGCACCAGAAGGCAGGTGAGGTCAGAAACGTAGTGGGCAAGTCAAGCTGACCAAGAGTCAGGGAGCAATGGAGAAAAGCAATGAAGCCCGGGCTTCTCAAAGACGTGACTGTGGTCTTTAATTACGCAGGCCTCAGTCTCTTCCTGCGGGAAGCATATGCAGCTGCAGGCCCCGTGAAACCCACTTGTTTACTGCCTTGCCCGAGCATGCGTGGGCTGCCTGTCTTGCTGGACCGTTCCTCGTGATCCAGACCTGTCAGCCTATAGGTGACCGACCTGAGCTCGTGCCTGGAGCGTGTGTGAATTCTGATTGGATGAGGTGGGATGGAGCTAGATGAGGTCAGTTGGGCGCAGGTAGTGAGGAGTTGTGTGTTAGCCCTTGCCTTGAGTAGAAGAAGCTGTTTTAAGAGAAGCGGTTGTAGTTGAGGTTGTAAGTAAAGCAGCAAGAAGGAGTAGAAGTAAAAGCAAGCTGTTGTAACAGAAGCTGCCTTGAGTAGAGAGTTGTCGTAAGTAAAGCTGCAAGAAGGACGGAAGAAGAGGCTGCTGGGGAAGAGAGCTGTAGAGGGAAAAGCCCGAAGTAAAGAAGCTGTTGCGTGAACCCAACTTTGTGTCCGTGTTCCTGTCTCCGCCGGCTTGGAGGACCAGGGGCATCTTCCTCTGCAGATTGGGGTGAGCTAGCTCAGGGGTTGATGCAGGCATTCAACAAGATTATCTACATGGAGCAGCACCAATACCCCCATAACCCACTCTAATTTACAAACTAAAGGATTGCCTGTTCTTATGAGTGAGGACTGTTTCTGCTCACGGCTCACAGCACCTCAGCACTATATCCTGATTCTTTAAGTCCTAAGGGAGAATGGGATGAGGGCCAAGAGATCTTCCACCTTGTGGGCCTGGCCCTAGATACAGAACAGGGGTTTCATGGATAAGAATGGCTACCCGCTGCAGGTAGTCCTGGTCTGGCTATTGGGAGCCCAAAGGGTGCCAGTGGTCATGTGCCCCAAACAGGGCAACGAGTGTCTGCCCCTTTAACCCTCAGTGGATCATAGTGTGGTGTGCCTGAAGAATAAAAAATACTGACTGCCCTGAGAACATGGGCCCCGCCCCCGGCCAGATGGCCTAATTCCCCGGAAATTTTGGGAAAAACAACCACAAAATGTTTCAATGTCCCAGGTGCCTTGAAGTAAATATCCGCCCCTAGACTTCCCCTATTTCCTTTCTGATCCTGCCCCTAGGTTGTGCTTTTTGCCTTTATAAGCCTGCTGGAAAATAGGGTCGGTGTCAGACTCCTCTACCCCTGCATGGTGTATGGGTCTCGACCTCAGCATGCTGGTTTGTGTGCCATTAAAACCTCATGTGTTGAGCCGGGCGTGGTGGCGCACGCCTTTAATCCCAGCACTCGGGAGGCAGAGGCAGGCGGATTTCTGAGTTCGAGGCCAGCCTGGTCTACAAAGTGAGTGCCAGGACAGCCAGGGCTACACAGAGAATCATGACATGTAAACCCAGCCAGAACTGGAAGATGCAATCTTCCAATGCATCCTTGTGGTTACTCTGTCTCCTTGGCCCCTATTCCAGTCAATTCCCCTGCTCTTGCAAGCTGAAACTGAAGGTGGATTGCCTGTCAGCTATACCAAAACAACTCAACTGGTTATGACTGACGCTCACTCACCTCGGGTGTTTGGTTCTAACTGACCCTCCTGGATGTTTATAAATTGCTGTGGTCACACAGTTCCAAGTGACAAAACGAGCACACATGAGGCCAACAGATGTAGCCACCTTGAGCCTTTCTGTGGGAACCAGATGGTCACACACGTCATCTTCATCAAACCCCATGGAACAGCCCAGCTTTCACCGGAGGACCTAGGGTCATGAAGGAGAATTATATTGTATTTTGAAAAGTTCAGTTAAGGCTAAAAATGTTTCTGATAAATTACCAATTCGAAAGTTAGGAGGATTTCAGTGGCAATCGCCGGTCCCTGGCAGGACTGGATTGGACTGGATTAATGAGACGCCCGTGCAGTCAATGTTCTCTTGCATCAGGCTCTCCCTTCAGATGTTTAATCTGCGGAGACAGACTCCAGAGCCAGAGCTGTTCATCCTGCAGCTAGCAGATCCAGCTGTGTGCCTACTGATCAGATCACACACTTTATCTTGTCATTGACGTCACTAGCCTCGCTCACACACATGCCCATACTCACACCCAGACACCGTGTTTCCCCTGCGGGGCAAGCAAGATATTAAGCATCTGATAGTGACCAGTCAGGGAACCTCGAATGTGATATACGTGGTTTCCGAGGGTCTAGTTTGTAATCTGCTTGTGAAGGTGGGCAGATAAACTGCTCAGAAGTTAAACGCACATACTGCTTTTGCAGAGGACCTGGGTTCTGTTCCCAGCACCCACATCAGGCGGCTCACAACCAGTCATAACGCTTGCTCCAGGAGATATGATGGTCTAGCCTCAGTGGGCACCTGCATTCATGTGTACATCCCTTCTCTCACACACACACACATTCTTCAGAGGGAGGGGAGGGAGGCTTGATGCCTCAGTATAGGAGGATGCTAGAGTGTTGCGCTCACCTCCTCCGGCAAGGAAAAACGCAACACGGTTGGATTCTTCTCAACAGCTTTATTGCAGGAACGCCTCGATGCTACGGGAACCCCAGGAACCCAGGGAGGACTGCTTATATACAGCCCAGCACTGGAGAGGGCTATGTGTCCTCCTGGGATTGGTCAGTCTGCCGGCACTTTAATTTGCATGCACCTGCTCAGGAGGGGTTGACGCCAGATTCTGGCTAGCGCCTGCGCAGTGGTGTTATTTAAGGCGACAGTGTACCACTCCGGCGCCATCTTTTAGGTGCCGGCTGCCTACACTAGAGGGGTGAGGGAGTGGGTGAATGGGTGGAGGAGCACCCTCATAGAGGCAAAGGGAAGGGGGAAGAGGGGATAGAATGAGCGGTTTGTGGAGAGGTAACCGGGAAGGGGGATATCATTTGAAACGTAAATGAATAAAATGATTAATAAAAGATAAAATAAAAGTTCAATAATTAAACAGGAAGGAGGCCGGGCAGGTAAGGGGATGTGGGTGGACCAAAAGCTCCTATGTCAGTCAGGTGCCTCTCTTCTTCCCTGAGTGGCCTGGGCACGTCTAGTGCAACTCCAGTGTTACACATGTGACATGGGATCCCAGTGGTATTACATGAGACCTGGCAGGCTGCCCTATACTATATACTTAAAAATGCTATGTGACTATGCCAGGCTTGGCTAGTGCCTGTTTAAAACCTGGCTTCTCTAGCATTTGGGGCAATATAGTTCCATTTGAAGACAAAAAAGTAAAAACCAAACAAAACAAAAAATCCACAACTAAAACCAAACAAAACAAAAAAGCAAACTGCTTCCACATAGCTGCTGTATGGAGTCTGTACCAAGTCAGAACATTATCTTGGTGGACAGAAAAAGAGTGAGAAACCGGCTTCTGGGTTAACATCTGTGGACACCCAAAGGCCAGAGTGTACACTAGCCAACATAACTAAGGGTGTGTGGTTAGAACCCTGGTTTTTCCCCTGACACAACTTATACATCTTAGGGTGATCTCAGCCAAGATTCCAGGCTAAAGTTCACTAGGGTTCACTCAGTGAGCCCAGGAGCCAGGCTGTGCCCCAGAGTCAGGGTGCACCCCAGGCAGGTTTGCCCTGAGCCTTCACACTCCAGCCTCCTTCCCATTAAAGGGAAGGTGCTCTGTGGGTTGGATCATCAATGCCCTACCCAGGGTGATGTGAGCTTGCCTCTACAGGCTCCTCTTGCACTGTCGTTTCTGCCCTGTAGAGCTGGTTGGTAACTGCTCCCTCCTCCATGCTCTCATTCTCAAAGGCTCTCAAGGCGATGGTGCCCACTTTTGGAGCCCTCCAGGGCCGTATGCTGCTTCATTATGCCACTTCATAACAGGACGTAGGCCCATCAGACTGCAGGGCACCTGGGATTGAATGCTCTTGGGTGTTCTTCAGAACACTCTCATGAGTGGCTGAGATGGTCTGGGGTGCAGGAAGGACAGGCCTAGAGTGCAGGGAGAGGTGAGATGAACCAGGCAGGTCTTAGAGCAACTAGACAGGAGAGTAGGTGAGAAGTCAGGCTGGCTATCAAGGAAAGGGTTTCTAATATGTTGGAATTTTAGGAAGACCAAAGCAGAGTGAAAACCACATCAAAGCATAGCATTTAGAAAAGCACATGACTGCCGATGGAACTCAAAAGACCCAAAGCCCTTTCCCCATCCCCCAGGCTATGCCCACAGCCTTTAGGATTTTGAATCCCTAGGGCCACATTATAGTCACTGAGAACAGCGATTCTTCTGATGGGGGTAGGAGGGTAAGTAATGGGCTGAGCTGCCCAGGCAGAGCCAGAGAGGATATATCTCCAAACAGTGCAGAACTCACCTTCCGTTTTGAAAGCTCCTGAGTTCAGTGATGATGCCTCCAGGCTTGTTCACCTGGAGGCTGTTTCCTTACCTGCTATTAACCTCAGGCCACTCACTGTCTTTACAAAGAAAACAGGCTGATGACTTGGTAAGCTCATTGACAATACTCAGAAGATGGGGCTGGTGACATGATGATACTCACGAAAAGTACTAAGAGACAGAGGCTGGTGTCATGGTTAGCCAGTGGGGCCGATCCTATTCTAATTACAACCCGAATTTAGCCAATAGAAGACAGTCAACAATGTTGCCAGTGCAGACTGCAGCTGGGGTAGGAGGGCTCACCTTCCTACTCCCATTAGCACGTGCATACACAGCCCACAGAGCCTCTGGGAGGCTCTCCAGAAGCACCTCTGCCTGGCCCCAGCCCACCCATCTGGTTTTGTTTACTCAAATTTGAAATCTATTGTCAGCATATAACATATAGCTTCTAAGAGAAGACCTTATCTCTGCGTCCATCTCTCCTCTAACTCTTGTCTCTTTCCCCGAGCCTCTCCTTCCATCTTCCATCCCTCATCCCTGCACCCCATCATTTTCTCAGGCACCATCTGCCACTTCCTCACCCTTACTCCCTCTGCCCTGTGGTTACACCCTTCACCCTACACCCTGCTTCTCTCGTCTCTGAATCCTGTATCACCCTCGCTTCATCTTCCCAGCCTTAGAGTTTTACTTCATCCTCCCTTCTCCCTCCTTTCTCCTCCCTCCTCCCTCCATGCTGTATCCCTATATGTTCATTGTGATGAGAACAGGGCTTAAAAACTGTCCAGATGAGGCAAGGGCCCAGTGGTGGTTTGAGCAAGAATGCCCCACACCGAAGGCTCTGATATTTGAATACTTAGTTGCCAGTTGCTGTTTGGGGAAGCATAGGAGGTGTGGCCTTGGGGCTCCAGTCTCCACACCTGCCTGCTGCCTCACTTCCCTGATGTAGTCTTCCACCCTATTCACTAGTTGTTCTTGCCTGTCCCCCAAGGCCCACAGACATTACAGTCCTTTCTATCAGGTGCTCAAAACTAGTTCATCCATGGTGGACTCTGAGGATGTGATGCCTGTCTCTTGCACCCTATGACAACTGTCAGCTCATACAACCCTTGCTGGTGTCCTTCATAAACGCAGGTTTCTTCTGGAGCAGATCTGTTGGCTCAAGATGACTTGAGCTCAGGTCCTCTCTGCAGTGTCTCCTCTGTCCTGCTTTGGGACAAGTAGGCTATTCCTCTGCATCTCTGCTACCAACCATCCCCATTGTTCACACCGTAAGCTCCCTGGACCTCTTCACCGCTCTTCCTCCTGTCTTGGGAGATGGTAGGACCCTTCTCCCAAGCTTCTATACTGGACTTGATATGGGGAGGGGTGGAGAGAGGTGAACAGGTCACTTCTTTTCCATTCCCTAGCATGGGAAAAAAATAACCTAGAGCTCCTGTCACATGATTTCCAAAGTTTCTGAACAAAAGCCTGACTTTCCCCAGCAACCTGCCCAGACTCATTCTCCTCAAAGAGTTTCAGGTAGTTTAGGGACCTGCTAACAAGTCTACGTGGATGGAGCAAGCTCTTAGATGGTTTGCAATTGTACGGCACAATATTCTCAGGACGTGCAGTATTCTAATAATTGGCTGCTCTTTGCTCTTACAAAATGGCTAGCTTTTAAAGGGGGCAGGGGAAGATTTACTTAGTTCACAGTCCTGGAAGTTCAGGGCATAGCGCTTCCATTGGCTCTGTGCTGGTGAGAACCCTGTGGCCGATGGCGATGGCGAGGACAGCTTCCCTGTGCTGTTTGTACCTGCTCTCTTTCAGACCTGTGGCCGTGTAGGTAGTCTCTGGGCAGAGGTGCTCATTCAGACAGTAACAGCAAAACACGAGCTTGATACGAACCTCAGACACTTGAGATGTGGGAACACTGGTTCAAGAATTGCCGCTATCACACTGGCCCATGGACCTGCTTGTGGGGTCATTTACTTGATTAATTATTGGTGTGGGAGGACACACGTGGTGGGCAGGACCTCTGCCAAGCAGGTGGTCCTGGGTTGTATAAGAAAACAGGCTGAAGATGGCAGCTGGAGCAAGTCAGTAAACGGTGTCCTCCAGGGTCTCTGCCTCTGTTCCTGGCTCTAGGATGTACCCTGAATTTTTCCTTGGGTTCCTTCAGTGATGATGGACTTGTACACTGTGAGCTGAATAAGTCCTTTCCTCCTGTGATGGCTACTTGGTTGCCAACTTGACTACATCTTGAACTACAATCCAGAAATGGGGGCACACCTATGATCTAGATCTTGAGGTTGGAAGACACAGGCTTCTGACCCATATCTTGACATGGGATGATGCACGCTTTTGATCCAGATCTTGAGGCATAGTGGCCATGAAAAGCTTAGAACCAGGCAAGGTAGTACACACCCTCAATCTCAGGAGACAGAGGCAAGCAGATCAGAGTTCAAGGCCAGCCTGGGACAGAGCAAATTCCAAGTCCAGGCATGGTGATACACACCATGGGCCATATCTTCTGTTAGAGGCCTACATAAGAGCAATGGAAGAAGGAAGACTCACTCTTCTTTACCTGCTTGTACTTACTGGCCAGCACATCTGTTGGAACCTACTTCTTCAGGGTTCCAGCTTATTCTGAATACCAGCTGAAACACCTAACCTTGTGGGACTGAGCGACTACTAGACTCTTGGACCTCTCAGTCACAGCTCCTCATTGTTGGGTCAGTTGGACTTCCCGAGGGTACACAGTCGGTAGCTCAGGACTTAGTGCAGAGGCTTCTACCTCCCAAAGTCCAGTCACCTCTCAATAGTAAGAAGTATTTTGCATTTAAGCCTTTTATCACTAGAGAGCATTCAGTGACAGAGGGCCACAAACCACAGTCAAGCCATAGCAGGTCCTCAGCTATGTCCTGGTCAGTGTGGTGGCCGCTGCAGGACCATGGGCCTCGTCACAGGCTGTTGTGCACCAGAATCACTTGCTGGGGCTCACATCAGGAGTGTAATTGATCCCAGCTCATTCCCACCAGTTCACTGGGAAGTCACCCTTTTTAATGAGTGTGTGGGGTTTTTTTTCCAATTTTTTATTAGGTATTTACTTCATTTACATTTCAAATGCCATCCCAAAAGTCCCCTATACCCTCCCCCCTCCGCCCCGCCCCGCTCCCCTACCCACCCACTCCCACTTCTTGGCCCTGATGTTTCCCCTGTACTGGGGCATATAAAGTTTGCAAGACCAAGGGGCCTCTCTTCCCAATGATGGCCGACTAGGCCATCTTCTGCTACATATGCTTGGATACAGAAAATGTGTGTAGGTTTCTGTTGTTTCCTGATTCTCTCTCCTGCATCTCTGCCTGCCTGGAAGTCCCACCTGTACTTCCTGTTCCAGCTGCCACCTCTTTATTGTCCAAAAAGCCACGTTCTCATTGGGACCAATCAGCAGGAAGACAACCCTGATACATCTCTTTGGGTTGCCCTTTGGTGTTAAGAGCTGTGTGTGACCTTCACAAGGGCAGCTTGAGCCACGCACTCTGGTCGAGTCAGCTTGACAGGCTGTGAAGCCTAAAAGCTACTCACGAGGCAAAGAGTTTCAAGGAAGCTCACCTCCTGGAGTTTTGGCGTTCTCATACTCATACTCTATTCCCGCATTAGTCTGGTTTATGGATCTATGAGCTCTCTTTTAATATTTTATTATAAATGCCTCTTAAGATTAAATAGCTGTCTCTTGTGAGACAATGCCGGGGCCTAGCAAACACATAAGTGGATGCTCACAGTCAGCTATTGGATGGATCACAGGGCCCCAAATGGAGAAGCTAGAGAAAGTATCCAAGGAGCTAAAGGGATCTGCAACCCTGTAGGTGCAACAACATTATGAACTAACCAGTACCCCAGAGCTCTTGACTCTAGCTGCATATGTATCAAAAGATGGCCTAGTCGGCCATCAGTGGAAAGAGAGGCCCATTGGACATGCAAACTTTATATGCCCCAGTACAGGGGAACGCCAGGGCCAAAAAGTGGGAATGGGTGGGTAGGGGAGTGGGTCGGGGGAAGGTATGGAGGACTTTTGGGATAGCATTGGAAATGTAATTGAGGAAAATACGTAATAAAAAAAAAAAAGAAAGAAAGAAAAAACAAAAAAAGAAAAAAAAGACTAAATTCTGTTATAGTTAGTATCCCCAGTGTTCCAAGATCCCAGAAGCTGCTGAGCTTAGAATCCTGTGAGAAGGCAGTAAGGAAGTTAACCTATTCAGCAACTAATTAAGCATTACAATAGACAGAGCCAGTGGCTCAACTTGTCTGCAGAAAGAGCCAGGAAATCTCACTGAGATAGAAATCTTCGGTACAGGCTACATTGCATATTAAAAGCAAGTTGGAATATTCTCCTGACAAATGGAGATTCTCCAGATACTTAAACGTTACATTAATATAAGAATTTAGCAAGGCCTAGGAAATTAGGGGGGTTGTGATCTTGCATTATTCTTGAGGCCTGCCAAGAGCAGAACCCCCTGGTGCTAGCCTTCACAAGGTTCAAAGGTATAGCACTAGAGTGTGAAATCCTTGCCTGTCACTAAGCTGACCCTAGGCAGGACTGCTTTATCTTTACTGTAAACATTTACCTGGTTCCTGTAAATCCTTTTGAAGTCATTCCTTTGTTTTGTACCTGGTAACTTCAATGTACCTTGCCTGCTGTGACTCCCAACCCCTTGTATTCTCTGTACTATAAGAAGTTCGATGCTCGACCTGACAAATACATTCAGATTCTACACAACCTCTCCTGTGTGCATCTGTCATTTCATCTAACGCTTTGCCCACCTGCGACTAGAGACCCGTTCCACGCAGACATAGGGATCCAGAGGGTCTGCGGCAAGCTTGCTTTTTAATATAATCTCAGAGAATCATCTGAGATTGGGCAGACAAGGGAGGACAAGCATTTACATATGGAAGCCTTGTAATGGGCTATTGAGAGGACAGTACCAAACCTTCTGCCAGCACTCAGCTCTGCCTGCACAGCAACCAACAATTGAAAATACAGGGACATATCTTCATAGGATGTGGGGGTGTGGGTCATCCTAACAGCATGTGATTTTGGTCATGCTATGCTGGGGCTTGTCCTGTACTTACTCACTTGGACATGGGTATGACAGACTGGAGGTATGACAGGCTAGAGAGCAGAGCTCCCCATCTCACTTGCTGATAACTAGTACCATGCTAATATCATCAGTCTGGGCTCCTTGGTACAGCCTTTGTCTACTGCCTGGCTTCCTGGGTTCCACTCCAGTCCCACCCAGTAAAATGTTCTTCACTATTTGGTCTTAATCAGGATGGGCAAGGTCAGTCTGTACTTGAGGTAGCCAGAGTGAACTGCTTAAAGAAACACTAATGACAATAAACTTGTAATGACCCATGGGATGTGCTGAGGGGTAGCAGACGAAGTCCTACCCCAAAGTAAGAAGAGTGGAAGGCTATTTAGCATGTGTGTTATCCCATACATAAGACGTCATCTCAGCCTCTTCTTGCAGCCATGGTTAAACACACACAACCTCACCAGGCCTGACTCTATTAAACAACTGGGAAGTGCCTGGAAGGAAGGCGGTGCCCTGGGAATTGGGGAAGGTCCTGTGCTGGGAGCCGGGTAGAGACTGGGTGCTGTACTAGACAGAGGTAGCTAGAGGGACAGGTTGTCAGGAGCAGAGTGTCTGTTGTGATTGATCTGAGTGCTCTAGATCGGGGTCCCTGTAGCAGGCACCCAGACATGGGGATTCCTGGGATCCTGCAGGGGTGCCCAAGACTAGGTCAGTGTCCTTGCCCCCCACCTGCTGCAGGATCATGATGCCCCAAACACTACTGTGAGACTCTAGCCTATGGATGAATGGCAGTGGACGGTGCCTCACTGCCACATGCTCTGTTGGTTGTTCACAAGCTCTATACTCGAGTTCCAATGTCTCTTTGAAGTCTTTCTCCTCCCTAGAGTTGTGTTATTGCATTATTCTTGAGGTCTGCCAGGGCTCCCCTTCTAGAGCTACTGGATGGAGCCAGAGCCTTGCTCCTATAGTTTGATGGCTCCTTTGTGTGGGAGTGACAGGTTTAGTCAGTGCTGTACCCTTCTGTCCAGTGCCCTTGTGCTTGACTATTCAGCCAGCAGACTCCTGCCACGCAGAACAGCCCAGGTGTTTCTGCCCCAATGGATGTGCTAAGCAAGAGCGCAGCAGGGATGAGGCAGGCTGACTTCTCTTTAAAGCCATCACAGGATGGTGGAGATGCTCATGCAAGCAGAAGGACCTAATTCAGATCCCTGGAAAGCACATAGAGCAGGATGCTGTGGTGCACACCTGTAGTCCTAGCACTTCTTCAGTGAGATGGAGGATGGAGACTGGAGAATTCCAAGAGACTTATAGGCCAGCTAGCTTATTCTCAGTGGCAAATGAATAGGGAGACTCTGCACCAAACAATGTAAACAATGGAGGTTGTCCTCTGACTTCCATTTGCATGCCTTGGTCCACATGCATGCCTATACTCACACACATGCACAGGCACCCACATACATGCAAGCATGAGAGAGAGAGAGAGAGAGAGAGAGAGAGAGAGAGAGAGAGAGAGAGAGTCATCACCAGCACTTAGCATACTTATCAGGGTTCTCTACTTATTGGCCAGCAGAGAAAGGTGGAAAGAGTTAGAAACTGCTGGAGAAACATATGTGACCATAGGAACACTCAAGCACACATGTATGCACACTTGGACACACACACATACACACATTATGCACACACACTCATAAAGCCAGGACTTGCTCTGGACACACTTCACACTTGTCTGGACTGATTCTCAACCTATTTATTGGCCACTGGGAAAAGCTTGAAGGAGTCTGAAACTTCTTGGGTAGAGATGTGTGTAGCACTGACATCCACAGGGAGGCTCCACTAGACCTGGGAAACATCCTTAGCCCCAGCCTAGCACATGGACATGTCCTATGGGATTTAGACACCTGAGAACCCTAGGGACCATATTGAGACCAGTACTTGTGTTCAACTTTAAAAAGTCAGAGTAAAGTTTCAGGCAGGACCAGATGGGAGCTTGGAGACTTGGTCAGGCAGATAGGGCCCTGCCCACTTCCATTTCCTTCCTCCCTTTCTCTCTTCTCCTCTCCCACTTCCTCCCTCTGCCCTCCTTATCAAATGCATCTCAAGCATCTACATCATGCAGGCCAATGTGCTGGGCGCTCTTGTGGGGAGCAGGTGTGGCAGCAGTCCCAAGAAGGCGCCAGGGACTGCAGCTAAGTCGTATGACTTGCACCTGACTTCCTCATATTAACCACAAACATCGTGAGAGCTGCGCAGGTGTACCAGGTTACTGGCGAAGCCATTTTGGTGGAGATATGCCCCTGCTGCCCTGATTAGCTGAAGCTGCGTACCTGGTGAGGTGATGTGGTCTGCTGTGAGTGGATGGGAACTGATAGTATATAAGAGTGAGAGGCCCAGGGCTCGGGGTCTTTCGCCTACACAGTCAATGCGCAGCCCAATAAACGTGTGCAGAAGGATCCTATTGTGGTGTCTTTCTTGCTGGCGAGTCAGGCGTCCCACACGCTCTGAATACAAAAACAAGCAAAGAGAAGGCTTGGGATGTAGCTCAATGGTAGAACACCAGCCTAGCACATGTGAGGCTTTGGGCTAAGTCTCCAGAGAAGCTCTAGCATGAGAGAAAGTGCTGCAGTTTGCTTTTACTTTCAATTTGACGTGGCCGGGGGGTCACCTGCAAAGAAAGTGGCCACTGGGGGATTACCTAGATCAATTAGGCTAGTGGGCATGTCTGTCTCTGTCTCTGTCTCTCTGTGTGTGTGTTCATTGTTCATTGACGTAGGATGGCCCAGCCCACTGTGGGTAGTACCATTCCCTAGGCAGATGTTTCTGGGATGTATAAGAAAGCTAGCTAAGCATGTATAAGCTAGCTAGCAAACAACTTTCCTCCATGGTTTCTGCTTCAAGTTCCTGACCTGATTCTCTCAGTGATGGACAGTAAACCCATGAACAGAGATAAATCTTTACTTCACCCAAGTTGCTTTTGGCCCAGATGTTTTTTGTACATTTTTTGTTTTGTTTTGCTTTGTTTTAATTTTTATTACATCAGCAGAATGGAACTAGAATAGTTTCAAAGCACTGAAGAGTTCTTACTAAACTTAGAGCTAAGACTGGGGTGGGATGAGAGTTGAGTCCTGCAAAGACCAGTCTGGCCACACTGACTGGAGAGTGAAGATGGGTACCATTCAGGGTGGTGATGGTGTGCTGAGCCACTTGGACCCAAGTAATACTAGGGAATGAAATGTGAGAATGTTAGGTGAAGGATGGCCATAGGAGGAAAGGATAGTCCCAAAAGTACTCAGGGCTCTGGCTGGGCACCAGGAAGATGACAAAGGCATCGTAGGCAGTCTGAAGAAGATGTCAAGGGGTGACAGTGTCTCTGGGTTCTGGAGCCCAGGGGCAATCAGGCCAAAGGAATAAGACAAGAGTTCTTGACATCTCTCATGGTACCACAGGCATGAGCAATATCACAGCAGGAAGAGAATAGCAAGGGAAGGAGCAGAGGCCACTTGACTCTCTGCCACCAGGAGCCTGGAAACCAGGGACACTCACCTCCTGGTCTGGATGAATGTGATATGCCCGGGCACCTCTCTGGGATCCTAGTCTGGAAGGAATGTTCTGTGATGGTCATACCTGGTGCTTGGTTTAGGTGTCTGTCTATTTGAGCCTTGTTGAGCCCTGTACATTAATGGCGCTCTCTCTCTCTCTCTCTCTCTCTCTCTCTCTCTCTCTCTCTCTCTCTCTCCCTTCCTCCCTCCCTCCCTCCCATCCCCCTGCACCCAAAGATTGTGATCATGGATCCAAGCAATCATAGATTGAAAATAGATGAGAGTGTACAGGTGTTTGGTTTGGTTTGGAGACATGGTCTCTCTATTATGAGCTCTGGCTGTCCTGAACTCACAGAAGTCCACCTGTCCCTGCCTCCCAAGTGCTGAGATTAAAGGTATACGCCACCACTGCCTGGTCTTGTACAGATGGTTTTTTCTTCATTATTCTCTAAATATACAGTCTTGGAAGAACCAGCTCTTCAGATGGCATTCATTCTGTGTATTGGCCTGTGCAAAGGTTACATGTAAACACCACAACAGTTTTACGTGCCACACTTGAACACTGCAAGGATTGGGATCCTAGAACCAGTCTCAGAGGGTACTGAGGGACAACAGTCAGTGTATGCATACAAAATGTACATTGACACACATACATGTGTGAATGTCTGTAACTGTGGGTGGGTAACTATAGGCAACTATGCTCACGTGTGCGCCTGCACATTCCTGCAGGTCTGTATATCAGAGTGCGTTGGTGTTTTTCTAGCCATCTTTTCTAGTGGATGGAACCTTGCTTTTAACCTGTCATCCACCTTTCACTAACGAGACCAAGAAGAAAAGGCACATTGTCTAACAAGTCTATGGATTGGTGGCTTGGCCACACTTGGGATAAGGGAAAAGGTGAGACGAGGAAGGACTGACTAGACAGGAGTCTTCCTGGACAGCAAGATCCCACAATCTGGCCATTCCTGCAGGTCCGCTAAGTCATACTTGCTGTTTGATATTCTGGATGAAGCCTGGAGACAGGCAGCAGGCAGGGTGGGGAGGGCAGGTCCAGTGCTGGCAACTCCATCTGGGGTGGGGTCGTCTCTTCTGAGAACATCCCCTTTGGATTTACCAGAGGAAGATCTTGATCCTTTGAGGACCCAGCACAATGTGGTGTTTGCTAAGGCCTGGACTACTGGACCCAGGATGGGCCCCAGCTCCAGGCTGGAGGGAGCAGGAGAGCACGGTCCTAGGTGGAAGATAGGAATCCCCTTGGCAGTGAGTCAGGGGTGAGGGTGGGGGCACTGACCATAACTTTCTAGGGTCTCTGTCCATATCTCTCTGAGTTAGCCTCACAGGTGTGCTCGGGGATCACTTTCATGGACCCTCTTCCTAGTGTCTTGCCGAGGAAGAACCAGGCTAAGGCTACCTTCACACTGACCACACCCAACCTGCAGCCTGGATGATGCTTGTGAGTCTTGGTGCAGCTTCATTCCCTGGACAGCACAGGCTCCAGGCAGGCAGACAGGCAGGTAGGCAGGCAGCAGACTGGGAACCTCAACCCAGGCTTCCCCATTCTGTTTCCAGCCAGCTGGCCCCTTGGTGGCACTGATCACTCCCTCGCAGAGGATACCTTAGAAAATTTCAGGGGTGGGCACAGGGAATATTTTTATCTCTATTTAGGAATAGCTCCTCTGGGGTTAATGTTAGAGGCTCTTTGATCCCTGGGAAACATGCAAGAGAAAGGTCAGGTGGCTTGCCTGGGTTTTGTTTTCTGTAGGGGGAAGGCTGAGCTATCTGATAGCATTCTGTGATCTGGACCCGCTGCTGGTTCCCAGGAATAGGCTTTCCCGGGGAGTGTGCCGCCAGCTCTAGCACGGCTGCTTCAGTTAGAGGGCCCTGTCCTTGCTTCCATGACCTTGTTCCACCCTCATTGGAACCATGATTCATTGGGCATGTGTGGGTGGGGGATGATTGGCTCTGAGTCCCTTGGCTAGCGAGTAGTGAGGTGAGTTTTGAAGCTTGCACACCTAGGTATGGTTGCCTGATCACAGTCACCTCAACCATACTTGGGAACAGTGTCCACCAAGACACTCGTTGCTCTAAGAAGCACGGGGCCTGGTAACTGACGCTGCTGTCCAGAAGTGCACGTGTTACCAGGCACGATGGAGGGCAGATAAGGTCACAGTGGAAGACAGGAGAGACAAATGTGGTCAGTGAAGGCTCCTCCTGACCCAGGTTCACCCCAGCAGGCCATCAAAAGACCGCCTTTGCTCCCTGAAGAGGCCAGCCCTGACAGGAAGCGTACTCAGCACCTTTGGCATGTTGCCCAAGGCCTCTGTCCCAGGGCTGGCCAGCAGCTGGTTTGTAGTACTCAAGAAAAGCCAACTTTTAAGTGATCTGGAATTTTTGTGAAAAGTTGTTAAACACAGGCATGTTAACCATTAATTATTTGAACTTGCAATTAAGTATGCTATATGAGAACCAACACTTCCTAATTAATTTTACCAAATTATTTATGCTTAGGGCTTGTATCTGTGTGTTATATCAATAGAAACTGTAGATAATGGTAGCCACAAGACATCTCTATCTTCCTAAATCCATGTTCTGTGATGTGTTGACAGCTGGAAATTGGAAGTAGAAGGGATATTGGCCAACATTACAAGTGAGGGCTTAGATGTTGTTTTGTTGATTTTCTAGATTGTGATAGGAAAATAACACAGATTTAATTTAAAAGTTCGTTATGGAATCATACAAAGTAGGCTAAATCTGACCAGGAGATGGACATCACTCAGGGGAATTTAATATAGAATTATTAACCACAATAAAAGTACAATCTATTGGGGAGACTTAGGAGAGCTACCCACATATGTAAAATGCTGTCATGGATACAGACTTCATTGGACAGAGTGATAGCCAGCTACAGAATGGTCCAGAAGGGATCCACATAGCTGAGACCAAAGTGGGCAGCCTGGGAGTAGGTGATTAGCAATTGAAGTTCTGGGTCTGCAGATGCTGAAGGGGAAACTTGCAAAGGTGCCTGCAACTGGTGGGACCTGAGGCACCAGGCAGGTTTCCTGGTAGGCTGGGACCAGGGTCTGGGCAGAGAGGGATGAATACAGTATTTACCAAGCAAGGTTGTGGATGGATGGTGTTCTCAGCCTGATGGCCCAGCAGATTCCACCAGATGTCCTCACATCTGCATAACTGACTCTTCCCTCAGCCATCCACAGAAACAATGGGAAGCCTCATCCACAAGCCATCATGAACTCGGTGGCTTAGAGTAACACACCGAGATTCCTCTTGAAGCTTGGGCGTCAGAAATGTCAAAGCACTTTGGCTCCAGCTGTCAAGGTTTTAGGAGGGTCGCTCCCTCAGGCTATAGGAGGGAAACCACTTACTTACCTCCCTCTCTCCAAGGCAGTTTAGAGCCGAATTTCTCCTAGATCTATTTTTCTTTGTCAAAAGTTGCAGCTTTGAGTGGCCAAGATGGCCGAGTAGGTAAAGGCACTTGTTTGATAAGCCTGAGAACATGAGTTCCATGCCTGGGATACACATGAGAGAGGATGGGAATTGAGTTTCAAAAGCTGCCCTCTCACCTCCACATTCATACTATGGTATATAGTGTGTATGTGTGTATGTGTATGTGTGTGTGTGTGTGTATGTGTGTGTATATGTATATATACATACATACATATATATATATAGTGTCTGTGCATGTGTATGCATATGTATATGTAGCATATATCCATATGTATGTAATGAATATGTATGTGTGTATATATAATGTATATGATGTATGTGTATATGATGCATATGTATATAACGTATATGTATCTGTATATATGTAATGACAATTTTTGAGTAGAAGCTTGGTATTTTTAACCCTCTGTGTCAAACATCTCTGTGTCCCCTCCCAGGAGGACACTCCTGGTTTCATATAAAGGCACTAGACTGACCCAGGATATTTGCAAAGTCCCCTTTACTATGTACAACAACCACAGGGTTTGTGGGCTAGAACCTAGCTGTCTTTGGAACACACTACCTCACTGCATATTTGAATGAGAATAAGAAAATGAACACACTGAAAAATCTGAGACCATAATGCCCAGCGCCAGCTGGCTTAGGAAAAGCCAGAACACTTACCTGAGCTGATTTGGCATAGAAGTCATTAGGTCATTGATGGGTGAGTGAAGTCCCAGCATCCATCTCTCTGTCTCACCTTTGCCTCACTCATTGACATAAATAAAACCTCACAGGGCTCTTATATCTGAAACATACCCAGTCCCAGGTTAGTTGTGGACCCAAGAGTTGGCAAAACTCAACAAAAGTCCCAGGAGGCATGGTGACTCACACACAAATCCTAGCACTTAGAAGTGTAAAGATGGAGAGAAGTCCAGGCCAGCCTGGGGCTGTAGAATAAGACCTTGTCTTAAAAGAAAATGTAAAACCCTCAACAAAGGAAATCTGTGAGAACGAATTGTCTGTGGAGTTTTATGATACTGACATGCTATCTACTATGCTAACAAAAGTCCTAGCTTGGGCTGGAGAGATGGCTCAGCCATTAAAGGCTAGGCTCACAACCAAAAATATAAGTCCCAGCTGTGTGTGTGTGTGTGTGTGTGTGTGTGTGTGTGTGTGTGTGTGAGAGAGAGAGAGAGAGAGAGAGAGAGAGAGAGAGAGAGAGAGAGAATTGTCTTCTAGGACCACACAGATAATGAAATTCATGGATGCCCAAATTCCTTATAAAGTGCTTACTATTCACATATTACGGAAAATACCCTTCTGTGTATTTTACATGCTCTCTAGAGAATTTATAATAACCACAATGCAGAAGCATATGATTTTATAGGCTACAGCTAAAAATTAAATGCAAAATCCTCCCAAGGTTCCCATGCCTGGCATGAGAGGGTATCTCTAGCTGGTCCCTAACGGGGAACTCTTCTCCACTGAAGACGAGCTTGAACTTTGGCACACTTAGTGAAGAGTTTTCTTGTCCCCAGCTCTTGAACACAATTGAAAGCTTGAAATGCAAAACGACTCCAGCTGGGTCTGGTTTGTCTTGTGGTTGGCCATACCATGCTTGTGTAATAGGTGAGAAGCAGGTGTCTTCCTGTGGCTGCCTGCTGAGGTCAGGCCTAGACCTTCCATAGTCCCTTGAAGACCTTGAGTGAAGTTGGAAGTCAGAGTCATTAACCAATAAAGCAAAAGCTGCCAGCTCCCTTGCCTGGAGTTCCCCAGGGTCATAAAGAAGGAGAAAACAGTGTGTTAGTGAAGATCATTTCTTTGTGGATGTATTCCCCATTCCTGATGAGCTCAGAGTGTACTTTTAAGCTCTTGAGACTATTTTAAAGTGGAGGTAATCACTTATGCACAATTGCCATAAGATGAAGTTCTAGTAGTTCTTAGACTCCGTTAAGGAAGGCACAAATTTATCCCCTAGAAATAGAAGGAAAACCTTGAAATTTTAACAAGAAAGAGCTCAGGGCACAACTCACTACAAAACTTAAAAAAAAAAATTAAAAAGCAGGGCTGGAGAGATGGCTCAGTAGTTAAGAGCACTGGCTGCTCTTCCAGGAGACCCCTGTTCAAATCCTAGCATCCACTCGGCAGCTCACAACTGTCTGTAACGCCAAGATCTGACACTCTCACATAGATATATATTCTGGCAAAACACCAATGCACATAAAATAAAGGTAAATAAATTTTTAAAAATATTAAAGGCTGAGAGTTGGGAGGTTGAGGTTCCAGAGCGCAGTACTGCAGAGACCCAGATGTTCTCCGTGCAGACAGTTGCCTTACCTGACCTGTCATGAATTCATGCAGTACCTGGTGGGAACCCACCAGCACACTGGGGAAGGTAATTTCTTAGAAGGCAAAATTCACAAAGTAGAGGTCGTGTAAAATGCATAGAGAATATTTAAGAAAATAGTATGCGAGCCCTCAGCAGGAGTCAGGGTTCTTCAGAGAAACATAGCCAGCAGGAGATAGATGTATATTATATGGGGGGGGGGTATTGGGTTTTGACACCTGATTAATGCTGAGAAGGCCCATGAGGAGCCATCTTCCACAGGCTGCTGGTCTCAGAAACAGTAGATCTCAGAACCATAGAGATGTTGTCCCCAGTGTAAGGCCAAAGGCTCGAGAACCTGGTGTAAGGGCAGCAACATGAGAACCATGCCTGCTCTTAAAGGGAGAGCCAGAGAGAAGAAGGAACAGAGGGAGGGAGGGAGGGAAGGAGGGAGCAAGGCAGGGAAGGAAAGAAGGAAGGAAGAAAGGACGGAAGGAAGGGGGCATAAAGAGACAGAGAGTCTCCTTCCATTGTTCTGGTCTATCAGGTCAACCCCTCCCCAACCCTGCAAACTGAGTGGAGGCATCTTCTCCACTTAGTGTGATCTGTGATCTTGTAGATTAAGACCCACATGCCAGTCTTCTCTGGAAGCATTCTCTGTCCCTTGCTGAAGTGTACTTTCCCAGCTCCCTGGGCATCCTTCAATTCAGTTAAGTGGACATGCCAGATTATCCATCATACTTAGGGTCACCCCACTGTCCACTACACTCACTACACTATATAAATAATCTCTAAATACATACATTTTCTGGTTTGGGGTGGGGTACATACAGATAAATAAGGCAGGGTTCTACTTTTCAGGATACCCAGGAGTACAGGACAGACAAACAGCACCTGGGAGAACAGAACAGACCCACCACAGGCACCCTTAACAATTTTGACTGATAGTCTTGGAAAGTCTTGGCTTTGACAATTTCCTAATTGGTTCACTCTGAGGAGGGAAAGAATTGAAGGCTGGCCTTACTGGCCCCTTAACGGATATCTCCAACCTAGAGAATATGTTGCAGCTGGTAAATACTACATTCCATCATATTTGCAAAGAAGAAGGGGGGGGGGCTAAACCTAAAAGCACAAAACATATCAAAAAGCTTCTTGTTGCCTCCCCCACAGAATTCGCAGAATATAAATGAAAGGGTTCTTTTGGTTTCTAAATTTATATGTATCGACTATGTCAAAAGAAAGAAAGAAAGCATAGGTAACATTTCAAATGTAGCCCTCAGTAGACAACAGGAGGCTCATTTGTCAGAAGCACTGACTCTGTAATCCAGTGTGGGGTGGAAGATATCCTGGCAGCAGACAATAACGACGATGATTTCAAATGCAAAAGGATAGCAGAAGCAGGCAGGCACTGTTAACGGGGCGTTTGGAAGGCTTGCCTCTGTGATTTGATGCCTACTTTCAAAAGGTTCCGAGGAAATAGCATCTTTTATTTATGATAGGCGCTAGGTGTATCTTGTCTGATGCTTGAAAATGACAGAGCTCAGTGTTTCTGATATTTCAATCACTCTTGCCAGGACATCCCTAAAGTCTACTTACCAGATCTCAGGAAGAGATACTGGGTCTGAAGACTACAATCATCAGACCTTGGAGGTAAGAGCGATGACACTGTATTTACGAGTCTACTCCAGGCTGGGCCTGTAGCGTGAGTATTCCAGTGTGTGGCCGGCCACTTCTGGGTCTGTGTGGACATCCTACTCATGCCTCCTGCACAGTGACAACTCATGACTAGAGCCATTTCTACCAGGTAGGGCAGGGGGAGTGGGATGCTTACTAGTGTGGGCTCAGTTTGTAGCAGAAGAGACCATGTAGAGAGTCATGCTCACCAGGGCCTTGAGCTTTTTGAAATTTACATTAAAACTTTTAGTATGCAGAATAATTAATCTCATCAATAACATTTTTATTGTGCATGTTCTTATTCTCGGGTTCTCTTCCCTTGTCCCCTGTTCTGTACCGTAGCATGCACACACAGCTGGAAGAAAAGGAACACTTTCCCTCCAATTAGAAAGGAAAACAAACGCAGTTTCCTAGAAGATAAGTCCTTATATATCATTGGCCAGATCTGATCATATGTTCATTTCTAAGGCCAATCACTGGTAGAGGAACTCATGATTTCTTTCCCTGGTTGCTAATTGTATGACTTAGCTCCCTTCTTGCTGTGAAAAAAAAAAAACAAAAAACTTAAGGAAGGAAGAGTTTGTTATGGCTCAGAGGTTGGGTCTCAGCCCATGGTGGCAGGAAGACTGACAAGCTGGGGTCACTGGTCACATGGCTTCGGCAATCAGGAAACAGAGAGAGATAAAGCCTCGTGTTCTGCATACTTTCTTCTTTTTACTCTCCTGGGAGCCTGGTCTACGAAATGCTGATGCTCACATTCAGGGTCTGCCTTCTCCTGCTACTTGAACCTCTTTGAAAACACCTCACAACATATACAGATACATTTAAACGGTGATTCTAAGTCTTGTCAAGTTGATGAGTATGCTGGATTGTTTTGTGACAGTTTGGCACAAGTTAAAGTCACCTTGAGAGGAAGGGATGTCAATTAAGAAAATGCCTCCATTAG
This sequence comes from Mus caroli, assembly GCF_978045245.1. Lineage (NCBI taxonomy): Eukaryota > Metazoa > Chordata > Mammalia > Rodentia > Muridae > Mus > Mus caroli. Next base: position 81,199,976 of record NW_028227263.1, on the reverse strand, counting down.
CTGGAGTAGTAGGCAGGCTGTGATGCATTTTCACCCAGCCCCACTGTTGGTGGTGTCATCCCTGGGCTGGTGGTCCTGGGTTCTATAAGGAAGAAGGCTGAGCAAGCCATGGGGGGCAAACCAGTAAGCAGCACCCCTCCATTTCTGACTTCCTTCAGTGATGAACACTGATGTGGAAGTATAAGCCAAAAAAACCACTCTCTTCTTGTCTTAGTTTGGGTTTCATTGTTGTGAAGAGGCACCATGACCATAGCAACTCATAAAAGAAAAAATGCAATTGGGGCTGTGTGGTAATTTGAATATGCTTGGTCCAGGGAGTGGCTCTATTTGGATGTGTGACCTTGTTGGAGGAATTGTTTTACTGTGGGTGTGGGCTTTAAGACCCTTCTATTGACCACGTGGGAATCAGTCTATCTCCCTGTAGATGAAGATATAGAACTCTCAGCTCCTCCTGTACCATACCTGCCTGGACACTACCATACTCCTGCCTTGATGATAATGGACTGAATCTTTGAACCAGTAAACCAGCCCCAATTAAATATTGTCCTTATAAGACTTGCCTTGGTCATGATGTCACTTCACAGCAGTAAAACCCTAACTAAGACAGTCTAGCTTACAATTTCAGAGGTTTAGTTCATTATTATCATGGAGGGAAGCACAGCAGTGTCCAGGCAGACTTGGTGCTGGAGAAGGAGTGGAGAGTTCTCTATCTGGAAGGCAACAAAGAGGAGACTGTATACAACACTGGGTGTAGCTTGAGCATATATAAGACCTCAAAGCTTGCCTTCACAGTGGCGCACTTCCTCCAAGAAGGCCACAGCTCCTAATAGTGCCGCTCCCTATGGACCAAGCATTCAAACGCATGAGTCTATTCAAACCACCATACCTTCCCAACTTGCTTTTGAATATGGCATCATAGCAACAGCAACCCTTAGAAAGACAATAATGAAGGCACAGCATCACGCTGAGCACATTGCTATCCAGATGCAACCACAGTCCTGTTGACAAGGAAACTCAGAAAACAGCTGACGGGTGAAGCAAGGATGGGACTTGCCATTCATAAAGAGTCACGCCAGTCCCAGTGAGTGTCTTGAGCTTTCCGGGTGAAAGGTCTGCAGTTTGGAGTCTCCCCCCAGCCCTTTGAGAGGATTTGCACGGTGTGCATGTACACATGTGTTTATATGGGTGCATGAGTATGCATGTGCACATACTGCAGGATTAGTAGACAGCCCAGACAACCCCACTTCATAAGCTGAAAACATATTGTCATATCACACAGCAGTAGGACACCATGGACAAGTTATGTGTCCTACAAACTATACCTCTAAACTAGAGTAACAGAAGTTCTTTGGCTTCATCAAATTTTTTTTCTGCAGCAATACTGGCCTGTTAAGGTGGCCTGAGGATCCCATGACAGATGAGCATCAGTGATATTAGCAGAAATAAGAAAGGGATGAGCTGGCTGTTGGCAAGTACGTCTCATCTCTCTAACTCCAGTGAAGTCTTTGAGACATTTTTCATCCCTTCCCTGGGGAGCTAGGAAATGACCAGAATCCCCTGCATGTGTGCAGTTTAATATAAGTGTCCGTTAAATTTCCTCTGCAATTTAGGGAGCTCTATCTGATTGGTTATCTTGGTCAGCTTTAGGATATTGGTCTGAAAGGGGGTCATAAATTTTGTTTTCAATTTTGTTTCTGTGCCTTTTATACTTTAATATGCCCCTGCAGACTCGCTGAGCCCGGCGTTCAAGCTGGGGAGAGAATGGTTCTAGAGAAGAATTCTCTGCCCCATGAAAGAGTTTGAGCCCAGCAAAGAGTTCTCTCTAGATCTATAAGGACTTTGAGCCTCGCTGGAGCTTAGACAGTGTATGGTGTACCGCTGAAGGTTTGTATGCCTCATCTGGCCACCTTCTTCTGCAGACTCCTCCTTCATTCTCTCTGTCCAGTGTCACCTCCACTCTAACTGCAGGGTCTGACATATTGATTCAGAACAAGCCATTAGAGAAGGTCCCTCTGAAGCTGGGCCAGTCATAGCCTGTGCTAGAGTTGCTGGGCAGTAGGCTGCCTATCCCACTGGTCCCTCTGTGCCTGAAGCCCAATGTTCCCTTGGAAGTTCCTGTTACACAAGCCAGAAAGTCCCTCAGGCTCCCCTCTTTCCCACGGACAAGCATTTTGAGTTGGAGTTTCATCATTTGCAACCTTGAGTTATGAATGATACTTGGGTCCCTTGGAGTTCCAAATCTCGGTGTGCACAGTAGTCCAACTCCATGGCTGTACATCTAAAGAAGCTCTATGCTGCCTTATCCATGACAGAAAGCAGAAGGGCAGAGAAGGGGATGCACATGCTAGACAGGATAGAGCAAAACTCACTTCTATTTTCAGGAGACAGGGTTTCCTGTAGCCCAGGCTGGCCTTGAACTCTATATGTAGCTGCTGTGGGTGACCTTGAGCTCTTGATCTTCCTGTGTCCACTCCCAGAGTATTGAGAACCACAGACCTGCGCCACACATCTGCAGTGTCGGAAATCACAAGATTAAGACAAAAGGGAAATAGTTTCATGATACATATATACATACCAAAAAAGAAAGGAGGAAAAGAAAGAAAGAGAGATGGGGAGGAAAAGGAGGAGGAAGATAGGAAGGGGGAGGGAGGGAGGGAGGGAGGGAGGGAGGGAGATCTTACCAACAACTGAGATATGCTTAGGCCAACAGGAAGGGTTTGTGGAAGGACCTGGAGGGGAGATGGGAGTGAGGAGTGGGTCTGGAATCTCAAGGATCCTCCCGTTGAAGCCTGTTCCCTGAACATAGCTGTAGACATTTTGTTACATTCCTGCCAGTCAGTCACAATGTTACTGATACAGAATAGCTTGTTTCAGAGCAGGGTCATGCTGACCATATACCCTGTTATTTTATCTATCCTCTGAGGTTTGTTAATCCTAAGAAATTCAACAATCATAAGCTCCACTTGGAACCAATCAGAACAAAGGTTAGTTAGAACTGATCTGTTTAGCTAGCCAAAATAGCTTGAGTCAGAGCCGACCACAGCGCAGCACTTCCTGCATCTGCCCATGAAGTCATTGTGGGTTTTGCCTTTTTAAACTGGCCTCGAGAAACATTCCTGGTCACAGTCAGCCCCTGAGTCCGATAGATCAGGCTTGGGGTATGCTTTCAGTAACCCAGCCCTGTTTGCCTGAGATCAGTGTCTCAGTGGTTTGCGCAGTGATTCTCAGACCCCAACACCTCCCTGCTCATTCCTGGGTATCAAGTTAGCTCTGGGGCTGAGAATAAGTGTCATTGTCTGTAAATTGTGGGCTAAATTGTGGGTTAAATCGGCCCAAAAAAAGGAAGGGGCTGGAGTGCTTTCTCTTTAGTGCTTCTGTGCTTAATTATGTACTATAAATTGATGCATTTATGTTTAATTTGTTCATGAATTTCTTTTCCTTCCCTCTTTCTTTCTCTTTAAAAGATAGTATCTTGCTGTGTAACCTAAGCTAGCCTCAAACTGATAGTCCTCCTGCCTCAGTCTCCTGAAGGTTGGGATTTCAGACAAATACCATCATGCCGCAAACTATTTTGATTTCCTGGTGAATTGATACTGGCTGGGTTTGTTTGTTTGTTTGTGTTTGGAAATTCCTAAATGGTACAAAATGTGTGGACAGCACAGATAGATGTTGGAGTTTCTCATCTTTTGTGTTCAATTTTCACTTCTCTGGCAGGGATGGGTTTGGGGCAGGGACTCAGAAAGCTAGGAGGTAGCTTGAGGGAAATATTCTGTTGTGAGTGGAGGGCAGGGAGTGGTGAGGGCCCTTCTAGGAGGGCTGAAAGGCAGGAAGACCAGCCTGTGAGGAAGGCTATTTGGAAGGACTGGGCCCTCTTGTAACCAACCCTGTCATCCACTCCTCTAGTGGACAGACGCTATCTGTGGACGTTGCTGATGCTAAAATGGAGTCACTCATACCAAAATCAGACTCGATGAGTCTGGGAGGCCATGCAGTGGGGAACCTCATGCATAGTTTGTAGATGAGAAGAACTATTAGAAAAGACTGCTGGATATAACCTGTCAACCACGGCCATGCCTGTAAGGATGTCTGTCTAACCACAGCCGGTGAGAACTGTAACCTTCATGACTGTAAAGCCCGGGTTGTTCCTATGAAGATATCTCCCTGGCAACAGTGAGCTGCTGGGCTGAACTAGTCATAGCCATGACCCCAACCAGCAGTACATTTCTGTGCCACTGATCTTTATTTCAAAACAGCTCGCATGGGGCTCTCTTTCTCTCCTTTAAAATTCTACTTGCCTCAACCCCCTGGGATGTGATCCGTCAGAGCGAGCATCTCTTAGATTCTGCTCACTCCTGAACAGATTGGCTTTTCTTCACTGAGTCTCTGGCTAATCCATCTGACCATGACCAAGACCAGACCCTCACAAGCTGCCACCCCAGGATCATGGCAGGTCTCACTGCTGTGGACTTCCTCACTGGCCTTCCCCAGTCTTCCTTGCTGGGAAGTCTCAACCACAGGCCTGTCCTTGTCTCTCCACAACCAGCTTTCCTCCGCTGGGGCTATGGCACTTGCCTCTTCCCCATTTCCTAGGAAATCTCCCTGGTTACTTTCCCGCCAGCCTTCAGCCCCACTGCCCACTTTAATCTTTGCCATTCTGGAGGGTTGCTCAGAGTCACACCCTAATCCTGAGTGCACTTGCACATGTTCCTGTGCACTTGGAGTTCTTTGGCAAACTGCCCGCTTCTAACCTTCATCCACTTTCTAGCAGGCCCTTTCTCCTTTTTTCCCCTTTTGTGCCTGTCTTGTTTTGATGCCTTGCTTTGCAGTCCAGCCTGGCTTCACCCTCAGTCACCCCTCCTTCCTCAGCCTGGGACTTAGTGTGAGCTGTTCCCACTCCTGCTGGTGTGAAGTGCCTTTCTCCATGGGATGCACATTAACCCTTGTCTCTCATGGCAAACACTGTCGCTCAGCCTTCGGTTTGGGTTTGTCTATGGCACACAGTTCTGTTTAGGAAGGCTGCATGCGGTGGTACAGAGATCTCCCTTGTGCCCTCTTTGCCCACACATACACATTCTCTGAACTGTCAACATCCTCACCAGTGGGACATTTCTAACAGTTGATGAATGGACACACCATTACAATGATGTTGACACACTGTTATGCCCTGAAACTCATCCCTTACAAGGGGTTCACTTGTGGCATTGCACCGTCTGAGGGTTTGAGTGAATGTGTAATGCTATGGATCTACTGCTATAGCATCATGAGCACCAGGACCACAGCCCTGACCGGCTTCTGTGCTCTGCCTGCCTCCTCCTCCTCCCCTAACCACCGGCCACCAGTCAGCTCTTTACCTCATCTGCTTTCTGTGAGTGGGAATTTTCCACTGGAATGTGATGGGCAGGAGCAGGGGAGTAGAATACAGGTTTTTAACTTCTGTGTAATCAATTCTCTGGATTCCTTTGCTGGAAACTGGATTCTGGATCTTGGCTGAAAAGGCCTTCCCAACTTCATAATAACTAATATATCCCCATATTTCCCCCTGATTCTTCCATGGCAGAGTTTTATCTTTGGATCTTTAACATGCCTGGCATTTGCTTTTATGTGTGTGACCTGTGAGGTAAGAGTCTAAGGTATTGGATCTTTTTTTTCTTTTTTCCCCCCAAATCACCTAACACTTGATAAATATGTATATCATTGTTTTAAGTTACTACTGAAAATCTAATAATGCATATTACTAATATATTAAGAGGAAAAAATTTGTCCTGATCTGTTTACATTTAAAACCCTCCCACTTAGACTGATTTTCAAAAATCCCCAACAAGCAAAACTATAAAGGAATTTTCTCAGTCAGAATAGGTAAGCCACTGAGTCAACACAGGCTCATTCATGGTCACAGATGTCCCACACTTATGTAAAATGTTAAAAATGGGGAAATGGCGGGAAGTGAGGGCTTTGTGGGAACTTTCTGATTAGTTCTTTTCCAAAAGATGTAAACAAACGAGCCACAGAAAACCAGCATCAACGAAGAAGCACAATACGCGTGGGCATTCAAGTCAGAAGGAGACATTCACGTGTCTTCAACATCGATGTCCCTGCCCAGAGTTGCACAGTGTGTCCCCGGCATCTTTACTTTCACATACGAGTCTTTACTGTCTACTCACCTGCCTTCCACTTCCCAGACACTCACCCTCTGCCCTCCACTGTTGTCATGGGTTTCTGTGGTTGGATCTGAACCTGAGGGTCAAGAGAAAAAAACTGATAGACAAGAAAATAAAGTTACTGCCTTTTTTATCACGTGAGCTTTGTTCTCTGAGGAGCCAAGTCATGTTCTGGAACATGACCTCAGTTCTTTATCGTCATCACCATTATCACCACCACCACCACCACCACCATCATCATTATTATCATTGTTTTCAAACAGGATCTCCTGTATCTCAGGTTGGGCTCAAATGTGTTATGTATCCAAGTCTGATCTTGAGTCTCTGATCCTCCCACTTCCACCTTCCAGGCACTGGGATTACAGACAAGTCCTGCTGTGTCAGGCTCAGGATAAACACAGTCATCTCCTCCAATGTCTATGACACATTTCTGATAAAAAAAAAATCCTTTGGCTTTTTAAAATACAGTGCACGCTTGCCATCTGTCACCACCCTACTGTGCAGTGTCTCACCAGGATGTCTTACTCTCATCTAAACTGTCACACAGATCGACAATATGACCTCCTCCTCCTCCTCTTCTTCCTCCTCCTCTTCCTCCTCTTCTTCCTCCTCCTCTTCCTCCTCCCCTCTCCCCCCCCCCTCCTCCTCCTCCCCCACATCCTGTTGGTTTGGTTTGCTTGTGACACAGGGTCTCACTGTGCATCTCTAGCTGTCCTGGGACTTGCTATTTAGAGAGCCATTGGCTCCTAACTCACAAGTGCTGGGGGTAAAGGTATGTGCACCCCACCCCACCAGTGTGGCCTCCTTTGTGGGTCTTCTGCCAGTGTCCTTGGCACATTCTAAGAAATCATTTCAAACTCTCTGGGTCTTTTACTATACTCAAACCCATGACTTGGTGTCTTGGTATGAAAATCATATCTTGTCTGTTCTGTATGGAGAGTGAAGAGATGTAGGCCTTCCTAACATAAATAACTTGAGCTTGCTAGCTCTCTGGGACTCCACCATGCTCAGTACCCATTTCACTCTTGTTCTCCATGCCTACTCGGAGGTTGTACCAGTTTAGGCCAGGAGCTTCACACAGACGTCATGAGCCTGCGTCGTTCAGTGGTTTATGGAGCACTGATGCCTTTCCCCATCCTTCTGACACGCTATGCCTTTGTCATGGCTTCCCCTTCACCTAGGCCTTCAGCATGTGGTTTACCTTTGTTCTGGATCCTCCCCCCAGAGTTCTCTAAGACTTGGCTATAGTATAAAGTGCTTCATAGCCAAGCTGCTGCTTAGATGTAGTTCTGGGACTTCCTGTCTCCTCATCTGTATTTGGGGTTATTGGTCTCCCTGTGGTGGTTCTTTGTCCTGCTTTGCTAGAATATTATCTTTCTTATGAAGAAGAAAATGCACCATTGTTTAATGGTTGTGCTTGTGTGTGTGTGTGTGTGTGTGTGTTTTCCACTTTCCACCCTGGTTTTTGAAGCTAGGTCTCTCACTGAACCTGACTTAGCCATTTAGGCTATGCTTGCTGTCTACCCAGTAGACCGTTAGGAAGCATCTGTTGCTATCTCCACAGTACTGGATTACAGATGTGCACGACTACATCTGCTAGTACGTGGGTGCCAGGGCTCCAAACTCAGATTCTCAGGCTTGTGAAGCAGGGCCTGTTTCTGATGAGCTACCTCCCAAGCCTGGGTGGATGTTTTAATTCAGAGGTGTCCCAGGCTTCCTTTAGTGCATCCCCACACTTGGCTGTCACCTTGGCTGCACCATCTCCCTTCAGTCTTTGAAGTTTCTGCTCCATAGTTTTAGCTCCTGGAGAAGCCGTAAGTCTTCTGCTTGTCTGATTCTCATTCCTCTGAGGGATATCTGTCTTTCTTCCTGCTGGCAGCTTTTTAGGATTTTTCTTTTCTTTGTAAGATTTATCCTGGCTATTCTGAAAATTCATCCATCATGTGTGTTTAGATGGGGATCGCCATATCATCCAGAATGCTTTCAGCTGCAAGTAATTGAACACCCCCCCCCTTGTGGCAGCTTAAAAGATAAGGGAATGGATTGGCTCACACACTAGCAAGGTCCAGAGCAGTGTGATACCAGGCTGCCTCAGCCTTGCAGTCAAACCCGTCATCTCCCCAGCCTCTCCTCTGCCAACCCTTTCCGAACCTCAGCTAACCATTGGTCAGTGCTCCAGGACTTTGCTCCCCGCACTCCGGCCTTCTAAAGCCCAGAGCAGAAGACAAAGAGATCTTTTCTTTGTATCTTATTTTAAGAACTTAGAAATCCATCACAGAGTCCCTCCTGGGAGGAGTGTCTGATATCTCATCATCTAGAATTGACTCTCAAACTTCTTCCATGGTTACGGCCATGATTTGCCATGATTTGCCACAGCATGATCCAGCAAGGCCCCGCCCCATCTTTGGGCTGCACACACAATGGTGAGGTAAAGTCAAGGTTGTGATGAGAGAATTGAGGCAATGTCTGCCGAGCCTACGCTACTTCCTGTCTAAACGTTTCCATGTTTCTTTCATGCTTTCAAACATAAAGAGTCAAAATCATTTCAAGACGATGCCAAACAGTTCTAAATGTCTGGAAGTATGTCTTCTTAGCTCACTCATTTGAACAATGACGTGATCAGTAGACGTGGCTTTCTAAAGATAAGGATATAGAGACAGACATATGGATTAGGAAGTGGAGCCAGTCCATGGCTAAGTCTATCCCTATTATCATCTCCCACCAACCTCTCTTCTCTTATTAGGAAAAGAATGGTGTTTTCTCATTAAATAAAATTGTCTGTTTTCAGACTGCACAGAAAATGAATGTCCTCATCATACCACAAGTCTTAGAAACACATGATCCCAGTACCAAGACTTGCTTCTAAGACTTGCTTGCTTCCTCCCATTCTCTTCATACTCTAAGCCCCCATCCCTGAGGACTGTTGTAGAGTGCCATCCTCTGATTGAAATAGCTACCATCCAGCCTATGGATTGGTAGAGATCTTCACCAACCCTACATCTGACACAGGGCTAATATCCAAAATTTATAAAGAACTCAAGAAGTTAGACACCAGCAATTCAAATAACCCAGTTAAGAAATGGGGTACAGAGCTAAACGGGGAATTCTCAACAGAGGAATCTTGAATGACAGAGAAGCACTTAAAGAAATGTTCAACACCCTTAGTCATCAGGGAACTGCAAATCAAAATGACCCTGAGATTTCTTCTTAAAACCATCAGATTGGCTAAGATCAAAACCTCAAGAGACAGCTGACGGTGATGTGGAACAAGGGGAACACTTCTTCATTGCTGGCTGGAGTGTAAACTTATACAACCACTTTAGAAATCAATTTGGTAGTTTCTCAGAAAACTGGGAATAGTTCTGCCTTAAAACCAACCTATACCACTCCTGTGCATATTCCCAAAAGATGCCCCACTGTATCAGAGGGACACACTTCACCTATGTTCATAGCAGCTTTATTTGCAATAACCAGAAACAAGAAGCAATCTAGATGTCCCTGACTGAAGAATGGATAAAGGAAATGAGGCACATCTACACAATGGAATACTACTCAGCTATTGAGAACAAAGACATCATGATTTTTTTTCAGCAAATGGATGGAATAATCAGTCTGAGTGGGGTAACCCAGAGCCAGAGAGACACGCATGGTATGGACTCACTGAGAAGTGGGCATTAGCCATAAAGTGCAGGACAACCACAGACCTAAAGTAACTGGACAGTAAGGCGGTCCCAAGGGAGGATGTGTGACTCTCACTCAGAAGGTGAAACTAAACAGTCATCAGAGGTGGATGGAGAGAGAGAAATGGGTGGGAGAGGGGATGAGGGGAACAGGGATGAGCATCAGGTGTGTGGAGGTGGGAAGAAGGCTGGGAGTGAGGATGGAAATCAATTGGTGGGAGGCATCTCTGGGCCTAGCTGGAGGCCTGGGACAGGAGAGCATACAGTCTATGGGGGTGACCCTAGCTGAACTTCCTACCAAAGAGGGATAGAGAGACTGAAGTGGCCACCTCCTGTAGCCAGAGGAGGACATCCATCCTCTTACAAAACCTTCAATCCAAAATTTGTCTTGCCTACAAAAGATGTGCAGGGATAAAGATGGAGCTGAGATTGAGGGAACAGCCAACCAATGACTGCCTCGACTTGAGACCCATCCCATGTGAGAAAGCCAATCCCTGGCATTGTTAGTAACACTCTGCTATGCTTCCAGACACTAACATAACTGTCTCTTGAGAAGCTTCATCCAGCAGCAGATGGCAGCAGGAACAGAGACCCACAGGCAAACATCAGGCAAAGCCCAGGGAGTCTTGTGAAAGAGTGAGGGATAGAAGTGAGCAAGTCAGAGGGGTCAAGGACACACAGAGTCAGCTAACCTGGGACCATAGGATATCACCAAGCCTGGACCACTAACCAGGAAGCATTCAGGAGCTAGCCCTAGACTCCCTACACATTTGTAGCAAATGCACAACTTGGTCTTCATCTAGGTCCCATAACAAGTAGAGCAGAAAGTAGGGGGTGAGGGCTGTCTCTGTCTCTGTCCCTGTCATTGGATCCCCTTCTTGGGCTGCCTGTTGGACTCAGTGGGAGAGAATGTGCCTAGTCCTGCTGGTACTAGATGCCCCAGGGTGGGGTGGTACCCAAGGGGGCTCCCCTTCTCTGAGAAGAAGGGAAGAGGGCAATGAAGTGAGGGGTTTGTAAGGGTGGGACTGGGAAGAGAGGAAAGAGGCAGGGCTGTGATCAGGATGTAATAAATAATAAAACAGCTGCCATTCTCATCGGGTCAGCTCTGCCTGTTGACTGTAGACATACTCTCACAGAGGAGGGTGTGGGGAGGGTCACTGGACTGTCACCAAGATTCTGGTTTCTCCCTACCACACCTCCCAGCCACCTGAATGCAATTCCATCTTTATGGCACATAGGACTCTCAGGAGGTGACTGATTATATCTGCTGGAGAAGACTAGAGGAAGGGGCTCCATCTGTGAGGCTGCCGGGAAGCCATCATCCGTTCTGTGTGAAGACTTAGACTTCCCAGTGTATCTACTTTGGGCTCACCCATACTCCTATAGCCTTTCACTCATGCTCTGTGAGTAAGGTCGATAGACTGACTGCTCAACTTTGGTTTGTCGCTGGAACTTTATAAGGGGACAGACATTGCTTAAGTCTCCTCGGGGTAGGAATCCTCACAGTGTACCTTGGAGGTGAAAACTGAACCATGGCAAACTGAGATCCCTCCCCAGCCAATATGTCCACGCCCCCCCCCCCCCCGATTCCCTTGCAGGGGTAAAGAAATTCCAGCTGTGCAGACACCTTAAAGTTAAAGGAACAACTTTCTTCTCTTTGTCACTTACAGTTAAAACACTTAAATTGGAACAAGTTGGGGGGGGGGGGACCTGCAAGAAGAAAACAATTCCTTGTTGCCTTTTAAGTTTTGCTAAGCTGAGATTCGAAGCCATTCCACCGTGTTCCATTCCAACCCTCCCTGTTCTGCTTTAAGGATATTTTCTTGCAGTGTGCTCAGAAAATTAGACATCTGAACTTTATTGGAAACGACCTTTGATTTCGAATAGCAGTCACACGCTCCTTTGTGTGACCATGGAATCACTTTGAAATCACTAATAATGTCACGTATGTATTTCTAAAGTCTAAGACATCACTTAAGTTCATGTTAAAGTCTTTTTGTGCATCTCCCATTATGCTACTAATTTTCACCCATCTATAGGAACTTCTGAGCTCTACATAGAGGTTTTTCTTGACTAATATCCATATCTCCATGTACTGTCAGATCTTGAATTTACCATTTTAGATATGTCCACTACATAATTCAGCTTCATGCTTCTAGAATGATACACCTGACACTGGATACCTCAAAGTGGGGAGAGACTTATTGTGGCTCATGGCTCTGGAAGCTGAAGTCTAAGACTCTATGGGGTGCCCTGGCTTGGGGCTATGCCAAGAGTGATACACTGCATTCATAGAGAAAGTGCACACAGCATAAATCAGAAAGCAGAAGGGGCAGGGAGAAGGGAGAAGGGAGAGGGAGAGGGAGGGGAAGGGGGAGAGGGAAAGGGAGGGGGAGAGGGAGGGGGAGGGGAGAGGGAGAGGAAGGAGGAGATGGAGAAGGAGGGGAGGGGAGAGAGAGAGGGAGGGGGAGGGGGAGAGGGAGAGGGAGAGGTCTCCCTATCCTGTCCATTAAGGGCAGACTACACAGTGACCTAAGAACCTACCTCCTACTGGGCCCTACCATAAAGGGCCACAGCATTTCCCAATACAACCACGCTAGAGACCAATGTTTTAATATATGAACCGTTGTGGGAGCACTCTCCATACTTTTATACATACATATATATTCTAAACCTAGAATCCAAATATGAGTGAAGATGTGGTATTTGTCCTTCTGAATCCAGCTTATTTTGTGATTTTTCTGGTTGCATCCACTTTTCTGCAGAAGTTATGGCATTTTTCTTAATGACTGCATAAAATCCCATTGTGTGTATATACCACATTTAATTATCCACTCATCCATTGATGGACATCTGGACTGGTTCTTATTCTTGGCTTTTGTGAATAGTCAATATTTATTATTGTTAAATAAATATGATGTGCAAATATCTCTGTTGTATTTCAACTAATAGTCCTTTGGGTGTGTATCTAGGAATGGTATGCTGGGTCATATGGGATTCTTAGTTTTTTTAGAAACCATCTGATTTCTGTAGAGCCATGGCATTTACCCTCCCACCAACAGTGAATCCTGCCTCCCCTTTCTTCAGGATCCTCGCCAGCATTTGTCATTTGTCTCCTAGTAGTAGCTACTCTGCAAGGGTGAGAGGGCTTCTCAGAGCAGTGTCAACTTGCATTTCCTTGATAGCTTAAGATGTTAAATAATTCCAAGTTCTTCTTGGTCCCTCATGTTCTCCTTTTAAGAACTGTGTTGTTAGTTTATTTGCTCATTTATTGATTAAATGATTATGTTAACTATTTATTCTTATTTATGTGTAGGTGTGTATGTCTGTGTGACAGCGTGCCACACGTGCGCAGGTGTCTGTGGAGATCAGAAGAGGCTGTCAGATGCCCTGGAGCTGGAGTTTACAGGAAGCCATGGGCTGCCAGACCCTGGTGCTAGGAACTGAACTCAAGCCCCCTGAAAGAATAGGAAATTCTCGTCACTGCCGAGCCTTTCTCCAGCCCCTTTTGGGGTTTAACATTTGCAGTTCACTATACGGCCTCGGGATCAACCTCTTGTCTGTTGGCAAAGAATCTCCCCCATTCTATGGGCTGCCACTTCAGTTAGCTATTCTCTCCTGAGCAGGAGCTTTGTGATTTCACATAATTTGTCTGTTGGGAAGCTCTCCATCCATTCTTACATCTTTTGTTTTATTGTATCACTTTCATGGTGTCAACCATTTTGAATGGACTTCTGTGCAGAATGAATGACTGGGAGTTTCATTATTCTCTGTGTGAAAAACCCAGTTCTCCGGTGCCATTGGTTGAAGACACTGTCTTCCCACCCCTGTTTGTCAAAAGCTAAGGGGCTGTAACTATGAGATGACTTCTGCGTTTTCTAGTCAACCTCATTAGCCATCATGCCTGTACTTGTGCCACAGTATGTTTCTTACTCTGGCTCTGTAATATAATTTCAGACCAGGCACTGAGCACTGCTCTCAGCTAAGGATTGCTTCAGCTGTGGGGGACTTCCTATATTTCCATATGAATTTTATAATTTCTGTTCTTAGTTCTATGAAAACTAGTGCTAGGGTTTTGGCTATGTTTCTTCCTATCTTCCGTACAAAGTATTGCTTGCCATAGTCTATGTTCTTGGAGGACAGGAATTCCTTTAGCTTGTTTATGTCATGGGAATTCTTTCTTTCTCCATCATCTGTGGTGGGATGTTTGAATTGCTTGGCCCATAGGGAGCGGCACTGTTGGGAGGTGTGGCCTTGTTGAAGGAAGTGTGTTACTGTAGGGGATGGGCTTTGAGACTCTCCTCCTGTTTGCAAATCGTCTTCTCCAGCTTGCCTTCGGAACAAGATGTAGAACTCTCAGTTCCTCCAGTGCCATACCCGCCTAGATGCTGTCATGCTCCTGCCATGATGATAATGGACTGAACCTCAGAACCTGTAAGCCAGCCCCAATTAAATGTCCTTATAAGAGTTGCCTTGGTCATATTGTCTTCTCACAGCAATGAAACCCTATCTGAGACAGAGACACACGGCAGAGAGTTTTTTGTTATATACAGTAATCCATGTCACCGTACATTATCCTTTAGAACGTGGAGTGCCTTGATCCAGGCTCTTCTGAATTTTCACGTTTCCACTGAGAACAACTGATCTTTGGATGGAGTTTTCTTTATACCTGATTTGGTGTTTTTCTCTTTCTTTGTTCTGTATATTTAGCATTTTAACTATGCTATGCAATGAGCAGTTGACATTCTGGTCTTGTCTATTGGATGTTTTGTGTCCTTGTATTTGTATAGGTAAATTGTGCCTGTAGGACATTTCATTAATAGGAGAATGTTTTCTTCCATGATTCTGTTGAAGATATGGTCTATAATCAGAAGGCTTCGTCTTTTCATTATGTCCCATAATTCCTGAATCTTTTTTTCATGGTATTTTTTCCTATTTTTTGTGTTCTAATTCGTTTGCTTTATCGTCTAGTCCTGATGCTCTGTTACTTGGTCCTTTCTCCCTGTAAGACTTCTCACCTTGTGAGTATTTCTAACTGGGTTATTGCTTTTTAGTTCCATCTTCATGTTGGTGTGAGTTCTCTTCGATGTTTCCATCTCTGTTGAATTCAGTGTTCAAATCCTGGTTTGCCTTCATCATTTCGGTCAGCCTCTGTCTGTGTTTCCTAGGGCATCACTCCCGACTTTCTTGCTGTTCTCTTCAGGTTTCACCTTAAGGAGGTGTTTATCTGCAATGCCAAGTTTCTTACAGAAAACAGAAAGATGGATATTTTTATTCTTCTTTTCTGAGACAGGATTTCTCTGTATCCTGGAACTTGCTCTATAGATCAAGCTGGCCACAAACTCAGAGATCCACCTGCTTCTGCCTCTCAAATGCTGATATTAAAGGTATGTACTACCATGCCTAGCTTGGGTTGTTGTTTTTTTTTAAATCTGTTCAGCTAGACTGTATCTTTTGACTGCAGAACTGAAGTCATTATTATTTTTGAATGAAATTGAGTTATTGAATAATTATTGAAAGGTGTGTATTGGTTGCAATAGTTTCTTTTGCAGCTTTCAATATTTTTTTCTTTTTGCTATTGTTCAACTTGATCTTTAAAACTCCAAATCTTGTTTCTGTGATTATATCGATAGCTTCATGTTTTCTTGGTAGGAAGGAATACAGTCTTGCTTTACATACCATGATACCATGTTGACCTTAAACTCACTTTTTACCTTACGCCAGTCTTGAACTCAGTCTCCACAGTGCTGAAAGTATGTGTGTGTCTGTGTGTGTGTGTGTGTATGTGTGTGTGTGTTTGTCTCTCTGTGTGTGTGTGTATTACTTTTTGTTTTGCTTTAATAGAACTAAGATTTCACCTTTCACTGGATCCTTCCCTTGTACCAAAGATGGGTAATTTCTATTAGTTCTGGTTAAATCTTTCGGCATATCACGTGCTGGGTCAATGGTGGTCTATCACCCTAGGCATGTCCCTTACCTCAACCAGTGAGGTGATTGTATTCATTCCCTATGTACCCACTGGGATGGTGGTCATATTCTGAAGCCCCCTCTGTCCATCTTTGGATTCTGCTTCATTTAGCTGCTAACTTTGTCTGTGTGACTGGTCTCCAGGCTTGACTGGCATTTTCTGGTTCTTAAACTGTGACCCCTTTAGTATTCCCTTTGGTGGTTCCCTTTGGTGTTTATGTGGCCAGCTTGCAGGGTTTTTTTTTTTTAAGATTTATTTATATATTTTGTATGTAAATACATTGTAGCTGCTTTCAGACACACCAGAAGAGGGCATCCAATCTCATTACAGATGGTTGTGAGCCACCATGTGGTTGCTGGGATTTGAACTCAGGACCTCTGGAAGAGCAGTCAGTGCTCTTAACCACTGAGCCATCTTTCCAGCCCCTTGTAGTTTTGCCATGAGTTTTGCAGTTCCTTTTACTGTCTAGGGAGATCTACCACCTACCCTGTTATTGTTATCCCATAGTGAGGTAACATATTATGGTGGCAGGAACATGGTACATAGCAAAGTTTCTCACTTCCTGGCAGTCAGGACTGAGGGAAAGGGGCAGGCAAGAAGGGAGAAGAGAGGGGAAGGTGGGGACAAGGTATATCTATCCTTCCAAGGCATGACTGCACTGACATGCTTCTCCTAATCAGGCCCCACCTCCCAAAACTTCTATCATTTCCCATAAGACCTCACCTCTCAACAATGCTTGTGTTGAAACCAAGCCTTTGGTACACTAGACTTTAGGGAAGTGTGCTTCATCTCCAGACCACAGTACTGTGTGGTAGCTTTTCCCTTTGGTGTTTCTCCTTCACGTTCCAGGACTCCTGTCCTGGCTGGATATGTGAGCCATAGCGATATGGTCCAGCCCTGTGCTTCTGAAGGGAAGAGATGTGAGCCGGGCACTGTGGTTTCCTGTCCTTTCATCATTGAGAAATGGTCCTACGCTGGTATCAGCATCCATTTGAGAAGGACACTCAAAACAAAGCTCTCACTTTTTGAAAGCTTGGATCTTTCTGACAGAGATAAACAGGTTACAGCACACGCTGGAACTTGAGATCTGTTGCTTTTCAGGCATCTGATTCTGAACGCTCTCTTGTAGGCTACTGGACTCCGTGTTATTCTTCAGTACACAGAAGAGAACTTCATCTCCCGGATGCTGACACGGTTGCTGTTTCTCAGTCCGGGGAGAATTAAGAATACTGTTTTGTAGCTACCGTCTGCTCCAAAACTAATTCCTGTCCTGTTTGATTAACTTCCTGAAATAGAAATATCATCTATTTATAGAAGACACATTGATTAAGAAACAGATATTTACATTTTCAGTGAATCATCCATTAGCAAATGATCATTTTTTACTTTTTTTCCTCTAATGAAAATGCTCCCCTCATCTTAGTGAGCTTCCGAAGCAACTTTACAAATGATGAGGTAATTTCCTAAGGTGAGGAGACAGCGGGACGAGGCAGCCAGGGCAGGGGTGAAGGGAAGGGAGCGAACATCCCCACAGACACAACTGGGATATGTAGAGCCGTTGGGAGGCTGCCTCACTCTCCTCTGTTACCTCCCCAGGCCAAGGACCATCAGGATGAGAGAGGGGAGGAGGGACTTGGGAGAAGAAAAGGAACCAAGAGAAGGGAGAGCCCATGGAGCCTCTACAAAGACCAGCCCAGAGATCACTTAAAGGTTTAAGAGCTCTAGAGCCCCACCCCGTGATTTCTGCTTGCTCCATTAAACAGTTTCTCCGAGCTTTTACTCTGTCCATTCCTGAACATCCAATTTTTTGCTCACCTTTGGAAAGGACCCAAACCCTTAGACAGCCAACCCTAGGCTCAAGGGGGTCAATCGTAGGCTCAAGGGAGTCAACCCTAGGCTCAAGGGGGTCAACCCTAGGCTCAAGGGGGTCTTTATGCTAAGCTGATTGTTGACCTCATTCACACACAAGCTCTGTCAGACTTTGGCAGGTGCTGGCCACCAGCGTCTCTCTTCTAGGCCAGCACTGCTTCTCAGAGACATTGCCAAGGCTGATGCTGGATAGCCTTCAGTCTGCTCAGCTTCAGGACCATGTCCCGGGCCATTGAGGATGCTTTGTTTATGACAGGCAGCACAGGCTGCTTATTCTCCTGTTCTTCTGTTTTCCTGTGATGGAGTGAGTGGCTTTGGAGAGATAAAGACTACCCTAGACACATCTGTCAGAGAGCTGTGTGTAGATGGGGGGCGCAGTGTGTGTGGTGTAGATAGAAGGTGGGATGTTCTGTGAACTCATGCTCTCCTGTCTGAATTGATAGGTCCCTGTGGAAAGAGGAATAACAAACAAGGATTCAGCAAAAACGTCCACCACATAGTTACTCCTCTGGTTTCTACTTCTGCTAGTATGGCCAGAAACACAATATATGTGATGGGGCCCGGTCCACTCTTCTTCCTCTGCTCTTTCTGACCAATTCACAGCTCAAAAATCCTTGCCTCTGCAGACACTGCTACCCAGCAGGGAGAGACTGGGCTAAGCCATGGGCCTTCTAGCTCTAATTTTGCACCGAATTCCCTGTAGGACTTCAACAGTGTTCTGTATGTCAGCATCTTTAGAACAGAAGTGTGGGCATCTGAACTTTTTTTTTTTTTTTTTTTTTTTTTGTGACTCCAGGAAAGTGATTTTTAAAATGACATTTTTTGGTTTAGTTTCTTTTTCAATTATGTTTTTATTGTTTGGTTGGTTGGTTTTGATTTTTTTTTTTAACACATGGTTTCTCTGTGTAGCCCTGGTTGTCCTGGAACTTGCTCTGTAGACCAGGCTGTTCTTCAACACCTGCCTCTCCCTCCCAAGTGCTGGGACTAAAGGTGTACACCACCATGCCTGGCTGAGATGATGATGATAATGATGGCGGCGGTGGTGATGATGATAACAATGATATAATTACAATGTTTTTCCATTTTCTTTCCTCCTCCAAACACTTTTGTGCGTCCCTTCTTGCTGTTTTCCAAATCATGACCTATTTGTCTCATTGTCAATGTATGCATAGATGTACATACACATAGATTCCTAAGTCTAACCTGCTGGGTCCATATAATGTTCCCTGCATGTACAGAACATTTTTATTTTCAATCTCTTATCTGATGGAACTCTGACTGCTTCATATTCTTTATGAGTCTATTAACTTGATACATTCACACACTTCCCTTCCCATAAAAATGAAATTCTGGATGGCTTAATATCTCAATCTACAACCGCCTACAACAGGAACCTCTATTGTTTGAGTAAAACATCGTTTCCTGGTTTTTTCATTTCAAAGTAGTATTATTTTTAAAACCACAGTTTGACTGTCTTCATATATTGATCAGGACTATATTGTGAGTGGCAGTTACTCAAGTCCAGCTATCAATAAGACGGACTTAATTATTATGGGACCTCATAAATCTAACCTACTTAGGAGAAGCAAATCTATTAGATATTGGCAGTTTGTACATCTCTAAACTTCTTATGGACCCATTGAGATTGTAAACACCTGACTAGTCCCTGGGCTCTTCTTAAAATTCCTTGTTCATGGCTTGCTATCAACCACAGGAGTGTTCACCTCCTTCACTACAAAAGCCAAGTCCATAGTTCACTCTGCAGACAGTTTTACACAGAGACAGACAGACATGGGTGTGCATGCTCACGCGCGCGCACACACACACTCACACACACACACACACACGGCCACCTCTCAGGTATGCCTATCTCCAGAGTCTCATGGCAGGATGTGTGCCTAGTAGGTCTGGGTCACCAGTGAGACCTTTGTGTTAGGGAAGAAGAAGTTATCTGGGTGACTTGTGAGAGTGTCTGTCCATAGGGAAAGAGAAGCACTGGGCTAGAGCCTTCAGAATTTTATAGCAGCGTAGATTTGGCCTCAAGTTCACTGTATACTGCGTGCTGAAGGGAATGGATAATATCCCGTTCCATTGTGTCTCCTGTTTCTCTCTGAATGGCTACTCCCATGTGGAACACAGCATCCAGAGCTCCTGGTTCACCTGCTCTATAGTTGTGGTCATTTACACGAGAATGTACCCCGTAGACTCAGATGTGTAAATACTCCGTCCCCAGTTGCCAGCACCTTTTGGAAAGCTCAGGAGGTGTGGCCATTCTGGAGGAAGTGTGTCACTGGGGGAGAACTTGGAGGTTTCAGGGCTCTATGCATTTCCCTTGTTCTCCCTCTGCATCTTACTGAACAGTGTGTGCCCTCAGGTTCTGTTCTGACCACCATGTCTGCTGTCTGCTGCCACACTTCCCAGCTGTGATGAACTTCTTTTCCCTGGTACTGTAAGCCAAATAATCTTTCATTCTATAAGCCCTTGGTCAGGTTGTTTTGACACAATACAAGATGTACAAGTTGGTGCCAGAGAGTAAGCGATTGACAGATCTGATCATGGTGGCTTTTGTAGGAATGGGAAAGACTTTGGGACTCTGGACTGGAAAAGCGACTGAGCATTGCAAATGGAGCCTAGTGGGCCATCCTGGTGGAAGCTTGGAGGACAGTAGCTATGTGGTCTGGTGAGGCTCATCTTAACAGATTTCAGAAGGGAACATTATTAGCAACTAAGCTAGAGACTGTGATATTTGGGTTTAAAAAAACCACATGGCTGCTTTCTGTCCTTGTCCTAAGAACTCTGAGTTTAAATTTAAAAGCAGCGATTCATTTACTTTGGCACAGGCAATTTCAGGATTGCTTAATACTGAGAAGTATGGTGGTGGTGCACGCCTTTAATCTCAGTATTCTGGAGGCAGAGGCAGGTGGACCTCTGTGAGTTCAAGGCCAGCCTGATCTCTAGAACAAGTTCCAGGACAGCCATGGTTACACAGAAAAACTAATATTGATTCTGTCACATAATGGTTAATCACTTTTATGCAGGTTTACAAAAAAAAAAAAAAAGAGCAAATGGGGCAGAAAGAAATACAAAATGTTCACTTCAGAGAGGGAAAGAGCTCTGGCAAACTTAATGTTGCAGCCAAGGTCTGAGCTGAAAGAGATAAGGAGATTAGTGCCATTAAGAAAGACCTCCAGCTCAGCAATGGCGTAAAGCTGAGGGTTCTCTCTAGGCAAGACTTCCACCTGCTAACCTCCCAACTTGTCAAAGGGAACATAAGGCCTTTTCCTGCCCTGGAGAACAAGTCACTCAAATGCTGCAGCAAGGGGGTAGGGTGTACCTCTGTGGGTGCGGTGCTGGCTTTAAAGGTTGGGAGGACAGGGGAGAAAGCAGGTTGGGAAATCTTCCTCATGGCTTCGGGGAGCTGCTGGGGCTGGGCAGTACGTGACAGGGAGTCCTTTTGTGAAGGCTCCAAGAAGACAAGAGAATCTGAGAGGCCATTTAATGGAGCTGTGAACATGGAGCCTGGCTGAGAGCTCTTTTCTCTAGTCCATACTGTTGGCCTCTTATCAGCAGTCATGTGACTGGAGGAGTGCCCATTCACGTCTGTCCCATGGATTGCCGTGTTTATTTTTAAGCTAGTACCATGTTGATCTTTTACTGTCAAGCTCTGTAGCACCACTGGATGCCAAGGACAGTGAGATCTCTAGTAGGTTTTGGGGGGGAGAGGTTTGGTCTTTGTGTTGTGATGTGAATTTTAAGATAATTTTTTTCTGTTTCTCTGAAGAGTTGTCTTGGAATTTTGATGAAGATGGCATGGAATCTGTACATCAATGGACAGAGAGCCAACACTAGGGAACTGTAAATGAATTCCTCACAAGATGCCACTACTCAGGCATGAGAATGGCTAACACCGGGGGTTATGTCACCAGTGAGAACTTAAAGAATCAGGATCCCACACTTCACTGCAAAAATGCTCAGGCTCTATGGGAAGACTTCACAATGTTGAACACATACCTACTCACTCTGTGATCCAGCATGCCCACTTTTAAGAAAAGCAAAGACATATATCCACTGATACCTGTGTGAATACATCTGGTGACTTTATTTAGTCACCATCCCCTCCAGCAGAGATCATCAAAATGTCCTTCAGCCAGCGGGTGGGTGACAGTCAGTGACACATCCTTACAGGGCAGCAATGCCACAACATGGAACGCTCCGCTGTTACCTAGCAGTAATACACCGCTGGGGTTTATAACAACAAGGAAGAACATGAAAAAGGTTATTCTGATAGGAAGAAGCCAGAACCAAAACCCAGGTCCCACATGATTCCATTTACACAAGACTCCAGAGAGGGCTGGACTGTGAGGACAGAGGTCATCGTGGTAGCCAAGGACAGGGCGTGCCTGCAGGAGGACAGGTCAAATTAGGACAGGTGACATCACTGTTTTGTATCTGGGTTGTGGTAGTGGTTAAAGGGCTATGCAAGACTCATTAAATGGAAATCCCTTTTATTTTGGGGGTTCCAGGAATCAAGCCTAAGGCATTCCACGTGAGTGTCAGCAAGCTATGCAAATGATCCAAAGATCATTAAACGCAACACCCAACAAGGATGAGTTTTACTTAATATACTATATTATTTATATATATATATTATTTATATATTATTTATATATTTATCTCAATATGTTAATTCTCTAAAAAGTCTCTTCCAGGCTAGATTTCTAGGACCTTGACTGACACCTCCCCCTCACTGCTCTGAGACTTCTGCAGGACCCGCTCTCTCTGCCCCCATCCTAGCAGACCACCTCATGACAGGACACATTAGTCACTTTCTGCACTGCTGGGACAATGCCTGGCAGCATCAGCTTCAGGGAGGGTTTGCTTCGCCTTTGTAGTTCAGGTCCACAGTGGTGGGTGAGTCACGGTGACAAGGTGACAAAGCTTGGGACACCCAGCTGCTCACTTTGCTTCCACTAACAGGAAGCTGAAAAGAAGAAATGCTAGCTCGGAGCTGGCTCTTATTCAGTCTAAAACCTCTGGCCAGAGAATGGTGCCAGCTACACCCAAGGTCTTCCCACCTCAATGAACTTAACCTAGAGACTCCCACACAGGCACGTCCAGAGGCATGTCTCCTGGCTGGTTTTAGACCACATTGAGTTGACAGTTTGAGGCATCACACAGTGAATCTTCAAGCTCTTTTAAGCTGCCCGTGCGTGCTACACAGGATGACGAGAATGTAGGCCATCTGGTCTCTGGTCTCCTTCCTGGTCCTGTGGTTGTTCCTGTTGGGCCCCGACCTGGGATGTTTCGAAGGAGGAAGCAGGTGTCATACTGTCTAACCATTTCCACTGGCAAGCGGCAGCTGAGAATTTTCAGCAGGAACTACTAACTCAATGCACAGCAGGGAGCAGTCACAGGGGATCCCATGTTCTCCTCTGTCTTTCTGCAGGCAGTAGAGATCTAATGATGTCCTCACGTCCTGTCCTCAGGACACTTGTTTTCAGACACAACTCTCAGCCCTGCTGGGGGCAGACCTATAACTGTTCTCCAGTGAGCTCGGGCCTCTCGGCATCCTCTACTGATGATTGGCTGGTTACATTGGGTTAGGGGTTGCAAAAAACCAGTTTAGACTTGTCAGCAAGCCTGAGAGTGGCTTTCCTGAAGCTAGTTCCTTATGTTCTTTTAGCAATGTGGGATGTGTTCTGCGTTGTTGTCCTTGGTGTTAAGGGCTCAGCCAACGTTCGAAGGCTCCAGGGAACACTGCAACAACAGTTGGCAGTGGCCTGACCTTGGTGAGCCTGTTGGAAAATAGTCCCTAGGAAGGTTTCTCTCGAGTGTCACCAGAGTGTGATCTGGAGAAGCAGGCTTCTTGTCTCACTGCACATGCAGGGAAGAGCAGGAATTTGTATACTGAAGATGAAGACATCTGAGTATAGTTCCTTCATAGAAGCTGATGAGCAGAGAGAACCTGCCAAATCCAAGACTCTGCGACTTAAAATCTAAAAGGATGGAAACACACACATAAACACACACACACACCAGCTCTGCCCAATATCAATGCCTTCTTTGATGTAGTTTTAAGAAACGTATTGTCATAATCCCCAAAGGAAAGGGGCCAGACCCCTAAAGGACCAAGGTCGCTCAAAATGTCATCTGCTCAAGACACAGATGCCAGAGTTTGGGGACCTGCCCTGAAAGTCACATCACAAGGTTTTATAAAGGGTTTTCCCAAAAGACACTCCAAGAGCATCACTCACCCATCTAGAGAGCAGGAGAGGCCTCAGGAGAGTGGGAGGCTGAGGTGTTTGCAGATTCCCACATAAACCTGTCTCGCTACGGCGAGCTGCCAAGCTGCTTCTGTGTACTGCACACAGTGAGTGAGAACGGCCATCTTGTTCTCCCCCACCACGGTCACTGGGGAGGTATATGCAGATGCACCAATGCCAACACTCTCCATGGGAATTGATGAAGCATCCATCCATGGTTAACAGCATGCATGGCTTTTCCAGAGGATCTGAGTTCAATTCCCAGCACCCACATTAGTCAGCGTGTAACAGCTCATAATTCCTGCTCCAGGGATCCAATGACCTGAGCCTCCATGACTCCTGCACTCACATGCATGTTACCCTTACACAGACATGGAAACATTCACATAATGAAAAATAAAAATAAATACTTTTAAAATACCCGCATACTAAGTATCCGTAGGGAACTTCTATCCACACTAGCCATGCCCACCTCTGTTCTTTCTGATACTTGGGCCTCCTTGTCAACACATGAAATACTCCATTATTGGCTGTCCCTGGAATTCCAATTGATTTCTCTTAATTAAGACCTAGCCTGGGGTCTGAAATTATCTCCTAGACTAGTGAGTGTCAACCTTCCTACTGCTGTGACCCTTTAATACAGTTTCTCACATTGTGGTGATCCCCCAACCATAAAGTTATTTCATTGCTGCTTCATAACTGTATTTTTGCTACTGTTATCCGTCATAATGTAAAAATCTGATATGTGGAATACTTGATATTTGACCCTGTGAAAGGGTCATTTGAGCCCCCAAAGGGTTCACAACCCACAGGCTGAGAACCACACTGGTTTAATGGAAGATCACTAGCCTAGCGTGTAAAAGGGCGTTGGTTTAGTCCCCAGCACTGAAGAAAGAAGAGAAGAGAACCTGAACACCGGCCCTGTGTGCAGATGGGCTCAGTGATCTCCTTGGATGACGAGCATTTGGGATATAGGACTGAACTTCTCTGTCAAGTGGAAATGCTTCTTATGTTGGAGAAGAAATCCAAGTGGGATATGTATATAAAGTCAACCAGAATTTTAGTCCTACTTCATTTCAATTCCCAAGAGTGTAAAATCCTGAAGAAGTTAGGACCAGAAGCAAAAGGGAGCCCCACCCCTCTCTCTCCATCCCTCTTCACCTTTCTCTTCTCCCTGGATCCCCACTGGTTTTCTTTCCCTTAACTCCTCAGCTCTTCTGAGCCTTCGTTATGGCGTCTGCTCCTTCAGACTCCTTCGGTCACAGAGTTTTATTCCTTCTTCATAGCTAAAGCATCTTAATATATCCGTCTTTGAAACCTGGGTGTCAGCTCAATGCTCCTATCCCCAGTTTCACAGAAATAGTTTTCCCTGTCTTGCTTTCTGTCGGGCATTTGATAACACTCTTCAGCATGACTGGGGGACACCCGATCTCACCTGTGACCCGGTCTCCTGGCCCTAATTCCATGACTGCTCTCTTGTCATCCATGGGACCTGTTCTCTTTTCTCCCCTGAGTGGCTGAAGCGAAACCAAACATACTGCACAGGATTTTGTTTTCCCTTCGTAGGAGGCGAGGCACGCTAGTCAACAACAGTCTGCTGATGCTGTAGACCAGCATCATACTCCAGAAACCTGGTTCAAAGCTAGAGACCAATATTGCCCAAAGTCTTGATAGCTGCTCCCCGAGAGCTCGCTCCAGGCTCTCACACCCTCAAGCACATCTGAGATGTTAAAGTTTAAAAATCAATATGAATTTTAAAAATTGAAAAGGAAAGGAAAGAACGTGGCTGTTCCTAGGTGTAGTGGAGAAGAACGTTTATTATAGATAAAAAAGGAGCATGTAGCCAGAGTCAGAGGCATCTGGGAGAGTCCAGAGTGGGTATGACCCTCAAACATGAGAGGAGATGGGGAGGGGAAAGGAGAGAGGAGAGAAATCTGGTGCAGCAGACAGAAGGCCAAAGGTCCAAAGAGGAGTGGGGAATCGAAATGACTGGGTTACACAGGGATTATATAGGAAAGAGCACCCCATCACCCTGAGCTGGAGAGTTCAGGGTAAGGGGCAGCAGGGTATGCTAGCCACACCCTATAACAGGTAGGGACTGAGGGATGATGGGAGTATCTGGAGGTCAGGTCTGCTTTGATATGTTAATCAGGTACCTCAGCAGTTTGTCCTGGATTTGAAATTTAACAATGTATTAAGAGGCTTCCATGCAATACTGTGTAACGTTTAAATATCGTATCATGCCCTGCCTATCCCACGTCTTCTACATCTCTAAACATGTCCACATTCTTTGAAGGATTCTGTTTTCCTCACCTCATCTCTCATCAGTCTGTAAGTCCATGACGATGCTCAGTCTTGGGGATACTGGAAGCTTTCCTCTGTCCTGAGCTAAAGGGATGGGATGAAATCAGGAGAGGCACCCTGGAGGTAACAAGATGTGTGTGTGGCCTTGAAGAATTCAGACCAGCAGCAAAGAAGCAAAGGAGCTTCAGGCGGAGAGACTCTGAGGACACAGATCTGTTTCCTTTGAGTCACAGAGGTTAAACCACCTGGCTAGAACTCTTCACATTGGATGCCTGAATTAGAAACCGGCCTCTTCCCTCCTCAGGAGGGCTGCCAGAGAAAACACAGGATGCCTGGTTAAATTTGAACGTCAGGCAAACAACAAATAACTTTATATGTGGGTTTGAGACTGTGCATTTTGGGAAACACATGCTAAAAACTGTTTGTTGTTTATCTGAAGTACAATTCAAGTAAAATTGTCCATCCTGATTTCCTCAATCTAACTCTGGCAGACCTGTACCTTGGAAAATCTAATGCCACATTGTTTCAGAAATGTGTCCTCTATCATTTCAATAATGTTACATTGTTTCTAAGGAAGGACTATCTACCTGCCTCAGAAGTAGCAGGGGGATTCTGGGAAATATATTGTTATATATTTCCTTTGTCACCTCTGGATGATAACTTCGGAATGCACAGCCCTTTCTGGAGGTACTACCCTGTTGCACTGTGGCCAGGCAGTGTACCAGACTTCCACATCTGTTGAGGGGAGCCACTAAGAAACTCTGGAACTGAACACAACTTGAGATTTCACTCCAGCAAGATGGAGCAAACCACTTGTGGCCATTTAAAATTCATTTTATGAAAAGGCTTTGAAGCACCATTTAGAACTTGAAAGTCACACAAAAGCCACATCTAGGTCCATGAAAAATGTGCCAGTCTTGGCAAAATGATCACTCAGCCCCATCCCAGCATCCAAGGATGGCTATGCCTGGCTCAGTAAAACAGTTTCTCACCTAAGGGTTTCAGGGCACATGACACACACTGATGATTCAAAACAAAGTTGGCCCACTCGGTATTTATAAATAGCAACAAGCTAAAAGGTCCTGAATCTACACTGTTCACACTGTTCTCAGCATTGCTGTTAGGGGAAGCAAGGTAAGAGGGCTTTGTAGGGTAGCGGTTGACTCATGGTTTCCAGGTTAGCTTTGACTTCCAAATGATGGCTGGCAGGCAGGCTTGACTTCTCTTTTCCCCAGTGAGGATAAGAAGACTGTGTGCCTGGGGAGATGGGTAAGAACTGATTTAAATGGGCTAATCCATCGAGTGCTTGGTTCCCTTTTGGCACTAACATCCACTCAACAAACATAGAAGAGAGAGGGATGATGGCCCCACCCTCACCCCCAGGACCAAAGGGGCTTCACAGGGGTGTCACAGTATCAGAAGTATAAATGGAGAGATGGCCCTGGATTTCCTAGGGTCCCATCTAAGCACATAAATCCTTTGAGTTCGAGACCCTTGAAGTGGAAATTTCTGGGTTCTTTGTGTCCTGTGATGTTTTTCTGGAAGCTGCCTTGTGAGCGGATGCTTGAGAAGATGCAGGATGTTTTAGAAAGTGTCTAAGTAGAACCCCACAGACAGTGAAAGGACGCTCATTGCATTGCAATGCTTCACTGTCTTCCCTGGCAGTGCAATGCTTCACTGGTCGTCACTGGTCGTCACTGGTCTTCACTGGTCGTCACTGGTCTTCACTTCATAGAGAGAAAAGTGCCAAAGAATTTCTGATATTCTGGCTGATTCCGGCCACTTCCATTGACTCGTGCTGGTTCAGTGGAGCCTTGTGGTTTCTGCTGGATCCTGCCACTGCTACTGACTCGGGCTTGGTGTTTACTATTGGACTGGACTACTGTGCATCCTGATAACGAAGAGTGGAGTTGCCCCCAAAGAACTATTTCTAAACAGGTCCACAAATCCCTTTTCTTATAAACCTTCTTCTTCCTCTTTTTCTGATTGGGAAGGCTAGAAGGGAGGTTGAACCTTCCAAGAACCGACTCATAAAGTAGGTTTGGAAAATCTAAGCCTGCAGACCTTTTCATTGCTATGGTTAGAGAAAGGTTCTGAAAAGGGGGGAAGACATTCCAAGCCAAGCAATGTGAACATTGTCTCAAAACTGGAAGATGGGGTGGGGGAGGGAGTCACCTACATAGGACCACTAGAGAGGAGAGAGGCTTGTGGAGATCTTGATTTAAAAGCAGGAAGTCGGCCAGCCTGGTCTACAAAGTGAGTTCCAGGACAGCCAGGGCTACACAGAGAAACCCTGTCTCGAAAAAAACAAAAAACAAAAAACAAAAAAAAAAAAAAAAAGCAGGAAGTCTGTACCAGGCTTTTGACCCATAAATTGTGTGTGGTCCATCAATAAAAAACTAAAATAATCAAAATCATTGTTAGTAAGACTGTATTCTTTTAAAATCAATACCATGTTTTTGATGTCTTCCAAATAATACACACATTTGTCTGAAAGAGAGGAGACTTCATAATGTAATGGTTAGCAATTAAATGGTGTCAGAAAAATAAGAAAAATCAGAATATCCATGACAAGAGAAATTTGTTAGGGTGTACTTTTTATTTGTGTGTGTTATTGCAGGTGCCTGCAGAGGCCAAAAGAGGGCACCAGACTCCCTGGAGCTGGAGCCAGCGGTGGTTGTGAGCTGCCTGACATGGCTGCTGGAAACCAAAGTGTTTCTTCGCAAGAGCCACTGAGCCCCATCTTCAGGCCCAAATTTTAGAAATATCCCAGGGAGAAGCAGAATCATCAAGTATCCCTGATGAACGGATTTTCAGAGTCATTGTCAATGTAATTGTCCAATGACAGGAGACTTTCATTTACAACATCCAGAGTATAGAAAATTATGCAGCTTAAATTGTTGAAAAGACATAACTAATCACATCCAACTCTTTTTGTGATGCCAAGGGAAAGAAGCTAAACACCCAGCTCTATGAGGATGACAAGGTCCTTTTTCAAGAAAAAGACAGTGTGATGTGTGTCTGCGGAGAGTCCCTGAAAGGGTGAATCGCAAGCAAGCGCTTTGAGAAGTCCCTGAAAGCAAGCACTTTGAGAAGATCTGACCCTTCAGCTTGCTGAGTGTTATGCCAGCTGTTTTTATACTGTGAGCAAAATGCCAGACAGAAACAACTCAAGTGAGGCGGGGCTCGTTTTACATCACAGTTTCGTCATGGTGGGAAGCAGAGGGAGTTGAGTCTGCTTTGGCAGAGACTCCTCACCCTGCACATACTAGGAAGAGAGGCCCAGCTGCTACCGTGAAAGCCCCCTCCTAGAGTCCAGCTTCTATCAGCTGGGTCCCCTTTCCTAAAGGCTTAGCCTGTTTCAAGTTAGTGTCACTGGTGGAGAACACTCAAAACATGACATGGGGGACATTCATGCTTCAAAGTGTAACACTTCCCTACATATGAAATATTTTCCACCATGATAGTTCAGATTAAGGGGAAATTTTTGCTAAAGGGGGAGGTCCCTGAGAACTACAGAAGAGGTCCCACTGGGAATGTCTACTGGGATCACAGGGGCAGCGGGTGGAGGCTGGAGCCTTCCCTTCTGGGATGTTGATAATGGATGGGTCTCTTGGGTCAAAAAAGCACACAGGATGAAACTGCTGGGTAACACCCACTTTGTTTAGTTGTATTGATTTTTCTAAATGCTCAACGGAAAGCCAGGAAGGAATGCTGTTTTGTTGCCCTTCTGGAAGCCAGAGTACCATGACAGGGTTACTACATTGAAGGAATTACCTCACAACTTGGCAAGCCTGCTCTGAAAGGCTAAGAGTCCTCCATGAAAGCAGCCCATTCCTCTCACTCTTTCCTCTGCCAGTCTTGTTCAAACTAGAAGTTGGTTGGGTACCTCCAAGGAAAGGGGGTGCCAGGCACTGGGACACTCCATGATACTCGGTTCTGAGCTTAGGCTCCCTGAAGACTCCATTCTGTCTACAAACTATCACCAAGCAACCATGGACCCAAACAACCACATACTCAGGAGCAGGAGGGGCCCAGTGTCGCCAGCACCTGAGCACAGATCGATTGCACAAGACATGGAAGCTGGTTTTCTCAAGCAATTTCTTTTTCCCCTGGGGGGACAGAATTAAAGACTGTCTTAGGCCTAATCTCATTCCTCTCCCAGTTTTGGATGCTTTCGGCAGCCATGAGATTTTACAGTTCTTCCTGTTGGCAGCGCTCAGTGGCACGAGATCAATTCCTTTTGCTCTAAACAGGCACATACTTGACGTCTGAGTCCTTGGCAGCTAGTAATATGAGTAAGAAGAAGTACAGGTCACTTCAGATGCTGCCACCGCCAAAGTCAAATGAGAGGCCCGAGGGCTTATGGGTAAGCACGTGGTCCTGGGCAGAGATGTTACATGTGGCTACCCGCTGCTACCGCAGGTTAATGGTCTGACCTTGGTGGCCATCCCGCCTCGGGCTGAGCTCCACCACAGCAGCTGCAGTGGTGTGGATGTGGTTTGTCTCCACCCAAGCTCTTGTGGAAAATTGGTTGTGACATAACAGTACTGGAAGGTGTGGCCTTGAAGAGATGGTTGGGTTGCTGAGAGGAATTAATGTCTCTTGTGAGGCTGGTTCTTGTAGACATTGATTCTCTCCCTGAGTGTGGGTTTTAATGTGTGCGCAACTTCCTCGGTGCAGTGGTTTCAGTGAGATGGCCCCCATAGACTTGTATGTTTGAATGTTTGATATCCAGTTAGTGGAATTATTTGGGAAGGATTAGGAGATGCATCCTCACTGGAGAAGATGTGACTTTGGTGGAGGAGGTGTGTGTGTCATTGGGGTGGATGTTGGGGCTTCATAAAGACCATGCCAGGCCCAGTCTTTCCTCTACCTGCCACCTGTGGACCAGGATACAAAGCTCCTACTCCAATGCCATGCCTGTCTGCCTCCTGCTTTGGCCCTCTAAACTGTAAACAAGCTCTGGACAGTGGGTAGACAACCTAGTCTTACCTTTCTGGTCCTTGATGTTTTTAGATCCTAAGAGACAAACTCTATCTCATGGTTCAGTCTGATGTCTACGATGAGATTTTCGTAGATTCCTTTATCTAATCAAAGAATTCCCTTCTATCACTAGCTTATATAACATTTCCTGTATGAATAGATGTTGAGTTTGTACCAACCCATTTCTTTAATCCATCGATACATAGAATCTTCTTTCTTATGTCAATGTGGTAAATTATACAAACTGTTGAATATTAACCCAAGCTTTTATCCTGGAATATTCTTTTTATAGATCATGAGATTGATATATCAAAATATTAGCCATTATTGATTAGCTGATATTTTAAGATTATACTTGTATTTATGAGAATGATTAAGCAGCAATTTTACTTTTCATAATGATCTTTCTAGGCTTGGGTATCAAGGTTATTCTTGCCTATATGTTAATATGTTGATAGTGTTTTCTTTCTTCCTTTTTCTTTTTGTTTCTAATCTCTGGAAGAGTTTTTATGCAATTAATGTTATTTATACATTAAATATGTGGATTGATGCCCTGAAATCATCTAGGTCTGGATATTTCTTTATAGGAAGGATTTGTAATTATATATATATATATATATATATATATATATATATATTGAACAGACAGGAAATTATCCAGCATTCTATTTCCTCTGATGTTAGTTTTTAACAAATGGTGGGAATTTTGCATTTTCATCTAAATTTTCAAGGTGATTGGCATAAACCTACCCATAAATCTTTATGTCTATGCCGTGAGACCATCCTCATGGCCTCTGCTGCATTTATGATATTGGTGATGTAATATGAGTGGCTTCTTGCTTTATTTCTTTTTCAGGGTGTGAAAATCTGTTGAGGATTCTCTTTTGTGTTCTTCTCCCAGCTGCTGAAAGTTCCTCTGACTGATGGACTTCCATGTCAACCCAAGTCTTGTTCTACTTCAATAGAGCTATTTGCGCAGGGTCATGCATCACCCCCACCTAGGGTCTGGCTGGTTATTATGGGACATAAAGTCTGTCCAGGCCCCAAAGCTGGATGGCTCCCAAGAGCCATTTTAGCTTCCAACCACCATGTATGATTGGCAGCAATGTCCTTTAAGACTGAATTACATCAGTGTAACTCTCTGCTCTCCCTTCCCACCTCTGGTTTCCCCTCTCCTCCCTCAATTCTTATCTCAGGTTAATTTGATATTCTCCCAACTCCTTAAGGTGGATACTTATCTTAAAACAAATTTAAATTGCAGTAAACTACACAACGAAATGTACCACCTTAACCATTTTTAGTGTATAATACAGAAGCATTGGGTACAAATTTCACTGCCATCTACCTCCATAACACCAAAGAAACCCTGGCTCTCACTCCGCCTTGCCAGAACCTTCAGCAACAATCACTGCCTGTGTCGTATGAATTTGATTACTGCAGATGTTTTGTATAAGCGAATCAGACAGTATTTGTGCATGCTCATTCATTTTAAGCCTTCAAAATTTTCCTCATAATCCACTTTAGTGCAGTTTCTCTCGCCGATTTTATGTCACAAATAGATGTGTGTATGTATATATAATGTACATTTATCTATATAGCTCTAGCTGGCCTAGAAGTCACTACATAGATCAGACTGACCATGAACTCACAGAAATCCTCCTGTCTCTGACTTCCAAGTGATGGATTAAAAGTGTGGAACATTACAATCAGGTGGATATATCTTGTGGCTTCTTAGAATTGAACCCACATCCCTCTGGAAGAACAGCCCAGTGCTCCTAACTACAGAGACATCTCTCCAGCCCCAGCCATCTATTCTTACCATTAACACTTTCTTGCTTTTCTCATGATTTGGTCTCCGACCTATGGATTCTTTGGAAGTATATGATTTATATTATAGACATGTTTACTTGTTGATTTCTGCCTTAATTCTTCTGTGGTGAGAAAATGCCCTGTGTGAAATTTCAGTCACTGGCAATGTGGTAAAGATTTGTGTCACCTCCTAGATTCTGGTCACATGCTCTATGTAGAACCCTTTAGAAAGAGAATCAGGCATACAGACTTACTCCAGTTCCAGGGAATCCAATGGCCTCTTCTGGGCATGGAACACGAGCAGAACACTCATACAAATGAAATAAAATATTTTAAAATCTAGTAGTATGGTGAGTTCATCCTTTTAGATTTGCCATCTGTTTTAGGTTTACAGCTTTGAGGTTAATTTATCAGTTTGTTTGTTTGTTTGTTTGGATGCTGCCTGTGGTTTGAATTGTTTTGAAGTATCACACAGAATTCTGGGAAAACTACAACTGTTTCCTACAGTCTCCATTTAGATTTACCTGCCTCTTTACCTATTTATTCATACATTCCTTTATTCATAAATGTTCTTATTGGACATTTGACCCTAAGTCAGTGTCTTAGTGTTTCGTGTCTGTGAAGAGACACCATGACCAAGGCAACTCTTGTAAAAGAAAACATTTCATTGGGACTGGCAAACAGTAAGTTTCAGAGGTTCGGTTCATTGTCATCATGGTGGGAAGCATGGCGGCCTGCAGGCAGACTTGGTGCTGGAGGAGCTGAGGATTCTACACCTTGATCCTTAGAAGCCAAGGAGGAGACTGTCATCTGCACTGGGCAGAGCCTGAGAATAAGAGGAAAACTCAAAGCCCACCTACACAGCGGCTGACACACTTTCTCCAGCAAGGCCACACTTCTAATAGTGCTACTCCACTCCTTGGGCCAAGCATTCAAACATGTGAGTCTGGAGGGGCGGGGCGGGGGGGGGCAGGGGATACCTATTCAAACCACCAGGTTTCCTTTGGAGGAAGTACAGTTTGGTTAATGGCTGCTTTTTTATTTTCTATTTGTTTTACAGTTTTACACTTAATGCATGTCTCTGTGGTTTTCATTTATACTGCTAGTTACTTACTTAATGGTGTGTGTGTATGTATGTGTGTATGTGTATGTGTGTATGTGCATGTGTGTATGTGTGTGTATGTGTGTATATGTGTATGTGTATATGTGTATATATGTGTGTATGTGTGTGTATGTGTGTATGTGTGTGTATATGTGTGTGTATGTGCATGTATGTATGTGTGTGTATGTGTGTGTGTATGTGTGTATGTGTATGTGTGTGTATGTGTGTATGTGTATGTGTGTGTATGTGCATGTATGTATGTGTATGTGTGTATGTGCATGTATGTATGTGTATGTGTATGTGTGTATGTGTGTGTGTATGTGTATGTGTGTGTATATGTGTGTATGTGTGTATGTGTGTGTATATGTGTATATGTGTGTGTGTGTGTGTGTGTGTGTGTGTGTATGTGTATGTGTGTAAGGGCACATGCACCCTTACTAGGTTAGCTGTCCCCCACCTGCCCTGCGCCTGCTCTTCCTGGGCAGATGCCTCTGTCTTCCTCACTTTCGTACCACCCTCAGCCATCAGATCTTCAAATACTGTGCCTTACACCCATCCCACCCCTCCTCCCCTCCTCTTCCCCTTTTCTCTCCTCTTCTTTTCCCTCTCCTTCTGGATCAGTAATTACGTGTTTTCTCTCAACATAGAAAAAAAAATCTACATTTTTTACATATTTTGGTCTGCATATATTTTTTTCTAACTTACCTTCATAATTACTTATTTTCTTAAGCTTTGGATAAACATAACTATTAACCTTAAGTTTAGTCACATGTTTAAGTTTTCTATTTATTGCTACTGTGATGTTACTGAAAATATTCATGCTGTCATTTTGCTTCTCACATGAATTAGAGTTGTTATTGTAAAGGTTTTTTACTTGACTTTTGGGGAAGGAAGCCAGTGCACAGCCTGAGCCTCCCTCCAAACCATGATCCTCCTGCTGTAGCATCCCCAAGGCTGTGTTTACAGGTATGGGCCAAGACACCCAGATTAAAGTAGCACCATAACAACGTCTTTACAGCAGCATTAGAATCGCCAGTGGATGTGTATCTAGTGTCTATTTCCCCTCTCGGTCCAACCCCCTCACTGTCCATATTTGGTTATCTTTCATTGAATATTAGACATTTTGTATTAAGTTGTAGAAGACACCAGGAGCCTTGAGCAGCATCCTTCTTTGGAGAAGAACTGCTTTAGCCTCTGTCTGGCACTCAGAATGAGTGATAGCCCTTCCCTGGAGACTGAGGCCACTGAAGGAGGCATTAGCTTTAGTCTCACAGCATATCCAGTCTTACCCAGTCTGAGCAACTGCCTTGGCTATCCTTGGACAACAGGGTTTCTCAGAACAGGAAGTTCCAGTATTAAAGCCAGACAGTCAGGTGAACTGAGGAAGAGGGTCACCACGTTAGGACACCAGGGAGTTGGGGTATATGCTTTGACTCCTCCTTTGCAAGCCATCTGTGCCAGGTTTTGTCATCTGTCCCATGGTGTTCCTGAAGTTATGACTACACGTTCCTCACTGCCACTGCCTTCTCAGCATCACACCCAAAGCAGCTTGTGAACTGGCCACTGCCTTGAGTGGAAGAGGAAACCCCACGCCCTCACCTCCACCCCTAACCCTGAGCCTCTCCTCTCTCCAGGAACTTGTCTTCTCAAGTCTTCCTTGTCCTGTGTTTACTCCAGTGCCTTCAGGCAGGTAGTGGCTAGGCAGCTTTTTCTAGTTGTTCCTGATGGGAGGCGTGGTCTGAAACAAGCTAGTCCTTCATCGTTGGAAGCAGAAATTAGACTGCGTGTTTTCACGGCTTTTGAGTGGTGCCAAAATGCCCTCCAGAAAGATGGCAGAACATTAGCTTTCAGTTGTGGTCAGAAAAGGTGGTTTCTCTGAATCTTCCCAACAGTGGGAGTCACCATCGATACCAAAGACACTTTAAGTCTTTATGGCTTTGCCATTTGCTAGATGTAGAAGGGGGTGGAGCTTCCAGACTTACCCTTCTGTGACTCTGTGAGGTGGAGCCTTGGTTCCAGTTTCTCAGGCATTGTACTGGGTGAGAAGCAAGGGGCATTCTCACTCGCAGCACATATGACGGCGGCTGGAAACTGGAAAACAAGCCGCAGATGAGTTTGTGGCCAGAATCTGTTACAAGTTCATCCAAGGAACTGACTGGTTCATCAGTGGCCACTCCTTAACAATCACCATCAGTTCCCCCTGATGGGAGCTACTTTGTGCTGTGCAGCTCAGGAGCAGCAGTCCTCACTACAAAGGCTGGGGGCTGACACACAGGGCACATGCCAGGTTCTGGAGAGCCTGTGATACCGCCACAAATACACCAGTGAAGGAAAATGCAA
The DNA here is from genome assembly GCF_978045245.1 of Mus caroli. Classification (NCBI taxonomy): domain Eukaryota; kingdom Metazoa; phylum Chordata; class Mammalia; order Rodentia; family Muridae; genus Mus; species Mus caroli. Next base: position 81,163,497 of record NW_028227263.1, on the reverse strand, counting down.
GGTCAAACACTCAAAATCTTGAAGGTAAAGGTGGGCAGGCACCTTTACTTTGCTTCTTCCCCTTTCAGAGACCATTATCACAAAGAAAGTGTTGCTTATGCAAGAAGACTATTTTGACACTGCTTCAATCCCATGGCAAGAAACCGGGTTGGGATAGGCTGTCTGGGAACGGTTTTACCCTTCTGACTGTGGGTCCCACACAGAGGGTGTGGGGGTAGCATCTTCTGCGGGCATTTGTGTCTGCGTTTATTTCAGGTGTTTGCTTTCTAAATAATCCCCCATGGCATGCGCCAAAGCAGCTGGACTGGGGTATTTAATTAGTCGTTTTCAAAACAAGAGGGGAAGGTCAGCCTGTTCTTAATTGAGGAGGGGAGAACACCACCCTATTTGCCTCAATCCCGAAGCAATTCTCTCTAGGCTCCTTTGTGGCCACAAGGGCCATAATTCTGGAGCCAAATTCGGGCATCCCACAATGGTGGGTTCAAAGAGGGGTTTTCATTGCTAATTACCCCTCAGGTAGCCCCTGTACCCTTATCCAGTAAATGTGTAATTGGCAGTTCCTGCTTGGAGACTGAAGTCTCGGGCGACAACAACTCTAAAGGCAAGCTTTCCACTGGTCTAAATGGTCTTTTATTGCACAGTCTTCCAGATACAGGGCTTTTTTTTTTTTTCAAAGGCTTTATGTAGCAGTTAATGGCTGCAAGCAAATAGCCAAACCTCAGATCCTGACTGTGTGCCAAATTCTTCACTGGAAAGGGAGACTCTCACAGTGGTGTTTGTTGTAAGTTGCTCAGAACGGGGAATATTTTACACCCATAAATAACTGTTTTTGGGGGGAGGGGGACAGGTGAGCCACGGAAGGATGTTTTTTTTTTCCAAAAAGAGGAACAGTAAACTTATTATGCCTCAAGAAATTTCCAAGGATGTCCCATATATTCCTCACAGGAAATACTCTGTAATTTTCCCTCCTTCTTGCCAATTTTCCCCGCTTTTTATCTTAATGAATGAGGTTTGCTACAACCCATGTTAGAGCTGGTCTCCTTAACGTTTTTTCCATATTGTTATTTGGAGACTGGGTTCTCTTCAGATTCCTTTCCACCTACACGTGTGGTTAGGTCGGAACTGGCTGGCCAGACAGTATCAGTGGGCAGGCAGGGAGCTTCGATGATACAATGCACCCGCGGTGATTCGTGGAGTAGCCAGAGTCCTGGGAGCCACCAGCCGATGAAGACGAGATGAAGGGGGGCTGGAGAGCACCGGACTCTCAGAGAGTGATGTGGAACAAGCTTCTCCCTGTGGAACAAGCTTCTCCCTTTACCTTGCTGAGGAGTGGAGGGATTTATGTAACACTTTCTTATCAGGAGCATAAGGAAAGCTGGGGAGATGGCTTAGATAGAAATGGTTTAAAAAGGCATGCTTAGAAAGGAATAGTGGGACCCTAAGCAGTTACCTAGACACATCCTCAGAAATCTCACCAGACTGGCACTGCTGTGGGAGCCAGCCTATAAAGTGAGGCCAGGCCTGTTTCATAGATCTGCGTTACACATGAGTCAGGTCTCTGGTTCCAACTTTACTCCAATCTTGCTTTGTTATGAAATCCAGCTATTTCGATGCTGGCTGAGTTTCTCTCCACCCCCAGCACACAATGTCCCTGCCCACTGACACCCCACTGACATCACTGTCCTTGCTGGGAGGAGAAATCGACTCGAGGGATGGGCTTGGCACAGACACATGCTCGGTAATCTAGTGTTAGCAATTTGCTGGCCCAATACTTCCCACGACATGAATAAGGAACCTAACACTCAGCTCAATAGGTGCTTCACAGACTGGATAACAAGAGAGACTGAAGCAGCAGGGACGAGACCCTGAGAAGACCAACACAGAGACAAGAGGAGTAAGAGGGGCCAGACCTCCCTGACCCACCATTCCCAGGGGCATCTTCTTAGGGCCACCCCTCCTGGACATCTACCCTTGCCATTCCTCTTGCCCAGTTCTTCCATCTCAACTGGGGCAGGACTCCCTGCCCCTGTGCCCTTCACTCCTACGGGCATAATCCTTCTAGAACCCACCTCGACTGGACAGACAGATGTTCATACCTCTGCAATGGCTTCCAGCTCCAGCAAGGCCTCCTGAGCCCTGAAACATGAGTGAGGGATGTTGTGAGTGGAATCTGGGCTTCAGGAAGACAGATGCACAAGAAGCCCACGCTGCCTCTATGCTGGGATACTCCCTGGACTGACACATGCAGGAATATGCCTGTCTCTTCCACGGGACAATATAGTCACAGCAGACCCCGAAGATTCTGCACATGATGCCCTATGGTGGGTTCAGACAGAAACCATAAAACCAGGGAGTTGCCCAGATTGCTAACCCCACCATGATACTTTTTAGGTGCAAATGTGGGCCAAAGAGTTCCCTCTTTGGGGCGGTTGGGTTGTGGGGAAGGCTTTGGAGCGAGCCTTCCATCCTCAGGCAAGTTAAGGACAAAATGAGTTGGGTTGTGAGGAGACTGCAATCTCAGTCAGAACCCAGGGCCTGGGCCAGTGAGATGGCTCAGCGGGTGAAGAGCCTGCATCTAAGTCTGATAAGTCCATGGACCTCAGCTCTGTTTCAGGACCCACACAGTAGGAGAGAACCAGTTCCCACTAGTTGACCTCTGACCATCAGGTACACGCACGCCTCACACAAATGCTACATGTATTAGCTACCTAATTAAGTAAACAAGTCATAACCCAGGCCCTGACCACAGCCAAGTTGGGCTTTCCCTTTCAAGCTATGGAGACGAATTACAAGAATTCCATATGACCCCTGGGGCTCACCTGGTTCAGAGAAGAACAATGCTTTTAAGCTCAGGAAAAATACCTTCTGTGTGCCCAACAGAAGGAGGAAAGCCTACAGGACAGGGAGGAGACTGAAGGGAGGGGAGAAAGAAGATAGGATGAGTCTGAGGGTGGGCTGCAAGGCTCAGGCTTTGCAACAATGTTGCCATTTCCTTCTCCTTCCTCTTTCCTGTCCACTGAGATCCAGCCTCGAGTCTGCTGTGTTCCTTCCATCTGGCCCTCAGCCTGAGGGCCTATTATGACTCCACAGTCCTACCTGTAGCTTTAACAGTTAATTTGCACACATTAGGACATACGACTTGTGTTTCATTCACCACTGTACCTCCAGCACCTCCCCGAGAGCCCGGGTCACTCACTGGCTCAGCCACCCTCCAAGCAAGGGCAGCACGAACAGCTGACCCTAAGCTGCGGTGGGTATCGGCAGCCTCACCAGCAAATCTCATCCTTCTCATCAAGCTGACATCCTAGAGGGGAGATGGGAACAGACAGGCACACAGGCAGACAAGACTGCCTCAGGGAATGAACCATACACAAACAAGCAGAAGTGTGGGGCACTGGGGAGGTGGCTCTGGCCTGTGGCTGTGCAGAGTGTCTCTGAGAAGGCAACATCTCCACAAGACTGATGAGGCATGATGACAGAGGAGAGGTAAGCAAACAGATGAGGCAGAACTGGTGGCAGTGGGCAGGGATTCAGGAGGATTGTGTGTCCTGGAGCCTTGACCTCTTGGCTATTCTGTGCCTCTGTACTCCAAAGCAATTTGGTCAAAGGGTAAAACCCTGGTGCTCTCAGGAGAGGATGAAGCGAGGATAGGACTCCAGCATCCTCAAGCCCTGGGCTCAGCACCTGGGGCCGAGGGCAGTGAGAACTTCTCTACTCCTCCCCTCTTCTCCCCTCTCCCCTAGATCATCAGTCAGGGGAAGGGGAGCAATGGCGATCCTGCCTCTCCCAAATTCCAATTTGCAAAGGGCAGGGTAGAAAAATTCCAAGAATGAGGTCCTGCTCCAACAGGACACTACAGTCCCCAGTTCCAATGCCCGCTGCTAGCAGAGACACCAAGGGCCCAAGGTGGCAATCATGTAAATACCTCCTAGAACCTTCCCTTGTGGAGTCTCCCAAGCTCTGTTTCTCGTCCTCAAAGCCTCCAGGGTTCTGGTGGTCTCTTTGTTCCAAGGGAGACGCTCTGCCCACCGGGATCTGTTCCCGTAGAATGACTTGGATCTGTGGGTTCTCCTCCAGTCTGTCCCCACAGGCTGGCTGGACAGTAAACTCCACTGTATCCTGGAGCTGTCTTCCCTAGATGCTGGACTCCTTGGTGCTCAGGATGCATCCTGGGAACAGTATCAAGAAGTCTGCTGGGGCTTGCAATCTAGCTTTAGAATCAGTGAGAGACCCGGAGTCAAAGGAGTAAAGAGGTGTGGTAGAAAAGATAGCCACAAAGGAGACCTCATAAAACTGCAAAGCTTCTGTAAGGCAAAAGACACTGTCAATAGGACAAAAAGGCCACTAACAGATTGGGAGAGGATCTTTACCAATCCTAAATCAGATAGAGGACTAATATCCAATATATATAAAGAACTCAGGCTGGAGAGATGGCTCAGTGGTAAAGAGCACCAACTGCTCTTCCGAAGGTCCTGAGTTCAAATCTCAGCAACCACATGGTGGCTCACAACCACCCGTAATGAGATCTGACCCCCTCTTCTGGTGCATCTGAAGACAGCTACAGTGTACTTAGATATAATAATAAATGAATCTTTAAAAAAAAAAAAGAACTCAAGAAGCTGGACTCCAGAAAATCAAATAACCCTATTAAAAATGGGGTACAGAACTAAACAAAGAATTCTCAACTGAGGAATACCAAATGGCTGAGAAACACCTGAAAAAAATGTTCAACATCCTTAATCATCAGGGAAATGCATATTAAAACAACCCTGAGATTCCACCTCACACCAGTCAGAATGGCTAAGATCAAATTGTCAGGTGACAGCAGATGCTGGCGAGGATGTGGAGTAAGAGGAACACTCCTCCATTGTTGGTGGGATTGCAAACTTGTACAACCACTCTGGAAATCAGTCTGGTGGTTCCTCAGAAAATTGGACATAGTACTACCAGAAGATCTAGCAATACCTCTCCTGGGCATATACTCCAACATGTAATAAGGACACATGCTCCACTATGTTCATAGCAGCCTTATTTATAATAGCCAGAACCTGCAAAGAACCCAGATGTCCCTCAACAGAGGAATGGATACAGAAAATGTGGTACATTTGCACAATGGAGTACTACTCAGCTATTAAAAAACAATGAATTTATGAAATTTGTAAGCAAATGGATGGATCTGGAGGATATCATCCTGAGTGAGGTAACCCAATCACAAACTAACACACATGATATGCACTCATTGATAGGTGGATATTAACCCAGAAACTTAGACTACCCAAGATACAATTTGCAAAACACAAGAAACTCAAGAAGAAGGTGGACCAAAGTGTGGACACTTCATTCATTCTTAGAATGGGGAACAAAATACCCATGGAAGGAGTTACAGAGACAAAGTTTGGAGCTGAGACGGAAGGAAGGACCACCCAGAGACTGCCCCACCCAGGGATCCATCCCATATACAACCACTAAACCCAGACACTATTGCATATGCCAGCAAGATTTTGCTGACAGGACCCTGATATAGCTATCTCTTGTGAGGCTATGCCCGTGCCTGGCAAATACAGAAGTGGATTCTCACAGTCATCTATTGGATGGAACACAGGGCTCCTAAAGAAGGAGCTAGAGAAAGTACCCAAGGAGCTGGAGAGGACTGAAACCCTATAGGAGGAAAACCAATATGAACTAACCAGTCCTCTCAGAGCTCGTGTCTCTAGCTGCATATGTAGCAGAGGATGGCCTAGTCAGCCAACAATGTGAGGAGAGGCCCTTGGTCTTGCGAAGATCATATGCGCCAGTACAGGGGAACACCAGGACCAGGAAGGAGAGTGGGTGGGTTGGGGAGCAGGGCAGGGGTAGGGTATAGGGAACTTTCAGGATAGCATTTGAAATGTAAATGAAGAAAATATCTAATAAAAATAAAGAAAAGACAGCCAACCTCCTCCTCTGGCCTCTGCGTGCTCGCAGGCACAGGCATCTGTACATACAATTGTGAATAAGCCACACAACTCATACACAGAGCTCCTGCCTCTCTCTCACACACAGCGCTCTCCCCCCAGTCTCTCTCTCTCTCTCTCTCTCTCTCTCTCTCTCTCTCTCTCTCTCTCACACACACACACACACACACACACACACACACACACACACACTTCCTTGGTTCAAATTCTTTGGAAATTTAAACTATAGCAAGTATGAGCACTAAGAAGGCTGCAAGGGAAAGGGAGCCTTTGTTCCTCTCTGTGTCTACTGAAGCCAGAATCCTGAACAAAGGGGTCCCACTCAGGTAGGACACTCTTTTGACCCTTAGTGGCAAGATTCCATAGAGGACATTGTTCATGGGAGGTAAAGACAGATAGAAAAGAGGAGGCTTACCAGATACTGCCGGGGTGTAGGAAATATTGGGTGAGCCTCCCTTCACCCTGAAGCGTCTCAAGAAACTCTGAGGCAGGTTGTGACCTTGACCGCCATATGCTACAGCTACTGTGTATTTGTACAAGGCTTGGCAACTTGTGTTTTGAAAACTCAAAATGCAAAAGTTCACATAAATATTTTAGTACCGTGCTTAGATGCAGCATTCCAGGCTAAGCCTCTTAATTAACCTCATATCTGCAAGATGTTTGAAGATGAAAGGTTTGGTGAGGAATGTATTAGTGGCCCAGCAGGAGCCCCCTCCCACCTCAGCACACACTTGTTCCCATAATACCCTTCACAAAGGCCAGCCACGCCCACCTGAAACCAGGACAGAAGACACTCCAGCTAGGAGCAGGGCCCCACAGCCAGGGCTTAGACCCTTTCAGTGGTTCCTGTGAACTTGCTCCAGTTCCTACAGGGCAACAAGGCACAGGCTAGCTGGACACAGAGTGCTTGGATATATGCCATGGCCCCTTTTCATTTGAGAAATTCGTATTGTTTTTAGTTTTATAACACAATGTTAACTTACTGTTGAAACATTAAAATTATGAATAAGTCATAGTTTGGAAAAATCATGGCACTACCGAGGCCTAAAGGTAGCAGATTTTTCTAAGTTCAAGGACAGAATGGTCTATGAAGCAAGTTCCAGGTCAGCTAGGCCCACATATGAAAGCCTGTCTTGTGGGGTGAAGGCATGCGGCAAACAAGAGAGTGAGAGAGAGAGAGAGAGAGAGAGAAAGAGAGAGAGAGAGAGAACTAATGAATTATGGGAAAACAGGCCCAACCCCTCTGTTCAGATTTTTTTTTTTTAGATTTATTTATTATTACATGTAAGTGCACTGTAGCTGTCCTCAGACACCCCAGAAGAGGGCATCAGATCTTATTACAGACAGTTGTGAACCACCATGTGGTTGCCGGGATTTGAACTCAGGACCTCCGGAAGAGCAGTCAGGGCTCTTAACCGCTGAGCCATCCCTCCAGCCTTGTTCAGATATTCTTAAGTTTCCTCCATTTACACACCCAACCACGTCCACCCACATGCTGCTTCCAGTTGTCACAGCCGAGAAACAAATTGTTCCCGATCTGAAGAACATCAAAACTGTTTATGATCCTGGGCCAGAGGAAGGCTGTGGACAAGGTGTAGTAGTGGGCTGCTCATCTCTGCCCCATGATGTCTGGCTCCCACCCTGGAACACCAAGAGGCTCAGAATCATTGGGAAGCTGTTTATGCACATCTCCGGTGGTTGCTGGCTGTTGTCAGGTTTCTTCAAGCGGTTGTGCTTTCTTCACAACCATGGCATGTCAGCCGGGTTTGTCTCACGATAAAGCTTTTCTAACTAGTCTCAGAAGTCAGGGGTACCCCTTCCACCAGCTGCTATTAACACACTGATTCTCAACCTTACCAATGCTGCAACCCCCACTTTAATACACTTCCTTATGTTGTGATGACCCCAACCATAAAACTATTTTCCTTGCTACTTCATAACTGTAATTCCGTAACTGTTAGGAGTCCCAATGCAGATATTTAGGTTTTCTGATAGTCTTAGGCAAACCCTTATGAGAAGGTCGTTCAACCCTGCAGGGGTGGCAACCCACAGGTTGAGAACCACACTGTGTTAGTGGCCCAAACACTGCCAGGTTCTGGGGAGGGAAGGGAGCTTTCACCTCCAGGCAGGAAACAGCAAGGTTCTAGAAGAGCCTTTGGGATGAGAAATTATTCTGGGCCACTTTGGAAAAACCTAATATGCCATGTTAAACGTTTCTAAAAAGCTTTATCCTTGTGTATATGCGAGCATGCACGTGTGTGCATGATTGCATGCTTGTGTGTGTGGTGTGAACGTATGCAACATGTGTGCTGAACTCAACGAGATTAAAAGAGGATGTTGGGTCTTGAGAACCAAACTCAGGGCCTCTATAAGGGCAGAGTCTTCACCACTGAGCCTTTTTAAAGTCCTAACTGCCATGTTAAATTTTAATGGTATCTTCTTCATACAGCCCATTCACATGTTTAAGAATTTATTTATTCTTTGGTAATTTAAAATGCAAATAGGTGGCTCAGTGGTTAAGAGCACTGACTGTTCTTCCAGAGGTCCAGAATTTAATTCCCAGCAACCCCATGGTGGCTCACAACCATCTGTATTAGGATCTGACGCTTTCTTCTAGTGTGTCTGAAGACAGCGACAGTGTACTCATATACATAAAATGAATAAATAAATCTTTTAAAAAATAAAATGTAAATACAATGTATTTAAATCATACCCACACATTGACCCCCTCCCACCAATTCCTCCTGGCCACCCCCTCTTACTTCCCTTCCATCTTTATGTCTTTGGTGGTGGTGGCCTCTTGTCTTCTCTCTCCTCTTACAACCCGCTCTGACTCCAGTCATGAGTGGAGGGCAGCATCCACTTTTACCAAAGACTGACAGTCACACAGTGTGATGTCCTTACCTCAGGTATGTAGCTTAAGGATGTGAAATGTGGTACAAGTAGATTCCTGTTTACTAGCTGACCCCAAACTAGCCAGGGGATGGAGGATTTCCTGTGCCTTAGTAGCCAGCAGCCTGCACTCTCAGAGCTATCCTATATTGATCCACATCACTAAAGATGCGTTTTCAGCTGACTCTTTCCCAGGTTGATGGTTTCCCATGCTAGCTTCTACCTGGATACCTGAATGGTTCCCACATTTATGGGCATGCTATGGTTTAGTTAACCAATAACCGGTGGCTGGAACGTCAGTGTTTTTACAATTTCCATTAAGGAGAATTGAGTGGTTCTGGGTAGATGCCTAGCCAAGCATCCATCACTACAGCCTGCATTCTGAAACCATTTCTATGCTTCCATCCCAGACCCAAGCAAGCAGGGCATGTGTACTGATTAGGAGTGGAGTGGAACCCTCGGCTACATGGATTGATCACCCAGCTGGCTACCACATACTCACATCTGGAGCCCTCTTTGGGTTTTTTAATTTTCAATTGATCAGGCTGCCCTTGAACCTGTAACTCTCCTGCCTCATCTCCCCAGTACCCAGGATGACAAGTATTCTAGTTTACTTTTCTATTGTTGTGACAAAACCTAATAGCCCAGAATAACTTAGGGTGAGGAACCTGTTTATTTGGCTTTTACTTCCAGGTCACAGTTCACCATTGAGGGAAGCCAGAGCAGGAGCTGAAGGAAGGCAGGAACCTGAAGACAGGAATGAAGCAGAGACCTTAGACAAACGCTGCTCACTGGCTTGCTCTTCTTGGCTTGCTCAGTCTGCTTTGTTATACAACCCAGGGCCAATTGTCCGTCCACCTGGAAGCAGCCTCAGTGGGCTGGGCCCTCCCACACCAATCAATCAAGAAGAAGCCCCCACGGACGCCTATAGGTCACTCTGATAGAGGTAACGCCTTAAGTAAGGTTCCCTCTCCCTGCGTGACTCTAGTTTGTGTCAAGTTGACAAAATTTAACCTGCACTACAGACCTAAGCCGGCCTTCATTATCTTATGTCTATCATGAACAGCTACCACGCCCCAGGGCTGAGCTTGGGCACTCTGCTTTTCTGTTCTTCATACTTTTCACCTCTGCTTTCTCAGGGGGTGAGGCTTGCCGCCTTCCCAGGTCCCCTTCGCAATGCTTCTGCCGAAACTGACCTGGTGGTTGAGTGGCCCAGCCTTGCTTTATAGACTGTCTTTGTCTTGCAGTGCTAAGTATTTCCTATAAGGTGTGGTCCTGTTTGCCCACAATTATGCAAGATGAAAGGGAGGAAAGAGGAGAGTGGGGAGAACAGAGGGAGAAAGAGAGGAGGAGGCTGTCAGGAGGAAGAGAGGTGCCATTGTTCCAATTTTGCCAGGAGGGAAGTGAGGGCCTGTAGAGTCATATATCACTAGTGGGTTTACAAATAAAGACATCAGAGGCCACTGGTATTCAAACACAGGACGTAGACGCTCTGTCTGCAACTTTTTTTTTTTTAAGGAAAATTAAATTCCAAAAATATTTGTACTAACTTAAAAAAATGCTTCTCCACACATCTCCCATTTTTAGCTACATTCCTCATTTCTGTGTTGAATTCCCTTTCCCTCTCCTCTCTGTCCCCCTCCCCGCTTCTCTCTCCAAGTTTAAAAAGGAACAGAAGCAATCCACTAAAACCAAAGCCAAGGTTAGCAAGAATGTCACATGAATGGAAAGAACCCACTGTGTGGAAAGCTAGGGGAAATGGAGAGAAAGCCCTTCCACCATGAGACAACGTAAGAAGGCCCTGAATGGTGGAATAGCTCCCGTGGAGGTGAGAGTAAAGGGAGCACACTGAGGGGGCTTAGAACACAGGCAGGAACGTGGAAGGGGAGCCTGAGGATGGCTGAGGTGAGCATGTGATGGCCAGAGGTTCTGGGAAGCAACAGGCAGAAGGGACTGCAGCTTACAGACGTCAGTATTTGCTGTTGCAGATGCACAAGAGGATGCTGGGAGGTGGTGCCTTTCAGGGATGCAGAACCTGGAACAGACAGGTGGGCAGGAAGGCCTGGGTGCCACCTGCTGATAGAGTCATCATTGATGAGTTTATAGAAAGATAAGAAGAAGGGATATGTTTGGTGGAGGTGTAGTCAGGTATGGGGGAAGCAGGTGCTTTGGTGGGCCCATGCTGAGGCATCCCTTACCCCTGAGGGACCAGCCACACATAGAATAGAATAGAATAGAATAGAATAGAATAGAATAGAATAGAATAGAATAGAATAGAATAGAATTTATTCAGGGCATGGGGAAGAGTGTCAAGAGGTCAAGAGGGTAGTAGAGGCAGAGAAAGGCAGGAGGGGGAAGGAGGAGGAGGAAGGAGAAGGAGGAGAAAGAAGAAGGAAGAGGAGGAGAGAAGTAGAGGCTGACCATGAGCACATGGAGAGAGAGGGGAGACAGAGCAGAGGACAAAGCAGGAGCAGGAAGGCAAGAGCAGGAGGAGAGTAGAGGAAGGGGCACACAGCCCCTCTTTCAGTGAGTCAGGCATGCCTGTCTGGTGCCACGTAACTGTGGGGTGGAGCTTAGACAAAATGCTAACAATTATCCCTTGATGGTGCACCTGATGTTATATGATGCTAAAATGCCATTGCAACAGGATCTACCACCTTTTCTTTCTGTGTTGGGTAGTCATTGCCACCCTGTTCCCTTCTAGGTACTGAATAGCTGACACCTGAAGAGGCACCTCAGTGGGCACGGGGGGCGGGGGGGAGATTCACTGTGAAGCCCAGCCTTAGCTATGCTTCTTCTTCTTGTAACAAAATCCATGACACACTTGAGAAAGGAAGGGTTGATTTTGGTCTACAGTTGGGGAGGATAGTCTGTGATGGTGGGGAGCACGTAGCGGCAGGAGCCGAGGCAGCTGTGAGGTGCAACAGTCACATTACACCCATGGTCAGGGAGCAAAGAGAAATGAATACAAATTCTTGGCCTGCGTTCTCCTTCAAATTCAGTGCAGGCTCCTAACTGCTGGAAAGGTACAACTCACAGGGTGTGTCTTTCTCTACCTTATGTAATCCAGTCTAGGAACTCCCTCATAGACATTCCCAGAGCACGGTCACCTAGGTGATTATAGATCCTGTCCAGCTGATGGTCAGTATCAACCTTCACCAGTCTACCCCTTGGCGGCTTGATGCCCAAATGTATCACATTTGAGCCAGAATCTTCCTCTTCTGGTCCCCAGAGGCTCCTGGCCATCTGTTAGTGCAAACTGTGTATCTCTGGCTGTCCTGGAACTCACTTTGTAGACCAGGCTGGCCTCGAACTCAAAAATCTGCCTGCCTCTGCCTACCAAAAGTGCTAGGATTAATGGCATGTGCCACCACTTCCCAGCAACACTTTCTTTTATAAGTTGCCTTGGTCATAGTTTTGTGATTTTTTTTTATGAGGACCATTTTTTTTTAAGATTTATGTATTTATTATATGTAAGTACACTGTAGCTGTCCTCAGACACTCCAGAAGAGGGCGCCAGATCTCGTTGCGGATGGTTGTGAGCCACCATGTGGTTGCTGGGATTTGAACTCTGGACCTTCGGAAGAACAGTCGGGTGCTCTTACCCACTGAGCCATCTCACCAGCCCCTAGTTTTGTGATTTGAATGAGAATGGTCCCATAGGCTCCTATGATTAAATGTTTGGTCCCCAGTTATTGAAACCACTCTCCCTACAGAAACTGCTCTCCTCGAAGCTCCCATGGCACAGCTTTAATTTTGCTCACATTCCTTTGCATGCTGGAGTCAGTTCACTTTCTCCTTTGTATTCAATCCAGGACCCTGGTACATGGACTGGGACTACCCGTATCTAGAGTGGATCGTTCTACCTCAGTTAACAAAATCTAGAAACTTCTTCATAGACATGGACAAAGAATTGTCTCAGAAGTAATTCTGGGTCTTGTCAAGTTAACAATATTGACTACGGCAGCCCTAAAAGTCCTCTCTTTGGCCCCTTTGTGAGCTGGCTTTGGGAAGATTCTATGGCAGGTAGGCAATAGGCAGAAGGGGTCAGGTGAATGAGAAGTGAGTCCCAGTTCTAGGGTACACTTCATAAGCCAAAGGTGTGTGTATTAGTTTTGTGTGTGTGTGTGTGTTGTTTTGTTTTGTTTTGTCAACTTGACACAAGCTAACATTACCTAGGGCAAGGAATCTCAATTGAGAAAGAGTTTCCATTAGGCAAGTCTAAACGACATCATTGTAGTTAATGATTGATGTTTCTAGTCCCTGGGGTCCTGGGTTGAATGAGAAATCAGGCAGAGTGAGGAACCTGTGAGGAAACAAGCCAATCAACAGTGTTCCTCTCTGACTTCTGCTTCAGTTCCTGTCTCCGGGTTCCTGCCTTGAGTTCCTGACTTCCTCCAGGGACAGACTGTGATGTGGAACTGCAAGCCACGTGAACCCTCTCCTTCCCAAGGTGCTTTTGGTAATGCTGCAGAAACCCCATGACAGAGTGTTGGAGAGACCAACATCATCAAGACCATGAGACGTGGGAGAACTTTAGCTCATAGAAGTCTTCACCATGGCCCCACTAGGAAGGCACAGACAGGATTCAGAGAGAGAGCTGTGTCCCAGAGCCAGAGCATAGCCAACTAGAGAAAGGCCCTCTGTCTAGTGGAGGTCAGTTTCCCATCTGCCTTGTTTCCAATTCTATTCCATTATTTGTCTCATGGGCCTATTGCCCCATTCACTGGGCTGTTTGCTAGTAGAGGGCTGTGGGTCTGGTGACTTCTGTCCACCATGCTTTGCCTAATGTCCATTCAGGACACCATCTCTTGGAAAGAGAGTTTGGTGGTCACAGAATGCACTACTGACTGAGAATGCTATGTAAGTTTTGGAGTCAGAGTTTGAACACAGCTTGGGTGTCTTCCCAGAGGTTCAATGCATTAGAAGTTTGGTCCTCAGGGTGGCAGTATGAGAGATGATAGACTTTTAACACACAAGGCTCAGTGAAAATACTTAGGTCACTGGGCACACAAGCCCTGGGTGGGACTCCTGTTAGTTCCCACCAGAGTTAAAAGGACAGAGATTGGCCCCACTGTCTGGCTTCCTGTCTTGCCATGTGATATTCCCCTTTTGCAACATACCTCTGCCATGAACTGCTATCATGTAACACCGCCTAGGGGAGCCATCTGAAGAGTAATACATGAGGCCACCTAATATTGAAGTTTCAGCTTATAAACCTGTGAACCAAATAATCCTTTTTTCTTTATAAAATATTCCAGCCTCAGTCTCACACCTGAGAAGCTGAGAACATGGTGGTAGCTTGATCCATGATGCTGGATGTCCCAGTAGTCAGAGGAGTCCCATAGTAGATGTCTCACACTGGAAAGGCAGACAGCCTGGTTGCTCCTCAGCCCAAAAAGCTGAGTTCTTCATTAGTCCCAATCAGGCACCGAAAATCTGCAGGGCTCCTGGAGAGCCACTGGTTCTTAGACAACAATGGGGGCCTGGCAACACTGACTCTGACATCAGTGAAGAAATCATAGTTGTCGTTGTCATCATCATCATCATTGTCATCGTCATCTTTGTCATCGTCATCATTATCATCATCGCCATTGTCATCTTCATCATCTTCATCATTGTCATCATATCATCATTAACATCATTGTCATTGTCATCATATCATAATTATCATCATCATCATCACCATCACCATTGTCATCCTCTTCCTCATCCTCTTCCTCAGCAGCAGCAGCACCAGGAGCATAAATCAACTCAACAGCAAGAAAGAAGACCAAGTGAATGGAAGGCAAGCAACCTCCCCTCTGCCATGTTCCTTTTCAGTTGGGTTGCTACCTGGACATGCTGCCCACACTTGGGGTGGCTCTTCTCATCAGTTAAGGAATCAGGACAACTCCTCAGATGTGGCTCCCTACTCAGGTAATAATATTGACTGGTGGCAAGTTGATATTAACACCATCCACTGCAGGTATCTTATGACAGCAACACAAAGTGAACTGCTATAAAGTATGTCCCACACTCTCAGCTTGTGGGCTTTCTGCTCGTTTTCTAGAAGTAGGGGCCATAAGAAGAGATGCCTACGGCTTCCACCGTGTGTCTCAGAGCACAGAGGCTCTGCCTGGCCTCCTCATCTACTCTCTCCAGTAGTCAGTGTCTGCTCTTGGCTCCTCCATTGTCTGAAGAAATCCATCCACAGGCCTCCTCCAGCTCGAGCAATGTCTAACTACTTGGATCACAGGCTTGAGACATAAACACATAGTTGTTTTGCTTCTTCAGTGTCCTGAAAGATGATATAAAAGAAAAGAAAACACCTTTTGAGTCACAGCCCCCACAATCACTACCCCAGCTTTCTCTTTTCCTTCGCAGAAAATTTGCTGACAAGTTGCCCATTCCACTCTCCCCAGTACCTTCCTCTTTTCACCCCTTTAGCTGACTGCCCAGTCAGCCCTGCACCTCTCCTCACCACAGAGAGCGAGCGCTTCCATTCTGCCAAACCTAGCGACCAATACCCATCATCTTCTTGGTTCTCTGGTGTTAGGGTAGCTCAGCACTCTGAGCCTGTGGGTTGCAACCCATTTGGAGGTTGAATGACCCTTTTATAGGGGTCACATATCAGATATCCTGCCTATCAGATATTTACATCATGATTCATAACAGTAGTAAAACAGCAGTTATGAAGTAGCAATGAAAATATTTTAGGGGGGGTGGTTACCACAACATGAGGAACTGGTTTAAAGGGTCACAGCATTAGGAAGAACAACTACTGCCCTGGATAAATAAAAAAAAATCTGCTGCCCCCACTTCCCCCTTACCCAAGCTACAGCTGAACAACATTGGCTCCAGAAGAAATAGGACTCTTCAACAAGTTAAGTGTCTGTTCTTATCACTGCAGGGGCAGACACCTTTAGACCTGTCTTTGAATTTTTGACAAATTTTGGTAGGTTTGGGGTTCTTTCTCTTTCTCACCATGTTTGACATCTGTTCTCTGTTGGTTCCCTTTTCCCACTGTATTTGCAAACTTGTATTCAACTGATCAAAGACTGGCTGGTTCCATAAACACAGGCATACTGGGCTGTATTAGTCAGGGGTCTCTAGAGCAGCATTTCTCAACCTGTGGGGCACATCCCCTTTGGGGGTTGCCTAAGAGCATCAGAAAACACACACACACACACATGACAATTCATAGCAATAGCAATATTACAGTTATGAAGAAGCAACAAGAATAATTTTGTGGCTGGGGTCATCACAATATGAGGAACTGTATTAAAAGGTCACAGCATTAGGAAGACTGAGAAGCACTGGCCTAGCTGGTCACTCCTTCTCTCCAGTGAGGGGCTCGGGCTTCAGTTCCAGTTCCCTCAGAAAGTCCAGAGAATCTCTTGGTCTCAAATACTCTCTGTGCCTAGTGACTGGGCAGGAGTGTCTTCTGTCAGTCTCTCCTGTCTAGTCTGGGCTATTTGCATCTCCAGTCAGGTATGAAGGCCACACTGGCCAGTGTGATTGATCTTCCTCAGCATGGTCACTCCCCATTCAGTCTACTAGTTCTATAGAATGACAGTGTCCATCACTTGGGCCACATTCATCTCTGTCCCCTTCTCTTGTTCTCTATGTCTAACCTATTTCCTCTTGTAGTGAAGACTAGAGCCCTGGAGTACTTTGGAAAGAAGAGAGTTTTATTTAGCTCCTGTTTCTGGAGGCATTAGAACATGGATCTGGCTTCTGCTCATGAGAACCCCATGGCTGATGGGATCACATTTGTGGGGAATCGAGAGACCCCCACATTTGTGGGAATGTGAGAGACCACACTGTTGGACCAGAAACCAGAATAAGAGAGGCCAGTCTTGATCTTCTCTAACTATCCTTTCTGGAGGACTAACTCAGGCTCCCACAATAACTACATCAATCCCTCCCACGGACAATATCCCCAGTGACAGAGCCAACTCTGCCAATTTTGGGATCCACAACCTCTCGACCTCATGCCACTGGGGACCAATCCACTAATCCATGAACCCTTGGGGGACAAAGTAGATAGAAACTGTGGGACACTGCTGTACTTCCTTTGCAATACAGTCCTCCCTGTGAGCACCACAGCCCTGGCCTACCATGGCTGCTTCCTGCCTGGATCTTTGCAAACACCCTCATCTCCTTTCCCTTGGCCCCATCTGTGTTTCCTCATCACATGGAAAGTGTGACCTGTTCAGGCAGAGGTCAGAGTAGCACTCTTCCTTTAGCTGTCATCATAACTCCCTGTCTCACACAGAGCAAAGTCGCCCACACTGGCCCCATGGCTCCAGCGACACCAGCTGAGCACCCCAACACCATTCTGGGTCCTTTTTCCACTCCCCCTACCTCAGAGCTTCACAGTTCTCTCCCTGGGATCCCTGCACCATTGTGGGGAGCCCTTTTCAGGCTCACACTGAAATTGTGCACATTCCCCTCCCCCTCCCCCTGCTTACTCTCATAGCTCTGTGTATATTTTATTTATTGGCCAGTCTGTTTTTCTCTTCAGTCAGATTGTAAGGAAATGTTGACCCCATGGAAACAGGATAGTATGCCTGTCTTGTCCACCACTGTATCTCTAGGGCTTGGAACATGGCAAGAGATACAGAGGCTCTCAGACTTGCTCCAGCATCTTTGGATTCTCCCTGTTCCTGTGGGCCAGCATCACATTCAACCTGCTGTTAGACAAAAAAACAGATCATACAATGAGTCTTCCTGTACCAACTAAAGCAATCAAGACAATCCTCTACAGACATGCATACAGAGTATGCTGGTGTAGACAGTTCCTGACAGAGACTCTCCCTAGAAGACTCTAGATTGCGTTAAGTTCACAATGAAAGCTGGGAGCTGAATTCATCACACAAAGCACAAACAGAGAGTCCTGAAGAGAATCAAGTGGGAATGGGGAGGGCACTAGTAGAAATGTGGAGGCAAGTGATGATAGACAGGGCCTACGCATAGATGTTGTTAACACTGAGGTGGGAGGAGCAGCTGCCTGTGGCCAGGTGTGCAGAGGGAACAGGTCCAGGTGAGAGGCAACAGGCTTGCTGTGCACAAGAAAAGGGAACAGGCAGAGAGATCACGGTCCACTGAAACCAAGACACTGAAGAAAGCCAAGATGAACTCATACATTAATTTAAAACACAGCAATGCTAAGTGTGGATGAATGGTTGAGAAAAGCATGGTCCAAACAGTAGAACATTCAGTTGTAAGAAGATGGGAAACTGTGCCCAATGGTAAGATATGGATTAATCCTGAGAATACTGAGTTAAATAAGCCAGGCTCAAAAGGCGGTGTTATATGGTTCTGTTAGTGAGGCTCCTGTGCAGACAGAGACAGACAGCAGGATGGTGGTTGTCGGGGGCTGGGGAAAAGTGTGCACAGTTCCAGCTTCGGAAGGCGAGGAGCATCTGGAAAGGGGTAGCCATGGCTGTAGTGAAGTGACAGCATGCTCCTCGCCCGTCATCTTAACGCTGTCGTCAACGGCGAATTTATCTCACACACATTTTATCACAGTATAAAAATAAGAATGTAAAACTCAGTAGATATTTTTAAAAAATAAAAAAGAATGACACTCTACATTTTACATGGGCCCATATATAAACTTTAAGCATGCTAGACTATTAAAGGGGTGGGTATAACAAAGGCAATACACAGACAAATGATCCAAGGCAGAGAGTGAGCCTCTGCCTGAATCTGGAGAATGGTGTTTAGGGATGGTGCAGTCAGTGGGGGATGGAGCTGTCTCTGCGGTAGTTTCAAGGGACATTATCCTGCATCCTCTTTAGTGTGAAGAGGTGGCTCCCTATACCCTAGAACACCCCCAACTGCTTCAAAATCCAGTTCCTACAAGGGCCCTTTTGGCTACTTGAATGCCTTCTCTGCTAACCAGAAAGACTGGTCCTCAAGTACCAGCTGCATCCCAGTCTTCTCCCAGGCTGGCCAACCACCTGGCCCAGTCTCCTGCATCCATGGCTAGCACACTCAGTGAGGCTTATGCACATAGTAGGTGCTCAGACTACAGGAAGAATGAAGGGGGAGGCTTCTCATGCCTGGACTCCAGCGACCTCTGTGGGTGACTCTTCCTTCTCCTGACTCAGCACACCTCTAAAACCATGGGAGCCTAAAGATGTCCACTCTCTCATTTTTCAATAACCGATGGCTAATACAGATGGTCAAGTTGACAGAATTTAGAGTCACGGGGCAGAGAGGCTTCAGGGTATGCCTGTTGGGGGTTACTTGATTAGGTAAACTGAGGTAGGGAAGTCAAGCCACCTTTAATGTGGGCTGGAGTCCTAGACTGAATCAAAAGGGGAAGGTTAGCTGAGTACCAGCAGCCATGCCTTCCCATTTCCTGACCCCAGATGCATGCAACAAGCCACCCCAAGGTCCTACTGCCCTGACTTCCTGGAATGATGCCCTTAAATTCTGAGCCAAAATAAATCCCTGCTCCCCCTCAGGTGTTGTTTGTTTGTTTGTTTTGTTTTTGGTCAGGTATTTTATCACAGCAATGGGGAAAAACAGCTAAGCAACAACCAGACCCGGTTTCTATTTGAACCCCTGATTCTACTTGATAATGGAGAACTCCTGTCAGCCAGGGCTTAGTTGTATCCTCTGTTCTGATCGGTGCCGAAGGGCACGGCAGGGATACAGTTGTCCTGTGAGTGTGTCTGGTCACTCATCTGAGCATGAGGACGGCCACTGCTTCAGGAAGATGAGTTGCCACCATGCCACTTCCAGGACTCACTATGTCACTTCCAGGACTCACCATGCCACTTCCAGGAAAGGATGGGTGGAAGAGTCATTTGTGTTCCATGCCTGAAATTCAGACCATGATAAAACCCTTCCAGATTTGCTGTCTCCAACGCACACCCATACAACACCGTACAACGTACACACCATACAACGCACACACCATACACCAAGCACCCCCCATGCTGCCCTCTTGGGCATGCTGCTGAGTTTTGATTGATATGTCCAATTCTAGGACAACTGAGCCCATCAGGATGCTGAAGAGGGGACAGCAGAAGGAGCACCAGGTTAGGCTGTGTCTTATATGAGCAACCCATGACAGACAAGCCAAGCACTGTGCAAGGGCATGCCTGCTAGTATTGAATAAGATTTTAGCCAGGGAAGGATACAACCCTCAAACAGCAATGCGAGGACACTCCTGGCTGTGTCCACCAGGTCTCCTGACTGCAAAGCAGTCTGGTTACCATCCAGGAGGGAACATGATAAGAGGATTCAAAGTGGCCTGTCGGTAACTGACTACTGAATGGCTTCAAGAAAATGACCCAGAATCCATTGCTGCTGGGTGACCATGGCCACACCCTGGGACACGTGTAGGATGTTACCCATGCTGAGCATGCTACCTGTGCCTAGGACACGGGCCAGATGCTTCAGCCTAGCCTCCATGTGTGGTGGCAGTGTGTGGGGACCTACCTACACTTCTCCAGAAGCCAGGGATTGAATAGTTCTGTTTCTCTCAAGAAGACAAAGTCTTGCTTGCCACCAAAGAAAGAGTCTCCCCCCATGTTACAGTACTGCTCTAAAGCTAGAAACGTTTGCCTACTAAGAAAACACAACACCTTGCCTTGGTGAGTTCAAAAGAAAAGAGGCCTTCTTCAGTTCACTGTCGCAAAGACCCAAGGACGAGAGACTGCACTGGGTGGTGTCTTTCTGCTGGCAGAGTCCCAAGCAGCAAGGGATCTCCCCCCAAAAGGCAGGGGCCATGCATGCTTCGGTCCAGTGAAGGCCTCACTGCTGGCTACACTGTGTCTGCCCTCTAACACTTACTTCACAATGGGGACAAAATTCCAACCTGAGTTGGGAGGTAGAGGAAGTTGTGTTGAAACCGTAGCAACAATCAAAATAAAAAAATAGTTCACATGACTAATTGATGACTCAGTGGCCGTGGATGTCTCTAGCTCCCATTGGCCAGCATTTAGCTAAACTAGAACCTTAGCCGATCATTTCACGTTCCTTAGTCATAATCTCTTCAACGTTCCTTCAGATTTCTAGTATTCAGAGCTATTCAGTGAACAGAAAAAGTTTAATGACTATGGTTTTAGTACTCTAAACAGCGTGTGCCAACTGTCCTAAGAAGGAATGAGTGTGTGTGTGTGTGTGTGTGTGTGTGTGTGTGAAATCACGTACTAAATATCTACCCAAACTTTAGCTCTTATAAACTAGATTTTATTTTATTTTATTTTATTTTAACAGATATTATTGTGCAGGCCCCAGTTCTTCTCTAGTTTTTCCAGAGCGGGCCTCCCTGCTCCATCTTTCTCTTCTCTTGACCAGGTGTGCAAACAATTGGAAGGGCTCAATAGGTCAGGGCCATCTGTGGTTTTTACCAGTTGGCAGTGGCATGCAGGGAGGAGGCCAGGGTTGTGGGTCTAGGGTTGGGCAACTTTGTAACAAACATATTAGATGATGCAACCGGGGCACAGGCTTCTGAAAGGCACACGTGGTCTCAACTGTGGCACCTTGGAAACAGCCTAAGAACTCAAGGTGAAGTTTTTTCCTTGGGCTTGAACTGGGCTTTCTGGTAGAGTGCAGCCGAGGAGTAAGTTGGATCTGTGTGGGGTTTTAACTAATGTGCCCAAGTAAGTTGGGAAGTGGTTGTCATAGCAGCAGGGTAGCCATGAGACTTGAGGCAGTTGTAGGTAAAAGCCAAGCTCATGGAGGTAGATGCTGTAATGAACAAAGGGCCTATCTCTCTACCAACCCTGCAAACAGGCTAGCTTATTAATTATAGACAACCCAGTCTGGTATCCCAGGAGGCCCCGGTGTGAATTGAGGGACATAGCAAGCCAGTTTGGGATTCAGTTCCTCTGCTTGTAAGCACCTGGCTTCATGCATGGTGTCTGCCCAGGAGGGTGGATGAGGCCAGGATAGCCTGGCTAGGGTCTGCAGGAGTGAGGGCTGATGATCTTGCCAGCAACCACCTCCCAGGCCCAGCTGCAGGGCTGGGCTTCCTGAAAACTGTGAGTCTGGAGCAAGACAGCTGACCCCTGCCTGCCTGTTTACAGTTTTCACAGGGCTCTGGGGACAGCTGTGGCCTCCCCACCCCTGTGGCCTCATGGTGGTGATGTGGGGGGGGGGCCCTACTGGAGCGGCTGGGATTCAGGAACATCATCAGCTGTTCAAGAGCTACAGTCTCCCCATAACTTTCAGCAAATAGTGGGTGTTAGTTCATATCTCCTGTAAACAGTTGTTTTCTCCGTGGCTGCCCGGCTCCGGTTAAATATTAACAAAGAACAGCCCCCATGGCCACTCCTGGGGTGTCTGTTTTAAATATTTAAGTAATTGCTCTTTCCCGTCCCTGAATGACATTTTGGCTAAATTTTCTGTAACTGCTGTTGTTCCTCTGGTTATTAAATTGTGTAAAATGCCCACCCCTTCCTCTCTCCCTTCCTCCTTCCCTGTCTTCTCCCTCCCTCTGTAAACAGCTGTCTCATTCACCTCCAGTCAAAACACCCTGGGACATCCTGGGGCCCAGAGTATCCTGCAAGGCTCATGTGTGACCTCCTGGGAAGCAGGTGGCTATTGAGCCTGGCAGTCTCTCCCGAGGAGGATGCGGCAGAGGGGCTCACCTTGGAGCGCCAGGAAGAGCAGCTGAGCTGTGCTGAGTGGGGTCTGTCTCCACCCGGTATTTGTGGTAACCACAGGCTTCGGGATAGTCTGCTTCTACCTGGGCACAGCTGTGGAAACTTCCTCGGGCCTTAGATTTTGCATCATTAGGGATCCGCACCCAGGCAGGTTAGTGCCTCCTTCCCAGGTAAGGCATGGGATGGCTGTGCCACTGAAACCTTTTCTGAAGAGCTTGGTTCTTTCTCTCCTTTCCTTTCCACTCCATGGAAGGAGCAGGGTGTAGAAGGACGAGGGTGACCTTTTTCCTGCTTGGGCCAAAGAAGTCTAGCTCTAATTTATGAGACTCCAAGACAACCTTGCATTTCTGAAGAGCTAGTGAGATCACCTAAATAAACTAATTTAAAGTCACTTCCACTTACCCCAAAGACTACCATGCAGATCTTAGCATCGAATGAATTCCATCCTCCTTAATATTTTTTAAGACCTTTTAGTACTTAAAAAACAAAATAAAGGGGTGGTTCCAATACTATAATTCCTGGTAGGGCACCAGGGTGGACCCTCAGGACACTTCCTGTTGGAGGAGCCTGATACAGCACTAGAGTCTCATGGGAAGTCGTGAGTCCCCAGATGCATGGCCTCTCTGCATTCTTACTTTCCTCCTTTCTACATGGAGGAAATAGTAGTTCCGACTTCAGAATTGTTAAGATCGACAACTTGGACTTCGTGAGTGATACAACGTGCCAGCACAGTACTGCCTCAACCAATGAGCTAGCTACTGCTGAAACTAACCAGGAGGGAATGCTGAGGGAGAAGGTGGGTCAGTCCCCAGGCCACCCTGTGGCCCAGAGACAGAGTCATTAGTTGTTGGAACGTTTGAAAGAGGGATTGCCAGCCAGAAGTCAAATGGACAGGTAGGGGCTGAAGAGGGGGTCAGTGCCTGCAGCTCTGCGCATGTCAGAGCGATGCAGCTCTGCGCATGTCAGAGGGTAGCTCAGGGATGGCGCCTTATCCCTCAGAACCTGGGGCCACAGGCAAACCGGCTGGTGGGGCAGAGGGGAAGTACTTAAGAGCAGGACTAAGTAGAAGTCTGTTTGGGGCTCTGCTCAGTCATTTACCCTCGGCTACCCAAACACGGGATGGTAACAGCCAGCCGTGGCCTCCACCCCACCCTCAGACACTCTAAGAGACACTGGACCTGCTTTCCAAGAACTAACTAGTCTTTCAATATGAGTGGATTTTATATAATGGGGTAGTGCTCAAAGCCCACCTCAGCATCACCCATAGCGCTCTGGAGGGCGTTGAAACGTGGGGTAGATGGGCCTCACCTGAGCTTTTTGATACAGATGGATCTAGACCAGTGGTTCTTACCTAGTGGGTCGTGACCCTTCTGAGGGTCATATATCAGATATCCTGCACATCAGATATTTACATTACAGTTCATAACTGTCGCACGATTATAGCTGCGAAGTAGCAACAAAATAATTTTGTGATGGGGGGGTCAAAACAACATGAGGAACTATATTAAAGGGTATAGCATTCGGAAAGTTGAGAACCTCTGCTCTAGATGCTAGCGTGAAGATGAGAATCTACATTTCTGATTAGTTCCTGTATTGGTTGCTATTCTCCTTCTCACAGATGGACTGTCTCTCCTTTGATTTCTGGCCTGTTATGCTTGGGACTACTGCAGAAGCTTAGCCCCTTCTGATGTTTGTGTTTAACAATCTACAGGCCCAGTCCTTGACACTATCTGATCCAGGGAGCTGCCTTGTGGGGATGCAGACCTTCTACAAACAGGCACACTATGCACCAGGCACCCAGCACAGTCACCCTGGTGCTCCACTCTCAAAAACAAAAGAAGGATGGAGACCCACTGGATGCATAAAGAAGACCAGAAATAAGAGAAAGAAATAGGAGAACCAGCCAACCTCATAGGGAAAATAAATATTTCAGAAAGCAGAAGATAATCCCTCAAAATATTAACCAGTGTCTTCAGAGAAATGAAGGTCTGGGGCCTATAATGAAAAGAAAATAAAAATAAAATAACTGCTGTCAGAAAGGAATCACACGGTAAAGATAGAAGCTTAGAAATTAAACACGATGATTTAAATCAAAATTTTAATTAAGCTGAGCCAGGTGGTACACACCCTTAATCCCAACCCTCGAGAGGCAGAGACGGGTGGATCTTTGTGAGTTTGAAGCCAGCTTGGTCTACATAGGGAGTTTTAGGTCAGCTAGAGCTACATAGTGAAATATTTTCTCAAAAAAAAAAAAAAAAAAGAAAAGAAAAGAAAAAGAAAAAAAATGGAGTGAGGGGGAGCTGGAGAGAGATTTCTCATTGGTTAAGACCATTCGCTGCTCTTCAGATGCCCGGGTTTAATTCCCAATTCCACAGGACAATTAATAGCTGTCTGTAACTCCAGTCCCAGGGGAGCTAACGCCTTCTTCTGGACTTTCTGAGTAGCAGGAAGGCACATGGTGCACAGACATACATGCAGGCAAAACACCCATACACAAAACAAAAACCTAAAGTCATTAGAGCTGGAGGGGTGGCTTAGCAGTTAAGAGCATATACTGCTCTTGCCAAGGGCGCAAGTTCAATTCCCAGCACCTACATCAGGAAGCTCACAACCTCCTATAATCCCTGCTCCTGGGGAACTAACCCTCTCCTCTGTCCTCCTTATGTAGGTCTCATGCACTCACGTGCATGCCGCACTGCCACAGACACGTACACATAGTTAGAAAGTAAGCCTATTTTTGCAATAAAATAATCTTAAAATTCAAAATTGTCAGCCCGGCAGTGATGGCACATGCCTTTAATCCCAGCACTCGGGAGGCAGAAGCAGGTGGATTTCTGAGTTTGAGGCCAGCCTGATCTACAGAGTGAGTTCCAGGACAGCCAGGGCTACACAGAGAAACCCTGTTTCGAAAAACAAACAAACAAACAAACAAACAAACTCAAAATTGTCAATAAAACAAAGCCAGGATGCATCCTAGAGTTTAGAATGAAAATAGAAAGAAACTAAAAAATGTAAATGCACACTAAAGGTGAAGAACAGTTTTCAGAGAAAGAACAAGCAACAGAAGCAGGCTTGGATACAGCAGACATGCTGGAATTATGCTGGGAATTTAAGATAATTATAATTAATGTTCTAAGGAGAAACTGTAATGGAAAAAAGATGGACAGCATGCGAGAACATATGGGTAGGTAAGTAGAGACTGGAACTAAGAGAGCTTAGAAAAGAAATTGAAAAAGATAAATAAAAGAAACAAGCCCTGCACGTAGCCGAGGAGAGAGTCCGTGATGTTCCGGAACTGGAGTGCAAAGAGAAAGAAAACCACTGGAGAGAGAGAGGGGAGCAAGGATCAGGGGCTGAGGTTAGCAAGTGTCTGTTTGGCTTGTGCTGTGTGCAGCAGCAGCAGTAGCAGCAGCATTTGGTACTTTCATAGTATTACAGGCTACACGTTCAGGATCAAGGCTCATGGGTCGGCTTTGGTGAGCCTCTCTTCCTGCCTTGTAGACAGGCACCTTCTCCCATTATCCTCTGTGTGCTCCACGCTGACAGCTCTGCTGTCTCTCCTTCTTTAGACACCAGTCTTACCAAATCAGGGCTCCTAATATACTAATATACATATAGTACCATTGAACCTTAAATAAGTCCTATAGGCCCTGTCTCCAAATACAGTCACCATGGGATGAGAGCTTTCATGAATGGGTTGAGAGAGGGGCATTCATTCAGTCCTTAACACCCAGAAGCCAGAGAGCCACAGGAGGCTGCAACCTCACTCTGGAACTGAGGGAATGAAACAGAAATTAGGGCCAACCACAGCATGTGGCCACAATCAGCTACACCGGGGAACCTGCATTCTACCCCCTACAGAAGTGGCTACAGAGCCTAGAACAGGAACAGCTCCTACCATTGCTACCCCTGATACCAATGCAGCTACTTGCTGGTAGACACTTGCTGGCAGGGGAAGCTGGGAAATCAAGTTCACAGGCTCCCTCCAACCCTGTCAATGGACAAGAGCAAGGGAAGGCGAGTTTGGAGTTGTTTCCAAGTTCAGCAACTGTAAAGTAAAGTTTGGGAAATTGGGTGTAGCTATTCATCGTGAGAAAACAAAAACAAACAAACAGACAAACAAACAGAACAAACAAACAAAAAAAGGTGATTAGAACATTTAAGGGAGGAAAAACAAACAAACAAAAAGTTATAAATTTTATGACCACATCTGGTGTGGCACATGCCTGCAATCCCAGCATTAGGGAGACTGAGTCAAGAAGGTTGGGAGTTCAAATCCAGCCCCAGCTACATAGTAAATCTGAGCCAGTCTAGGCCACAGGAGATCCTGTATGATGGCACTGAGGTTAAGAGTACTTGTTCTGCCTACAAGAGGTACAGGGATAAAGATGGAACAGAAATTGAGAGAATAGTTAAGCAATGACTGGCCCAGCTTGAAAGCTATACCATGAGAGAGAACCTGGCCCTGACACAATTAATGATATTCCCCTGGACTTGCAGACAGGAACCTAGCATAACCATCATCTGAGAGGCTTCACCCAGCAACTGATGGAAACAACTGCAGAGACCCACAGCCAAACATTAGGCAGAGCTTGGGGAATCCTTTGGAAGATAAGAGAGGAATGATAGAAGGAGCCAGAGAGTTCAAAGACACACAAGAAAACCTACAGAATCAACCAACTTAGGCCCATAGAGGCTCATAGAGACTGAACCACCAACCAAAGAGCATGCTTGGGACAAAGCTAGGCCCCCTATGAATCTGTAACAGATGTGCAGCTTGAGCTTCTCGTGTGGGACTCCTAACAGCAGGAGCAGAGGCTGTCTCTGACTCTGGTGCCTGCTTTTGGACCCCTTTCCCATAACTGAGCTGCCTTGTCCAGCCTCAGTAGGAGAAGATGCATCTAGTCCTACTGCAGCTTGATACCCAAGGCAGATATCCATGGGAGGCTTCCCTTTTCTGAGGAGAAAAGGAAGACAGAAGGTGGGGGGAGAGAGGGACTGGGAGGAGAGGAAGGAGAGGAGGCTGCTACTGGGATGTAAAGTAATTTAATTCATTTAAAAAGAGAGAGAAAGGAAACAAGAGCCCTTGCCACTTTCTGGAAGCTCTAACTCTGTCAGGTCCCAGGGTCCACATGGTGGGGTTCACAACTGCCTGCTTTTGAGCAAGAGGAAGGTGTATTAGAGAAAGAATCCATTGGATTTTGGCCTTAAGAACATTCTACTTTCTGTGGCTCAGGAGAAGCAGCCAATAGTCCTACTGACTGACATAACAAGTACTGACGAAGTTGTACATGTGCCGATGTCATTCCTTCCTTCCGACCGCCGAAACAAACGTTAGAAAGAACAGGAAATTCAACTGCAGGCCATTGTAAACTCAAGTTCCCAGAGAGCCGCCATGCCCATGCTAAGGAGTCTACAAGGCTATTGATTAACTGGACCTTTGTAATGGTAAGAAGCTAAGATGCTGCTCACCTAGAGCCAAGTGATTTTAGATTATTTTCGATCCCTTTAATAGCTATTCCCTGCCCAAGTCTGTATCTGCCCTTACATCCGTGTATCCGATAAACTTTTCAAAACTCTAGAAAGTGGGCGGGAGACTAGCTTCTGCCACCCTCAATGCTAAGAAAGCCATCTAGTGGCTCGGCCATCTGCTGCAGAAATGTCCTCTCTTTGCTGCTCTTCCTACTGGATGTTCTTATCGATGTTTGTTTTTAAGCCTTGATTTACAATCGTCTTACTTGTGTGATTATAAACGTTCACAAAACTGGTCCCGCATTAGAACATGCTATTTGACACAACCTGAATCCTTGTTCCTGGGCTGTGCTCATTCATACTCGGCTTAAGAATAGACCATTCTTATGCCCTTTGAGGAGACATCTATCTTTTACACACCAGCAAACAGAATAGTATCCTTCTATTGATGATGTAGCCAAGATGAAGGTACATCAGAGGCAGAAATGAAGGAAGTGGCTGGCCCCAGTGGGCAAAGGCAAAAGAGTGAAATTCTCTGTTTAAATAGTAGAGAATCCATAGATGTATTCAAAGGCAACAGATGAAGAAGTGTGATATAAGTGTATGAGTCTGTTAGTTTAATTATTAATTAGTTAATAAGTTATGGTGATGATCGCTGTGTGTGTGTGTGTGTGTGTGTGTGCTAGAACTCTAAACCTTGGGCTTTGGACATGCCAGGCAAGCCCTCTTCCAATCAAACTATGTCCCAATCAGAAATTATTTTTAAGAATAGACGCAGACTAAGAATGGCAGGACTGTGCCCAGAGGGCAGCACCCCATGGCATATGCAGGGCTTTGTGCCCTGGTGAGATGTTTGTCCTTTGCCAAAGCCTTCTGGAATTTGTTCACATGTGCTAAGATTTCTCTCAGCTGTAAGCCATTGCTAGGCATTTCCTGGGTCTGTTTTACAGTAGTCACAAGCACGGGATTCATGACTTCACCTACTGTGTAGTTTTGGGCCAACTTAATCACATTTACATTTTTCCTGTCAAGGGTACTTTTGCCTTCTCTTGCCTGTTCAGTGAGAGCAGGGAAGTGAACTTGGGTCCAGTTTCAAATGACCTGGTCAGGCTGGTGGACTGGTCTCAGCCTTCATGGCTGCTCTCTGAAGGGTTATTGTCAGGGTATCACTAGGAGAATACAGGCCGTTGTCAGGGTACCGCTAGGAGAATACAGGCCATAACCAGTTGGCTACATAGGTAGGGGCCATGGGGCATCATTTTAATTGCTTTTCTTCTAGTAGCTATCAAACACATTACAGAAACAACATAAGAAGGGGAGGCTGTGTTTGGGGTCATGGTTTGAGGTGATACAGTCCATCATGCCAGGGGAAGGCATGGAGAGGGAACATGGAAACAGATGGTCACATCCCATAGTTAGGTAGCAGAGAGATGAGCTGCTGTTCAGACCGCTTCCTAGTTCTGTTTCACTCAGTGATCCCTGTCCTACCCCAGCCCATGGAGGCTCCTCCCACATTCAGAGCAGACCTTTGCCTCAACTAATCCTCCACAATGCTAATAAAAAACGCTCTCATGGAAGCACCCAGAAGTGTGTCTCCACTTCAGCCAAGCTGACAAAGGAGATCAAACAGGACCCCTGTAGCCAATCTGTAGATCTGACCACACCCACCAGCAGGGCAGTTCCTCATTCCCGGCACTCCCAACCTTATTGGCCAGGAGACCTTGAGTAAGCCTCTGTTTCCTCTCCCTTACCCATTTCCCTGACCACTGCCCTATACCTAGTAGGCAGTAGCTCCTCCCATATCCCTTACCAAGAGTCTCCCTATGACCCTGGCCACCACTAGGGCTGCTCAGCATTGCACATGGTCTCAGTTAACCCCTTCTGGGACAGTAGCAGCTCACTTCCCTGCTTTCTCCTAACTCTACTTTCCCAGACTTTAGGCACCTATTTTCTCCTCTCGTGCCCAACCCAGCTCACCTCCTGGCGTTTCCAGAACACTGTGCACCATGATCCTCATTCCGGACACATTTGCTATTGCCTTTTCCCACCTACCCTCAACATATGACCTCGTTCCAACTCTGAATCTTTACCTGATCCTTCTGACCCTCTGGCCGCCCACCACTGTTTCAGTAAAGGCCAGCACATGACCCACTGAGTTATGCTGTAGCCAATAGGAGGAATGAGACATCAAGGCCATGGCATCCTGCACTCTTAGAGCCTATATGAGCCAGATGGTGTTCTAGCTATGTATATTAGTGGGGCTTTCTAATAATGTGATAAAACAAAACACCATGACCAAAAGCAACCTGGAAAGGAAAGGTTTGTTACAGCTTTTAGTTTTGCATCATAGTCCATCGTTCAAGGAGCTCAGGGAGGAAGTCAAGGCAGGGACTCAAGCAGAGGCCATGGAAGAATGCTGATTGGCATGGCTAGCTTTCAGGGCCACCTTCCCGGATGTTGCTGCGGCCTCTAGGTCGCTGCTGCCACCACCGCTGCTGCTGCAGCCATCGCTGCTGCCACCACCACACCCCACCCACCACAACTCTTCAATACACTCCTGTGGACTGAGCCTGGCCACATCAATCATTAAAAAAATGTCCTACAATCTGGATGGAGGCATTTTTCTTAATTGAGATTCCTCTGCTGGAATAACTGTAGCTTGTGTCAAGTTGACAAGAAACAAAAACAAACACAACAAAACAAAACAAAACCCTAATATCAGGACAGCACGTTGTATTGATAACCTGCTTGTTCTTCCAGAAACTCAGTTTTGTCTCCTTCCTACAGATCAGGGGGCTAAGGCATGGAGATGTCAAGTAATTTGCCAAAGATCAGCCAACCAGAGTTCTGAATGCAAACCCCAGAATCCAGGATTTCTGCTGCTACGCTCTACTGCCTCTCCCTGAGAGTTGCTGAGGACCTGGGCCTGAAGAGAAACCCAAATCCTCTGGCCTGATCTCCTTCCTGATACCTACCTTAAAAGGAGAACAACGTATCTCTGGGAAGGCATGGGTTGTTAAGCGATGGTTATCTATGTCAGGATCCTAGATTAGCTATAATAAAGTACTGCAATCGGGTGGCTGAAAAATGACAGAAACTCATTGTCTCTGAGTCATTTAAGGTCAGATCCAAAGTCAGGGTGTTGTTCTCTCCAGACCTCCAGGGAGGAATTTGTCTTTCGGGGTTTTTGTTGTTGTTGTTGTTGTTTTGTTTTATTGTTTTATTGTGGTTTTGTTTGTTTGTTTTTGAGACAGGGTTTCTTTGTATAGCCCTGGCTATCCTGGAACTCACTTTGTAGACCAGGCTGGCCTCGAACTCAGAAATCCACCTGCCTCTGCCTCCCGAGTGCTGGGATTAAAGGCGTGTGCCACCACACCCGGCTTTTTTTTTTTTCCTTTTTATGGAGGCAACACTCATACTAGATTCCAGCCCGCCTCAATTCACTGTGGCTTCCTTTGTCTTAGCCTAATGTACACCTGAAAAGACTGTATTTCCAAATACAACTTCACTCACAAGTACCGAGGCCTAGAGCTTCTGTACATCTTTCTGGGATCTACATGTACACAGTTTTCTGTGCATCTGCACAGCTCCTCTTGTAGAGCAATTGTCCTTGTGTGTTGCTCTTTGTATGTGGAAAACAATTCTCAGACTATGTAGCAAGGCTACTTTCAGGACGGACACTACTTTCTATATCCCAAAGCCTAGAAGATCTTCAAAAGTAATTATATGTGTTTGACTTGAACATTATTACATCATCTCCATATCAAATTACAGAGCCTGAGAAGGAGAGATGGCTCAGTGGTTAGGAGCAATTGCTGTTTGTTCCAGAGGACCTCGGTTCGATTCCCAGCATCCTTATGATGGCTCACACCATCTGTAACTTCAGTTCTAGGGGACTCCATGCTCTCTCTGGCCTCCAAAGACACCAGGAATGCATGTGGTGTACAGGGATATATGCAGACATAATGTTCATCATATAAAAATAAAATAAAAATTTTAAAAATCAAAAACATTATTTTCACCCCAGTGATATTTATAATCTTTGCTTTTAACCTATTAAAGTCAATTTAATTTAAAAACAAAGATAAGCATTTTAGACAGATAATTATAATTTTCTTTCAAGATTTTATTTTCCCCTGGGAAATAAACTAATCTTATTCCACGAGTGAAGTGGAAACTCAAGAGTTCTTTGGAAAGTTAGTTGTGTTGGATGGTGTTCTGCTAAGAGAAAGACTGTTTTGCTAAAGCAGACTCATGAGGAAACCTTTGGCTGAAGCAGACACAGGTGAAAGCCTAGGGCAGACTCGTGAAGGAACGTTTCACTGAAGCAGACACAGGTGAAGGATGCTCTTCTAAAGCAAGCTTGTGAAAGGACACGTGATGAGGGACTCTTCACTAATGACACACAGGTATCGGTTCGCCTCACATTGCTTAGTTGAGCTCCTTTTATTGGGACTCCATACAGAGAAACGCACCAAAAAACTTCCGGTGGTGTGCTACAGCTTCTTGCAGCTTCCGAGGACTTGGGCTGATTGGCAGAGTGAAGTCAGCTGAGTCAGACTCTTGTGCAGAGGCAAGACCTGTGGAGGACACTTGGTGTTTGGAAGGAGCACAAATAGGACTCAGTGGACTGTGAGAGGAGCTTGGCTTGCTTGCATAGCTAAACGCTTCTTGGTCTGTAGCCTTCCCTGATCTTCACACAGCCAAGAACTGTTGTTCCTAGTGTCCCTGCTGGTCCGTACCCCTCCTGCTGACTCATACCTATTCTGCCGAGGCCTGGCTGTTCCTGCTAGGTCATGCCACCACTGCTGCTGTCTCAACACTGCTGAACTGGACTTCTGGTATGTCCGTGAAGTGTTTGTAAGTGGATCAGATATTTACATTATGATTCATAATGGTAGCAAAATTACAGTTTTGAAGTAGCCAGAAAAATAATTTTATGGTTGGGGGTCACCACAACCTGAGGAATTGTATTAAAGGGTTGCAGAATTACAAAGGCTGAGGACCGCTGCTCTAGAGGTACTGAAGACAGTAACACACAGGCGAGCAAGGCCCTGTGATCAGTGCATCTCCACTGTCTCTGTGCTTTGTGGTGTTGGCTCTGTAACTTAATTTTCTTCCCAAAGTAACTGTGAACTTCCCAAGGGCAGGACAGCTGCTTGAGAGACATAGATCCCCAACAGTCAACCTGGGGAGTTAGGACCCATCAGCTCTTTCAGGCCCAGGTCTGTGAGTGGTGAGTGTGACAAGACACTCTCCTGTCCGAAGGTGCTGGCATGCCAGCAATACATTACAGTTGTCACTGCAGTGAATGCTGTGTGTCCCTTCCTCCTGCTGGATCCCTCCAAACATGGCCTTCTGTCTTTCAGGGCCTTGGTGACACTCATGAAGATGCCTCTCTCACACTTCATACCTTTCTCCCCTTTCACACTTCATACCTTTCTCTCCTTTCTTTCTTTGTCACATCCCTGGGAAGGCTGGCAGAGTCTTTGGGTAAGTCAGCCTCTGGGTAAGTCACTTCTTGTCACACATAGTTCTTGCAGCCTAATTTCAAATCCATTAGAATAAAGCTACCCTTAATATACTCTGTTATGGGCTGGAGAGATGGCTCAGCAGTTAAGAGCACCGACTGCTCTTCCAGAGGTCCTGAGTTCAATTCCCAGCAACCTCATGGTGGCTCACAACCATCTGTAATGGGATCCAATGCCCTCTTCTGGGGTATCTGAAGACAACTACAGTATATTCATATACATAAAATAAATAAATCTTAAAAATTATTTTAAAAAAGCTGTGGCAGTGTATGCACACACAAATATTATATATATATATGTGTGTGTGTGTGTATATATATATATATATATATATATATATATATATATATATTCTGTTATTTCTTGTTCCTACCTACAAAGGAATATATGGAAGGGTTCCAGATGGTGGTAGTCACCTCTGGAGAGATGTGGTGTGCAGGTATTGATTGCAGAGGGACCCAGGGGTACTTCCTGGGGAATGCTAACATTCTGGGTCTTGGGTGTGACTTGCACAGGTGGCTCTATGGAACCTCAGAAAACTGCATACAAGCAAGCATCTCTTACATGTGACACATGTGTCAACTTACATGGCACATGCATTATGACTAGTAGCTTTGGGTTTATGGTTCTTGTTGCTTTCAGTTTTGTTTTGTTGTTGTTTTGGTTTTAAGCAAAGGGAATATCTACATTAGCATTTGCTTTTCTGAACAAAGAGAGTACAGAAAGACGTTTCTCTCTCATCCACTTTGCTTCCTCCAGAGGCTCTTACACTGTGGCCTGGTGGGCTCCCTGGCAGCTGTGGACACCCGTGTCTTCATAACTGTCCTTGCCTCTCTTCCCCCACCCCTTTGGGAACCTGGCTCTGCGTGCCACCAATTTACTGCTCTGGAATTTCCGTCTCGATGGTTTTGTGGGGTGGTTGCTGGGGCCTGGGGCTGTTGGGCGTAGGTTTCATCAGCACAATAATTTGTATGTGTGTCCCCAGCTTTGCAAAATTTATATGAAGGGAATTAAAACCAAACTAACTGCCGAGATCAACGTCCTTACCCTTGGCTGCTACAGGGCCTTTGGGTAGAACCCTAGCCTGGGCACGTTCCAAGAAGGATAAACTTAATATTAATGATAATAATACTTTGCACTTGGTCTAGTAAAAATATTTTGAATGCAGCAGAGGCTAGGATGCGAATGTTTGCTTGGCACGGTGGGTCAGGAAGCACCTCTGCTTGTTTATTATGGTAGGGCTTTGTGTACAGAAACTATTTGTCTCCTTTCTCACCACCCGGGGCCATATTTCTTGTTGCTTGCTACATCCAAAGTTTTACAGGAAGCCGCCACTCATATTTAAATGACATGTTTTTAAAACATAGCTGTAAATAGTTGAAGACAGATCCGGCTGAAGTGTTGAGTTGTCTCATATCCTCCCTGTTGGATTTTTTTTTTTTTCACTTGAAATCCATCCCTGTGAAATGGGAACTTTAAACTCAGCACAGCTAGAGGTTATGAGACCCAACTGTGAGTTGGTGGAGACTGGGAGATTCCCAGAGGAAGAGAGACTCTCTTTTCAACCAGAGGTTGAAGCAGTAGCCAAAGATGTTATACAAATGCAGAAGAGGTGACCCGGGGGTCTGTATGCTACTAGCTCACAGGAGGAGAAACACTGTATTCTGCAGGCAAAATAGTAGCTGCCTTCTTTTCAATTATAATTACAGAGCTTTCTTCAAGATCCTCTGCTTCCTCCAGAGCCTATTTCCCTGAAGTGTGAAGCATTACCTGGGGGATTCTATGGCAACAACAAAACAGCCTTGCTGGGCTGGAGAATGCGCTGCACACCTCCCAGCAGCTGGCCCCTTGGATATGTGCTTTGCAGTCTGTCTCCAGCCCTGGCGGTGGGATGATGGATTATTTAGGCTAGAATCACCCAAGGGGGCATCCTCTTCAGATCTAACTCTAATTCTGGGATGCAGCTCCACCTTGGGCCCCTGCTGCCGTATTGGTAATCATTTGAAGTCACAGATTTTGCTCCAGCAAATTTGGCCAAGACTCATCCAAGGGGACTGACGTAATGCACCTGTAAACTAGAGGACTTCGAGTCTCTGACCTGAGATCGTGGCAGTGACTTAGATGGGCTCTAGGAGAAAAGCTGTTTATGTGTGCATTCTAGGGAAGCTTAAGCCCCCGTCAAAGGAGGGGAGTACTGACCTCGGGTTTAAGATGGTGAGTTTCCCACACCTCTCCTGTAGCTTGGATCTGGAATGTCCCTTGGGGGACCTATGTGAAAAGTCTTGGTCTTCATGTTGGTATTACCAGGAAGTAGTGGGAGCTTTAGGAAGTAAGGCCTGTTCAGTTTGTATAATGTTACCTGCATGTATGTTTTCAGGGCTGACCATTTGGTGTTAGATAACCAGTTGGTGTGCACTTCTCTGGAGAAGACTATTTTTCCCACTCTCAGCATTTCTTTGTTATCTATAGATTATAATATCTATAATATTATACTTATATAATATTATATATTATATTATATTATATTATATAACATATATTATATAACATTATATAATTGTTTTACATTACATTATAATATATTATATACTGTATTATATATTTATATCATGCTATATAATAATATTACATTAAATACATATATATTATATATAAATAATCCATTAAAAAGATAGGTGTATAGAAGGGCTTGGAAGACAGAAAGGGGGGAAATAACATATCATCTCAGAAAATAAAATATAATAATTGTTAAACTGTATAAGAGAAGTAATACCTAATATGGAGTCTTTGTCCACTGAGTGATGTCTTTGATCTGCCTGTGAGACCTTAGCCTCCTCCTTTTTAATTTGTGCCATTGCTCACTCCCATCAGATGTGCCACCATAAGCCCAGAGCCGCAATGCCAACTGATCATGGACCAAGATCTCCAAAACTGTGAACCAACATACACTTTTCCTCTTTGCAAATTGGCTTCATAAAGTGACAGAAAACAGATGGATACTTTCTACATGTCAATAAAAATGAAGAAAACGGTGAGCAGGATCAAGTACTTGCCTAGCTCACATGAGGTTCCAAGTTCAGGCCTGCACACAGCAAGAAAATCGAAGAGAAGTTTCTGATCTGCCTTGCAGCAATAAGACCCTCATGCAAGACCTTGCCTTGCATCCTTAAGAGAAGAACACTGAAGGATCCACCCAGCTGTCTGTCAGCACAGACTTCACTCAATCACATTTTCACTGTTGTTCACAGTTCCATCATACCGTTGTAATGAAACCTCCATAAAACCCAAAAAAGGGAGGCTGGAGAGATGGCTCAGTGGTTAAGAGCACTGACTGCTCTTACGAAGGTCCTGAGCTCAAATCCCAGCAACCACATGGTGGCTCACAACCATCTGTAATGAGATCGGATGCCCCCTTCTGGTGTATCTGAAAACAGCTACAGTGTACTTACATATAACAAATAAATAAAAATCTTTAAAAAAAAAAAAAAAGGCAATGTCTGGAGACCTTATGGGGGTTCCTGAGGGGGTGCTCAAAGAGGGCATGAGAGCTCAACAACCCTTCTCCCAGACTTTAATCTCTCCATCTGTATCCTTTAAAATAAAAGCTGTATTTCTTAGTTGTGTGAGCATTTCAGCAAACTGGTTGAACCTAAAAGGACCAGAGCAATGGAAATCAGTTACTTGCAAAAGTTTGAGCTTCCCTGTACCAGCCCTTGCTTTGAATAACGACATGGAGACCTTTATACTTATTAATGAATTTCAGGCACTAATGGGCAAATTCTATGCTATTCTAATCCGACTATGCTGGCCTGGCCTGCTTCCCAGCCAGGTGGCCCTTTACCCTTAGCCTCTCTCTGGCACCTCCTCTTTCATTTGTGTTCCAATAAAGATGGCACCAACCTGAGACCCACTCTCCTAGTCCAGGCATGGATGTCCTGTCTTGTTCTCTCCAGAGCAGTCAGCCCTTATTTAACCAATCAAGAGGTGAGTCACAAAACGCTGAGTCACACCAAAGTCCAAAGTGCAACCAGGTCTCTGGGGACAGAAATCAGCCTGTGCATATCCAGATCACAAAGTATCCCCTACAGTTATTTGGTTACTTTATTTGTTTGAGGGCAACACAGTCTTACTGTGTAGTCTTGGGTGCCCTGGAACTTGCCGTGTTGAACAGGCTGGTCTGGAACCCATAGAGACTCATCTATCTCTTCCTCCTAGGAGCTGTGACTAAAAGGACAAGTGGATACCATGTCCAGATTTTTCTTTCTCTTGTTGCTGTCACCAAATACCTGACAGGAAGTGACTCAGAGGAAGAAGGACACATTTTAGCTTACATTGTAGTTTCATGGACAGAGGAACGTGGCCACGAGGAATCTGGCTGGTTAGATCACAGCAGAAATGGGGAAGGAGAGAGAGGGGAGCAGCAGGAGAGGCCACCAGAACCTGGGCCAGGTTTCAACTCAATACATTCACCCTTAGTGATTGGTTCACTATCTAGGCACTAACTGCTCATACACAAGAACCAACAGGAACACCTCATACCCACAACACAACAAACATCTCCTTTCCAGCTGGCCAGTCAGAAGCACAGGCAAAGCAGCCAGTGGCTTGGGGTTGGAATCTAAAGTCGAAAGGCACTTTTGTGGACTTAGCCTTTCCTAGTGGGATACAAGTTATCTTAGTCCAAGCTATCTTCACATCTCAGTTAGTTAGGGTTTCTATTGCTGTAACAAAACCCTGTGACCAAAAGGTGAGTTGGGGAGGAAAGGGTTTATTTGGCTTACATATCTGTTGTACTCACTATTAATGATCAAAGGAAGTCCAGACAGGAACTCAAGCAGGGCAGGATCCTGGAGGCAGGAGCTGATGCAGAGGCCACTGGGGTGCTGCTTATTGGCTTCCTCACATGGCTATTTGGTCTGTTTTCTTTTAGCACACAGGACCACTAGTCTAGGGATGGCCCCACCCACAATATATTAAGCCCTCCCTCATCAATCACTAATTAAGAACATACCCCACAGGCTTGACAACATCCCAATCTTTCAGAGGTATTTTCTCAATTGAGGAAGGAGGCTCCCTCCTCTCTGACAAATCTAGCTTGCATCAAGTTAACATCAAACTAGTCAGGACACTCCAAGAGAAAGTGTCACCCACTGGATTAGAGGGTGTTACTAGCGTCCTATGCTGCAGAATCACCTGCTGGCTGGTGAGGTCAGAGATGTAAGTATAAAGTAGGGGAAACTGAGTCTGACTTTGAGTTGGCTTTCTCATCTATATGCACAGCTCTACATTTTCAAGTATGAAGTCACTAGATGCCTGGGGGAAAGATGGTATTTGAAAGAAAAACCAAGACGTTGAGCAGAGCTGCCAAACTGTTTAGAGGAAAAGCAAAAAGAGAGATAGTCCAAGGAATTGGGAGAATCTAACAAATCTGAGTCATCTCAGAGAGCTATAGGGAGACCCAGAACCCACAGAGATTGCAGAGGGAACAAACACAGCAGCCCCAATGACCATTCCCAAAGGGATGACCCCCAACGACTCCAGAGACAGACGAGAGAAGGGACTGGAAGATAGCTTAGTACAGTGTTTATTACAAAGCCTTGGGGACCCAAGTTCAGTCTCCAGGACTCACAGAAACACTGGGTAACCATGGTGTGTGCTTGTAAATCCCAGCACTAGGGAGGCAGAGTTAGGCAGACACCTGAGGCTTACTGGCTGGTAGATCTAGACTACTTGGTGAGCATGTCTGGTGAGAGATTGTTTTTCAAAAAACAGTGGCTACATCCTGGAAATCAACAATCAAGGTTGCTGTCTTAGGATTTAACTGCTCTGAACAGACACCATGACCACAGCAAGTCTTATAAAGGACAACATTTAATTGGGGCTGGCTTACGGGTTTAGAGATTCATTCCATTATCATCAAGGCAGGAACATGGCCGCATCCAGGCAGGCAGAAGGAGATGAGAGTTCTACATCTTCTTCTGAAGAATGCTAGCAGAATACTACTGACTTCCAGGCAGCTAGGATGTGGGTCTTTGAGCCCACACCCACAATGACACACCTACTCCAACAAGGCCACACCCACTCCAACAGGACCACCTTCTAATATTGCCACTACTTAGGCCAAGCATATACAAACCATCACAGTTGCCTTCTGCTCTTCATATTCATGCATGTACACACACACACACACACACACACACACACACACACACACGGAGATGTAACTTCCCCTCCCCAGCCTGAAACCTGTTTGCTCAGGTTTCAGTGTTAGAGAGCATGGGGCAGAGCTTGCCGCCCTATCGTCCTGCCACTCCCACTGCCTCTTCCAGGTTTCCAAGATGCCTTTCCAGACTAGAACCCAGACATGTGAGCTGCTGGCCGGACACAACTCGGAGACAGAAAAAAAGATAATAGAGTGAAGAGAGTTTTCAGATGGAAAGCTGGTAGTTTAGAAGGAGGCCTGTCCCTGGTCAGCATGGAAGATGCCTGAATTCTCTGCCGTTCCTCATCACTTGACAGCAATGGCAGTGAAGGCTACCCCTGCACTGAGAAGCCAGTGAGTATATTCTGGTCCTGTAAAACCAAAGCCTTAACTGGGGGGGAAACCTAGCAAGCAGAAGACCAAGTCAAAAGCACCTGATAACAGTTTGCAACGAGATTGCAGGTTCTCAAAGGAAGATGCTTGGAATCAGATGAGAAATGCAGCGACCACCCAGGGTCCCCACGAGAACTCCTCCAGGAAACTCTCTCATCCTTAATCAATGAGATCTGTGCAATGTTGAAACTGAATAATAAAAGTACTGCAAAGTTAGCAAGTGAGCTTTAATACTCATATGTACAGTGGGCTTAACATCCAAAAATCAATGTATTTCATCATACTAACACACTAAAAACAAATTTGAGAACATCTCAATATTCACAGGGACAGTATTTAATGAAGTCCAATATGCATTTCTGATAAAAGATGAAATAGGTCGTGCTGAGTAGTCTTATGCCAGCTTGACACGAGCTAGAGTTATCTGAAAGTAAGAAACCTCAATTGAGAAAATGCCTCCATAAGATCTGGCTATAGGGCATTTTTTTAAATTAATGATGGATGGAGGTGGACTCAGCCCGTTGTAAGTGGAGCCATCCCTGGGCTGATGGTCCTGGGCTCTATAAAACATCAGTCTGAGCAAGTAAAGATGAGCAAACCAGTGAGCAGCATCCCTCCATGGCCTCTGTGTCAGCTCCTGCCTCCAGGTTCCTGCCCTGCTTGAGTTCCTGTCCTGACTTCCTTTGATCATGAACAGCGATATGGAAGTGCAAGCCAAATAAACCCTTTCCTCCCTAAGTTGCTTTGGGTCATGGTGTTTCATCACAGCCATACTAACCCTAAGACGTAAGTAAGCGCAGGAGAAAACTTCACTGGCCTGACAAAATACAGCAGGGAGAAATCACACACGGCTGATATTGAGCATGAAAAGCAGAATGCTTAAGTCAAGGACACATAGCACTATGTATGGATCTATCACAGTGACCAAATCCAAATCACTGACATCCTCCAAAGCTAGTGAGGGGGGACACAGGGCAACCATAGAGTGGTCCAGCCTCTGTGGAAACCTGCCTGCCAGTCTCTGACAAGCAGACCCAT
The DNA here is from genome assembly GCF_978045245.1 of Mus caroli. Classification (NCBI taxonomy): domain Eukaryota; kingdom Metazoa; phylum Chordata; class Mammalia; order Rodentia; family Muridae; genus Mus; species Mus caroli. Next base: position 81,122,402 of record NW_028227263.1, on the reverse strand, counting down.
CTTCCACATCGTGCATAGTGCAGCAATTGATATATATATACACATGATCTCTGGAAAGTGCACACAGAGCCTTGCACACACATTCATGACAGTTTTACTCAAATAACCAAATTTTGGTAGCAGTCAAGACATGCCCCCACTCCCCCAAGCCCATCAAAAGGTGAAGAAGCTCTAATGGATCCTTAAAAGTGAAAAACTAGAATATTAAAAATGTACTGTCATGAAAAACACACGGAAAGGCTTTGAACTCTTATCACCAAGTGGAGGCAGTCAGTCTTGTAGAGCTACAGCCTGTTGGGTTCCGGGTAGACAGCCTCGTGTGGAAGGCAGGACTCCGAAGACCGGTCATGTCAACAGAAAGCTATGATTTATACTGTCAGTTTATGGCATTACATATCCTCCAAACCCACAACCAAATGCTTATCATCTGTGAGCTAGCACATCTGCTTTAGTTGCTTATGGTCCGCCCTTTCATTGAGGTCCCAGTCTAGTCAATGTGCTGGGAACGTACAACATAAAGGGAATGTCAATGCAAAATCCACAGTTCTCATCTTAAAGACAATAAACTTACTCTGGTTTTTTTTTGTGTGTGTGTGCGTGTGGGGGGGTCAAGACAGGGTTTCTCTGCGTAGCCCTGGCTGTCCTGGCACTCACTTTGTATACCAGGCTGGCCTCAAACTCAGAAATCTGCCTGTCCCTGCCTCTCAAGTGCTGGGATTAAAGGCGTGCGCCACCACCGCCCAGCTAATAAACTTACTCTGGAGCCAATTTGAGTGACCACAACCAGATTGAGATTGCCCCAAATTCCATGTTTCACTGCAGAAGCAGTTTCACGAAGTTTTATAGTTTAACAGAATAAAGAAAGTCAGAAATCAAGGCAAGACTAAAATACATTGGTGGATAGATTCAAGTTGAGAGGCAGTTACAGCAAGATGGGGAAGCTCTGCTATAGGCCAAAGATGCTGTCTTAGCTTTGGGGTTGGTGGAAGCCAGTGGTCTGATGAGTTCATGGATTCCAAAATGTTTTTTCTATTAGTCACAAGATGTGAGTGCGGATACAGAGGTGGGGCGGGAGTGACTATTGCAGAGAGCTAGAACTATCCCGAGATAAGGGAATTAGCCTCCGGACCTGCAACATTCCAACCTTTCTACAGTACTACAGTTCTAGTCAGTCAGTTGGTCTCGCACACACAGCTTCTTTCCAGGAATCACGTTCACAGATCCCTGCGTTGATCAAGCACCACATCGGGTGCATTTGGGGAAGGTATATTATTTGTTAAATATTACAAGGTCCCTCGAAGCTAGGAAGGCTCATTTCCTAGGACCTGATACAGGCAAGGCTGAGGAGTCGGCAGGGTGGTAGTCTTCAGCAGACAGGGGTAGGTGGTAAAAGCCGTTAAGAAGGAAACCCCTGGCCGGGCGTGGTGGCGCATGCCTTTAATCCCAGCACTGGGGAGGCAGAGGCAGGCAGATTTCTGAGTTCCAGGCCAGCCTGGTCTACAAAGTGAGTTCCAGGACAGCCAGAGCTATACAGAGAAACCCTGTCTCGAAAAACCAAAAAAAAAAAAAAAAAAAAGGAAACCCCTGGATCATTTCAAAACCATTCATTAGCCGTCATGACCCAGATCCAAACTGTTTTACACCCTCTGCATATGACCTAACATTTGCAGGGGACACAGGCTTACCAATCCTAAAATTAACAGAGTTTGGCCTGATAGAGTGAGGGTAACAAGTTAAACAAACATAAATAATCAAAATGTTATAATCACATTTCTAACTAGATTGACGGTTTCCTCCTGACTTACAGTTATTTGTACTCTGTGATGAACTGACTGATTTATGGCCTTGGGATTATCATCTCTTTTTTCAATTAGTAAAAAATCACTTAGTTAATTTTTATTCCTGGCTATATTTTAGGTATTAATTAAATCAAGAAGTATCAGCATTTAATATATATAAAACACCATGCATGATGTTATTAGTGGTTAATGTCACTGGAATAATTTGGATAAGAAGTGTTAACCCAAAGTTTTACGTATCTCTTGCTAGCATAAATGGAGTTAAAGTTTGGTTTAAAAATGAGGTTTTTTTTTTTGTTTTATCCAACTATGCTGAATAATGAGAACACACATGCACACACACTCAACATATTTACAAAGACAAATGAAAAACTTGAAACTGTTTTTGTTCAAGACAGGGTTTCTTCATGTAGCCCTGGCTGTCATGGAACTCACTCTGTAGATCAGGCTGGCCTCAAACTCACAGAGATCCACCTGCCTCTGCCTCCTGAGTGCAGCACCATTGCTTGGCATTTTTGTTATTGTTTATTTATTTTTGAAATTTGTGAAACATTTAGGCATTAGTTTTGAGTAGTATAAGGGTTTATGACAAATAAGCACTCAAAACAAAAGCGGCAGCCGGGCGTGGTGGCGCACGCCTTTAATCCCAGCACTCGGGAGGCAGAGGCAGGCGGATTTCTGAGTTCGAGGCCAGCCTGGTCTACAAAGTGAGTGCCAGGACAGCCAGGGCTACACAGAGAAACCCTGTCTCGAAAAACCAAAAAAAAAAAAAAAAAACAAAAGCGGCACAATCGAATGAAAGGACATGAAATATCCTCAGTTGTCACTGACTAAAACCACAATTGGTACTATAAGTTAAGAATATGTCAGGTAGAATATTAAATATTATGAAAAATTCTAAATTTAATTTTAAAAGCATTTAAGAAACATAGTTACTCTGCGCTCAATTGCCGATGGCATGCGAAGGTGAGGCCCATCCAGCATTTTCCAAGTCCCCATGAATCTGCTCTCAGATGATGTGAGAGAGCCCACTGCCTCCTAGGAGTGAGTTACAGACATCTGGATATGGTATAATCTTTAAATCAGAATGGAGCCTTTGATGTGATGTCTGTTTTTCCCTTTAGGTTGATGAAATTGGCAGTTTTTGTTTTTGTTTTTGTTTTTTTAATTTGAGGAAGACTCTACTTAATTTAGAACATCAGTTATCAAAGCTAAAAAAATCCATTACAATATCATGCTTTGTTTGTTTATTTAATAGATCAAGTCTTATAAATAAATGTAAATACTTGTTCATTAAAACACATTTACAGGGGCTGGTGAGATGGCTCAGTGGGTAAGAGCACCCGACTGCTCTTCCGAAGTTCCAGAGTTCAAATCCCAGCAACCACATGGTGGCTCACAACTACCCGAAATGAGATCTGATGCCCTCTTCTGGTGTGTCTGAAGACAGCTACAGTGTACTTACATATAGTAAATTAAAAAACAAAACAAAAAAGCATTTACAACTCCTTTGTAATTTAGTAGGAACATTCTAAGTAGGTATCACTCTTTAAAGAGAATTTTTTATGGTTGGAGCACTGACTGATTATTCAAAAAGCAAAAGACATGTCCAATGTGAAAATGAAAAAAAGAAACCTAATATTTAATCATAAGTTTTTAAATGTCTTAGCATCCATTTATTAAATGAATGCTAAGAACAATTTAAGACTTACAGAGATACTGTTACAGAAAATCAACCATTAATTTCATCTTAGGATATTGATTTTCTTGTTGTTATTCTTGTTGTTCGCTTTTTGAAATACAAGGTTTCTTTGTGTATCTATCACTGGCTAACCTGGAACTTGCTCTGTAGACCAGGCTGGCTTCAAACTCAGAGATCTACCTGCTTCTGTCTCCTGCGTGCTAGGACTAAATGCATGAGCCACCACGCCCTGCAGGATACCGAATTAACCTTAAAAATACTTTAACCTTAACATTCTAATTATTACAATATTTAGAAACCAATTTTAATGAGGCATTTTTAATTGAAGCTCATGAGGCTGTATCTAAAGAACAGAAATATGTAGTTACACACCCAGCAGTCAGAAACACAAGTAAAGCACGTTAATCATTTTTGTTTGCTTAACTAGATTTAAATTAATTTCTTGTCAAAGATTTAAGTTATTATAACAGGTACCTTGACATTTTTTTGTTAGAAAAATCATTTACTTTTTATTAGTGTTTAAAAGGCATCCAAAGCAGGATAAAGTTTGGCATTTATGACCTTATTATTATTTTTTCTAAAAGTCCAAGGCAAATAACTTTTAAAAATGCATCATCCTGGTATAACATATTAAGGTGCTCTGGAAACTCTAAGATGTCTGTGTAAGCCTCAAAGTAGGTTTTTAAAATGACAATTAAAAAATATTTAGGGTGTAGTCTTAATATAGACCTGGCTAAAATAAGGATCTGGAAAAAAAAAAAACCTGTCTGTTTATTTGTTCGTTTTTAAAGAGGCCACAGCAGTCAAAAATATCCTAAAAAAATCCTTAAAATTTTTGTATTTATACATTTATACTCATTTGCATACATGTCTAAAAACGGACACATGAGTTAACCTCTTAGTGTGTGGACTAGAGTCTAGTATCTCAAGGAAGGGCAATTGTCTAATAGAAAACCACTGCCACAGTAGGAGCATCACGGCTTACCATTAATTTACAGAGGACCATATTGTAGAACCAGACCAGATATGAATGAAGGAGATACGTCATGACCAGAATTGTACCATGATGTGTATTTGTTCTTGAAAGCAAACTTAAAATTTTACATTTAAAAGCTCACAGTAGTTTTCCTAAAGGAAGATTCAGGATCGTTAGCCACCTCTGTTTGTTTACCTGCGTGGTCACATTGACTAAATGTACATTTTGTCTTTTCTTATTATTCTGTTCCTTAAAATCTTAGTTTTACAGCGGGGTGGTTATGGCACACGTCTTAATCCCGGCACCCGGGAGGCAAAGGCAGGCAAGTCTTTATGAGTCTGAGGCCAGACTGCTCTTCCAGAGGTCCTGAGTTCAATTCCCAGCAACCAACCATCTGTAATGGGATCCGATGCCCTCTTCTGGTGTGACTGAAGACAGTAACAGTGTACTCACATACATAAATTTAATAAATAATTCTTTTTTTTAAAAATTAGTTTTACTATGAACCAAAGTGCAGTTGGACCAAATTGTCAACTTTAGTTTACATAAGCATTTACTTCTAAGCCAATTTGGTGCTAAGTACATTATGTAAAAATAAATCATAGTCATGTGCCATGATCAGCTCGTCTATATACATAATCATAGTCAGATATATATTTTATGTAAAGTATCTCTCCTTTATGATATAAGGAAGGCTTAGTAACACAAAGAGTCAAACACATTAATTTTCTCTCAACAGATGAGGAGTTTTTGAAATATTATTATAATTATTATTGTTATTATTAAGTATTATTTCCTAGAATTATTTCTTGGAGGTAAGTTGTAGATCGCAGTTTGTGCCAAATCAGGTCTAGCCACCCATCTTCAATGAGTCAACTAAAAGAGATTAAGTTATAGTGGGAAGCAGGAAAGGGAGACTTGTTCAGTGTGACCACCCTGGGAAGAGGGACAGAGAAATGAGCAGACCCCTCAAGTCCATCTTTTAGGGTCCTGACGTGAGATGAAAGTTAAGTAGAGGGCTAAGGATGTGTGCCCCTAAGCAGTCCTGGTCAACAGAAAGTCATGTTCCCTATGGCTCATCATTACGAGTTTTAAGGCAGGCTGGCAGGTGTATCAGGCATGTACAGTAAAATGGGAGCTCCTCTATATGCTGACGATGTTGTCTGATGACATTCTTAGCTTTGGGGTTGGTGGAAGCTAGTGGTCTGATGAGTGTTTGGATTCCACAATGTTTTTTCTATTAGTCACAAGATGTGAGCGCGGATACAGAGGTGGGCAGGGAGTGGCTATTGCAGAGAGCTAGAGCTAGCCCAAGATAAGGGAATTAGCCTCTGGACCTGCAACATTCCAACCTCTTATAGTACTACAATTCTAATCAGTCAGTCAGTCTCGCTCACACACACAGCTTCGTCCCAGGAATCATTGTTAAGTAGAGGGCTAAGGATGTGTGCCCCTAAGCAGTCCTGGTCAACAGAAAGTCATGCTCCCCACGGCTCATCATTAAGAGTTTTAAGGGGAAAGGGAAGCTGGGGAAAAGGAGAAAAACAGCTGGGAAGAGACAGAAACTCTGGACATAATCCAACTCTGTACAAAACGTCTGAGAATCTACCACAAACCTACTCGAACTAAGAAGTCGGCTGAGCAGTATTACGGGATTTAAGATTCACTTGCAAAGAAAGCCAAGTGCATTTCTACACATTAGGCATGAATAAATAGAAATTGAACTTTTAGAAATCAATACACTTATAAAATCATCTAAAAGATAACACACTGAAGTGTGGACTGGATGGGTTCCTTTCCACAGATTGGTAGCTGCTCCTTGCACACATTTTTCAAAAGACTGATAAAGGCCAATAAGTGTATGAAGCGGGTTCACCGGTAGAAATGAGCAAGAAAATGCCAATGAAAACCTCAGCAAGATGTCAGTCTTATCCTAGGTGGAATGGGCTATTATCAATAAGACAAAAATGCAAATAATAGCCGGGAGTGGTGGCGCACACCTTTAATCCCAGCACTCGGGAGGCAGAGGCAGGCCGATTTCTGAGTTCATGGCCAGCCTGGTCTACAAAGTGAGTTCCAGGACAACCAGGGCTATACAGAAAAACCCTGTCTCAAAAAACAAAACAAAAAGAAGAAGAAGAAGATGAAGAAGAAGAAGAAGAAGAAGAAGAAGAAGAAGAAGAAGAAGAAGAAGAAGAAGAAGAAGAAGAAGAAGAAGAAGAAGGGAAAGAAAGAAAGAAAGAAAGAAAGAAAGAAAGAAAGAAAGAAAGAAAGAAAGAAAGAAAAAGGGGGGGGGGGGAAATGCAAATAATAGCAAGAGTAGGGAGAGGGAACTCTCATATACTGTCACTGGGGATGGAAGTTAATACAGCCACTGTGGAAAAACGACGAATGTTCTTCAAGAAATGAGAACTTGGGGGCTGGAGAGATGGCTCAGCAATTAAGAGCACTGACTGCTCCTCTGAAGGTTCTGAGTTCAAATCCTAGCAACCACATGGTGGCTCACAACTGTCCATAATGAGATCTGACACTCTCTTCTGGTGTGTCTAAAGACAGTCACAGTGTACTTACATGTAATAATAAATAAATCTTAAAAAAAAAAAAAAGAAGAGATCTTGTGTGTGCACTCAAATGAAAGTACATCAAAGACACTGGAAACTCAGAAGTATCCCGCCGTTCACAACAGCTGAGACACAGGATCAATGACATTTTAAAAAGAGGAAAAACTGTTTTGTTTGTCTAGAAAAGGAAAACACTTTCCCACCGAAGCTGCAAACAAAGCAGAGATTAAAGAAGCTCTTTAACCTGGGGGGCGACACCACATTCATCATGCTCAGAAGGCACAGGATCATCCCAGTGACAAATTTCTCTAAATTGGTATGAAAAGAACAATGTAACAGCCCAAATCCCATTGGTCATTTAGCAGAAATTGGTAACAAAATATCTACAACTTAGAAGGAAATGCAAAGAAATTACAAGAAGCAAAACAAATTTAAAAGAAGTGAACTTACTTCTTTTTAAAAAGTGCTTTTCCCTGCCTAACATTTAAGACATTTTAAGCAGCCACCGTAATTAAACAGAGAGATGGCCAAGCGGGTTAGTGGTGGGTGGTGGAGACATAGGCACACAGAGATGGGTAGATCACTGGACAAGGAGAGCATGGACATCGCTTTAGCACTCAGCTTTAGCTGAACCTTGACTTGTCCCCCACAGGAATCCTGAGATAACACAGTTGTGGTTTTAATACTGGGGTTCACTGGTTACAGAGTAGCAGACAATTACTGCAGTTGGTTTCTTAAGCGGTAACCAAGCACCTACCCTAGGATATGGCTAGTCTGTTCTTTGTGTTGGCTCAGATCCACACAGTCTTGCTCACCAATGCCCCGGCAGCTTCATTTGTTCCACCCCCATGCTGGAAACAGCTCAGACACCAATCAGCAGGTGGACAGATGTACACAATGTGTTACACACACTTTCTACAACAGAAGATGGTGTAGGAACTAAAAGGAATGAAACACTTGAGTGACTCTCAGAATACTGACACTGGGCCAAAGAAGACCATTCGTAAACACTACATATGACTCCATGTATATAAAGTTTTAGAAGATGTAAATCAATGTATAGTGACAGTATTATATATTACATTATAGGTAAGCATCATAAGTATATGAACATGTTAAATTTAGAGGTGGTGTTTGAGTCTTCCTGTATCCCAACTAGCAGTATATTCTTCATAGCTAAAACAATCCTGAACAATTGCACACTGCTGGAGGTATTGCATACTCAATTTCAAGCTATACTACAGAGCCATAGTAGTAAAACCAGTGTGGCACTGGCATAAAAACAGACATTTTGATCAACGAATAGAATCAAAAAAGACCCGGATGAAGTCTACATCACACTTTAAACCAACCATTTTTTGACAAAGATGCCCAAAATACACATTTTTAATATGTTGACAGGGATGTGGGGTAGAGGGAAACCCTCGTGTGCTATTGGTGGAGTGCAAATTGGTGCAGCCACTGTTCCCACGGTGTGTCAGCTCCTCTTAAAACGACTAATAGATCTGCTAGATGACCCAACTATAGCCCTCCTGGGCGTGGACACAAAGGACTCCTTTCTACTGCAGAGACACATACTCATCCATGTTCATAGCTGTTCTATTTACAATAACTAGCACATAAGACAAGTTTCTACTCATTAATAGATAATAACAATGTGATACCTGTATACAGTGGACTTTTATTCTGTTTTAAAGAAAAATGAAACTTGAAAGTAAACGGATGGAGCTAGAAAAACATTTATACTGAATGAGGTAATCCAGAATCAGAAGAGAAAAAAAAAGGATGTTCTCATTCTCAAGTAGAATCAGGAAACTAGAAAGGGACCATTGTTTAGGAGGAGGGAGGGGGTTCTTAAAGAGATGTGCTAGCTTTTGTCAACCTGACACAAACTGCAGTCACCTGAGGAAAGGAAATCTTAACAGGAAAGTTGCCCCATCAGGTTGGCCACTAGGCATTCCAGTGGGTCATTTCTTGATTAATTATTGAATCATTCTGGGCAGTACCAACCTCGGGCAGATGGTTCTGGGTGCTATAATAAGTAAGTTGAGCAAGCCATAGGGAGCAAGCCAGTAAGCAGCTCTCCTCCAAGGCTTCTGCTTCAGCTCTTGCCTCCAGGTTCCTGCCTCACATTCATGACCCGACTGGGATGTACTGGGACTGGGATGTGTAAGCCAGAGAAACCCTTTTCTTTCTAAGTCGCTTTTGGTCCTGGTGTTTTCTTACGGTGTTAGAAAGCTAACTAGAAGAAAAGGACATGGTAAAAACATAGATGGTGTGAACTGAACAATGGAAATAAAGGGGAAGAAGGCTTAAGCGGAAAGAGGTATGGGAGGGGAGGAGGAGGGAGGGACAACTAACACTAATGATGTTTGCAAAAACAATATGGAATGTCACTATTTTGTAAGCTACACACACATATACACCAAAAGTTTAGTTGGAGTTAACCTATGCAGGGAATTATGCTCATTCCAGAAGCTATAGGTTGCCAAATAAAACGTCCAGAGCAAGGGTGTGGAATGCTTCCTCAAGGCAATAGGATCCGGATATCCTGTGTAGGGGAGGGAATTCGAGTTGCTAAGGACGGTGGAGGTTTTGTCTTTTACTGTCTATTGTAATGCTAAGTGCAGGCCCCTAAGACCTGGAGTCTGCACACAGCCTCTGGGACCTGACCCCTAAGTTAATTCTGATTGATGAATAAAGATACCAACCACTAATAGCTGAGTAGAAGAGAATAAGTGGGGTTAGGTTTCCCCAACCTAAGGAGGAGGGTGAGGAAAGAGAGAGAGAGAGAGAGAGAGAAAGAGAGAGAGAGAAAGAGAGAGAGAGAGAGAGAGAGAGAGAGAGAGAGAGAGAGAGAGAGAGAGAGAGAGAGAGAGAGAGAGCGCCAACCAGGAAGAGGGAGGAGGGAGAAGAGCCACCATGGGCTAGGGTCCAAGAGAACATGGCCCAGAGGGCTGCCTGGTTGGAGTTGAGAGCAGCCCAGATGGAACACAGTAAATAGTGAGGCTTTGTTGGGGCATTGTCTCACTATTTACTTTGATGCTTGGGGTTATCGATGGGAAGGTAGGTTCTAACTGCATGGCTATTGTGCTGCCTAAGGTATATTTAAAAATATAAAAGGCTGTAGTGTTTCTTTCATCCCGGAACATAAATGGTCTAAGGTGGGGGAAGAAGCTCTGGGCTGGGGGTTTAAAAAAAAATTTTTTTTTTTCCTACAACAGACAGGTGATAGCCTTCAGGGAAAGGAGAATCAGGGTTTTCTGTGAGGCTTCTGGGAGGTTGCTCATGCTCCGGTTGGTGGTCTCACACCAAACAAAACATATGGACAATACAAATTAGGGTTGGTGGGTTACTTTAAAAACAAAAATAAGGCTGGGTGGTGGTGGTGCACGTCTTTAATCCCAGCACTTGGGAGGCAGAGGCAGTTGGATTTCAGAGTTCAAGGCCAGCCTGGTCTACAGAGTGAGTACCAGGACAGCCAGGGCTATACAGAGAAACCCTGTCTTGAAAAACCCAAAAAATAAAGTAAAATGACATAAAATAAAATTAAATTAAAATAAAGAAGGAACATGAAATCGGTGGTAAAGAGCTGGGGTGGGTCTTGGACAAGTTGAGCATAAATATGAGGAAAGCATGGTCTATAAAACTCACAAAGAATAAATTAAATAATCTAAAACTTAAATTATTAGTTGAGCTAAATAATTATAAATGTTAAAAGTAAATGATTATATATTTTATTTACTCTGTTAGGCTGGAAGAGAATATTCTTGTTGGATGGAGCATTTTGAAGACAAATACAGTTTTGGAATGTAAAAAGGCAAGGGCAGAAAACTGGTAAGCATCCAGAAAGTTGAGGAAATCTCCCAATAGTTAGTACGACAACAACAACAACAACAACAACAGAGAGCTGAAGCCAGCAAGTAGCAAAATTGGGCTCAAAGGAGCGATTGCAGCTTGAGGGGTGTCTGTTTAAATACAGGGGAAGGCCGTGGGAAGGGGCTCCTGAACAGTGATCAGAGAACGTTTTGTGGATGTCAAGGCTCTCTGGCCCAAGACATTCACTGAGTGTCTGGCACAGTGATTGAAAAACAGCAAGCACACGTGAGGGTGTCACGAGTCAAGATGGGACTTCAGACACCACTCAATGGCAACACTGAAAACTAAAGAGAAGGTTAGCCTTTGACATTTGTTGGACTTGCAGCTCAGAATCCCAAGTCCTCCGCTATCCAGGCATAACAAGGAGGCCTACCCACTCTCAGACATGGGTGAGCCTTCCCTTGGGGAAGGACAGCAAGAAACTATCCCTACTGGAAGAACAACTTGTCCAAGAAGATTCATGATAAGTGTAATCGCACCTGGACCTATCTACAGCCTCAGAAACTAGTTACACAGTCATGACAACATTGATGTCAAATATAGATTCATCTCAAAAGTTGATGCTATTCTACTTGAAGAATGAGAGGGGGAAAGAAATGTCTTTGAGACCCTGGGAGTAGGGTAAGGAAACATTATTTGTGCGTTTACTAAATTAAACACTCTTTTCTCTCCCTCAACCCTCATGCTTAAGTCTATATTAACCTATTTCTGTCTTAAAACTATTGTACTTACATGTATTTTGTTTGTTTGTTTATTTGTTTGTTTGGGGCAAGAGAACATGGCGCACACACACACAGAAGTCAGAGGGCAAGCTGTTGGAGTCAGTTTTATTTTCTACCAGGTGGGCCCTGGGGAATCAAACTCTGACATCACCAGGCTTGTCCGCAAGCATCTTTACCCACCGAGCCACCAAGCCAACCCCCCAAAGCATGTCTAAAACTTGCTTCATACTGAGGAGTCCTGAAGTTATTTTCTGTGCCGTGGTCAAGAAAGCCGCTTCACCCTAGTAGAGGTCTCTGAAAGCAAGTTCGGGAGCCTTTACAGTTGGCAGCGTAGAGATGGGGCTCCTGATGATGCCGGGGACATCTTTGGAGGTGGTCTTGCCCTGCAGGATTCTAAAAATGTTACCTCAAGAGCTCTTTGAACCGGCGGTGTTGGCACACACCTTTAATCCCAGCACTCGGGAGGCAGAGGCAGGCGGATTTCTGAGTTCAAGGCCAGCCTGGTCTACAGAGTGAATTCCAGGACAGCCAGGGCTACACAGAGAGACCCTGTCTCAAAAAACAAAACAAACAAACAAACAAAAAACCCCAAAACAAAACAACAACAAAAAAAGAGCTCTTTGAAGATGAAGTCTGTTCTACCTGCAAACTTTTAAGAATTGTAAAAGTCCTTTTAAAAAACCAGACATTTTAACTTCTCAGACAGAACATCCCCATGTGCGAAGTCCGTCAGCTCCTGTCACCTTACTTGACCTTATACTTTCAATTGCTTTCCGGTTGTATTGCTCTCAGACAGTGTTGTTGTCACAACATTTTAATGCATTCCATTGCTGAAGACCTTTTTTAAAAATTATTTACTTGTTTTATTTTGCCACATTGTCAATATATAAGCTTGGGTGTTTCTGATTTTTGGTTTCACCTTCAGGATTTTTTTTTTGTCATGTTTTATTTATAGCATGGGGTTGGAGAGTGGGGCTCATCCATAAACTCACAAGACGATGCAGTTACCTGCCTTGCAACCTGAACTGCCTTTGCATTCTGAGAGCAGCACAAGAGGAGCCTGTGCAGTTTTTTTTTTTTCTTTAATGATACATGTATTTATTTCATGTGCACTGATTGGCATTCTGTCTGCATGTGTGTCTGTGAGGGTGTTGGATACCCTGACACTGGAGTTACAGACAGTTGTGAGCTGCCGTGTGGGTGCTGGGAATTGAACCTGTGTCTTCTGGAAGTTCAGCCAGTGCTCTTGACCGCTGAGTCATTACTTGAGCCCCATCATGGCTGACATGGCTTTTTTAGGTAACTGCTGATAGATGTGGCTGACAATGAAGGTACTGAATCCTTATCCCCCAAAGCCTAGATACGTGAACTACATCTCCGTCAGATTCTGTCTAAAGGTTAGTGACTTAGCAGCAGAAAGGTTACCAGGCACCCCATGAGAAAATGACTGATGTTTTTCGGTGTTAATGTTGGGATTGGGCATATAAGTCTGCTATATGCTTCATTGTTTATATGGTTTGATGCCGTATATGTTTATATGATTGTTCCCAATCCCTGTCAAATGATGGCCCTCTGATATCCAGGTTAGGACCTTCTAATTTCCTTCTCAGATCAGACAAGCCAAGCCTCTCAGTGCCTGGATAGGCAGGGGTCTTCACCTCTGTTTAGCAGCAAAGATGCCTCAGAAAATAGATCTTTGGCCATTATCAACCTTAAGACTAAAAGACCGGCGGCTGGAGAGATGGCTCAGCGGGTAAGAGCACTGACTGCTCTTCTGAAGGTCCTGAGTTCAAATCCCAGCAACCACATGGTGGCTCACAACCATCTGTAATGAGATCTAATGCCCTCTTCTAGAGTGTCTGAAGATAGCTCTAGATAGTGTCTAGAAGATAGCTTGCATATAATAAATAAATAAATAAATAAACAAACAAATCTTTAAAAAAAAAAGACTAAAGGATCAAAGTCTCAGAGGGGAAGCTGAGGCAGGACACAAAGGCAGAGAAGATTAAGGGGCTGTGGGAAAGGAAAGGAGCCCCTACCCTTGAAGTCTTTTGTCAGCTGAGAATCAAGAATTTCAGCACAACTAACCAAACACACCATGAAGTTTGCCGGTGTAGAAACTGTGTTCATTTTTATGGCGATATTTCAAAGAAGAATGTTAAAATAGCCACGAGCCATGCTTGAGGCCAAACAGCATATGATCCTTGAGTTTAACATCACTCCTTTGCAGCTGTAAACGCTAGATTTTGTTATTGAAAAGAAATTCATACACGATATTCTAATCATACTCCCCCCCCAGCTCCTCCCAGCTCCTCCCAGCTCCTCCCAGCTCCCCCCAGCTCCTCCCAGCTCCTCCCAGCTCCTCCCAGCTCCCCCCAGCTCCTCCCAGCTCCTCCACCCACCCAACTCACCAATGAGATCATCAACTCTGTTACAGACAAAGGATGTATCTTAACTCTCTCGTCCCCTACCTAGTATCATGAGGGTTCCTTCAACCCTATGGCCACTGGGTTTGTCTTACCCTCCTATCCAGCCCACCTCAGGAAACACCCTAGCTTTTACAAAGAAGGGAAAAATTCCTTAAAACCCTTTGCACCATATAACTTTGAAAACCACCCAAATGACGCTTGGCTGTTCTGAAGAGACTTCTATGTGCCTCTGTCTCTCAAGAAGCTCTCACCTATGCTGTGGTGGTTTGAGAGAAAATGGCCCCTGTAGAATCAGGGCGGGGCACTATTAGGAGGTGTGGCCTTGTTGAAATGGGTGTGGCTTTGTTGGAGGAAGCACTAGGGGGTGGGCTTTGAGATCTCCAATGCTCAAGTCTGGTCTAGTGTGGCATTTACTTCCTGCTGCCTGTGAATCACAATGTAGAAGTCTCTGTTCTTCTCCAGCATCATGTCTGCCTGCATACCACCTTGATTCCCACCATGACTATAACAGACTAAACTCTGAGAGTGTAACCCAGCCCCAATGACATGTTTTCCTTTTTTTTTTTTTTTTTTTTGGTTTTTCGAGACAGGGTTTCTCTTTATAGCTCTGGCTTTCCTGGAGCTCACTTTGTAGACCAGGCTGGCCTCGAACTCAGAAATCCGCCTGCCTCTGCCTCCCGAGTGCTGGGATTAAAGGCATGCGCCACCACGCCCGGCTCCTTTTTTTTTTTTTAATTGGGTAATTATTTCTTTTACATTTCCAATGCTATCCCAAAAGTCCCCACACACACTCCCCCATCCACCCACTCCCACTTCTTAGCCCTGGCATTCCCCTGTTCTGAGGCATATAAAGTTTGCACGACCAATGGGCCTCTCTTTCCACTGATGGCCCACTAGGCCATCTTCTGATACATATGCAGCTAGAGACACGAGCTCCGGTGGTGGTGGTGGTGGGGGGGGGTAGTTGGTTAGTTCATATTGTTGCTCCACCTATAGGATTGCAAATTCCTTCAGCTCCTTGGGTACTTTCTCTAGCTCCTCCATTGGGGGCCCTGTGATCCATCCAATAGCTGACTGTGAGCATCCACTTCTGTGTTTGCCAGGCCCCGGCATAGTCTCACAAGAGACAGCCATATCTGGGTCCTTTCAGCAAAGTCTTGCTAGTGTATGCAATGGTGTCAGCATTTGGAAGCTGATTATGGGATGGATCCCCAGATATGGCAGTCTCTAGATGGTCCATCCTTTCGTCTCAGCTCCAAACTTTGTCTCTGTAACTCCTTCCATGGGTGTTTTGTTCCCAATTCTAAGAAGGGGCAAAGTGTCCACACTTTGGTCTTCGTTCTTCTTGAGTTTCATGCATTTAGCAAATTGTATCTTATGTCTTGGGTATTCTAAATTTCTGGGCTAATATCCACTTATCAGTGAGTACATATTGTGCGAGTTCTTTTGTGATTGGGTTACCTCACTCAGGATGTTTTCCTTTTTAAGAGTCACTGTGGTCATGGTATGTATTCACAGCAATAAAACCCTAAGACACATGTCTTGGGTGTACGCTGTTCTCCTAAGGCACCTGCCCCCTCTTCTCTCTAAAGCCTAGGCTTCAATCTATACTAAAATTGCTTCTCAATAAACTTCAATTTTGCTTCAAAAGAAAAAAAATACAGTAAGAGTAATGGCCAGGGAGGGGAAAGTTTCCCTGAATTAAAGCAGGCAGACGTGAGGGACTTAGTCCTCAGTTCTCGCAGTTAAAGGAGCCTCCGATGTGCAGGGGTAGAAAGTGAGAGTCATGCTCTAATACAGACTCAAGATATTTTAGCACATCAGACACAAAGAGAAATTCCTAACAGCTTCTAGAAATAAAAGAAAAAGCCTTCAAAGGAACAAAAATAATACTGGCTTCATGTATCTGATCACATTTGTCAAAGAGAAAGTTCTGGAAACATCACTGAAATTCCCAACTCCTGAACTCGGAGGCTTCTTAAAGAGATGAGCAGAATGGTTTTTGACTTAAAAGAGCACCCTTTCTACGGAGTATGAAACTTTAAGAAGCAGGGTCTCTAAGAGGTTTGAGAATTATAAGGACCCTGGCAACGAGGGGAAGCCTGCAAATGCTGCTTTATTATCAAGGAACAAATGAGCCAATTGAGATTTTTTTAAAAAAACACAAAGTCATTTAAGTGACTCAGGTCTGTATTTAAATAAAAACTAGACAAAAAAAAATGTGTCATGAATTCAATGACTAGCCCACCATGTTGCTTACAGTTAGTGACAAAGGATATGCAGGAAAAGAAAAAAAGAAGTCTTAGGATGGTGTGATGGTTTGTATATCCTTGGACCAGGGAGTGGCACCATTTGAAGGTGTGGCCTTGTTGGAATAGGTGTGGCCTGGTTGGAATGGGTGTGTCACTGTGGGTGTGGGCATAAGATCCTCACTCTAGTTGCCTGGAAGTCAGTCTTCCACTAGAAGCCTTTGGATGAAGACATAGAACTCTCAACTCTGCCTGTGCCATGACAGCCTGGATGCTGCCATGCTCCCACCTTGATGATACTGGACCGAACCTCTGAACCTGTAAGCCAGCCCCAATTAAATGTTGTTTTTTATAAGACTTTCCTTGGTCATGGTGTCTGTTCACAGCAGTAAAACCCTAACTAAGACAGATGGTGATCCGTGTCTGTGTGTGTGTGTGTGTGTGTGTGTGTGTGTTCCTATATGTTGAGTGTGTGTATTTGGCTTTGATATTGTTCCTCAAGAGATATCCACATTGATTTTGGGACAGGGTCTCTCAATGGGACCTAGGGCTTACCAGTTATGGTTGTTTGGCTGGACAGCAAGTCCCAGGGATCTTTCTGTCTCCAGATCATTTTACCTGGGTGCAGGATCCAACTTAGGTACTTGGGGTTGAGGTAGGAACTGTGCTCACTGAGTTATCGCATCAGCCCCCAGGATTGAATTTTAAGGAACAATGTGATCGTGGTTTCTTTGTTTTTCAGGGTTTTAGAAACACAGTGACACTTGTGTTTACAAAAAGCATACAGGATTATCAACTCTGATGATGAGGCTAGGATACCCGAGAGAAATAAAAATAATAGAACAAGAAATGATATTTAGGCATAAGATCAAGATAAAAGGTTGCCAGCTTTGAAAAAAAAACCCACAAAAATAACAATAAAATCATAAAGATTTTTGGAGATGGTGCAGTGTAAGTCAGCTAACATCTGTGTTACATGTCAGGAATTCTACAGACAGCATTCCAACAGAGTAGGGAAAGAAAGACAGAATTAATATGTCACATCCAAAAAAACCAAAACAAAACAAATATAGAACTGGTTAGTGGTTGTGGCTTCTGGGAATAAAGGTAGAAAAGGAGGTGGACTGGGTGGTTCACTTTTGATAATATGTTCTTTTCTATGGTGTATATTCTAAAGAACCATTTGAAATACTTCAGATTAATAAAACAAAATTTAGAATTGTAAGTTCTGAAAATTCAATATTAAAATATATTGATTCTGGACAGCAGTCTCAGGGCATAAAGGCTTTCAACACGTGAAATCCATTTGTCATGGGGTTCCAGGATGGTTCTCTGAGAGAGCTGAGAGCAGCGTCTTCCTCATTAGCACCACACCCAAACACAGGATCAACTTCCAGTGGGTATGACACACGTGTGTGGAGGGTTGTGGGGAACGTGAACTGGTCTAAGGCTTTCATTAAAATCACTAAGTTGTTTTTGAAACATGTGATTCAGAGGACCCAGAAAAGGGTGAGTATAAAAGAATTTTCTTTAAAAAAAAAAAAAAAGGATTTATTTTATGTATGTGTGTGTGCCTGTCTGAGTTTATACGTAACACAGACATATAGATGATATTTCTTTTCTCAGATACTAAGTGTATATTGCTGTGGACATTGGAAACCAACAAAGGGCGGTTGTGTTCATATCTGATCAAGCCCTAAAGCTGGAAATTCACCAGAACCTATCTCCTAGGAAGGAGGTGAAGAGAGAATGGGTATCCAATCCACATTGCTCACCCTGAGATCCCGTGGTCTCTCCACAGGAGACAACAACTGGCTCCCTCATCATCAAAAGGGATGGGAGAGTAGGTAACGAGAAAATGATGAAAAGACTGGTTTGAAAAGTCAAAGAAGAAAACAAACATATTAAAGAGAATGATGCCGCAGACAAACTGAGAATAGTTGGGAAGGGTTAACACCATCTTGGATAACGGTCCATTCTAAAGGAGTCTGGGGTGGACAATGAGGGCTGGGAAGCTAACTGAACAATGGGCCCAGCTTGCCTTTTCCCCTCTTCCCTGTCATGGAGCCCAATGAGACCAGGATCAGGGAGATGGGCAGTTAAAGGGCCTCTACCAGCTCAACCTTTCCTGAAATGCCAGCAGGCAGAACTTCCCTAATGTGCCAGGTTTCAGAGGCACCACCCATCCCTAGCATAAGGATTCTTGCAGATACCTCATTTAGTTTTGAGGGCTCTTTCTTCTCTCTTTGTTGTTATTTAGTCTTCCTTTGTTTTGATATGTCTGGATGCCTAATGGGTGACATTTGTTCTCAGCAAGACAATTAAGATAATTTGAGTTGCTTCCATTCCCAACAGAAAATGTTTCATAATTTTGCATTTTTAAAAGATGGTTCATTGACTTTGTACTTCAGTATGTGCACCTGTGTGAATTTATGTGCACCACATGTGTGCAGTACCATCAGAGGCCAGAAGAGGGCACTGGATCCCCTGGAACTAAAGTTGCAGGCTTTGTGAGCTGCTGGTGGTAGATGTTGGGATGGGAACCATGACCTTCTGAAAGGCCAATAAGCACTCTTAACTCTCTCCAGCCCTGGAGTTTTGTAGTTTTAGCCAAAACTTTAGCTAGTTGTTTATTTGTTTGTTTGTTTGGTTGGTTGGTTTCTCTGTGTCACCCTGGCTGTCCTGGAAGTAGCTCTGTAGACCAGGCTGGCCTTGAACTCACAAAGATCTGTCTGCCTCTTCTTCCTGAGTGCTGGGATTAAAGGTGTGAGCACCCAAGCTTGTCATTATTTTTTTTAAGAAATGGCAAACATTTCCCTACCTAATTCCAGCTTGAACGTTTGACACCTTCGCCTGGTGTTACCAGTTCAGTAAATACAAACTCAGGATGAGGTGGAAGTGCTGACTCGTGTCTGTATCCATCCACTCGGGCTGGGGCTAAAACAGGAAGAAAGGAAACTCAAACTTAAATTACATGTAAGAATCTGTCTCAGTCGGGTGTGGTGGCGCATGCCTTTAATCCCAGCACTCGGGAGGCAGAGGCAGGAGGATTTCTGAGTTCGAGGCCAGCCTGGTCTACAGAGTGAGTTCCAGGACAGCCAGGACTACACAGAGAAACCCTGTCTTGGAAAAAACGAAAAAACAAAACAAAAAAAAAAACCACAAAAAAAAAAAAAAACCAACAAAAGAATCTGTCTCAAAACAAAACAGTACATAAACAGACCAAAAGGCTTACACAGGTATGTTTGAACTTGAAGTTAAAAAGAAATCCATATAATTTTATTACTGCTAATATATCCCAAATATCTTGTGATGTACTATGGTGGTTTGAAGGAGAATGGATCTCATAGTCTCATAATTTGAATGCTTAGTCACCAGAGAGTGGAACTGTATGAGAAGGACTAGGAGGTGTGTCTTTGTCATGGGGTAACTCTCTAAAACTGTAAGCAAGCCCCCACTTAAATGCTTTCTTTTGTGAGAGTTGTCTCAGTTATGGTGTCTCTTCACAGCAATAAAACAGTAACTAAGACAGAAGTTGGCCCTGGGGCTGGGGTATTGCCGTGAGAGGCCTGGCTGTGCTGTTAGTTGGAGGAATATGAACGACTTTGGACTAGAAAAGCCATTGAATGCTTTACTTGGGGCACCATGGGCCATCTTAGCAAGAGCTCAGAGGACAGTGCTAAGGGTGGCGGTAACTGTGGGGTCCCACCCCGCTCAAGAGAAGGAATAATTTTTTTAATGATTTTTGTTTTTGAGACAGGGTCTCTCTACAGAGCCCTTGACTGCCCTCGAACTCCCTATGTAGACCAGGATGGCCTTGAACTCACAGAAATCCTCCTGTCTCTGCCTCCTGAGTGCTAGGATTAAGCCATGTGCCACCATGCCTGGCTGAGAGGGAAAGAATATTACTAGCAAGCCTAGAGACCATTCTTGCAATATGTTGGCAAAGAATGTGCCTGCTTTTTTGTCTTTGTCACAGAAAATCTGCTTGAGCCTGAATGGAAGATTTTGGGACGACTGTTCCTGGCAGGTTGGTAGAGGAGATTTCAAGACAATTTAGTGTTGACTGTGTCACACAGCCATTAGTGATCACTCTTATGCAGATACACAAAGAGAAGGAGCAAGAGGGGCAAGGAGAAACACAAACTGTACAGTGTTGTAACTCTCTCTGTCCTCGTGGATCGTGGGCCAATATCGGTCCATGCTGGCAAAGGGAGCACAGAGGACAGACAGGGGTTTGGAAGCCCTGTGAGTATGCATGGTGAAGAAGACACACTGGGTCTGTCCATTGGGCAGCAGATCCACTTTATTTGGTGGTGATTCGAGGCTTATACGGTTTCGAGGGACAGGAAATATCTCATTAGCATGGGGAAGCATTTTAGGAATCTCAAGTGCTGGCTGAATGGAAGTCGACAGAAAGGAAGTCAAACCCACAATCTAACAAAGGCTACGTGACCTGCTGCAGGTCGAGGTGTGGGGGGTTTTGAACTCCCCAGACAGGGTCAGAGAGGATGAAGCCCTGCCAATGAAGGGAAGCCTCCAGAGAGTACCAAGTTCCAGAAGTCTATCTGGACAAAGATAGACTTTGACCTTAATTAGCAGTTTTCCCTCACAGTACAAGGAATTAAAAAACAAACAAACAAACAAACAAACAAACAGGAAAGGTGGAGCTGGAGCCAAGTCCTGTGCTGGAGAAGACAAAAAGTTTCAAGAAAGACCTGACTTGAAGAAGATTAAAAGGAGTGGCCCCCCAAGGTGAGACACCACCCAGATAATCCTGTAGCCTTCGAATGGAATAAACCTGAGGGATTTCCTTGAGCTAGAAACCCATTCATGAGTCAAAGTCTTGCACATGGAGGTCTTGGAGAGGCCAGGTTTCAGTCCAAGCAGGCAGAAGAACTTGGCAGCTTCGGCTTCCGGCTCCAGTTTTAGATTCAAGGATGGAAGAGAGGGCTTGTGGGATCTCCTTCCATGGTTACGGAAAGCTGGTGAGGCCAGGCAGGGCAGTCTCCCTGTCTCCCTGGAGAGGCCATTGCAGGGATCTGGCAAGGGAAAGCCTAGATTGTGTTTAAGACCCCAAGATGTTGGAGAAACCTACCAAGGAGTCCTGTTAACAGAGTGTGGAAGCAGGCCAAGAGAGAGAAGTATGTTACAGTCAACAAAGCGGGGAGGAGTTGGAAAACTGAAGACGTCGTTGCCATCAGACATGAAGATCTTGAGTTTGTCCTGCTGACCCTTGGTCTTGCTTTGGCCCAGGATCTCCTCACTATGCCCCCTTTGGAATGGTAATTTATATCCTGTGTCTCTGTAGGTTGGAAGTATGCTATGGGCGTCTTGATTTTGATTTTACAAGTGGTTACATTTAAGAGCACCTTGAGTCTCAGAAGAGACTTTGGACTTTGAAACACTGTTGAGACTTTGAAAGACTATAGGGTTTTCTAAAGTTGAACTGCATGTATTTTTTCATGTATGATATTCATACACGGCTATGAGAGCCCAGGAGTAGGATTTAGTGGTTTGAATGAGAATAACCCACACAGGCTCATATATTTGAATGCTTAACCGCCAAGGAGTGGAACTGTTTGAGAAGGATTCAAATGATTTAGGAAGTGTGGTCTTGTTGGAGGAAGTATGTTGATGGAGGTGTGCTTTGAGGTTTCAAAAGCCCATGCCAGTCTCAGGTAGTCAAGTAGTCATTCGTTCAATCTCTGTCTCTGTCTCTCTGTCTCTGTCTCTCTCTGTCTCTCTCTCTCTGTCTCTCTGACTGTTGCCTGTGGGTCAGAAGGCAAATAACCCCCTCAGCTACTGTTCCAGCTCCACACCTGGCTGCTGCCTGCCATGATGATAATGGACTAAGCCTCTGAAACTAAAAGCAAGCTGCTATTTAAATGCTTTTTTTTTTTTTTTTAATAGGAAGTGTCTTGGTCATAGTGTCTTTTCACAGCAACACAACAGTAATTAAGACAGGTACATACTCACACTAAATGGTTTTCATGGTTATCTGAAATTCAGATTTCATTGCATATCCAGTATCTACCTGGCATCCTCCCCTAGCTTTCTATGAAAGTATGTAATGCCACAGGGATATACAATGTACAACGGACACATCACATTGTATTTGCTATGGGTGATTACCCATGCTGTTTATTCCTCTCTCTCTCTCTCTCCCTCTCCCTCCCTCCCCCCCCGTGTGTGTGTGTGTGTGTGTGTGTGTGTGTTTGGTTTTAGCTTTAGAAAGCAAGCTCCATGGCCTGGTGGTGGTGGCACACGCCTTAATCCCAGCACTTGGGAGGCAGAGGCAGGCAGATTTCTGAGTTCGAGGCCAGCCTGGTCTACAGAGTGAGTTCCAGGACAGCCAGAGCTGCACAGAGAAATTCTGTCTCAAACCACGAAAGAAAGAAAGAAAGAAAGAAAGAAAGAAAGAAAGAAAGAAAGAAAGAGAGAAAAGAAAAGAAAAGAAAAGAAAAGAAAAGAAAAGAAAAGAAAAGAAAAGAAAAGAAAGAAAACTCCAATGGAAGCCCTTCTCAGAGGGAGCCAAAGAAGCTGGACTAGTTTGGCTAGCAAATGAATAAAAGAAATAGAAGGAAAAGAAAAGCCATGAGTGATCCTTGAAAAGCTGAAAGAGAAAGTTTATTATAGATAAAAGGCAGAGCACAGCCAGAGGCAGGGACATCTGGGAGAGTCCAGAGTGGACCTGACCAGACTGAATTGAGCCTTGTGGGGAGAGGAAGATGGGAAGAGAGAGAGGAGGAATAAAGTACAGCAGCCAAGAGGGCAAAGGTCTGAAAAAGGACAGATAACCAAAATGGCGGATTATATAAGGAAGAGCTTGTGGGGAAAGGGCAGCCCAGACCCTGGGTTGGAGAGCTGGGGGTGGAG
This sequence comes from Mus caroli, assembly GCF_978045245.1. NCBI lineage: Eukaryota > Metazoa > Chordata > Mammalia > Rodentia > Muridae > Mus > Mus caroli. The sequence continues at coordinate 81,099,206 of NW_028227263.1, read as the reverse complement.
GGTGGGGTAGGGATATGGCAGCCATACCCTGTAACAGGTAGGGACTGAGGGATGCTGGGAGAACCTGATCTACTTCCATATGTTAAATAGGCCACCTCAGCCATTGTCCCCAGGGTTTGAGACTTGATTGGTGGTATAGACTGGGTAATTACCATCTTGACCAGAGGCGGGGTGGTCAGGGTCAGGAGGGTATGGGATATGCTACCGTTTTTTTTTACTGAGTTTGGGAACTGTGGGTGTCCCTGAGGTCTGAGCTTGGCTTCCGGAAGCATGGGAAGTATCCCCAGCCCAGCTTGGATGCCTCTGCATTCAAGGGGAAACTTATCTCCTTTAGGGCAGCCCATGCCAATGGGAGGGCTTCTATAAATCAACATTCCCCTCACCCCAGCCCCCGCCCCTCCCATTCCCACCCCCGCCCCAGGCTCAAGTTTCCCTTTTCTGGTGAAGAAAAAACTCTTTCTCAAATCAGGACAACCCAATAAGAGCTTTTGTCTTGAATCCTCTCTTTCCTGCTTTTGCACCTGTTGGAAGTCCACCAACCCTTGCTGCTCTGTCAGACAGAGCACCTGTTCTGAGAGGTGGTCAGAGAGGTCCGTGACAGCGCGAATCTGAGCCTCACCAGGCGGTCACCAGGCGGCAAAACTGACTGACTCCCAGGCAATGGATGTGTTGTTCAAGCTGTACCCACTCCTGGATGTGGACCACCTGTCACACTGTGAGTGACAACAGGATTTATTCCTACCAAGGAGAGAACGCCTTGTAATTCACAGCCAGTGGAGCTGGCTTCTAGTGCATCGTTGGGGCCTTCTTTTTGTAGGCAGTAATAAATTACCCTATCACAGGGTGCTGACAAAACATGTTCCTTTTTAAGTGCACTATAATTTTTATTTTTAAGCGAATATTCATATCTGACAGCGGGGCTCCTGGGTGTCCGAAAGCTGCCCTAGAAAGAGTGTTTTAAAAGTGTCATTCAACTCCCAAATGCCACGGTTAGATATAGACTTGACTTTTAAACATGTCCTGGGGACCCTCTGGGGCCCTGATAGGCAGAGTGACTTGCTCAGCAGAAAGGCATGAAAGAGATACAGAGAGCACCTAGAGAGCGCAGGGAACGGGCGGGGGCGGGGCAGCGTGCCGCAGCCTTTGGTATATCCTGAACTCCCATCCCAGAGGACTGTGTGGCCACACCCAGGGACTCTCTACCTTGAGCACCTTCAGGGTGGGGGCTGGGTGTGTGACAAAGATCTGCGGCCTCCTCCAGCCATTCCAGCTCCCTTTGACTGGAGGAACCTGATCCCTGTCCTCTGTGTCCTCTAGGGAGCCATAGATAGAGCAGCCTGCAGAGTCCTAGTGAGCATGTGGGAGTGGGGCATTGTTCTAGATAGTGTCTATGCTGATACTCACTAACTGCCAGATTTATACTGACAGACTGACGGACCAGCTGGACAGCTCTGCTTCCCCTTGAGCAAAGCCTGAGTCTTCACCTAGGTGTTACTCTGGCTGTTTGATACAAAGAGACAGGAACCCTTGTGTCTGGGGTCCTCTCCCTCTTATGTGTAACTTCATGGCCTCTTTGCCAGTACCTCATCACCAGAAACTTAGGATCCCCTTAACCAGCTAAGGGGAGTGGTGCTCTTCTGTAATGTCTTAGTTAATCTTTCGATTGCTGTGAAGAGACAACTTACTGAAGGAAGAGTTAGTTCATTGGGACTTAAGAGTTTCAGGGGCTTTAGTTAGAATCCATGACCATCAGGGTAGAGAGCATGGTAGCAGACAGGCAGGCATGGAGCAGAGACAGACAGACAGACAGACAGACAGACAGACAGACAGACAGACACACACACACACACACACACACACAGAGAGAGAGAGAGAGAGAGAGAGAGAGAGAGAGAGAGAGAAGAGGTCACTACCAATGGTGTGGGCTTCTGAAACCTCAAAGCCTAACCCCACTAGCACACCTCCTCCAACAGGGCCACACCTCCTAATCCATCCCAAACAGTTTCACCAACAGGGACCAAGCAAACAAACAGGTGAGCCCACTGGGACCATTCTCATTGAACCCAACAGAGGTGAGGTCCTTCTTCTGTGCTTAAGAGATCAAACAGAAGAGATGAATGAAGTTAGTTCTTAAATAAGGTGACTCGCCGTCCACCAGCCACACCTCCGGATGCTGTGGGATTCCAAGGGGGGAGGGGGAGGGAGGAGGTGGACTGAGAGTCTCTCATGGGAGAGGTGCAAAGCTCTGGTGAGGTTGGACAGCCCAGCTGCACCCTAACACAACAGCACACCCACAGACACTTCTAGAACCATCCATGTTACTGATAGTAACAAGATACTGCAAAATGTCTGCCTTTTTTTTTTTTTTTTTTTTTTTTTTTTTTTTGGTTTTTCGAGACAGGGTTTCTCTGTGTAGCCCTGGCTGTCCTGGAGCTCACTTTGTAGACCAGGCTGGCCTCGAACTCAGAAATCCGCCTGCCTCTGCCTCCCGAGTGCTGGGATTAAAGGCGTGCGCCACCACGCCCGGCTGAATGTCTGCCTTTTTGATAAGGGTCTCCTACCCATTGGTATCAAGAGCCAGGCACAAGTCATGAGTGCTCCATACGAATTCATTGGTAGCGGACACAAATATTACTTTGCTCATTTGGGAGAACTGAGGCCCAAAGTGGTTAACTGACCCCTCCAAGGCCACACAGTGATGAGATGGCGGAGCAGGGATGAAAGACTGGTCAACTGCACCATTTTTTACCACCATCACATTTTGACTTTGCCCCTCATCTTGTGACTGGGCAACCCTATACTACTTAAACCATCAAACCTGTCATGTGGTCTTATACCTAGTGAGGCTTCAGCTGGTCCTCAGGGAGCCAGCTGGGAGTTAGATGGTTCTAACTTTCCCTCCCAATGCATCTGCTTTTCTCCTCGGTGATTGTGACCACCTGTGACTGGCTGCACTCAGAGGAAGCACAATGATATGTGTGGCTTGTTTTCCATGGAAGATTGATTTTCTTGCATGGGAGAAGAAAGAAAGAACTGTTCCACACATGGGTCCAAGGGAACGTCTGGGTTACCACATTCTCAACCTTTGGAAGGTGACATTATAAAATGACCGGAAGCATCAGCGGTGCAGGGGATCCTCTGAGGTAGGAAGTCGACACGGTGACAGGCAACCCTGAAGCTCCCTATGGCAGGAGCTGCAAGGGGTTGAGGACATCTAGGTGTCCCCAGCATCTAGGTGCTTCGTCATCTAGGTGTCAGATGAAGTGCTTGCTGGGGGCCCAGACTCTTATTCTGCTAGTGAGCTTTGTGGGAATGACTGGGGCTGGGCTGGGGAGTGGGGGAGCCAGACTATAAATAGGAGGAGCATATAAAAAGCCTTCAGGGTATTTGGAAGCTCTGATTCCTGTGTAAAGATGTAAGCATGATGCATGCTGTCAGGAAGCACTTGGGACATAGGGAAACCTCAGAGGAACCCAGCAGAACTCTCTCATCATTAGGTGCCCCTCCCCATCCCTACCGGTCAAGCATCACACCAGTCACGTGACTCCTGCTTCTATTGTCACCACAGCCCTTGTCAAACCAATAATGCACTTCTGAGGAGGTTCACCGCCAATCTACAGGCTGTGTGTTACCCCTGGGTCCTTCAAGGCCACCTCACTCTCTACCAGGAGGTACCATTATTGCTCTCGCCTACAGCAAAGGAAACCGAGGCCGGGAAGGTTAAGTATTGTGTTCAAGGTTACTGCCAGCAAGTGATGGCTGGATCCAGTCAAGATGCGCCCCGAGGGTAATACTACAGGGAGTTAATCTCCTGTGCAAAGCTATGTACCTTTCTCTATTCCTGTCTCTTGGAAACAGACATCCCTTCACCAATGGGCCCTTATTTATATAACCCTTGAGCATGTCATCAATCCCCTTTGTGCTTCTATAACCTCTGCTACCCTAGGGCCCAGAGGCCTCAGAAAAAAATCAAGACAGCACAGTGAAGACTATCTGTGTTGCTAGAGGATGCTGCTGTTTCCTTGGTTCCTATAAACAAGGCCGGCCCATACATTGTCCATCCTTCCTTCCATATGTTCTTCCTTCCTTCTAAAAGATTCTGTTTTTAAAGTGTGTGTGTATGTGTGTGTGTATACCTGTGCATGTGTGTGCGTGCATGTGTGTGTGTGTGTGCATGTGTGTGTGTGACATGAATGAAGTTGCCTGTAAAGGTCAGAAAAGGGTGTCACACCCCCTGGAGCTGGAGTTACAGACAGGGATGAACCCCCTGACATGGGTTTCAGGAACCAAACTTGGGTCCTCAGCAAGAGTGGTGGCTGCTCTTAACCACTGAGCTATCTCCAGCCTCTGCTCCCTCCCTCCCTCCCTCCCTCCCTCCCTCCCTCCCTCCCTCCCTCCCTCCCTCCCTTCTTTTTCTCATGGTTTAGGAGAAATCTCAAGCATCCTGCATGCTAGAGAAGGGCTCAACTATTGGCCAGCATCCCTAGCTCCAAACAGGTTTGCTCTTGATTTCTTTGAACAGGAAGACTTTGTTTCCAACCCTGATGAAAAGAAGACAGAGAAGGAATGGCATTTAGGATTGAAGACCTTGATTTAGGTCACAGTGTATGGACCACCGGGAGCACTAAGATCTTGTGAAAGGCTGTTGGGCTCTTTTCTACATCCCTCCACACTACCCGCTCTTCCCTATCAGTGTCTCTGACCTTCTGCTTCACTTCTAGATTTCACGGTACCCAGCCTCCTGCTGCCCCAGGACCTCTGCCTATGGTGCTCCCACTGTGGGGTGCTCCCACTGCCTGGTGCTTCACCTTGACCAATTTGCCCAGTGGCCCTAATAGAGGCCACTGTGTCAGAAAATATTAGCTCAGAAGATTTGCCTTATTGAGCAGGGATGGAGTAAGATTGCTATGTCTGAGGTTTGCCAGTGAGAAGATGGGGATGTGGCATTGGTACAGAGAGGACCTTGAGATGAGGAGCAGCACCTGGGACCCCCAACACACACCATGAGTCAGAGACTCCCTACAGTGTACAGAGAGACACAGAGAAAGGTATGTGGTATGGAATGAAGGTCAGAATATCTAGGCCTGAAGGCCACTGCCTTTAGAATAGCCATGTATCCTGTGTGATGGAACAGGAACACCAAGAAGAATGGTGCTAAAATACTTGTGTCTGGGCTCTGCCCTGCTGGCCAGGAAGTCCAGATAGAGCACCTGAGAATGGAGACCCTGGGGAACAGCTAGATATGGGGGCTGATGAGTGGTAGTTGGAGCATTCTTCCTGTTCAAAGAAATCAAGAGCAGACCTGTTTGTAGTATCTACTGGCCAATAGTTGAACCCTTCTCTAGTATGTAGGAGGCTTGTGTTCTACCCTCAACAGTGAGACACTTTGCAAGCTATGGAGCTAGCTAAATCTGTATGGAGAGGAGCTGGGTGGGATAGGGCTGACTGATGAGGGAAGAGCAGCTTAGCAGAGACTACCCTGGGTCCTGGGATAGAGGACACTACTGTAAATGCCACAGGGAGCACTCAGGCCCCATGGAGTCTGGGTGGGGTAAGGAGGATGGCACAGATGGCTCCAAGTTTGAGGGGATAGTCAGCAGATTAGAGTAGGGAACTGACAGTGTAGGGAAAGAGGCATGGCCTCCTGATGTCAGAGAGAATGTATTAGTGTGGGTGTGGGAGCCACGGAGGCCAGACTGGTTGGAGCACAGGTGTGTCCCTCCTTGGCTTTCTATTCTTCTCCTGATCAAGTCCAAGTTCTTCCCAAAGCTGATGGAGCTGTCTTTATTTCCTCTCCCATGATCCTCCTTGAACTATCAGTGTTCTTGCCCCTTCCTCCCTCTCCTCTAGCTAGCACACACACACTAAGCTTCCTCTAGCCCAGGGCCTTGGCACATGCTAGTCCACTTTGAAATGCTCTTCCTGGCCACTGACAGGGACTGGAGAAACTGTTGTCCCTCGATTGCTCCTCCATTACCCAAGCCATATCCCCCACAGAAATATTTAATGTGATTTTGTTTGCTTCCTCGCTGAGACCCGACTGGTGGATCACTGATGCGCATAGTTAACTGTTTATTTCTTCAAGCTCAGCTTGAAAACTACTTCCTCTGAGAACCTTGACCCATCCAGTTCAGTGCTCTCTGTGAATTGATAGGCTCCGCTCTGAATTGGGGGCGGGGCATATGGCCCTTTGGGGACTAGATTTCTCTCTATGAGACTGAAAGCTGTGGGTGAGTTCCATTACACATAGTTCTCCACACTGAAGTAGGTACACTAGGGAAGCCATTTAGGAGCCACTGGGAAGTGAGGAGACCTGACCAAAGGGATAACAAGGTGTGGTGAGGACCAGTCATTCTAAGAGGCTATGCAATGTGGCAACAACCAGGCTTACTGATATTGTAGATATGGGAGTAAGTGGAAGGGTGAAAGGTAATCCCAGTCTTAGGTCTGATGAGCAAAAGGACAGAGCTGGCATCTGCTGTAACTGCAGCAGAGGTGTATATGAGTGTATGCTGCATTACTGTAACGAACTACCTGAGGCTGAGATGCCTTAAAAAGAAAAGAGATTTGCTTTGGCTTATGGTTCTCCAGGTGCATCTGAAAAAAATCCCAAAGTGGTGCAAGGTATCATATGGCAAAGGAAGGCACGTGTATGTATGGGTCCATGCCTTTTCCGTTTTTCCCCCTCTAATAAAGCCATCAGATTCAATGAAAGTCTCTGCCCTGATGACTTTATCTAATCCTCATCAGCTCCCAGAGGCCCTCTGAGCACCAGGAGCTTCCACACTCCCAATGCCTCATGGTGGGGATTAAACTTCAACACAGGAACCTCTGGAGACACAGTCAGCCATACCCAAGCTGAAGTGGAATGTTGAGGGGGAAGTTTCCTGACAAGCTTTCAGCATCCAAATGGAGGAGAAGGTGTTTGTCACCTGGAGTCACTTGCATGAAATTGATTTCAAAAGTCACCAGAAAGAGGGATCCCTGGAGGAGTGACAGTACAGAAAGACAACCCAGAACCAGGGCTTGGAGCCAGCCTGTGCCGGTGAGGACCTGACCTTGGAGTTGTAACATAGGAGGAGAGTCAGGAGATGTGACTGAGCAGATGAGGATGCCAGAAAGTCCTATGAGGATTAGGCTTCTAAGATGAGGAATGGGGCCAGTGAGGTGGCTCAGCCTGTGAAGGTGCTGGGCACTAGGTCTGGTGGCCTGAGTTCAATCCCCAAAAACCACGTGGTAAAAGGAGAAGAAAGAAAGAAAGAAAGAAAGAAAGAAAGAAAGAAAGAAAGAAAGAGAGAGAGAAAGAAAGCAAGCCTCCAGTAATTTTTCCTTTGACTTTATGCACTTATGCACACTACACACACACACACACACACACAGAGGATTTATTACAACAGAGGCTGCTGGTGATGGGTGTTCACAGCTCAGCTCTGAGGGTGGGGTATAATGCAAGCAGGTTTAAGTCAGAGCAGGGGACATGCTGACCAGTGAGTAAGGTGCTGTCTTCCGGAATGTTTACATAAAGAGAAGAGAAAGAACAGGAGGTAGCCAGAAAGAACTATTGTCAATAGATGCCGATGGGTGCATAAAATAATCTAGCAGAAGTTTTGACAATAATGAAGGTATGTCCTTGACAGGGATAGGACTTGAATCCAGAGCAGCACGGGGTGGGAGGTGTGGGGGAGGCTCAAGAACCCACACGAACTCCTACAACACTGTTAGGAAGCCAGAGCCTGAGGCAGGGGCTTGTCTTCTGAGAAAGATGGAAATAAGGATGTTCAGTTGGGAGTGGAGGTGTGGTGCTGGAGGAACTGAATCAGCAGCAGCAGCAGGAGAGCCAGCTCTGGGTGTCACTGTAGGTGTGTAAGGATGAATGGCAGGTGAGACCTGTCAGGGTGGTTTTGGTTCCTCCCCACCTGCCCTTCAGCTCCCTGATAGATGCAAGGCTGTCACAGGGTTGCAGGCAAGTGGAGAGCAGACAGGTGATTCTTTTTCCAGAAGCCTGGAAGCTATACAGTTCAGAAGAAGCAGAGAGTGGATGCTGAAGGGTTAGGGCATCCTTTGTAGGGCGAAGGCCCTTCCACTGAGTTCTGAAGTTACATTTACCTGGGAAAATACACAGCCAACAACTGGGAACCCATTCTGGAATCTAGGACTACTCTACAGAGGAACAGGGGTACTTCCCATAGCTGGTCTTGTGTAAATACAGCTAGATCCTCACTTGGCTAAAGGTAGGTTTGGGGGCACTCGGAGAAGGTCAAAGCTGTTTACTTTGGATCTGTGGTGCTGTTTCGGCAGTGTTTTATTTTAATAACATTTAAGCCTGGCTCCTCCTCTTTTAATCCCTACCCTCACCCCCTTGTTCTCTTTCTACAGACTCCTTCTTTCCCTCTCTACCTTTCAATAAACATTTGCTGGAGTCTGTTGTTTGCTGAGCAGAATCTAGAAGGGGACACAAAAGAAACATCGGGGAGATGGAAGACAGGCTGGGTCCACAGCCACCTTCAGGCTGCTGTTACCTCTTGCTGACTTAAATTTTCTTTTGCTCAATCTAGGGCAGCAACATGCTGCAGGGTGAAGGATGCCCCTCCAAGAGAAAACCCAGGATGATCAATCAGTCACAGCAACCTAGGAAACCAGGCTGCAGAAGGAGAGTCGGAAACTCAGGCTTGCCCAGTGGCACCCAAGGGGAAATGGGCTGGGAATTCAGTTCCACAAGGAGATGAGAAGCCTTCAAGAGGCAGGAAGCTATGCCTGCCTTCCTCCCTTGGAGGCTGTGAGAGGGAAGGATGAGCCAGTCTGTAGCAGTCACTTAGGCACCAAAGGACAAAGCTAGGTTAAGTATATCAAAGTCGTTGCCAGTTTCTGTATCACCAAGGCTCCAAGTTGCCTGTCTGTCAGTTCAAGAGTGAGATATCTTCTTTCCTTGGTCATTCAAGGATTTTGTAACCAAAGGCATCCTGATTGCTTCAGAAGCAGGGATATCAACATTGTAACATTCAGTCCTGTGTAGCTCTGAGCTTAGGAACTCCTTCAAGGCAAAAAATGGAACACACTACAGAGTCTCACACACTACAGAAGGGCTTCATAGACTATAAGTTTTTTGTTTTGTTTTGTTTTGTTTTTGACACTCAGCTTCTATGTGAGATTATGAAAGAAAACCCAGGATACTAGCTTAGGGGCCCAGGATAACTGTGTGGCAGGGAAGGCTGTTTTCAGGAGGCTTGTCTTTAAGAAATCTAGGGTGCAGATACAAAGGGAGAATCAAATTGGAGGCAGAAGTTGACTCAGGAGCTGTCTGTGTCTGCTGGTCCAAAAGAGGTCTATGGATGAGGGACACTGAGCCTAGACGGCGAGGCAGAGGAGGAGGAACTGTGAGGGAAAGAACTTTAATCTCATCCAACAAGGGGGAGCTCGCGGTAGGATTCTCAGGGAATGGAAGGGAGCGAGAAGAAACACATGTGGCTAGGCAAAACTTTGGGCCTTGGGGGGCAGGGAGAGCAGAGATTTACTCTCATGTCTCAGGTCCCTTCCTGAAGTCATATCAGTGCTCCATAGTGGAGACCTTTGACATTTATCTCATCTCAAAAAAGTACAGTTTGTTGGGAGGTTTTTAAGCCCCACTAGGTATCTATTTCACCTTGGAACACAGAGCAGCCTGAAGCAACCCGGTGCTCTCCTAATAGAGACATTAACAGGCAGCATTTGACAATTAAAACCAGTTCAAAGGGAGCCTTCACTCTGCATAATACTCACAATCAATTTTGATGGAAAACAAAACAAGCAAGAAGGGAGATCAAAGCTCTGTGGATGTCGACAGGTACCATAAGGAGGAGGGAAAGGCCAGTACATTTGGGGCAGTCCAACAGGTTTCTTTACTGAGCTGTGTCTTAAAGGCACAAACACCAAACACCTTCAATCTTACATGTTCTCCATCAGAAGAGAGAGATTTAATGTATTATTGTTACATTATTGTTATAGCACGATTTAATGTATTATAGTTGTCGTTTTGTATGTGTGTGTGTGCAAATGTTCATGCATATGTGGACACACGTGTAGAGACCAGAGGCTCACAGGGTTTCCCACAATTGCTCTCCACCTGATGTTTTGAGACACGGTCTCTACTGAACTAGGAGCTCACCAATTCCGCTAGGCTGACCAGATGTCAGGAACCAGAGGATCCCTGCAGGAGTAACAGTTGAGTGCTGCCAAGGATACAAGCCAGGTCTTCATACTTGCACAGCAAGCACTTCATTGATTAAACCCCCCCCCCCCAAACCACCTCCCCTGGCTCTAGGTGTTAGGAAAGATGTCAGGAGCTGGTGAGGTAGCTCAACAGTCAGAGAGGTTCCTGCTCTTGTAAAAATAAAATAAAATAAAATAAAATAAAATAGGAGTTTGATTCCCAGCATTCATGTTAGGAGGCTCACAACCACCTGTAAGTCCAGTGCCAGGGATTCCATGGCCTCCATAGGTACCCACAAAAGTGGGTGCACACGCCCATATGCATATATCACATAATTTAAATAAAATAAATATTCTTTTTAAAATGTCCCAGGTGGAGTATTACAGAAAACAATGCAAAAGCTACATTGTTAGTGTGGAAGAAAACAGAGGGAAAAACCACTATGCATAAGAACCCTGAATCCTCTCTTCATTGGTCCTGATAGAGAGAAATAAAGGGAGAAATGTGCTGGGTCAACCCTAAGGTTTTCAGCCTGAGGTCACACTGCAGAGCAGGTCCTCAAGGGGCCTCGGGAGCTAGTGGCCCCAGGTCCAAACCCTCTCTGGAGAAACTCAGTTTCAGTCCCAACTAGTGGTGACAGCAGAGCCTCAATCATGAGCTGTCTTCCTGGTTCCAAAGGAAGAGAATGCAAACTGAGCTTTGATATAGATGGTTCACTTCCTTGCCCTGAGCCTCCTCACACAGGGAAACACAGCAATGCCAACCTCCATGCCCCGCTGTGGAGGGTCTGGCACCCAGCAGAGCACAGTCATCAGCCCAGTTAAGTATAAAGCACTCACTGGGTGCTAGGTACTCCAGAGAGGACACCAACTAGCTCCTGTCATCCTCACAGCGCCCTCCACAGGGATAACAGTGTCACTGCCACTTACAGCAGAGGAAACCGAAACAACTTGTCTGAGATCACACACAAATGGATGCTCCAACCTGTGGGCTGAGTGCTCAGTCTTCTCCAGTCCCCTGAAGGCTCTGCCCGTGCGACACAGAGCTATCATTCTGTCCTGTAGAGCCTAGCATACTCACAAAGGTACAACTCTGCAGTCAAGTTTCTATCACTTAAATGAAGATAATTGTGAGTCCCAAGAGCCTGTGCAGTACACACCCACATGCATGTACAACATAATTCAATATATATGATATATAAATCATCACCGAGTTCAAGTTTTTATAATTTCTTTTACAGAGGTGAAAAATTTGTTCAAGAAATACATATTTAAAGCCGAGCGTGGTGGCGCACGCCTTTAATCCCAGCACTCGGGAGGCAGAGGCAGGTGGATTTCTGAGTTCGAGGTCAGCCTGGTCTACAAAGTGAGTGCCAGGACAGCCAGGGCTACACAGAGAAACCCTGTCTCGAAAAACCAAAAACCAAAAAAAAAAAAAAAAAAAAAAAAAGAAATACATATTTAGAGTACATAACATTAAGGATATGCTATTGCCATGATAGGAGATATGACAATGGACAGGCACATGTCCTGTTTTCGAGGACCAAATGAGACAAGCACATGAATAACTGCAACAGAAGCCTTGAATTAGGGGCACACTGTGGCCCAACTAGGCAGCCCTGCTCTTGCTGTACAGGGACCAGGGGTAGGCATAAGAATACAATTCCATTAACACATCTTAACATCTTTTCTTCTGTTTGGGAAGATGTCATTAAAAGCATCTCTGGATGATATTTTCTAACTTCTGAGACAAGGCCACCTCCAATCACCTTTCCAGTCCCTGTCCTGTTCCTGCCCAGCCTGGCCGACCTCAATCTAGGGAAGAAGCACACTCCGGCCCCCCATACACACACTCACTCCCAGCCTGGGAGCTGAGTGCACCTCAGGGCCATCTGGACATCTGGAGAGTGGGGCTGAGTGAGTAATGAAATCCCCTCTCTGCAGGAAGACGAGGCAAGTTTTATTACAGATCCTATCTCAACTCAGAGGGCTGGGACTTTTGTGATTGAGTTAATCCTGCCACCGCGTAAATCAATTGGAAACTCACAGGCAGCAATTTGATTTAGGATGTTCATTTTGGCAAGCTGGTCTTCCTACAGCCGTTCTGTGGCCCAGGTACGTCTACAACAAGCAGGAGGTTTAGTCCCAGTGGATCAGCCTTGTTAACAAAATACATCCTGACCCCTCCAAATACAAAATTCAGATGTGTTTTAGCCTCCTCTCAGTTCAGTAGACTGAATCCCTTCATCTACCAAATTATTACAGAAAACCCACATATCGGCCTGTCAAGATAACTGCTGTAACAGGGTAGGTACCCTCTTGGAAGATATAAAGTGCTCCACATCATCTAGAGCATGTGCACTGTGCAGGGTCTTCACACAGGTCATGCTCTTCAAGTATAGCACAGGATCTGGGATGAGTCAAAGACAGGTTGGCCCACAAAGGCCAGAAAGGGGACTCAGATTGTCCATGTGGACTGCTGGAAAGGAACAGAACAGACTGAATCCCCCGCCTCCACTCTCCTCTGTCCATCAGCTTCTCTGCTTGACCGAACAGAGGCAGGCTGAAGGGTCTGGATGCTGTCTTTGCCCAACGTAAGTGTAGTGTTCTCTAGGGCTGGCCACTTTGTATGATGACCTTAGATCTTTCTGTCAGGCAGGGGGAACCAGGGAGCACCCAGGCCTTGTCCCAGGGCCCCATCTTCTGCAACAAAGAGGGGATCTTGAGTTACTGCCCAGAGAGCTGACTCCCCTTGGCCAGGGATAACAGAGGCACACAAAAGGTACTTGTGGTAGGAGTCCTGTTGGCATGAATTTGGTTTGTCCTGGTTGGGCTCCCCACCAACTGTCCTCTCCTTCTACCTTCATTAAGGTGACTCATGCTTATAGAAAGGATGGATCATCTGAGATAAAAAACCCAAGGACTCCTGAGAGGGATGTTGGGAAAGACTTCAGTTGGTCCTCTGTAGCGTTCTCTCTCTCTCTCTCTCTCTCTCTCTCTCTCTGTCCTGTATCCCCTAGCATGTCTGTCTGTCTGATCTGCCTGGCTATAGACTCAGGCAAGTGAATTCCATACAGTACCAGTCTGGGAGCTAGGTGCTCTTGGAACCTGAGCGTTGGTGAGATAGTTTCTTTTGTGACTCAAGGCCTTCTCTGTCCTGTTTTGCTGTCTTCGTTTCCCGGTCCCCTTCCTGTATTAATCAGGCTGAAGGTTTGCTTTCTGTATGAGGCCAGTTGGGACCAATGGGTCCTCCGAGGCTTGCAGCCATCCCAGTCTCTCATCATTGCATCTTCACAGTATGTACGAGTCCCCGGTTTCTCCAGGCTGTTCCGGGAGGGAGGGGTGAGGATGAGTCAACTTACATTCACACTGACTGGTCCTAGCTCAGTGGGTACTTTTAAGAGTGTACACCATCTACTGAATACCAAGCACGTGGCGGGCCCTGGGCTCATCAAAACAAACATTACTGTCAGCTGATTGCAAAGGAAGAGCTGACATCCTCAAAACAGCCCGATGGATGGATAGATGTTACTGTTATCCGCATCTTACAGGCCCAGCCAGAACAGAAAGGGGCCCAATATCACACAGATGCTAAGTGGTCAGCTAAGGAGTTCACCTGCACAACCTTCCTAGCAAAGCCTCAGCCCTGTATGGACGCTGTGTCCTCAATACTCTCATAGACTCCAGCTAAGTTTGCCACATGCCCTTTGCCCATGCAATGTGGTCTTGAGGTTGGGCCAGATCCTGGGACACCCCAGTGTTTTCCTGGCATCATTTTCCCCTGAAGATCCTGCACATTTGCACGTTCACTCCCATAGCTAAGTTGAGCAAGGCTGCCTAGCCTTGGGGACCCCAGCAGGTGAGTTCAGCCTCCAGGGGCGCAACCGGTAGGAAGGTGCCGCTCTAAGTCAACTCCTCCGGGATATGGGGAACTCACGTGGGATGCCCAGAACCCTCCCGGCTTCTAGCAGAACGCGCGGAGCCGAGGCTGCCACTCCGGGCAGCGCCGTGTCCCGAGAGACCCGAAGTCTCGAGCCTCCCCTACGCCGGCCCCCGGCTGCTGGCGGGCCGGGAGACTGCCGCACGAGCGCGGGCCCAGGGGCGCCACCGGGCCGCGCGGGCGGGAACGCGCCGCGGCGGCCTCCTCCTCCCCGGCTCCCGCCCGCGGCGGCGGCGCTTCCCCGGCGCGGAGCGGCTTTAAAAGGCGGCTCCCCACCCCCCGGCGCACTCGCCGCTCGGGCGCCGCGCGAGCCTGCCGCTGCCATGCCTCCGCGCGCGCCGCCAGCGCCCGGGCCCCGGCCGCCGCCCCGGGCCGCCGATGTCGCGCGGGGCGCAGGGGCCGCCGGCCGGCACGGACTCCCGCCGCTCGCGCTGCGCCCCTGGCGTTGGCTGCTTCTGCTCGCGCTGCCCGCCGCCTGCTCCGCGCTGCCGCCGCCGCGCCCCGTCTACACCAACCACTGGGCAGTGCAAGTGCTGGGCGGCCCCGGCGCGGCGGACCGCGTGGCTGCGGCGCACGGCTACCTCAACTTGGGCCAGGTGAGTACGGCCGGCCCCGCGCGCCCCAAACTTTCCCGGCCGCCGGCGGCCACGCGCGAGGGGGCGCCTTGCCAAGCCCGCGGCCAGCGGCGCCGCGTGGGAAGGCGACCCGCACCGCTGGGGACGGCGGGGGCTTCTGGCGGGGACTCGCTGGGAGAGCCGTGGGACACTCGGTGGGAAGGATGTGGTAGGTTGCGTGGACGGTCACGCGGGAGGGCCCGAGGCCGTGGGTCCCCAGGCGGTGTCGCTAAGCATTCGCACTCGGAAGTGTGGCCTCGGAAGCCCAGGTCGGGCGCCTACACCTGCCCAGCCGCGCTCGAGTGGGCGCCTAAGGGGTCGCTGCGCTCTGCCCACCCGCGCCATCATCATCGTGTACCTATTTCCCTATGGCCTTCGAGCCCTAGCTCCGTCTCGGGCCACTCTGCCCTCGACGGGTCGCCCGGGGCTCTGGGCTCCGGTTCGTGCGCCAAGGCAGTCAGGCGCTGGTTGGGCGACGTGAGCATGACCCGGGCAACTCAGGGACTGGCTTTCCCTCTGCGTGGTGCGCTGGTGCCTGTGCCCAGAAGTCAGGTTTGGGTCAGGGTGCAAGCAGGACCCAGAAGCTGCGGGTTGGTTGTAGGCTGAACTCTGCACTTGAAACCTCTCTAGGCAAAGACACGAATTGCTTTGCTTTGGGCTCTGGATGCAGCTGGAAAGGCAGCTGTCTGCCCACTAGCTGCATGACCTTGGACATGTCACTTCTTGCTCATCCGTAAGGGTGGCAACTTTGTACTGCCTGAGGTTGTTGGGATGAGCCGGGAGTGTTCAGAAGCAAGGCACTACTCATGGAATGCCCTTTCTCTTGCCCCTGGTGGTATAAGCTGGCTGTCATTTATACCAAGAGAAGCCGAGATAGGGCACTAGGTCCGCGCAGCTCCCAAGGACTGCCAATGCAGTGTGCCTTTCCATATTGCAGCCCCGCAGAGGGGCAATGGGGGCAGGTTGATTCCAGCTTATGGTCCGTGGAGGGACCTCAGCAGGTTCAAATGTGCAGTCCCACCAGGAGAGCTCTCAGCACCTTAACAGATCCACAAACTACACACTCTGGAGGATCAAGTGAAATGAAGGGAGGGTGGCCTTGTAACTCAAACTGCAGTAGCAGACAGTGTTAAATAGCAGACAGATTTAGTTTCATCATTATCTGTGACAGAAGCCAGTAAACGTGTGCTTCTGCACTTGACGTGAATTGGAAGGCCTCCTGGAAGGGGAAATTCTGCTCTGTGAAGTTCCAGGTCAGAGTTTATCCAAAAGAAAAGAATCCGCTTTTGTGTCTTCAAACATCCAAAGAGCTAAGATTTTGCCTTTTGGTGGCCCTGGCTTCGTTGCTCTCTGTAGCTGTCAAAGCTGCAGGGCTGATTGTCTGGGCTGAAGAAAGCTCTCCTGTTTGATTAGCACTCCCAGCTCCTGCTACTCTTCCTGGCTCTGTCCAGGCGGCCCAGCAATTTGTCTCAACTAAAAGTGATTCTTAAACTGGGTGGTAAATTACAAAGTGCCTGGGATTTGGGTCCCTGTAATTAAGCGAGGAGAGAGGAGGTGAAGAAGAACTCTGCTCCACCATGCAAGAGGCAGAGAGGCGTAGTTAGCTCTCCCTTTGACATTCTTGGAATAACCTTGCTCACCTCCTGGATGTGCTAGCCTTTGAATCTACTCTAGTTCACTGAGCTGTTCACCAGCAAGGTCTGTGCTCCCGATTTTGCCTATGGGCAAGGTTTTTTAGGCTTGTTGTGACGTTCTTGGGTGGCCCCAAAGGTCTCTCTGAACAGTGCAGCCAGACTCCACACAGCCTGTCACTCAGCTTGGTAGGCCTTGTGCTGGGAGGGATGCGAGGGGGACGTTTCCGAGCTGCGAGATGACTTAGGTGGGTAGAGCTGTCTCCAAGCACACTTTATTCCCAGATCAGCTTTCCCTTCCCTGCCTTTAAGTGCGGCTAATGTGGAAAAGGCCTGGAGCTCTCCAGCCTCTACCTACTCGGCAAGAACTCTTTAAAAACCTTATTGCCGTTTTCAAGCAGGAGAATTTGTGACTCATAAATAAGATGTAGATGTTTTTAGTTTTGATTTATCGATGAGTAAATGGGGTGGGTGGGTGGGAGTTAAGGGAGGGAGCTGTTTGTGTTCACACGGTAACTGTGTGTCACCCCTGCCATTATGATAACTGCTTTGTCTCTTGCTCTGAGACCGCCTTTGTGTGACTGTTTCTTCTAAACCCTTAATGGGCAATTAGAGCTCTGTTCTGTACCTGCCTGAGTCACAGGCTTGGTTTTCTTGTCCGTCTTTCTGGCTGTGCTGTGACATTCTTGCTTGACTGTTTTATTTTTATACAACTGATAACCTGACTTGATTTATTTATTTAACATGATCCACAGGTAACTCAGGGCAGCCATTACTGACCTTTTTCAAATTCTGGGTCTCTTTCAGTCTGATACAGGCTCTGTCCTTTTCCATTAGACAGTATGCATCTAATAAAGACAAGCTAGGCGCCATTTCCCTCTCCCAGGCATCATTCCAGATAAAGCAACAAGTTTGCTTTTTAGCGAGAAATAAAAGTCACGGGCCAGTGAGATGGCTCAGCGAGTAAAGGAAGTTACTCTCAAGTCTCAGGACCTGAACTTGATCCGTGGGACCCACGTGGTGGAAGGAGAGGACCAGTTCCCAAAGTTGTCCTCTGATTTCCACGTGTATGCTGTGGCATACACTTGTGTGCTTACATCTGAACACACACAAAGTAAATAAATGAACCAATAGTTTTAAAAAGTAAAAATTTGGAAGGGTCAAATACTGCTGTTGACAGTAACCACAACTATATGAATAAAGGAAGGGAACCTAGAGATTAGTCTCATGAGAACTCATGAGAAGAGAGTTGGGCTGAGCGGGCTGCTGGAGAACTCACCACCTGTGTGTGCTCAGCAGCTAGAAGACACAGGTGACTGTAGTTCATGTCAGCATCAAAGCTGTAAGGTACTTAGGGATGAGTCATTGAAAGGGAAGAATGGATGGAAAAGTGGAAAAATGTTTTCATTTGGGGGAGCCAAGGAACGGATGGTGCTGATGCTGTACCACTGGACCAGAGTCCCCATAAAAGTATTCCCACCCCCACCCCCGCCAGTGAATCCATTAATCCACTGTAATCTCATAAATCCCCATGGGATTGAACTATATGTGTTCTCCACAAATGAGCTATAGAGTTTGTAGGGTATAGTGAGGTCCAAGAATCCCGCAGAGAAGTCTGGGAAAGAAGAGCCAGAGGGGCGTTGGGAATCACAGCAGGCTGGCACTGGTTCAGTGATGGTTCCACCCATCCGTGGAGTGGACTCCAAGCCAAGGGTGCGTGGGAGCCTGTGCGTGCCAATCGAGGAGCTACAGATGGATGAGAAAAGATGGGCCATTTAGTTAATAAGTGGTTCTGGAAGAACTGACGGTCCACATGGAGAAACAATTAGACTCTTAGCTCACAATACATATGTTAAATTCTAGACGGGATTAAAGATCTGAGTGCATATAAGACTCTTAGAAAAGTATAATGGCTTACTCTTATGGTGCCAGGAAAGGAGGGGATGTCTTAAACAAAATAGATTTGAATTTGGGATTTAAAAATGGGACAGTAGTAACTATTTAAAATTTCTTAGTCTAGAAATCCAAAGAAGCAGCCGCTAGCCTCCGCTCCAGCCATCCGGCTCTTAAGATATGCCTGCCTGTAGGTTTTGCTTCTCATTCTGGTGGTCTGAGGTTTCTCTTAGTGTTACTGTTTTTTATATTTAATTAAAAATTTGAGTAAATGCTAGGGCTCATAAATAACACACTGGTGCAAAAGAAAGATTCTGTGCGAAGGGCAGTCCTCCGAGAGTATTAAGAAAGCAGTAGACTAGGAAAAGTAGTTAGAGAAGATAGCAGAAAAAGTAAACAAATTAATGAGAAAACAGATAAATGCTCCTCAGGAAAGGGGAAACGTGTGTGAACAGAGGACACCAAATGGCCAATAAAGAGAAGATGCTTAGCCTGGCTGGGAGCTGCCCTAAGGCAACATCGAGGCACCATTTCACACCTATCTGATTGGCAAACCCCAGACAGTGTCAGTATCAAGTGTTGGCAGGGATGTGGAGCCGGGAGACCTCTTGTTGCTACTGGTTGAACTTGGCACCTACTTTATAGAACATTTTGGTGCTATGGCGAGACATGCTGCACCAGCTACTGTATCGCAAGGCTTGTAACCCGAGCAACTTGCTGTATGAACAAGGAGGCTCAGAGGAGATTGCCCACTGAGACTTACTGCATAAATGAAAGGAGAAGCAGCCTAAGCAGCCACCAGAGGAAGAGTGAAAGGTGAATCAGAAGGCACACACCATGACATACTGGACAATGGTTACAGACATGAAGAAGAGACATATGTGCATAGTTCAGTAAGCAGCTTCAGAGGCACAATATTCATGTGCGCTTTTAAAAACAAAGCATAGCATATTATTGATGGGCGAGTATATGTACAGCAAAAATTTAGAAGCCTAGGCTGTGAGGATCTCCTTCAAAATTTAGTTTGTAGTAGCTCCTAGGAAGGGGAAGACTTACAGCTTCCTTAATTTATTTTCCTAATTTTTCAAGATTTATTGTTTTGCTTTATGCTTGTGTTTCTCCTGCATGCACGTATGTGCAACACATGTGTGCATGAAGCCTGTGGAGGTCAGAAGGAGGGTGTCGGGTTCCCCGGAACTGGAGTTACAGGTGTTTTGAGCCACCTTGTGGGTGCTGGGGCCTGAACCCTGGTCCTTTGAGAAAGCAAGCAGAACTCTTTATTACCGAGGGATCTCTCCAGCCGCCTTCATTAATTCTCAAGGTGCATAAATATGGCCTCTTGTGACTCTCCTGGGTTAAACTACTCAGGAAGCAATGCTTCTGTGTCAGACCCGGGCATTGTGTGCGTTTGTTCTTCCCTAAGCAATATGGAGCAACTCCATGCACAGGCCCACATGGGATTAGGTGTCATAAGAAATCTCTTGATGACCTAAAGTGTGAGGGAAGATGTTCTTTACAAAAACCCTATCAAAGGCCCATTTGTGATATCTGCGGGGATTCTAGAACCTTCTCCTGTGGGTAATGAAGAACAACTGCACTAAAAGAAATGTATCTGGCTTCTCTATGAATTATATTCAGCCTTTTCACATTTTTTCTTCAAGTTAGAATACATTACATATGATTCTGCATGTGTGCCTGTAGCATGCACACATACATGTATCCATGCCCACATATACATCTACATTTAAAATATCAAAGGGGGAAAAAAACCTACTTGCCACAGTGTTCTTGGATTTCCTGGAACACATCTCTGGGCACCCAAAGTGCTGTTGGGCCTGGGTTAAGAACCCCAGGCTTGGTAAGAGCACTGACTGCTCTTCTGAAGGTCCTGAGTTCCAATCCCAGCAACCACATGGTGGCTCACAACCACCCATAATGAGATCTGATGCCCTCTTCTGGAGCGTCTGAAGCTACAGTGTACTTATGTATAATAACACATCCGACAGGAGCGAGCAGAGGTCCTAAAAATTCAATTCCCCACAACCACATGAAGGCTCACAACCATCTGAACAGCTACAGTGTACTCAAGTACATAAAATAAATAAGTAAAATCTAAGAAGAAGAAGAAGAAGAAGAAGAAGAAGAACAAGAAGAAGAAGAAGAAGAAGAAGAAGAAGAAGAAACAACCCCCACTTTAAAACCACCCAGAAGGGATCATCCACTGGTTAAGGAAATAGTGAACAGAAGGCCTGGCCATAGATCACAGGCTGTTTGGACAGAGCGGCACCAAGCACCGAGCACTCTGACCCCCACCCGCCATTGCCAGTCCCCTTTACCACACTCCTCTCTTCCTCGTTCTCTCTCTTGGCAGAAGGTCCCTCATTCCAGCACATGTACTCGGTTACCTTTGATACTCATGATCCCCAGACAAGGCGAGTTGTTTATGGGCTGGGCACGAAACACAATCCTGTGCGCCCTGTGCGCCCTCTGATCTGCAGCTAGGCACCTGCAGCTCTTGGAAGTGATGTTTATCTGGAAGGTGGCACTCTGACACTGTACTTCCCTCGTGTTTTTGCTTTGCCTGGGGTATTGAGCTAATTTGTTAGTTCTAAGTTTGCACATAAAAGAGCAGGCTGGCTGCCAGGGCTCTAAAAGATCTAAGAGCCTTAAATGATTTTGAACTTGCCCTAAATAGTCGTCCTTAAAATAGCTGTCGAGCAGGCCATCCCTGGCCTAGAATTTCAGGTAAGCCTGTGGAATCCATTTGTTAGCAGAGGGAAACAGTTGCGCTGTGGACAGCTTGTTCTCACAAAAAGAGCCAGCTGAGGTCTTTCTTTCTTTCTTTTTCTTTTCTTTTTTTTTTTTTTTTTTTTTTTTTCTCGAGACAGGGTTTCTCTGTATAGCCTTGGCTGTCCTGGAACTCACTCTGTAGACCAGGTTGACCTCGAACTCAACTCCGCTTGCCTCTGCCTCTCAAGTGCTGTAATTAAAGGTGTGCGCCACCA
This sequence comes from Mus caroli, assembly GCF_978045245.1. Taxonomy (NCBI): domain Eukaryota; kingdom Metazoa; phylum Chordata; class Mammalia; order Rodentia; family Muridae; genus Mus; species Mus caroli. The sequence continues at coordinate 81,077,938 of NW_028227263.1, read as the reverse complement.
CTTCCCGGCACCAGCTGAGGTCTTCACCAGGTGTTAGAATAGTGAGCCAGAACTCATTCCAGTTGAGGCACCGGGGCCTGATGGGGACAAGGGAAATCCAAAGTGCCAATCATCTGTGACCTAGTTCTTAAGGACTCCTTTTTTGGTCAGAGGCTGTCTTGCTGTTATGCACAGCTGGCCGGGGAGAGGTCCTGGATGTGTACTGGGGACACAGACAAGATTGGCATTTTGAGGCTTGTGTCGAACCGTCTCAGTGGGCACCTGTACTCAGACAGTCAAAGTGGACAGGGTGTTGAATGACTAGCTTGCCCTTCTGACTCACTGGAACTGAGGTGGAGAGCAGTGGCCAGAGCTGATCTGGCTAGAGCATATGGAACAGGAAGACCTCGAATGGCCATGTCCAAAGGCAGACATGGAACGAGGCCTAAACGGCTAGCCAGCTGACCAGCTCGCTGGAACTGTTCAAGTGTTTCCCGGGCAGGCGTCGGGGAGCACGTCAGAAACACAGCAGTAGACCCTGGGCAAGGGAGCCTGCAGACACTGAGACCTCAGTGTGCCTTGCATGTTGGGTGGCCATAGCGGGCCACACAGCGGCTGGTCAGAGACTCTTTTTCAGTGTCTAGCAATCCCCTGCTGTCCTGGGAAGCTTGTTTGGGCCTTGGAGCCTCTGCACAGACTTTTTTGTTTAAACCAATTTTTGAGCCCTCCTCAGCCTAACCCAAGTCCTCCCAGAACCCGCACACAGAAGAACTTCCGTGCATCTGTTCCCACTGCCTGTCTTCCTTCTGGCTGTCAGTGCTGTGCCCTTGGGTAAGGAGAAGCCCTGGCATGTCCTCACGCTGGCTGATGTTTCTTGTGTGGGTGCCTGTGGGACATAACTTTAGGGGACATCACGCCAGCTCTCTCTCGGTAAGGAGATGTCACTTGCTGGCCTTGAGGTATTCGGTTCAATTAGAGTCTGACAAACCCTTGATTGACAGACCCAGGACCAAACCCATGCTCAGTGGCTGACTTTCCACTTTTGGCAGGTGACCCTGTCCCTGCTTCTCGGTCAAGGGCAAGTCACCCTCTCACTGAAAGCCTTCCTGTTCCTGATGAAATAAACAATTGATTGGCTAATGAAGCCACACCTGGCTCTCCCTTACCACATACACACTGTGCTTTGTGGCATGTTGTCCTCTCTAGGACAGTGGGCTCCTCCTTAGCATTGAAATGAACATCTCTATGTATTTTTAAAAAAGCTAAACCTAGCCCCTCCAGCCCTAAGGTGCTACACCCAGACACTAACTGTACGTTATCACCTGGTCACACTTAGCTGTAAAACTCACCCTCTTGCGTGCCCGTTTCATACAGGGACCACCCACTCCGGTGCCTGAACTAGAGGCCTGGGAACTGCCTCTGGCTCCAGTTGTTCACAGCAGTTCTCTAACCAGCCTCATATCATCGCCAACTGACTGGCTCTGAGGTTCCCCTGCTCCTCCTGCCACTGTGCAGCACAGGCCAGGTCCCCGCAGGTCCCTTGCCTGCCACCAGGCTGCTGCAGTGTCTCTGCCCCACCACCACCTTGCACCCCAGTTGCAGCTGTACACCTCCAAACCTCTTTCTTCATTCTCATGCTTCCCCAGGGCTTCCTTATATTACCCTGGTCAGCCTAGAGTGGACCTCATCTTATCCTGGCTATCCCTCATCTTTCTCAGCTTGGCTCCACTGTCAGCAGCCCTCCCTTGAGTGCCCCAGCCCAGAGAACATATCTGTCTTCCAGACTCCTTGTCACTGTCATCGTCTCTGATATTTATGGCCTGCTGGCTTGTCTGCCACTTAGACTCCGGGCTCTCTGGTCAGTCTGGAGTGGGTCCCCTGGCTGTTCTTCCTTTGAGGTCAGTTTGGAGTCTATGGCTGAGAAGCCTCACCGGGGCAGAGCATGGATGTGTGCTCATTTAAGTGAGTTCTTGTACAGGTTGTGAGCCTTCCAGGCTGGAGGAGGTCAGGCCCTAGCCCTTATGTTATTGAACATCTCTCCCCACAGCTTTTTAAATTTTAATCCCTTGTTTTTCAAATTCACTAAGCCCTGTGTGCATATGCATGAGGACATCCTCCTGTGGCAGCGCCCTTTGCTTCTGGGTCAGGTCAGCTCCACACTGAGCTGAGAGCCCTGTGTGCCCTGGCAGTGCCTGGGGTCCTGCCATGCCTCCCTCCCATCTCATCATTCCATCGAATCCTGCATCTTCCTGGTGTACTAGTGCCTCTGCTTTGAGGATTCTGAAGACAGTGATGGGTACAAGGCCTCTGTCTGGTCCTGCAGGGAACCAGGATGAATAGCCATCAGCTGTTGGGAGCCTCACACTCCGTGGGATGGGATCAGCAGCCTTGGGTTCCCATAGTAACCAGTCCATCAATGCCCCCAGTGTCGAGATGGTGGCACCGCAGAGGGGAAGAAATAGTCTCATTGTCTCCCCTTTGGCCGCTTGGGCACAAACAAGCCGCACCCCGCAGGGCCCTGCAGTGCGCTGAGGTCCAGCCAGATTTGCTGCCCTGCCGTGGTGTGCTACACATGTCCCCTCCTGAACTGGGCCAGGAAGGGACCATCACTGTCAGTCTTGGACCCTCATGGGGACTCTTAAATTTCTGCCACTGGCCATCAGCAGCAGTCACAGAACCCTTGTCAACTTCTCAATAACTAGCCAGGCCACCCCTGCCACAGGATAAACAAATCCCCTGTGTTTCTGAAGGAACCCGGATTTCCAAACTTTCCCCGTTTGGTTTCTAGTCATCATCGTGGTGAGGTTACCAGCAGTGTGTGTGTGTGTGTGTGTGTGTGTGTGTGTGTTTAGGGTACTACTGTGTAATTCAGGGCCCTTTCCAGAGCTCCCTGGGGTTCCTTACATCCCAAGCTTCTTTGTCCACCTTGTCTCTTTCCCCATCCTTCAGGGCAGAAACCAGGGTATCTCCTTGGGTTTTTCTCTTCCCCAGTGTTGGCAGCCACTAGGGACAATCCCTGCCAGCCTGCCTCCAGTTGCCTCTCCCTCACACCCTTCCCCCAAGCCAGCAGCCACAGCTCAGGCCAGCCCCATGCTTAAGGCTCTGCTGACATCCAGTATCCGCCTGGTTGCCCTCCCTGACTCCCTTTTCAGCCTTCACCTCCACCAACAACCAGAAGGTTCTTTAGAGCCACAAGCCTCACATTCTCCCTTCCCCATTTCCAAAGCATCAGAGGCTCGCATGTAGTGTGGCACACAGCCCAGGGAGGGGCCCCATCTGCCTCCTGCGTATCCCCAAGCCTAGCTCCTTGTTCCTCGCTCCAGCTTCTTTCTTTACCTTTGCTGTTTGTTATTGTTCATAATCTCTCTCTATGTGATCTACCCAGAGAGCCTCATCAACCGGTCTACTGCCATCAGGGTTGAGCACTGTCCACCTAGAACTCCATGAAGTCCATCTTCTCCCTGGATGACAGCATGGTGTAGTAGTATCTTAATCATGCCTATGCCTCCTCAGGACTTAGCCTGCTTCCTGGCACATAGAAGGAAGGCTCAGTAAACATGAAACAATTCCAGGATCGGTGGTTTCTTGATTCCACTCACTGGGTTAATGATCCCAAGGGTGTGAGTGAGGGAAAATGCCAACTTTATTGTCACAGCTTCTAGTGACTTCCAGGTTTGTAAGTGTCAAGGATGTGTACGGGTTGCTACCCAGTGACATCTCTTGGTACCTTGCTGTTGGGTGGCTTCTTGTTCTCCAGGACCGGGTTTTGCTCCACAAGTTCAGGGTTACCTGCAGGAACTTAAAAATCAAAGCCAAAGGACAGAGCCGATATAGCTGGCAGTATCCAGAGCCACGTAAACGTGAACCCTTTGCTCCTAAGTGGACAAAGAACCGAAAGAATGCAGCAGGACCAGCGAGTGGAGATAGGAGTAACGGAAGGCAGGAAGGATGGCAGAGAAAGAGTTTGGCTTGCTCTAAGCCTCAGTGCGAGTCTTTAAGACTTTGGTGAAAGTCTTAGACTTTGAAGAGACAGTTTGGATCCTGATCTCTCTGTGTCTCAGGTGTGACTGTTTTTAATTGTATGGCAACTTAGTCAGTGGATGCCACTCCCACCATGACTGTCGCCATCCAGCTTTTAGCTGGTCCTAGATTCTTGGCGTTGGCTTCACTAGACAGATGAGCCAATTGACTTCCGGAGAGGTTGAGTAAGTTACTACATCTTGGTGCCTGCCAGTTCAACAGCTTGGCAGCCTGATGTGTAGGCCCTACCCTGGCAGTGCCAGCCTTGTTAGGAAAGGTACAAAGAGAATATATGAGCCAGTGGGGGCTTGAGTCAAGTTTTCCGACCAGCTGAGAGCAGAGGGTTGCAGTCCAGGCAGAGAGTTCGGGAGGAAGGGCGGTGCCCTGGGAAGGTGCCTTTGTGGCCCTGCTAAGTGAGGGTGCCTTGTACTTGGGATCCTCCCTTCTTATCAGGCCTGTGGCCTAGAGCTTGCATCAAAGGCTTATCTATGCAGGAATGAAGGCAGACCTGCACTGCCTAGGATCAAACCCCTGGGCCTTACACATGCTAAGAAAGCACTCTACCACTGAGCCACACCCCAGCCCCTGAACCACAGTTTTTACCTTGGATTCAAGGATTTCAAGGGCAGAGAAGGTTTCTTGTATGCTCTCCCCAGCCTAATGTATATCCTTCTCTGCCTAATGTATACCCTCCCCAGACTAGTATGCACCCCCTCCAGCCTATTGTATATCCTCCTCAGCCTAATAATGTATATCCTTTCTAACCTAGTGTATACCCTCCCCAGCCTAGTGTATACCTTTTCTAACCTAGTGTATACCCTCCGCAGCCTAGCATATCCCACTGTATTCCCACCAAGATGACACTATGTATCACAGTCAGAAAGTAGAACCTAGTGAGAGGTGAAGATAAGCCTTTCAGGACCCAGGGCTACACTGAGGGTGACACACCTTACAAAGCCTTGTTTGTAGTCCTGATCTGTTACAGAAATCCAATGCGGTCCATAAAATAAACATTTAAATACAGGAAACGATTGAACCTAGAAAACTACAGTAAGCATCCAGAATTCTACTCTCCAGAGATGATGAGAGTTCATAGTTGGACCATATCCTTTTGTCTTCTTTAATTTTTGCGCGTGGTATGTGTGTGGATATGGAGGTGCGTGCCATGGGGCATGTGAGGTCAGAGGTCAACCTCAGCAGCCGGGTTTTCCACTTCCACCGCGTTTGAGGCCAGATCTCCTGTTCTCCATTATGGATGCCAGAATAGCTGGCTAGTGAACATTCAGAATTGTCCTGTCTCCAACCCCCATCTCTCTGTAGCAGTGCTGATACTAAGATGTGTGCTACTGTGTCCAGCCTTAGGTGGGTTCAGAGCATCCAAACTCATCCCCACATTTATACAGCAACTGCTTTACTGTTGAGCCATCTTCCCGGACCCCCTTTTTGTTATCTTTATAACTGCGTGTGCATGTGTACACATACTTGTGCTAATATATGTGTATACACACTCACATATGCACAAATGACTTACACAAATAGACTGTAGTTTCAAAACGTATCCCTCTAAGTTAATAACTATTCTCTGTTGTAATTTTTAATGGTGGTATGCCATTGTGTGGCTGGCAGATAATTGGCATAGTATTTCCATGACATTTAGGTCAAGGGAGTCTTTGTGTCGGGGATGTGCTTGGTTTAGAATGGCAAGGCCGTGAGGGGAGGTGACTCCATGGCTTCCCCATCCCCACTGACCTGCTCACATCTCTATTGACAGGGACCTGTCCTACTTTTCTGTCCTTGTAGAGCTTAGAAATACTTGTTTAATTTAATCCCTGAGGATATTGTGAGAATTTTTTTTTCATTATTATTTTTAAAGATTACTGGGAGCCAGAGAAGTGGCTCAGTGGTTAAAAGCGCTGGAGGCTCTTCCAGAGGACTCAGGTTTGAGTCCCAGCTCCCACACGGGAGGTGACAACCATCTGTAACTCTAGTGCCAGGAGGTCTGATGCTCTATTCTGATCTTCGCAGGTTCTAGGCATGCATGCGGTACCCTGTCATACATGCAGACCAAACACCCATTATGTATGAAATAAAAAGAAATGAATATGAAGATTTATTTTGAAAAATCATGGAACTGGAATTGGAAATAGCTCAGTGCCTACCATGTATTAGGCCCTGGGTTCAATCCCCAACACTGAAAAAAACTTAGTTATGTCTTCTATAGTGATGTTCCCACCATAGAGTTCAAACAGTGCATTTGTATAAAGAGGAAGAAAATCGCAAATGTCCTTGCAGAACTCATCCCAGTTGTCCCTACCTCTTGATATCACCACTGCTCATACCTCAGTCTGCGTGTTTCTGTTCATATCCTTAAAAGACAAATATGGACATGTGCACATACACAACATCGGGTTTGGATCCAGCGCAACATTTTTTTAAAAAACATTTATTTATTATTACATGTAAGTACACTGTAGCTGTCTTTAGACGCACCAGAAGAGGGCATCAGATCTCATTATGGATGGTTGTGAGCTACCATGTGGTTGCTGAGATTTGAACTCAAGACCTTCGGAAGAGCAGTCAGTGCTCTTACCCGCTGAGCCATCTCTCCAGCCCCCCAGCTCAACATTTTTTAACACCTAGCTTTCTTAACCACCCTGGAAGTCTGTCCTTGATGGTCCATAGAGAGCGGCCCGCTTTCTTGGTAGTATAAGTAGCTTTATGTCATCTGTATAGCTGTGACATATATCTTGCTGCACTGTTTGCCTATGGGTGTTTGTTTGCCTTACCTCCATCCTACCCTGATCCTTCTTATTCATGCCTCTCTGGGTACATGCGTGAGACTTTCTCATGGGATGCATCCCAGCGATGGCAAATGTAACAATCAGTGAGAGTCAAGACACCTGTCTGGTTCTGGCTATGCCACAGATGATTTTCTACCTGGTTTTCCTTGTAATTATCTTCTTAGCCTCTGGGGCAGGTGCCATTACCCCCATCTTATGGTCGGTTCATGGCTTCACTGCTTGTAAATAAATGCCAGAGCCGAGGTTTGGACAAAGGTGGCCTGGCTCCAGGGAGTGAGAGCATGTGTCATGGTTTGTATCCATGTTACTGTGGGTTGGGCAGTGGGTAGTTCCCCAGGTAGGTGGCTAATGGTTGACATTCTCCAGAAGTGTGAAGAGGTCTTTGTTACCATTTTGGGCTGAAGGTGGTTTTTTGCTGTCTGTACCAACTCCACTGTTCAAGGTTAAGGTTATTGGCTTCCTTTGTCATTACAGCTAAAGCCCAACAGCCCAACACATCTAATCCATTTCACTCTTCTCAGAACTGCTTATTTATATCCTTTGCCCAGTTATGTCTGAATAATTTGTAGGTATACTCTATGTATTTTGAGAACCTGTCCCTATTTGTTTGTTTTGTTCTCTTTTCTTAACATTGCAGCAATTTCTTTGAACCTAGTTCAGTGGGTTTGTTTGTTTCCCTGTCCAGTGTTGAAGTAGAGCCTGGAGTGCTATTTGCTTGCAAGGCGTTGGGCCTGCCCTTTGTGTATTTTAGTGATGAACAGGTCCAGATCCCTGTCTACAGACAACAGGAATTTAACCACTGAAGAGGAACAGCCAGGGGCTGCTTTGGGCAACAGCAGGGAGCAGGAACTTGTTCCCTGGGGGTTCAGGGAAGGCTTTGTGACTAGTAACCTCTGATACTTTCTTGGACAGAGGAACAGGTAGGAGGTTGTAGTGTTTGGGTACTATCTCACTCAGCCTCTCATAAGAGGAACAGGTAGGAGGTTGTAGTGTTTGGGTACTATCTCACTCAGCATCTCATAAGAGGAACAGGTAGGAGGTTGTAGTGTTTGGGTACTATCTCACTCAGCCTCTCATAAGAGGAACAGGTAGGAGTTGTAGTGTTTGGGTACTATCTCACTCAGCCTCTCATTTGGAAGCAACTCAGCCTAAAGTAGGGAACCCCAGGCAAAGGCCCATAGGGAGCAACCAGAGGGAGTAGTGGAGGGTGAGGGTAGGGAGGGGTGAAGCAGGGGTGGCTGGGGTGGGCATGCCATTAGCAGAGCCTTCCTCGGCGATACTTCCCAGTGTCCAGGTGATGCTGTCTAGAGGGCTCACTCATCCCAAGCACAGAGCAGAGTAGGTGGAGAATGGGCTGGGGGGAGGGGAGGCATAGGAGGAAAAAGTCAGCTCGGTTAGAGCAAGGTTGGAGAGAGAAAAGTTCTGGAGGGGAATTAGGGGTTTAGTGGAGGTTGGAGAGATGGCTCAGAAGTTCAGAGCACTGGCTGCTTTTCCAGAGAAATTGGGTTTAATTCCTAGCACCTACGTGGCAGCTCACAATTATCTATAACTCTAGTGCCCTGGGATCCAGTGCCCTCTTTTGGTCTTTACAGACAGGCACCAAGGACCCAGTGGTATGCATAGTCATATATGCAGGCAAAGCACTCATGCATATAATATAAAATAAAATAAAATAAAATAATTTGCACTTGCTGTGCAATTATGAAGACTAGAGTTCAGATCACAGCCCTGGGTACCCCAGCCAGTCATCTTGTAAACACCTGTAACTTCAGCTCTAAGGGATCTGACACCCTCTTTTGGCCTCTATGAGCTCAGCCCCAATGCTTGCTTGCACACACACACGCACACACACACACAGATGCCCACACATACACATACATACACACACATATACAAACATACACACAGACACACACACAGATACACATATACACACACATATACACATATACACACATACACACATTACATTTTTTAGAAGTTCTGACAGCAGGTATGGAGTGTGAAACTTTGATCCTAGTACTCAGAGGCAGAGGCAGAGGCAGATGGATCTCTTATGAGTCTGAGGCCAGCTTGGTCCACCCAGTGAAATCCAGGCCAGCTAGTCAGGACTCTGTCTGGGGGGGGGGGGCAGGGAGAGGGAGAGGGAGAGAGAGAGGGAGAAAGAGGGAGAGAAGAAGAAGAAGAAGAAGAAGAAGAAGAAGAAGAAGAAGAAGAAGAAGAAGAAGAAGAAGAAGAAAGATAGATGTATGATAGATGGATTGATCTGTGGAGACTGCCACACATCTGATGGCATTAGACGGCAGGGGTATTTTATCAGCTACTGCTTTCTTTCATTCAGTAAAGTTGTGCAGTGTATCTGAGCCTGGCCTGATGCCTGCCCCTGACTGGTTCTGAGCTACAGTAATGGACTGGGATAGGCAGGCAGGCTGTGCATCCCAGCGGTCTCTCTCCTGCGACAGTTTTAGCTCTATGCATGTCCTCTCTGAGGGTCACAGAAGAAGCCTGTGGTTCTCTGTCTGTCAGACCCCACGTCCTTGGATCCCTGCCTGAGTCTCAGTTGGAGTTTATTTAGGTGTGTCTGTCTGAGAACAGCTTTTGACAGAAAAATAAGTCCATTCTTAGCTGACACTGGGCTTGGTCTCACACACATCTCTGTCTTATGCTGCTGAGTTTTAAAAGTTAAACAAAACCCTCATTTTATATTCCTTATGATAAAGCCCGTTTTTTTTTTTTTTTGTGGAATAGAAAAGAAACTATTTCTGTTTTGCTGTCAAGAGCTCGTTAACACACTTTCTGTACAGCCTCTAATGTGTCATCTGCAGGGATGTGATACTATTAGCCCAGACAAGAAAGCTGGGTTCATTTCAGTGGCTTAAACTAGATTCTGTCCCAGGACTCAGCCAGTTCGAAACCCCCTCATCCCCTCATTTAAACAATTGTTTTACTTTGGCAGTGCTGTGAATGGAATCCAGGACCATATACAAGCTAGGCCAGTGCTCTGCCATTCAGCCACACCACCAGCCTGCTTGGGGGATGGCTTCTTACTCTTTCCAAAGGCTTGTGTCCTTGTACACAACATTGCCACATTAACTTTCTAAGCACCTACTCCCACTGCCTTTTCTTAGGGATGTAGCTCTCTACTTTTTGATAGCTAGTCAATGACAAGAGCATCAGAAAACCAAACTGACTCTGTCTCCTGATAAGTCAACTTCAAATCCAGATGAGTCCTTGGAGTAGATTGAACCGATGTCACTATGTTGCTCCTGCTGGGAGCTAGGGGTCACAAAACCATACCATTGTTGTCCTGTTGTTCTTAAGTCCTGAACATGGACCCTTCTCAAGAAGCTCTGGGTGTGTTTTCTGCTTTCTCCTTGCATCAGAAGTTCAGCTGGGAAGAGCTATAGAAAAATCCCATCCTTAAGCCAATGACTCAAAGTCGGTTTTACTTTCCAGCAATGGTTTCCTGAAGTTAGTCATTCATGTGCCTTTGTACTTGAGCTGTGCCGATGACTGTGCCAGCCCCTGGCCCGTTTCCATGCCAGACAGTCTCACGGCATCCTTCAGGGCCATCGTGAACACAGACCACTTCGTGCAGATTTCCAGTGGCTAGAGCTGCCTTCGGGAGGTCTTCCCTCAACTCCCACCCCTCTCCCCCAAGGCTGAGGATCCTTGCCTGTCTGCCCGCTGCTGCTGCCGCCGTCATCCCCCACAGCTGCCTTGTTTGTTTTATTTGAATCACGCTGTCAGGCTGCATGAATTAGGCTGCAAGTCTTGAGGCTGGGCCATGTTGCTGCGTGCATCATGGGCATAAAATTGATGTCACATGGGTCATTAGGAACAATGGACAGAGCCAACAAGAATATACTCCCTCTAAACCCTACCTCTTCCATCTTAAATGCCCTATCTTGGTCCTAAGCCCTTTCATGGAGGTGTGTTAGCCTTGATCCCAGAGTAATTCCCTCGCCAGCCTCTCGTAGCAACAGAGGCTGTGTCAGCAATATGAACGACATGGCCAGACTTTTCTAGCATTCAGGGGAGCTTGTGCTGTGCTTTGCCCACTTGAGAGAAAGCAGGCCAGTAAGCAGGCTGGTCAGGGCGGCTCGCCAACCTGCCTGTGGCAATGCTAGGGTCTCAGAATGTTGGAGCACTGTTGTTTACTCTTCCCCTAGAGGATTATGGGGTTTCCTGGACCATTTAACTTTTACCACAGGTGTAAATGTGCTGGCACTACCCAGAGGTAAGTAGACCTATGAGAAGTTGGACAAAGAACAAGCAGTATAAAGGAACAGACAAAGCTGGGCGTGGTGGCGCACACCTTTTATCCCAGCACTTGGGAGGCAGAGGCAGGCAGATTTCTGAGTTCCAGGCCAGCCTGGTCTACAAAGTGAGTTCCAGGACAGCCAGGGCTACACAGAGAAACTCTGTCTCGAAAAACCAACCAACCAACCAAACAAACAAAAAGAACAGACAATGGGTATGCATAACCGGAAAGACCTCACAAACATCACACTGAGCAAAAGAGGCCTTGTACCACAACTAGATGATTCCATTTGTTGAAAGCTCTAGAATAGACAAAACTAATGGAGTGGAGTGGAGGGACTCAGCCTTAGGGTCAGAGTGGATGGGAAGGCTCACAGATACTCTGGATGATGTCTTGGTGGGAGTAAACTCTTGGTAGTTTGCAGAATATAGGTATAAAATATATGAAATCTCAGCCAGTGCAGTATGAATGAACATTTGCTAAATTCCTCACAGGGAATTTTGCCTATGAGAAGAAAAAGCCCTAAGTAAATATTGAACTCTTGATAACGATGTGTATGTGGAAGTGTTTAAGGGGGAAGTGTGCTGATAATGGCAGTTTACTCTAGAGTGAGCAACCCAGGTTAACGTGCTAATGGCGGGGTGGATTCAGGGAGAGAACCCTGAGGGGACTTCAGTGGTGGAATAGTGTGTGTGTGTGTGTGTGTGTGTGATGTTGGGGGTGGGGATGTTTGATGCACAGTTATCTCTCAAAACTTTGCTCTTTGCAAATTTTCATAATAAGATGTTAGGAGGAAAAGATAATTAGGGCGTGGTGGGATGGGGCCCCCTGAGGAGGAAGCCTGTGCTGTCCTAATCATGAAGTTATGTTTACAGATGAAGATTAGAAGCCTTCTAGGGATTTAATAGAGCCAATGATGTCATTGAGGCAGTAGCAATGGAATCTGACTTTGGGACATTTACTTCTATAGGGTATAGGCCACCTTGGTACCCAAAGAGACAAGCGTGGCTCCTGGGGGCCCTCACTTGCTAGTTCTGTGCTGGCAGAGTCTCAGAAAATGTAAATGAGCCCAATGGCACAGTTATAGGAACTTCCTGTGCGAGAGTGATAAGCCTGCCGCAGACACCCCTGGCAGCCAGCGTCAGTTTGGCTTGTTCTCTGCTAATTATCTCCTCCACCCACTCTGCCGTGTTTTCTCGCTAATTTCAGGATCTGACTTAGTGACTGACTTCCTGAAGACTTCTCAGCCTCTCTTGATTCTTTTGAAATCAAAGGGCAGGACCGGCAGCCGCCCTGGTGCAGAGCCCTGAATGGGAGTCCTAATTTGGACCCCTGCCCCCCCGCCTCCCCAGGGGCGCCCCAGACCAGATGCAGCAAAGACAACTTTAGTCCCCTTGGGTAGAGCCTCTGCCAGAGAGGGTCTGCTGGTAAATTCCCAAGTGGGGGTGGGGACATAGGAGAAGAATGGAAGCATTATTCTGCGAAGCTGCTTTTATTTATAGATTCTCCTAATTCTATTAGAACGAACGCCGGAGGGATATAAAAGTTGGAACACATAACACATAATAGGAATGAAAGGACGTTAAACTAAACGGAGGAACGTGGTAAAGTGAGAAGAGACGCCGTACCAAGGGGAAGATGCCACTTTTTTTTTTTTTTCTGAAATAAAATCATCTTAGAGAGCACTTTGTACCAGGAAAGCGAATTACAATAAGGACTCGGTGAGGAGAAAACTTGGAAGGAAGTATAAAATATTTCATAATGAAAAGGAGAGAGAGGTAAGCTGACTCAAGGGGAAAGCAAACACAGAGTTTACACTAATTACATTATAGAGACAAATAAAACGTGGGAACGGAAATAAAGCCAATTAACTACTTAATGTGCTCTAGGAGTCATTTGCAAAATAAAATGTATTAAATATAAAATATGCAAATAGCTATCACTTGCTATTTTTTCCCCCCAATAGCCAATAAAATGGCTCCTGTCCTGCATTCACAATGAGGGAGTTTTGACCACTAACAGCAGGCACTGGTGGGTTTCTAATAGAAAGTAAACAGCCACTTGTGTTAGGCAAGCTGAAGTCAGACAACACTTCTCAGTGAATGTGGGAGGGTTCGGAGAACATGCACCTAGCGGGGAAAACCTCTCAAGTGTAATGAGTAGGCCCAGCCACTGGCCACCGAGCCTGGGGACCTGAGTTCAATTTCCAGGAGACGACTAACTTCTTTGAGTCACTTGTTTTTCTGACTTTTACACATCGGTGCTTATGCATGTGCAAGTAGTGCACAAATACACGGGATGTTATTTTATTAGTTTAGTTTTTTGAGACAGAGGCTCGGCGTGTAGTTTTGGCTGGCCTGGAGCTCTAGATGTTGTCCAAGCTGGCCTCAAACTCACAGAGGTCCACTTGCCTCTGCCTCCCTCCCGAGTGCTGGGATTAAAGGCGTGTGCCATCGTGTAATAATTTTCTTTTAAAATCTAATATATGAAAGCATGAGGGATAAGAATCTCTCTTCTGACGCCGGGCGTGGTGGCTCACGCCTTTAATCCCAGCACTTGGGAGGCAGAGGCAGGTGGATTTCTGAGTTCGAGGCCAGCCTGGTCTACCAAGTGAGTTCCAGGACAGCCAGGGCTACAGAGAAACCCTGTCTCGAAAAACCAAAAAAAAAAAAAAAGAAGAATCTCTCTTCTGACAGTGACTGTCTCTTCCTGTACCTCAATTCTTTCTTCTGAAAACCAGAAGTTAGCAACACCTCCAGTAAGTACATGCTTGGAATAGTCCCTGTCCTCAGGTAACCATTCTGCTGCTAATAGCATCATCATCATCATCAACACCACCGCCACCATCATCATCATCATCGTGATGGTTATCTATGTCAGTGGAGCCAGACATACCAGTCCACCTAGTTTGACATACCAGTATTCCCAGTGTTAGGCATACTGGAACTGCCCTAGGAAAGAAGTGCATTTAAATCAGGATATCAAACCTGGGGAGGCAGAGAGCTGGGGACACCAGAGAGGCAGCACACCTGCCTAATGTGTCCAACACCATGGCTTCCATCTCCAGCACTGGGAATACAGTAGGGGGAAAGTCTGGATGTTGTATCTCTGTCTCTCTTTTTTTTTTTTTTTTTTTTTTTTTTGAGGAAAATTGTAGCTGTTAATGCTTGGGGCAGAGCAGGCAGAAGCTATGGCAGACTGAGAAAGAACTCATGGACCGTGACTTACTGAGCTAGGTCATTTCCCATTCCTGTTCCCCACAGGCTCCTAGTGTCTTGCCTGGCTGTTGCCCTCCAGTTAGCAACAGGTGGGGCCTCCCTTTCTCTACAGCCCTCTGCCCGCCTAGCACGCTTTGTAGGGTTCCTACCTACCAAGACTGACACAAGAGAGGCTCCTGCTACTTAGGACTAAGGAGAAATTCTTTCTTGACACGAAGAGAAGATAAAATAATGGGCCCTGCCAGTTGGCCTAAGTTAACCCCTTGGAGTCAACCGAACAGCGGATAAGGGATGGCCTGTGGTCTGACTTGCAACAGAGGCAGGTGGCCATTCTCTACCCTGCTGTTTACCCAAGGTGCTCACTTTCACTCATCCCCTCCCCCTCCCCCCAGAGACTAGTGTGCCCGGAGGTGCTACATTTGTATCCTCTCCCTATGTGCTGCTTGTCCTGGGCATTGTTTAGGATGGGACTGTACCGAGTATTGGCTTTATCCAACGAGAAAGATTCCAAGGAGACCATAGAAATGAAGAAGCAAAGGCACGTTTCTTCTCACCCTGCTCTCCCCATGGTAGCTAGCCTTCCCCATGATGCATAAAGCCAGCTTTTCCTTTTCCCGGACCACCTCGCCGCCGAGCCATTAAGCAAACATGAAGAGAGGATTTCAATCTGATCTGAAGCCGGGCCTGGTGGCGCACGCCTTTCGTCTGAGCCGTTGGGAGGAAGTGGCAGGCGGATTTCTGAGTTCAAGGCCAGCCTGGTCTACAAAGTGAGTTCCAGGACAGCCAGGGCTACACAGAGAAACCCTGTCTCGAAAAAACAAACAAACAAAAAAAACCAAACCAATCTGATCTGAACACTTTCGCCTACACATTCATTGATCAACCATCGGTGAGCCACTTACCGTCCTTGGGTGTCAAATCATTCACCCGTGATGTATGATTGCAGTCATCACTGCAGAACAGAACCCTGCAGCTGGCTGGGGGAGACTGGAGGGTGACCACTCTCCTCTGGGAAAGGAGCCCTTGCCTTGTTATTAGCATGGATAGAACCACAGTCCTCCTGACTGACAATCACTCTGCATTGTCCCCAGTAGACACCTAATGAGTCTCCACAGTGGCTATAGGCTGAGAGCCAGGAGGTGCCCTTTATTTATGAGTCCCTCCTTTGGCTACCCCTTCCCATATTTCCTGGGTTGATTCTGTATTCGATTTTGAAAGAGCGTAGAATCTGGGGTGTTGCAGTGTTGGGGTCACCACCTGTCTTTTGACACTAAGAGCCTAGCGTGCACAATGAGTAATTTGCTGCAGTTTGATTTACCCAGTCGCCCAGCAGCCACCACTGGAAGTCTGCATTCCATGGGGAAATAGTAACCATGTGTATAAGCCCTGGGTCTCCAGTTTTAGAGAATTGACAAGCAGTAGCTAGGCATGTGTTCAGCGGCAAAAACCAGAGCTAAGGACTTAAACATTGTGGGAGGGTTATCTTGTTTTGTTTTGTCTGTGCCAAATGGCACCTCCGTTTTCTACCCCACCCCTTCTCTTCACATGAGCAACTTCTCCTGGCAATGGGTGTGTGGGGGGGTTAATAATACACAAACATTTGGAAGTCTAATATCCAGACGTAAGGCAGGCTGCAGGGTTTAGGGATGAGAGAATAGATCAGGGACTTGTACCTGAATCTATCTCAGGGGCTACAGCTATGTCATGTAGCCTTGCTGGCTCCAGGGGAGTCTGGGAAATGAAGGGTTTTAGATTCTGTAGCCTTTATAAGAGAGGAAGGTAAAGAACAGTTGGAAATACGGGTGCAATTTGTGCCTATGGTGTTTCCTCCACACCACAGTGATGGTGGTATCTCTGCACTGTCTCCTGAGTGGTTGGAAAAACAGAAAGGTCACAAGAAGGGGGGGGGGGTGAGGTCCTGCTTATTCTTAAGAGGCAGCTGTTAGTGTTGGGCTAACTTGCCATCCAGTGAGGGTAGACTCTTGCAGATGCCTAGACAGCTGTATCAGGAGTGCAACACCAGTCGAACAGGAAAGTACCTGGGAAAAGTATGAGTGATTCCAGAAGTTGAGGTCAGTCACTTCCAAGGAAAGGAGATAAAGACGTCATCAAGATGAACGTGGTAGCAAGGGTGACAAACTCTTACTGGGTGAGGAATGGCCCCAAGGCCACTAACACTTCTTCCCACTTCCATATAACAGAAAAGGACACCGAGGTACAGAATCTGTGCCAAGTAGCATCTTACTGAGCTGCCTGCCTGTCTTTTTCATCCCTGAGCCTTATCTAGGTCCTGTCAGTCAGGGCCCATGAGTAACACCGCAGTTCTGTGTGTGTGGGCAGTCATTCAGGTCTGTTTGCCACTGGCCTCTGCCATTCAGACAGAGTTCCATGGTACCCATGGAATGGGGGAGATCTAATGATGTTGGAACACCCCTTGGATACCTGCTGCTTCTCTCCAGGGCACTTTCCTAAGTGTGGGGGAGGGGAGCAGCCTCCCATCCTCTCATGGGAGTGTAGGGCAGGGTGACAGAACAGATGGCCTATGGTGAGTCCCTCCACTACTCCCTTTTCTCCATGTTCTCACCAGACCAGCAGCAGCAGCTTTTAGGACACTGCTAGAAATAAAACTTGTCAGGATCCGCTGCTCCATCGGAGACTCTGGGCACTGCTCCCGCTCACTGGCTTTAGAGTGTAAGCGGTGCAGAGGCTGCGTGCTCTGAGCATCCTGGGGCGTTTGGGCTTCCCACATATTGGCCTCAGCTACCGTTTTGTTTTATTTTGTTTTGTTTTGTTTTGTTTTCATTCTGGCCTTAGGGTAGCCTTGTAGACTCTGTCCACCTCCGTGTGTTTCAGTAGCCACACATGAGGAAGACAGCCACATCTGCCTGCTGACTGGCATCAGGTCTATTTAAGTAGTATCGCTGATTCTCATGTTGAAAAAAAACCAACAGTCTCCCACACTTCCCAGACCCCTATACACTAATCAAGGCAGTTGCTATGCCTCTGAACTCAAGGACCTGATTTGTAATATGGGCTTAGGTAGGTAAGAGATGGGTGAGTCTTGAGAGATGCGTCCCAGCCTTGTGAGGCAGCCACCCTGGTGGTCGCTGTGGAGAAGGCACTTTGTGGAGACTATTTTGTTACCCATGGTTACTGGGGAGGTCATCTGAAGAACAGGCCAGAGGTCATTACCACAGCCAGTGTCTGTAGTATGTCCTCAGCCCACTCTTCCTCATCTTCCTGACTCTGAGACACCTTGCCGTTTCAGTGACCGTTGCAGCGATTCCGTAACTTTGGAAGTGCACATCACACGCCGGGGGTTCTCTGAATCTCCCTGCTTATTCTTAGCTTTGAATTTCTTCCCTGTATAGATGTTTTCTGGTGTCACCAGGAAGAGTCTACCTGAGCTTTCAGCCATAACTACCACTATTATTGTTATACTGTGTCCTGGCATCGGGAACCTCATTCCATGTGAGCACTTACATCACCGTGCATAATCTAGCCTCCTAGAGGTTCTCATGGAATCCAAAATGGCTGTGGGTTGCCCTATCCTACCCAGCCAGGTAATTACCTCAGGGCTCCTGAAGTATGTGAAGCCCACCGTGAGGACCTATTTATCTTCAGTTTACTTTCAGCAACAGTTCATCAGCATGTCTCTTGATCGGAAAGGTGGCATCTGTTCTACTGGACTACTTTTGAGGAAGGTTAGCAGACCTTTTTCCAAAGGTTTGAAAACAGAGCTCAGAAGAACCCAGGGACTGTGAGCACTGGGGTTCTTTCTTTTTTTCTTTTTTTTTTTTTTTTGGCTTTTCAAAACGGTTTCTCTGTGTAGTCGTGGCTGTCCTGGAACTCACTCTGTAGTCCAGGCTGGCCTCGAACTCAGAAATCCCCCTGCCTCTGCCTCCCGAGTGCTGGGATTAAAGGCGTGTGCCACCACGCCCGGCTGGTTCTTTCTATTCCTTGGCCCTGAAGGAAGTGAAGAGGGGCTGTTGATGGGAGTCAGAAGGAAGGATTAGGTGGACCAGCACTTGAGCGAGCAGGGGTCTGGGAGAGAAACCACATTAAATCAGGTCTGGAGGCAGAGGCCAGGGGAGTGGGAAAGCCAGCATTGCCTTCCTTCTCATTTGCCTCTGGGTTCACTGAGCTGATCCTATAGCTGGAGGGCAGAGGAGCCAGGGACGTGGTTCTCACGGCTGGGAGGGAGTGTCCTAGTTTGGTTCTCTATTGCTGTGAGAAACACCACGATCAAAAGCAACTTGGGGAAGAAAAGGTCTTTTTTCAGCTTACAGTTCAACGTGAAGGGAAGCGAGGGCAGGCGCTCAAGGCAGGAACTGAAGTAAGTGCCACAGAGGAACAAACACTGGAGGAACACTGTTCGTGCTATCTCAGCTTGCTTCTTCAATACAACGTAAGGGCCCTGCCCAGGAGTGGCACACCCACAACAGCCTGGGCCCTCTCACATCAACCATTAATCAAGGAAGTGGGCCCCACAAACATATTCCAGTCTCTTGAAGGCAGCTTTCCTCAGTTGACAGATACTCCTGCTTCCCAGGTGACTGGAACCTGTGTCAAATTGATTTAAAAAAAAAATGAACCAGCACAGACCACCCCTTGTCAACTTGATTCACTGTTAGATCATGACCTTTCCTTTCCTGTGTACCCCTAAGATCTCACGTTAATACCACACCATGAAATGTAGTACAGCTTTAAAGGCTCCAGAGTCTTCAAAAGATTCAAACTTTTTTTTTTTTTAAAGTTGAAAGCCTCTTTAAAATATCTAATATCTCTTTAAAATCTAAAGTCTCTCAACTGTGGGCTTCCCTCTATAAAATAAAAAGCAAGTTAGATCTTTTTCTAAGAGGGAAGAAGCAGGGCACAGTTATAGTTGAATCAAAGCGAACCCCAAAATTTAGCAACACAAAATGTTCATTATCCGACATCTGGGGCTCACAGTCTTCTGCTTCTGAAGGCCTTGGGCAGTTCTGAGCCTTCAGAACACATAGCTTGCCTCCTAGGCAAAGGCCAGCTCCCATTACACCCACCCCTGTCTTTGGTAGTCAACCCTCAGTCCTGGCAGTTATAATACACAGGGGTTCCCACTGCAGCCATTACAGTAGCTTTAAGCACTTGACAGCTTTTCCAGACTACAGTTCTAAATTCCTTTCACAGTCTCCCCCAAAAGAACATGGTTAGGTCTGTACAGCAATACCCCACTCTCTAATACCACTTTCTGTCCCAGTTTGGTTCTCCATTGCTATAAGAAACACCATGGCCAAAAGCAACGTGGGGGAGAAAGGTTTATTTCACCCTACAGCTTACAGTCCACCAAGAAGGAAGGTCAGGGTAGGAGCTCAAGGCAGGAACCCAGAGGCAGACACTGAGCGTGTGCTGACTGGCTCACTCCCCGTGCCTTCTTGTACACGCCAGGACTACCGGGGGTGGAATTTCTACAATGGCCTGGGCCCTCCCACTTCAATCATTAATCAAGGAAATGTTCCCCAGACATGTCCACAGGCCGGTCAGATGGAGGCAATTCCTTCACTGATGACTCTTCATTGTGTCAATTTGACAAAAACCAAACCCAACCAAACAACCAACCAACCAAACAAACAAACCAAAACAAAACACCAAACCAAAACCTCCAAACACTAGCATGCATGGAGTACTGGTGAGAGTGGAGAGTGTATGGAAGTGTGCACGAGAGGCCTCCAGCCCTCTCTCATTCGGTGGCTACAGATTTCCCATTTATGTGCTACACCGAGGGCTCAGTTTACTCAAATTTGTTTCTGCATTCACTGTAGAAAAGGATTTGATTTGACTTTTTTACCCCCTTGTAGAAACATCCACCTCTCTTAGAGTCACCGCTTGAGCAGTTTCTCCTTTCACCAAGGATGTTCTGTTTTGGGAAGAAGGGTCTCCATATGTGCTCCAGGTTGGCCTGCTATCCACCTCAGGCTCAGAGTGTGGGGTTAGCAGGCATTTATGTGCGTGCTGCACAGTTTGCCAATGAGAGTTCTTAACTTCGTAATTTTCAACTATGTCCCCCATAAAGAGCCAAGTTTTCTGTTTGTTGTTGGTGTGGGGTTTGTTTTATCTTCTTCTGAGTCAGAAGTAGCCTAGGCTGGCCTGGAACACATGTAGCTCAGGAGGCTAGAACTCCTCATCTTCCTCCCTCTATCTCCCATGTGTTAGGGTCATGGGTGAGGGCTCCTACATCTGTCTGCTATTTTGTTTTAGTAGACTGCTTTATAGCAGGCTAAGAGAGTTCCTATCTTTTACCAAATTTAAGAAAATTTCCCCCAACTTAACGATATTTTTGTTGTTTTTTGTTTGTTTGTTTTTGGTTTTTTTGAGACAGGGTTTCTCTGTGTAGTCCTGGCTGTCTTGGAACTCACTCTGTGGACTAGGCTGGCCTCGAACTCAGAAATCCGCCTGCCTCTGCCTCCCAAGTGCTGGGATTAAAGGCGTGCGCCACCACTGCCCGGCAACATAATGTTTTTTTTTTAATAGTATCTTTTTGAGTTTATAACACTTGTTTATTTTTTTATTTTATATGGAATGGAGTTTTGCCTGAATGTATGTCTATATGAGGGTATCAGATCCACAAAACAGGAGTTATAGACAGTTGTGAGCTGCCGTGTGGGTGCTGGGAATTGAACCCGCATCCTATGGAGGAGCAGTAGATACATGCAACCATTTTTTAATTGCTTATTTGGGAGTTTCACATCATATGCCCTGATCATACCCATTTCCTAGTCCTTCTACCCTTCTACCCTGCCTCAAAAAAAAAAAAAAAAAGAAAAAGAAAAAGAAAAAAACCTTACAAGTCCAGTTTGTGTTGTATGTTGCCTGTATGCTCACTGAAGCATGGTCAAACTCCCAGTGGCCAGCCCCTGAAAGAAAACTGAGTTCTTCGCCTCCAGAAACCATCAGTTCTGGAGAGTCAGCGTGCTTTGTTGTTGTTGTTGTTAAGTAATTTACTTGTTTTTTTTTAATTTAAATTTTATGAGCATTGGCGTTTTGCCTGCATGTATGCATGCCTCTGTGTGTGCCAGAGAGAAAGAGAGAGAGTCAAGTTGCTTGGAGCTGTATTACAGATGTTTGTGAGCTCCCATGTAGGTCCGGAGAATTGAACTTGAGTCCTCTGGAATAGCAGCCAGAGCTCTTAACTGTTGAGCCATCTGAGCCATCTCTCTAGCCCCACATTTCAGCGTTCTTACCTCAGATTTTAAGAGTTCTCTTTGCTGGCTTCCTGTCTAGGCTGTTAATTTTGGGGACAGGGTGTGTGTTCAGGGGCCGGGTGGGGATTGTCACAGAAGCCTGGGTTCCTCTTTCTCACCTGTGAGTCTGCAGTCATCAGTACTGTAAAACTAGCTTCCCGGCCCTTTACATTTAAGAATTTCTAATCATAGGGATTTCGAATTTAAAAAAAGACTTTCAGCCGGGCGTGGTGGCGCACGCCTTTAATCCCAGCACTCGGGAGGCAGAGGCAGGCAGATTTCTGAGTTCAAGGCCAGCCTGGGCTACAGAGTGAGTTCCAGGACAGCCATGACTACACAGAGAAACCCTGTCTGGAAAAACCAAAAAAAAAAAAAAAAAAAAAAAAAGACTTTCAATTTGCTGTTAGGGAGAGTTAAATGGGTTGACTTTTAAATGCTCTTGCGTTTATGGACTAAATCCACCGTGGTTCCTACTTGCCACTTTCACCACTGAAGTTGGTTTCTAAGCCGGTTGGGAGTTCAGAGTCTACATTCATGGCCAAAGCCTTTCGACACAGCTCTTGTCTGACTCTAATATTATCCCGGTTCATAAAATTTTACTTTTTCTGCTTTCTGGGCCAGTTTGTGCAAGACTGAGATGGTCTGTTCCTTAACGTTCCATAGCGCATTCCGTAGCTCACTCTTAGGTCTGTCTGCCTGTGTTCTGTGTGAGAAATGGCTGGCTCCCCACTGTTTCCGAGGCTCTTCCAGAAGGTCCGACTACTCCTTTTTAGATAGTTTCATAAATCATAATTTTCTAGTCATTTGCTCTTGTTGCCTTAAGTTTTCAAATATATCAGCTTAACGTCCCAGTGAGTGTTTCCTTATTATCCGTTAATCCTTGGCGCTATCTGTGGCCGCATCTTTCTTTTCATTGGTATTCCACTTCTGAGTGAGTTTATTTTTTTATTTTTATTTTTTTTTATTTTCATGTCTGTGCTGAGGTAGATTTATCTCTCCTGCTGGGTTTTGAAGGAAGTCTTTCCAGCTGCTTAACTTTTCTCTATTGCTAGTTTATTTTCTACTTTGCAGACTTCTTCTAACTTTAACTCTCTCCCTCTCTGTTTCCTTGAACTTACAAATGTCTTTGTAGCTGGATGCTGGATACCATGAATGTCCATCACTTCAGCTTCAGCCAGTGTGGGAGGGGATGCAGCATCCCTTCTGATGTCATAGTCAGTGATGCCCATAAACTCTTCCGTCAGGATTTTCACGTCATTACGTCATGCATATCTGAAGTCCACACGGGTCAAGCATGTATGCTAATGTATGCTAATTTCTACATGTGTGGGACTTTTCATCTCTTCCTGTTACCAATATCTAACAATTGTCAAATGAGATATTGTCTTCTTTGATGCTGAAGAGATGTGTTTTGGGTTCTGGGACTTCATCAGTCTCTGGAGAAGAATGTTGTCTCCGTCGGGTAGAGTTACATCTGCTAAAGCATGCCTCATGGCAACGAGGCTCAAACGTGTCCACTTCAGTGACACGTGTCTCTGTGACCTGGCAGAGACCCAGCCTTGCGTGTGTGGCCTCTGATGTCAGGAGACCTGGTAGGTGAGTAGGGTTTAGGTCCACGAGGCTGAGAGGGCCTGCGCTTCGAGAGTAATATGAATAGTGTTGAGGGCAAGCCAGGGCATGGTTTAACCTCTGCAGAGAGGACCAGAGAGAAGAGGAGGAGTGGGCGAGGCCCGGAGGCCCAGGGGAAGGATCCTATCTCTCCTGGGGTTCAGGGGAAGCACCTGCAGGGAGAAGGCCAAGTGCTTGGACTTGGGTGGACCTGGGCTACAGGGCAGGGCAAAGATGGTCATGTGACTAGTCATATAGTAAAGATGTCCTCAGTTATATGAGGAGTGTGAGAGCAGAACCCTCACAGAGAGATGTCAGCCATTTTAGCATTTGCCTAAAGGATTGGAGAACCAGGTCACAATGGAACCAGGTGTAATCATGGTCATGATGAGTTGTGGTGATGGAGGGACATTGGTGTGGGGTCTGTCTGGGGATGTGTTCATGGCTACTGGCACGAGGGGTGGCCAAGGAGGAAACTGAACCCATGAGTGGTGGTAGCCAACACCAGGAGGGAGGAGCAATGATGTAGGACTTGGTAGTAGGGCCTCAGGGTGAGCCATGACAACTGTGTGTTGGCGCCTGTATAGCCCTTCCCTGGAGACATGACCTTGGCTGCAGAAGTGATTTCGTAGCCCAGAACATTTCTGAGAGAGCAAGGGAGAGTGAGTGAGCGTAGCTCAAGCTAGGCTACCAGGGCTGAGAAAACAGGACACACTACTTACTAGAGAGGGCTCTCAAGCAGCAAAGAGGGTGCAGGAGAGTAGGGAAGGGGAGATGAGTTGGTTATTTCTTTCAGGACTTTTTCTTTTCTTTAATATGGTTCCCAAGGGCTCAGGAGGAGGAGAAGTGGTAGCCATGGGACTCAGGAAGAAGTCGTCTGAAAGGTCTGATGCCCAGACTGAGGAGGCAGAGACAGTTGGCTGTGGTGTCAGGGACACACTGCAGGTGCTGGAGAGGAGGCTGGCTGTGACATTGAAGGACAGCCAAAACAGTTGCCTGGTTGTGGCAGGAAATGTAAGAAGCTGACCTGTGTGGGGGGCCCCACTCTGGCCTGTGATTTCCAGAGGTTTTAGGGCTGCGATTGCCTGTCACACAAGCTGTGTTTCCATTGCCTCATCTGGTCCTGGTCTCTGTCCTCAGATTTGCACAGTGGTGGGGTGCTATGCTGCACCAACCTCCAGGAACATTCAGCTGTGGGAGAGGAGACAAGCAAGCCGCGCCCAGTGGTCAAACACAATGGGCGCGAGGTGGGGGCTTGCTTTCTTTCTAGTGAGGCAAATATGGAAGACTTATGTAGAAGCTGACAGAGAGAGACCAAAAGCCGCTAAATTTAGCCCACATTCAGGAGCACAGTCACAGAGTTGGTGGAACAAGTAATTAGACCTGCTCCTGAGAACCCAATGATGTTTCTCAAAGTCTGTGTCTTTCACTGGCGTTAGAGAAAAACATAACAGAACGAACGCATCTTTGAAAAGAGCCAGTTTGCCCGGATTCTGCAGAGCGCTCTGGAGGCTTCAGCATTGCTAAGCTGTATTCTGTGATACTGCAGCCCATCTCAGACAGTGGCTCTCACCTATAGGTGGTGACCCCATTGGGGGTCACATATTATATATCCTGCTTATCAGATATTTATATTATATGCATAACAGCAAAATCACAGTTCTGTAATCGGAACAAAATAATTTTATGGTTGGGGGAGTCTCCACAGCCTGAGGAACTGTATTAAAGGGTGGCCGCATTAGAATGAACCACTGAGAGCCAGCAGAGGAAGCCACAGAAGGCAGGGCATGGGCAGGCCTAGGACTTTGCTTGAGGGCTTGCCTGGGAAACCAGGCCACCTGGGGATCAGAAACTGTAAAACCTGGGCTACACTGCTCACTGGGCTTCATTAGAGCGTCTGGGCTCATGCCTAAGGCCGAAGCTATGTAGAAAACCCACTTGACACTCCTACTGCTGGCCAAAGCATCTCAAATCCACACGAGGGATAGACTGACCGCACACCACCGGATGGAGTTGGGGTCCACAGAGGCCATTCTAGTTCTCACCACCTGTTCCCATCCTAGGGTAATAGGATGGGTTTGCTGTCACTCTCTGAGAGAGAAGGCACCTGGCAGCTGCATCAGATCCTCACTGTGTGATTGATGTCTGGTCATATGATGGGTAGCTGTGGAGCCCTGGGAAAGCAAGACATGTAAGACTACCACACTATGAGTCACTGAAAGCCACGCTAGAGCCAGTCCACATCTCTGGAGAAGACGACTTGTCACCAGCGTCGGGTGATGAGGGTATCGGAGACACCAGCTGTCAGCTCCAGCAGGCAGTGCACATACATCAGACAGGATTTCACAGACCCAGATGAGCAGCTCCCAAGCTCAAGGCGAATTTGTCTTTGCAGACTTGTGAACATAAGAGATGACATACGGCAGGAATCTGTTTTGCAGAATCAGAATTCTGGGACTTAGAAAAATGTCTCAGCTCGGAATCAGCCATATATTGCACATTCAGATGAGCGTGTAAGAGTATATGGATAAGAAATGTCAGCTTCGGGGAACTGGAAAAGATAGTGGATTGCTAGACACAGGTGCTGTCACATGCCTGGCAGGTAGGAGTGCAGGGTGCTTATGTGTGGCTCCCCACCCTAGCACCCTCCTTCACTCCTGCTGCCCCTTTGGGTGGAGGCTTAGCCAGCAAGGTGCTATTATGTTCACACTGACCTTTTGGGATTCTTTCAAAGTCGGTTTACTTTCCCTATGGAGCCACCAATAAAGTCTTTCTTTCCTTGGTATCTGTGAAAGATTGGTCCAAAGATCCCCATGGGTCCCAGGTCTGTGGGTGCTCAGTTCCTCATAGAGAATGGTGTAGTATTTATGGAGCGCCTACATGCATCCTCCTACCCACTCTAAATCACCTGTAGATGACTGATCATTCTTAACCCAGTGCAAGCATGATAGAAATTGTCATTATAGTGTATTGTTTAGGGAATAAAGTCGCAGGGAAAAGTCTGTATTCCGTTTGTATGTGTCAGTACAGATGTACTAGCCAACCTCGTAGGCCTAAGGTGTAATTGGCTTATGAGGCAGCAATAATACTCCCCTGCCCGTGGTGTGTGTGTGTGTGTGTGTGTGTGTGTGTGAATGTTTTCAGAGAAGCTAGTTGAATTCAGAGATGCAGAACTCGTGGATACAAAGGGCTGCGGGTATAATTGAAAAAGAAAAGAAACTGAAGGGCAAATGGGATTTGTTATCTGACCTTATATCCAATTTCATTTGGTCTATTTGTCCTCCTAAAGTGGGGTGCACGCTTGTTCCCTTCTCCAAGAAACAATATACAAGAAGCTACCAGGCCCCTCTAAAGCATTTCCTGTGCTGCATGCCTGCCACGGTTGGTTTTCCTTCCTGCAGCCTTGGGCAGAGGAATATTACTGTTCTCTTTATGTGGAAAGGGAAATGAAGGTAAAGAGAAATGAAGGAGCTGTGCCCAAAGTCCCTTTTCAATTAAACAGAGCTAGCATGAACAGCCGCCTGCCTTCAGAGCCAAGACCTCACTCAGCTGCTGAGTTAGGTCCTAATGGACTTCCTCTAAAGGGTGTGCAAGGTGATAACCGGGAGGTGAGTTCCTTGTTCCCTTTGTGTCCCCGCCCCACCCCATCTTTCATTAGAAGAACAGTAGATGTGCTCTCTCTAGAGAGCCTCTGAGAATGCAGGTCCCTGTTTGTATCTTAGGACATATTTTGGTAGATGATGGAGCTTGGTGATGCCCTCTGAACTCTTGGTGGCCAGGATGACTTCTTGTGTCTCTCCCAATCTTGTTCTATTCATTCTTATTGGTACCCCTTCTGAAGCAAGCTCTGGCTGCCCCAGGTCCTGCTAGGTCTCCCATATTTAGGACTGTGTTCTGCTCTAATGGCTGCTCATGTCCATGTTGAAGCAGTCCATGAGGGGAAGGATGGGTGTCCATGGAGACCTGTGGTAGCTGTATAAGATGAAAGCATCAGTCAGAGGAATGGAGGGAAACAGGGACGGAGCTACCCAGCAGTGCTGTCAGTAAGCACAAAGGAGATACACAGAAGGCTGGGTGGCTCTTCCTTGGGCCCTGGTGTGCAAGACACTACTGTGTGCCTCATGTCAGCGAGTCCTGGGTGGGGAGGGCACAGAGGTCAGAATTCATTCTCCTGTCTTCCCTTGAAGCAATTAGTTTACTTGATCAGTGATCTGGAGGCTTTACTTTAAATATGAAAGTGCTGCCAAAGTTATCAGCAAATATTCCAGAGACCCCAGGGGCATGAAGTGACTGGAAAGTAAGCCAATGTCTCTCTGAGAGAGGAGAAACTGAGGCTGGTAAAAGATCACAGAACCCCTGTTACAGGGGATTTAATGCCCTCTTCTGACCTCCAAGGGTATCAGTGTGAATGAGGTTCATAGGCAAAACACCCATGTGTGAAATATAAAAATAAATAGATCTACTTTTTTTTTTTAATTCCCTCTATGGGTCTAGAAGAGACGACTCACCAGTTAAGAGATGAGCATTTTTCCAGAGGACCTGGGTTCAATTCCCAGCACCCACATCCTAGCTCATAATGGTCTGTAACATCAGTCCCAGGGAATCCAACAACCTCTCTAGTCTCCACAGACACCTGGTATGTGCACCCAGTATATAGACACACATGCAGGCAAAACATCCATAAACATATTTAAAAAAAATTGAAGTTCTCCCTGTCTTCCTGAACCCCAAGGTGCCCATTTTGATAAAACAAGCTACTATGGTTCAGCACAGACACATGGTCAATGGGCTGCCTCTCAAGATGAGGATCAGACAAAGGAAGCTGAGCTTGCTATGTGTTTGAGGCCCTCTTACGTGTTAGTCCAGAGCTGAAGACTTAAGGTGGGCCAGTGCACTGTGGCCATCTCTGATGGGACTGTCATCTCCTTCCCTTCCTGGTCCTTTTTACCTTTCAAGGACACCACATGATAGGGATGGGCTGAGGAGGGGAAAGTGGCCTGGGGCCATGGCAGCTGGTCACGAGAGCTGGCAGCCTCTCTGCATCCACTGTGCCTGCTTCCTCTCTAGTCCCTTGGAGCCACAGCCTCCAATGTGCCGAGTGACACAGGAAACAAGTCAACTTCAGGAACTGTGTGGACAGGCTATAGAAGATGTATATTAATGATGTTCAAGATGAGTAACACAGGGTGTGCTATTGGAACCATTGTTTTGTGTACAGTTGAGTGTCATTGCGTCCCTTTATGCCCATGTGTAGCGGTCACTACTAACCAGTTCCAAGCTGAAACTCTACATGTTAAGAACTCATTCCCCATCCTTCCTCTTCTCAGCCCCGACACCAACATCCCATTTCCTGCCTGTGTGCTTTGCTACTACCATGTGCTTAGCAGTGAACTCTCCTATTAATCCTACCTTGTTTCACTTAGCCTGGTGTCCTCTAGATTCATCCCTGTTGCATCCTGCATCTGCATCTTCTTCCTTTCCGAGGCTGAACCAGCTTCTACTGCACACTGGTACATCCCATAATCACCTCCTCAGCCACTGACGGACACTTGGGCTGCTGCTCCCTGCTTGGCTTTTGTGAGCGGTGTTTCTGTGAGCTTGGGTCTGCACCTGTTGCTGGCGGCTCCGACTTTTGCTTCCGTATAGGAGAGTCTTAATTTTAAACTGAAAAGTTTGAAGATTCATTCCTCTGGATATCTTTTAGTTTCCCTTTGTATAACTACTCTCCAGGAAGGGTTTTAGATATTGAAATTTAAGTCATTTCTCCCATAAAGCCAAATCTTTCTTCTCCCCACCCCCTTTTTGTAACCTGACAATCTCCTCCAACATGGCCTCTCTCCGGGAAGTACACCAAACAGCGTCTCAGCCCTAAGCCTGCCTTTGCTGTGTGCTGTGCATAGTCATGTGTGCCCAGGGTCATAGGTGAGTTTCACTGCCTGAGCAGTCAGAGGTCCTCATCTCTATGAGCAAATCTGAGTTTGTGAATTTTTCAGCTAGGACATTCTGAGGACAAGGCCCTCATCAGCCTGCTTCTTCTACACTCAGGGAAACAAAAGCAAACAGGGATCTTTTAGAGCCAGGAGAGTCTGAACCAGTGTCCAGATGCTTCCTGCCAGGATCACAGCCCACTGACAACCTGCAGCCATGTTAGGGCAGACTCTACCGTAGTAGCAACAACATTTAAATGGGGCATTAATATTAACAACTTGGTATAAAACTCATGTACAATCTGAATATTGGCCTCTTCGGGGAGAGTTCGAGAACCCTGCCTCCTATCATAGGGTCCCTGCATGGGCCCTTTGGGTTTGGGGCCACCTCTCCTAACTATAGAGACCAGATGAGGTTAGACCCTGGTAGTTAGCAGGCAACAGGGACACATGCTGTGGCCCCATCCTTAGTAATGAGTCAGCTGCAGGGTAGATAATCTATGGAAAGGTCATGAGACCTAACAGAGAGTGAGGTGCTGAGACCCGGGGACATTCTGGGAAGGTCCATGCCTCCTGCAGCCTCCCTACCTCAAGATCACCTTGGAATAAGTCTCCTTTTCCTTTTCTTTCTTCAACTCCAGGGCCTCTCAGGCTCTGCTTTGGTTAGAGGAGGGAATAGTAATGAAATTCAAATAACCCATCTGCCATTTACAACAGAGAGCTAAGAGCAAAGGCTATTCAATACTCATATGCCTGGCTAGACCACATTTTCATTGTTTGTCTTAGGGTTTTATGTGAAGAGACACCATGACCATGGCAACTCATAAAAGGAAACCATTTGGACTAGCTTACAGTTCCGAGGTTTTCCATTATTGTCACGGTAGGAAGCATGGCAGCACACTGGCAGACATGATGCCGGAGAAGGAGCTGAGAGTTCGACATCCTGACCAGCAGGCAGCAGGAAGAGAGAGACAATGAACCTGGCTTGAACTTCTAAAACCTCAAAGCCCATCCCTAGTGACACACTTCCTCCAATAAGACCACACCTCCTAATAGTGCTACTTCCGGTGCCATTTTCATTCAAACTGCCTCAATGTTCACTGGGAAAGGGAACTGGGAGGTTAGATGCTTTGTTTTACTGCAATGAAAAAAAAATGTAAAAACAAAATTGAAACCAATCACAAGCTCTCAGGAGAGTTAGGATCCTGTAGTGCGTGCTTGTGGGGAGACTGTTACTGGCTTGATCTCTTCAACCCCAACACTCTGGTGCACAAGGGCAGTTTCTATAGAACTGCAGCAGATGCCTGCAGGGCTGTCCCTATGTGTGAGCCTCACTGTCCTCGGGCGCCCAAGGGTGGTTCTCACTGAGGACGGAGCTTGGGTTCGAAAGTTCTCCACAGGGGCTGGTGAGATGGCTCAGTGGGTAAGAGCACCTGACTGCTCTTCCGAAGGTCCAGAGTTCAAATCCCAGCAACCACATGGTGGCTCACAACCATCCGTAGCGAGATCTGGCGCCCTCTTCTGGAGTGTCTGAAGACAGCTACAGTGTACTTACATATAATCAATAAATAAATCTTAAAAAAAAAAAAACAAAAAACAAACGAAAGTTCTCCACAGCTTGATGTGACTGGGAAGAGGCAGGTCCTTTGAGAGGTGGGTCTGGACATGGGCGCATACCCTCAAAGGGGCCCACGGAAAACCAATCCCTTCCTCTGTGTTTTTTCTTTCTGGCCATAGATGAGCGGTTTTGCTCTGTCATGGTGTCCCCCATGCTGCTCTGTCTCCTCACAGGCAACCAGGACCACGTCATTGTAGATGACGACCCCCAGAACTGTCAGGTAGATCAAACATTTTCTCGTCACAAATTAACTGCCTGGGGTATTTTGTTATAGGGACAAAGTATAGAGAAGGATTCTGTTCAAAGTCAAGGTGACATTTGGTGAGCAGGTCTCATTAGCAGGGCAGGCCTATAGGGCAGGATGAGATTGGCATGTGGCTGAAGAGCATGGTATGAGAGGGTACCAAAAGACTATCGTGAAGACAAATAACAATTGATGCGTGAAAACCCATGGACAAAATATTAAAATGTGCAGTTCAGCTCAGTATTGCTTATTTCTCCTTTGCCTTAGGTTCCAGCAGGGTGACCTCCAGAGAGACCGTGACATCGCTGTTCAATCTCCTCCACTCTAGAGCATTTGTTAGTGGATTTTTATTTTTCTTTAGCATTCATGACCTGACCTAAATCCTTTTTACATATTAGGCCAGGTGTTTTGGGAAACATCCTTCCAGTTGGGTTGGTCAGGTCTTGATGGAAGTATTACAGAAGGGACATTAGTTGTTGCCATGGTATCTGACCACATCTTAGCCTGGTTCCTGTTGCTAATAGCAATAGTACAGAGTGAGAATGGATAAAGAAAAAGATGTTTACTTTGGCTCATGGTTCTCGGGGTCCAAAGTCAACAGCCTGTACCAGTGATTGTTTCCCTGCCAGCAGGGTCCCAAGCTGGCTCAGGCTGCCATGGCATGGCAGGACACAGGAAGAATCTGTTCCTATATTACGTGTCTCTCTCTCTTCTTATAAAGCTATCAAGATACAAGTCATGGGGTGTCCCCTCATGAGCTTATCTAACTGCAGTCACCCCCGGAAGATGTCATCTCTAAGCATCGGGTTGGGTTTCCACCGTCTTAAAGTCTCACATTAGGGATAAAGTGCAACGTGGAGGAGGCAAGCCATCCCTAGGCACCCACAGCCCCTGGCTCACATTTCATCCATCACATCTCTGGTGATGCTTATATAGGTCACTTGACTCAGGTGATTTTCATCAGAATTTACACTGTCAAAATGTCTGGGTTTTGCCTTCATAATTGTATTTTGTGTAATATTTTGAAACTGTAGGACACATAGCAGATATTTCTCAGGAAGCTCGGGTTTATTATCAATTTACTCGTGTCTGTTTTCTTGTTTTCATGTCATGGTTTCTTGTTTTAGTCGGCGCTCATTAGAACATCTTGTGCCCAGCTTGGTCAGTGGGTGCCCTTCAAGCTGGCCTCTGTATCCTTCTCAAATGTCTCTGGAGTTCTGTGGGCCTTTGCTTGCTTCCTGTCGATCTATGATACCACACGTTCTCCTGCTATTCCTGTCCCAGAACCAGCCATGGCCCACGGAGCCCTGTTCTTTTCAGTAGGGAAATTGTATGCGCGATCACTGGCCTTCTAGCTTTGGAGTATTGTTGCTCCCAGGCTAGGGGGACAGGTTGGGACTGTGCATCTGTGTCTACATACACCTCATGTATGGTGCTCTGACCCTGTGGCAAAAGTAGGCAAGCCTTATTTTGTCTCACCATGTGTGGGGTTTCAGCCCAGAGCCCCGCTGCTGTGGCCAAGCAGTAGGTCCTGATGAGAGTGTACAATGGGGCAAAACTACCTGCCTCATGGCAGCCAAGAAGCACGAGAGGGAAGGCACTGGGGCCTACCTACTCTTCCCGTCAGTGGCTGGCCTTCAGTGACTTCTCCCCACTAGGCTCCACCTCTTAATAGTTCTTTCATCTCCCAAAAGCTGGCGACCGAGCTTTTAGCACATGGGCCTTTCTATGGACGACACTTTTCCAAACCACGCCACACATGTGCGCTTACTTCTCTATCTGCATTGAAAACAGTTTACAAGGACGGCTGATTCCAGTCCTAAATTCACTGGTTTCCACCCTGACCCTGGGGACCTGCTCACATTTAGATGTCCAGAGTGGGGCCTCTGCCTACGGATTTCCCAGGCTTTCCATTACCAGTGGGGATGCCTTCCTCATTGCTGAGCTCCAGCTGTCATGCCTTGCCCTGGGCTACCCCAGGCCTTCCTCTTGTCCCCTCCCCACACAAGCTATGCTCCTGTCCTTATGACACTTAGGTTAGAGGACCTCAGGAGAGGAAGGGCTGCATGTTTTTCCTTTTTCTTTTTCTTTTCTTTTTTTTTTTTTTTCTTTTTTTTTTAAAATCAAATAAAAGCAAAACAAGTGAATACACTGGGGGCATTAGGATCAGGAATGAAGAACAATAATGAACTTCACACAACCACTAAGAACCCTCTAACTAGTAAGATCTTTAGAGAGGAGACCTTCAAAACTAAAGTATGTTTGCAGCCGTGAGCAGTATGAGCCCAGGCCAAGTGGGTATGTCAGGCTTCTTCATCAGAAACCAGGCTGTTTGCTTCAGCAGCTCAAGGGAAAGAAAATGAAGTCTACAAAATCAAAATTAATGTTATTTTTGTTTTTTTTTAAAGGGATTTGCAGGAAGTTGACCAGCTTAATTGTACTGTTTGGGTGTGTATGTGTTGAAGAACATAATTTGAAAGAACTGAGAAATCGTGCAGCATCTTAACTCGGGTGGGACTGTAATTATTGCAATAACAGAATGTGGCTGTGTGTATATGTGACTGAAATGGGAAGCAGTTTGTAAAAAAAAAAGTGCTTTAAAAAAAAAAAACAACAAAATGTCCATTCTGTCCCTCTGGACTTCCTTAATTATAAATACCAGGTAGCCCAGCGCAGGCTAAATATAGGCCCGGTGGCCATCTCTATTTATAACATTTTTAGGAGGAAGTCACCGGAGCAATTCAGAATTAATTTGGTGTGTAGGCTTTTATGGGCTCTAATTAGTTGTGTTTTTCTTAAGCAGGCCAACTGGGATCAATAGCGTTATATAACTGAACCCAGGGGACCATGACTGAGACATGGACTCTTCCAGAAAGCCAAGGCCTTTGGAAGATGTCAGCCCCAAGAAAGCCCAGCAGCCCCAGAAGCCAGCAAGCTGCAGCTGTGGGAAGAGGGCTGGAGACATCTGTGTCCAGCCAAGGGCAGGCTCCGGGAGTGATAAAGGGAGGTTTCTGCAGTCAGAAGCTGCAAATCTACTCCCCATTCATGTGGAGACCTTGAAGGGGGACGTTCCCAGGCTGCTTATCAGCTGTTCCCTTGAGGCAGGCGAGATTTAGCTGCTCTAGCCTGGGGAGGTGAGATGATGTTTTCCTAGACTGTCCAAAATATGCACTTAGGCAACTCCCTGAGAGCCAGCTCTCTGGCCCCAGGGCTGGTGGACCTTTGGAAGACTCAGTGTCATCTGGGGTGGATGCTGGTGCTCTGCAGTGGCTCTGCTGCACATCAGACACGGATCGATGAGACTGTCGCTCCTCCTTCATTCCTTCACGTAGCGCTGTCTTGAAGAATACAGGGTGAGCTCCAGCTGGCAGCCCACCGGGTTCAGTAAACATGAGAGTAAATGGTTGTGCTTAAAATAAAAACTCAGGACTCTGCTCCAACACTGCGAGGAGTCTGTGCAGATACTGTTCGCATGCTCTCCTTCGGATCCTCCCCCTGTGGTGCTCCCATCTGTGCTGTGTGCTCCCCATGAATAACCTCCAGCCACCTGGGTGGAGGAGAAGCTGTGCCTTCTAGATAGCACAGAGGCTATGTCTGCCCAGGCCACCAGCTGCCAGTTGGTCCCTCAGCTCCACAGCACAGTGGTTTCCAGCTTCACGGCTGTCCTGGGATGGGGACTGGCTGGGAGAGAGTAAAAGGAAGACAGCTGTGCCCAGAAGGGAAGGAGCTGTCATTCCCCCCTCTGGACTCACACTTTCCCTGGTATATAGGTGCAATGAGAACTGAGTCTGGGAGATCTGGGAAGGCTTCCCGGAGGCAGTGGTGACTTTGGGATAAGGTAAACAATAGCAGGAGTCAGTGGAGTCACTGCAGAGGACCAGCGTGAGCTCACATAGGACTATGGAGCAACAAGAGAGAAGGGTCCTTACACATGACAAAGTCTCTTAAGCACAGAAGCCAATATGTGTGACAAGAGAGGTGGCTCTGTGTCAGTGAGGAGCTGGGCAGAATGGCAGTGTGGTGATGTTGAAGAAATGAAGGGGCCAGCACAGCACCATGGGGCGGGCCTAGTCCCTGTTAAAGGCCTGCTCCAGGGGATGAGGATGTGGACCATTTAAGGAGCTGCTTTGAGAAGGTTGGGTGGTACCTCCCACCATGCCGCGGAGCTCCTCAGGAGATAGGTAGGCTCTCAGGGGGTGGGAAGTGGAGGCAAAGCGGTGATGGTGGCTCTGGTTGTGTGAGAGTCGTCTGCTGACATCTGTTCTGTGCCAAGCCTGAGGACAGAGATGCTGAGAGTAGGACTCAGCCTTCCAACACCTCGGCCACAAGAACGCAGGGTACTCAGGACCCATCCAGGTGGAGGGAAAGGAGGCTCTAGAGGAGCTGGTGGCCCTGTGTTGAGCCCTGGGGAGAGGGGAGGAAGAGGGCAACCAGCTAGCAGCCTCCTGGGAAAGGCTGAGCTTCTCCAGAACCCAGAAGCCCCATCACCACCCAGGCCTCTGTAACCAGAACCTCCATCTGAGGTCAGACCCAACTCGCAGCTGATTTACTGCAGCTATTTGCCTGTGTTTGAAGTATACTACAGTGGGGAGCCATAGACCCAGGGCTTCTGATTTAGGGCAGTCAGCACAGGCCCCAGCAGCCTATTGATATGATGGTTATGGGGGAAAAAAAAATCAAAGGTTTGCTGGGCTTTGGTCATGAGTCCTGTATAAATACACACACACACACACACACACACACGAATGTTTATGTATCTATATATACAAATTCCTACATATTCATATACATATGTAAAATACATTCATATATACATAAATACAGATATACATAGCCACAAACACATGTTTTAATAAATACACACATCTGAATATATAATAGACATGCTTACATATATACATATATGTATTATAATACTAGTATATCTCACACAGCAGAACAAACAGGTCTTCATACAACTTGAACATCCATCCACCCACACATACACACAGAAGCATAATGGAAAATGTACCATTGAGCTTAATGCATGACCCCATACTTTCCCCTGGAAACAGAAGAGTATCACATGCTGAGATATGGGCCCCGTGTGGAGACCCTCCTACTGAGGACAGATGTCAGGGGTTTGGAGTCTCTGTGGAAGCTATTGGCTTTTAATTGCACCAAAAGATAGAGGCTTGATGCCTAAGAATCCTAGCTGTGTTATTAACGTGCTATGTTGTTTTGAAGCTATACTTTCACTGGTCTAAGCCTCAGTTCCCCTGTCTGCAAGATGGGGTTAGACTTAACAGCTAGCTGCTTGGGTCTGAACTTTTGAGTTTGCTGCATGGGATGGACGTGGTCTTCTGCTGCTTGCCTGCTAAGCTAGGTGCACTCGGTGACAGTCGAGGTCCAGCGAGGGACAGGATGGGGCAGCTCCCAATTCCACTCTCTCTTTGTGCCTCCCTTGTCTGCCCCGTGTACCTACATTACCTAGTGTTTTGGAATGTCTAATAGAGCCTCTTGGTAGGGAGAACTGAACTACATTTGACTCTTCTCTCTGAGTTTTTTTTATCTCATTTCTTCCAGTGTTCTGGTTGAGAACATTTAGCAAGGCCTTTAATGATGTTTTAATGATATTACCAATTTTATCAACCTAATGTATATAGTTACATATTGATGTTGAGTAGCGAAACATGAGCATTTGATATTCAGCAAATTGTTTCATCGGATAGTGCTCTGAGAGACTGATTCTGATGAACACGTTGTGAAAATTCCATGGGCAAGAAAGGAGAAAAGAACATATTGAATTTTTTTTTTTTATGTTAAGATTTAAGGAACAGTGCCTCCTGCTCCTGTTCCCAAAAGGGGAGGGGAGAGGAGCTGCCCTCTGCTTGTGCATGGACATGTTTGTGGCATCCGGTGCATCTCTGTAACGACAGACTATTCAGAGACTGGCTTGAGAGGTGCTATGCACAGTTGTGCCAACTGACCATAGGAGCAGAGTCAGTGTCCCAGCCCATGGCCCAGAGGCAGCCCAGGACACACACACACATACACACACACACACACACACACACAGCCGATGAACTGTGTTACTGTGAATGTGAGTGTCAGATAAGGGTGAGATGTTTCTGGGCTGGGTGTGCAGCTCAGTGGGACATGCTTAGCTTATGTGAGGCTCCGCATTTAGTCCCCAGCACCCATTTTCTCCCAGAAAAGACTTTGTGCTTCTTGCCTCTTCTGTCTATAGGAGCCCTTCATTATCCGAGGGCTCACATTTCATAGTTGTAGTTACCCACAGTCAACCACAGCCTAGAGACATTAAATAAAAAATTGCAGAGCACTTTATACAGTTCATATTTACACTCTGATAGATAAAGTTTTATATATAGTATATCACGTAGTAGATATAGTTATTGTGGTTGTTTTATTTTGTTATTAAACTATGCCTAATTATATTAATTAATGTATTGTGAGTATGTATGTATACATAGGGAAAATCATAATTATCTTTGGGGTTTGGTGCTATTAGTAGCTTCAAGTATCCACCTATGTTCTTACACGTCTAGTGTCTGCCAGTATGACCCTGAAGATATACCAAAAGAATGACAGTTCATCTTAGGTCTTATTTGTGTGTGCCTATGTCCTTTATTGTCTACTGTCTTTGCTTGTCTTTAGACAGAGTGGCAGTGTTGCTAATTCAGAAATTTGGAATTCCTCCCTCCCCATATAATACTGGGGCCTCAGTCTCCTCATACAATGGCCTCATCTTATAAATGGGAAGACCGAGAGTCAGAGTCACAAGCAATGGGTCCCTCTGACCAATCTGAGTCAGGGTCAGAGCACAGTCAGATGTCATCTGATTGAACTAAGAGAGTGCACCCATCCCTGAGAGAGAATGTCCAAGCCTGGAGCTGCCAACCTGGTATCCTGTCTTCTCTCCTCATGATGGCAGCCTGAGAGGAGGTCAGAAAGAGCAGTTTCTAAGCCTAAGAAGTGCACCCTAGAGCCAGTGCTTGCAGGGGCAGGTCAGGTGAGAATCCAAGAAGAGCCGAGATGGCTGCGAAGGAGAAGCAACAGGATGTGGCTACATAAGCAAACAAGTGGGTGTGGCCTGTCCAGTTATGCTAGAAGTGGGGCCTGGGAATGTACCCAAAGGAAGTGAAAGCAGGGACTCAGGCAAATATTGGCACTCCCCGTTCGTAGTGGTGACATTCACAATAACCAAATGAAGAAATAACCTGTGTCCATCCATATGTAGATGGATGTATTCATACAATGCAATGTTCTTCGACCATCAAAAGGAAGGAAATTTTGACACATAATACAACATGGATAACCTTGAAGTCATGATGCTAACCATGAGTCAGGCACAATAGGGCAGATTCTACATGGCTCCACTGACGTAGTCAGAGCCTCCCTGTGTTGGCAGCCAGCTTTGCAAGGGCAGGAGGATGCCTTGGCTGGTGCTCCCTTCTCATCTGCAGTGGAACTCAAGCCTCCTGCTGAGTTATACATGGGTCCAAACAGGTGCAGTGTTGGACATTGCTGACTCCCAAGGCCATTTGCCTAGTTAGTATTATGGGGACCAGTTGTTCCTTTCCTTCTTCCAAGAGAACAGCTCATCATTGGAAACCATTTCTAAGGCCATTTCTAAGGATGATCCCAGTGTCCCAGAGACAAGGGAACTGGGTGGCCTTGGGACTTGCATCAAGGGAAGGAGTGGCTCCTTTGGCTTGGCTCAGCTATCTGGAGTCCAGTACTTTCCTGAGAGGCCTCCAGGATCTCCATTCAGTGACTGGTGGCTTGGCATTGTGTCCATTCCTTTCATTCACCCGT
This sequence comes from Mus caroli, assembly GCF_978045245.1. NCBI lineage: Eukaryota > Metazoa > Chordata > Mammalia > Rodentia > Muridae > Mus > Mus caroli. The sequence continues at coordinate 81,039,221 of NW_028227263.1, read as the reverse complement.
TTACCTATTTCCCTAAGAAGGAACTGCCTTAAATGCATAGCCTTAAAGGACCAACAGTTATGTGTCACTCACCAGGGATAGCGACTGCTCACAAGCAAATGTACTTACTAACAGCTGCTGTCTAGTAAACCTCCACGACTGTCTTGGGTAGAAGCAGGTCAACCATGCTCTAGCAGTCTTTGGGTCACTTGTTTGAAGAAGTGAGCAATAAGGTTTACCTGCAAGAAGAGAAACGTGCCTGCCTGTGTACAAGATAGAAACAGTGAAGTTTGTCATGGCCATACAAGATGCCTTGAAGCAGAAAGTTGGCAGAGAGTTAGAATTATGGATAACTGTGACTGAGCACTCTATCTTCCAGGAGCCCTGCGAGCCCCCTCACATACATAGGTATCCCCTTCAGATCTGGAAGCCATCAATCCTGCAGAGTGGTACTTAGAGTCTCAGGAGGAGATGAAAACCCAGAGATGATAAGTCCAGGTTTTCCATTGGGAAGGGGTTAAGATGTGTGCACAGCCAGATTTGTCCGATCCACAGCATCCCGCCCGACCTGAAGGGAGAATGGAGGGGCCTTGAAGAGGAGACAGAGGGCCAATCCCAGTACCCAATAAGAGGTATCGTCTGTTAGCACCACCTGAGGGTCCTGGCACCAAGAAGGTGACACTTGACTGTCACAGTGCTTGAAGTTCTTTGTGTGCAAGAACAGAACATGCCAGAACAAATTTAAGTGGAGGAGCCTTGCTTATTTTCCCCCATTAACTAATTTATTTATTCACTTTGCATCCCAATCACATCACCCCTCTCCCCCTGTCCCTTTCTCACACAGCCCCTCTCGTATCCCCTTCCCCCCTTCTCCTCTGAGAAGGGGGACTCTTCCTTATCACCCCATCCTGGCACATTAAGTCACTGCAGGGCTAGGCACAACCTCTCCTACTGAGGTCAGACAGGGGGCCCCACGCAGGGAAAAAAAGGATCCACAGGTAGGCAACAAAGTCAGGGACAGCCCCTGCTCCAGTTGTTCAGGACCCACATTAAGACCAAGCTGCTCATTTGCTACATATATGTGTGTGTGTGTGTGAGTGTGTGTGTGTGTGTGTGTGTGTGTGTGTGTGTGTGTGTGTGAGAGAGAGAGAGAGAGAGAGAGAGAGAGAGAGAGAGAGAGAGAGAGAGAGAGATTAGGTCCAGCCCATGTATGCTCTTTGGTTGGTGGTTCAGTCTTAGGGAGTCCCCAGGAGTCCAGATTAGTTGATCCTGTTGGTCTTCTTGGGGAGTCCCTATGAGGGGCTTTATTTTAAAAACAGAAGGCTGTCTCCAAAAGAACAGGGAACAGTGGCACTGTCAGGCTGGCTAGCAAAAAAAGCTGAGGACCACAGAGAACCCAGCAGAACCTCATCTGTATACTCTACCATCTTACGCAAAGATGTGGAAGTGACCACTCATGACATCTAAATCCCCTCAGGTCTCTCTCCTCAGGACCATCATCTCTATTGGGCATCTACAGGATGTAGCTGACAGAGTGGTTGTAAGGTTGGGGTGGTCAGCTGTGTTTTACTGGGTAAACTTTAGTCCTCGTTAAATTCAAGAGGTATCAATAAGACAAAAAAGTCCAAGGGTAAGTCCTTTATCCCCAGTTTACTCCCAAGGGATGGAGATGAACAGGGATGGGGCATCCTTACTCAGCCACATGGCTAATGTGGCAAGGGTTTGAGACTTAACCTGGCTGCAACTCTCTATGTAAAACCGTCACATCTAAATTGCTCTGAGGAGAACTGCAGTAGTATGTGTACACATGCTGCGTACAAATGGATAGTACTATAGTATATATTGTATGTACTTATGAAGCATGTGCATGTATAGACATAGATATGCCTACTGTACTTTCCCCTGTACATACATATCTGTGATAAAGTTTAGTTTGTAAGTTAGGCACAGTAGGAGATCAACAACAATCGTGAATAGAGCAATGATAAGACACAGCATTTTCCATTAAATGCTTTCTGCCTCAGTTGACTACATATAATGCTGCAAGCATGAGCAGATACAGAGGTGGCCCGTTTGCTCCTCAGTCGCTCTTGAGTCAGACGCTCAGGTGGCTGAGAAGGGCCACAGAGGTGTCTGTAACTTCAGTCCACCTGCATTTTCAAGGCCAGTGGCTAACCAGTGATGTAATGCAGCCAGTGACAGCTAGGATACTGACCTCTGAAAGCTATGTCCTTGTATTCAAGAGTCATTTGACGCTGGGCAAGTCCACATGACAGAAAGGGTGTGAGCATCTACTGTTCTTGAAGATGGGGGAATCAGGCCACAGGGCCTCTCTCAACGTAATGGAAAATTGGGACACCCCAGGGGGCTGCGTGTTCTCATCTGACCTCTTACAGTCCTGGGGCAGATGTACCCGTGTGTTTTCTTTGGCTTCCGCCATGCACTTGAGAGTGAGTACCAGTTCTTAGAGATTTTGGTTTACTCGTGGTGTGGAGTGGAAGGGGAGTGTTTATAATGAATGTTTTGGTGTAGACCTGACTCGACAGTAACTTCACTATCTCAGCGATACTTGACCCAAAATAAACACTAACTCGTGTCCGAAAAACTTGGCCACGATAGTATAAACTTAGACAATATTAACCAGTGAGATGTGTGTGCTTCCTCAAAAACACTACATTGGGTTGTTTATCTGAAAGGAACTATCCAAACGGTCCTTCCGGTTCCTAAACACTGACTGTGTGCCAGAGGCACAGGTGGGCCGCAGTGCGCGGAGGGAGGCTCCTCTGGCAGCTGAATTGTGGGGTGGAGGGCTTTGAAACATCTCTGAGGTGTATTAGAGAATGATAGCCTGCTTCTTGTTTTGCAGATTGGAAACCTGGACGATTACTATCATTTTTACCACAGCAAGACCTTCAAGAGATCGACCTTGAGCAGCAGGGGCCCCCACACCTTCCTCAGAATGGACCCACAGGTACACGGCTCCAGACAGTGTTCCTTCCTGAGGCTGAGAGCATCCTGCTCTGCCCTCCTCAAAGGAGACCATAATGGGTTTCTAGTCTCAAAAATTAATTTCTGTATTTACATTGAATACAAGGTAGCAGAGATAGAGCAACATGTCACATCCACTAAATGCTCTCAATTTTTGTATCTTTATCAGACTTGAGAAAAATACTTGACTTTAGTTAAAATGTTGAAATCTATCAATATTTTAAAAATGAGTAGTGCTTGGGGGATATCTCAGTGGTGTACCCTTGCTTAGCATGCACAAGACCTTGGGTTTACCCCAGTGTGTGTGTGTGTGTGTGTATGTGTGTGTGTGTGTGTGTGTGTGTGTGTGTAGTAGTAGTGAGTATGATTCTTACCAATAAACTAAATCCTTAAAGCAAATATTTAATAATGAAGTTAGTGATGAGGCAGGGAGAAATTTTTTCTAGTCATTATAATATGTATCTTAATGGTTGACATTGACTTAAATACTGGAGCAGTAAGCCTGACTCTCTCCTTAAAATTTTGTGTGATCTCTCTTTCAGATTTAAGTAAATTAGTTTGAAGTTTTGTGTAACCCATGCTGACTGGGTCAGTAAATTATGCTTCCTTTCTACCTATATTTGAAATTAATGTTGGCAAATTTCAGTCAGCAGATACATGGTAAAGATTGCAACTGCACAAGAGGCTGTGGGCCTTTCACAAGTTCATTTATTCAGCAGGTGCTTTTTAAATACCTGCTGTGTGGTTTATTCTGCCTCTAGCAAGGGCAGCGAAGCTGGCAGCGAAGCTGGCCAAAAATGAAGCAACACATTTGGTCACAGTGCGAGCCGAAAGGGAAAAGGACGTGCATGGGAGAAACACTACTAACCACGAGGAGGTGTGGCCGATGATAGGTAGGCCACGATGTTTTTAAACATAGCAGTCATTTCATTTTAAAAGCCATGCTCTAAATGCCAGTCTGAACTCACTGACTGGCACACAAAATTATTTCAGCCATTTCCAGAGAACATTTACAATAGTTTTCGTGGAAGAATAGGTTTTTGATGTTACCACAAACCCACTCTGTTGACCATCACTGACTGGCTTCACTGTGTTGACAGAGCTGTGGGAGGGGAGAGAAACAGTCCCTCCCTGGACACAGTGATGAATTACTCTGCTCTGGGCCATTGCTCTATGGGCATTCTGGTTTGAAGTAGACCCCCACTCATGTAAGTGGGGCATGGAAAGCAGAGATCCTGAGTGTATTTGTGAATTCATTTTATAGGTTGGTGGGTGAGAGGGTGGATGGATGGATGGATGGATGGATGGATGGATGGATGGACAGATGGACTTATGAAGGGGTGGGTGAGTGGGTGAAAACATGGGTGAATGTGTTTATGGAAAGGCGAATAGGTGGGTGAGTGAGTGGGTGGGTAAATATATTACTGATGGAGGGATAGATGACTGGATGGATACATGATTGAAGGATGCTTGGGTAGATGAATAGGTGTATTAGTGGGTGGCTAGATGAACAGATGGATAACCACAAGAATGGATGAATAAATACAAAGCTACAGATAAAGGACATTCTGCTAATTCTCTTATTCTCGGCAAGGAAAGGAATGTAATGTTTATTAGCAGATTTTTATGTGTCTGGGCATTTTAAAGCACGCCATTTCACCTGATTACACGGGGTTATAATTATATCTACTTGTGGTCACAATACTGAACATGAAGAAATATTTTTCAGAGGAACGAGGGCATTCCCTTCCCTTAGGAAGCCAAGCCATAAGCTTAGCTGCTCTTGCTTCTAGAATGGGAGTAATTAGTGAAGGGTGAGCAGAGCCGGTCCTCAGGGCCCATAGAGAAGGGCAGCGGGGGGCTGGTGCATAGCCGGAACATGGGAGAGCTGTGATGGGCTCTGTGAGTTGAAAGTGAGCCATTGCCCTTCTTAGGGGAAAGGCTAAGCTAAGAAGGAAGTTAGCACCACATCGCCCTGCTACAGTTTCACTCCAAGCAAGCAGTGGATATGTTCTGTAAAGACATCATGCTTTCTCTTCATCTGAAATCTCCAGCATCTTCAAATTCCCACCTCTCAGGGAGTAAAAAAGTCAGGGCAAGTATTTGTATGGAGAATGCTCTGACATGGGGGCTCTTTGCTAAGAGACCTGGCCCCCAATCCCTTTCGAGGGGGCTTCCAAGAATTAAAACTCCTTCTTGATATGCAGACAAACGCGGAGTCAAAATAGGAGACACGGAGAACGCTTTGTCTTCTGTTTTAAACCTTTGTAGGGTTTTGTTTGGGTTTTAGGTATCGGGGCTTGAACCTAGGGCCTCCTATATAACAAGCAAGTGACCTACCGCAGAGCTATGCTCTCAGCCCCCTTTTGTATTTTTATATTAGGAAACAAAGTCTAGATAATTTTCCTTGGCAGAACTTTGATCCTCCTGACTCAGCCTTTTTGAGTAGCTGAGATTACAGACGAGAGCCACCAGCTCTGGAAGTTTTAAACCTCCCTAAGGTACTTAGCTGGGCGTGTCTTCTTTTTCAAAAACATGAACTGAATGATTGTGGGATGCAAAACTGCTCAGTAGTTCTGGTACTCGTGAGGCTTAAGTGATGCTGGGGCAGAAGGCTCATGCACGGGCCATGCAGGCCGGGTGACAGGGACCTATTCCCAGAGGTGCCCGTGGCTGGATGCCCTAGACCCACCTGCATGCAACAGCTGAGCTGGTCCATTGATTCATGCTGGGTTTGTTGAAAGGAGTGTGTTCAGTTTGGGTCTCCCCGCAAAGTGTTCCCCAGGGATTAGTTGTATCATTTTGTTTGAGACAGAGACTCATTCTGTATCACAGGCTGGTCCAAACCCCACTTGATAGCCCATGGTGACTTAGAATTTATGGCAAGCCTCCTGCCTCAGCTTCCCCAGTGCTGGTGTTACAGTCGTGAGCCACCATACCCTGCAGCTGTATGCCTGAAGTAAGCAGAAGGAAGAACAGACATCCTAGGGCAAGACTCTGGCAGCTAGCTTTTTCCAAATAAAAACCCCTTTTACCTAGTTTCTTGGTTCCTGGCAGGGCTGCCATCAAAGCGTCCTGCCAATAAAAAATAAAGAGGAAAAAGGTGAAAAGCCTGCCAGTCCCAGCCCTGCGGAGACCTGCCAGTGATTGGCCAATTGTCTCCCTCAGTTCTAATTAAAGTTTCAACCCCAGAGAAAGCATATAGACCAATTAGGAATTCTGAACTGCAAATGAAATACCTCTGTTTACATAGTCTAGTTTTAAGGCAATCCAAATGAATCCACTGTTCGTTTGATGAATATTTACTTTACCCAGTCATTTCCAGTTTGATGAAATTTGCTGTTTCATAGAATTACTTAGTACTGTCCCTTATCAGAACCGTTTTCTTCCGTTAGCCCTTCATGATACCCTTTCATTTGGAAAGGTCTATAATTAATATTATTAACAAACGGAAAAGATGATTTAATATTATTCAGAGACATTGGAATGTAGTTGTCCGTGTGCTGGAATGACCAAACTGGAAATGAATGTTATAGGGCTTAGGATAAAGTCCAGCCGAATACAGATGGCATTTTATTTTAATTACCTTTGATTTCTGTTGTATCAAAGCGGTTTGATGAGTGATGGAATTTACAGTCCACCCCAACATCATAGGAAATGGATGGAGTGTACATTTGTTTAAACAAAACACAAGGGGGAGGCAGCGAAGGAGGGAAGCTTGTCTTTATTTATACATAGACACATAGACACACGTAGACACACACACATAGACACACATAGACACATACACACACATAGACACATACATACACACACACACATAGACATATACACACACATAGACACATAGACACATAGACACATACACACATACACACACATGGACACATACATACACATAGACACACACAGACACATACACACACATACACACACATACACACATACACACGTCACCCCTACCAGGCAGCTCCCTCCACCCATCCTCTACCGGCTTCTCTGTAGGCCAGCGCTGTCTTTGCATTCTTTTAAAATATAAATATTTTATGTGTATGGGTGTTTGCCACACGCATGCAGTTCCTGTGGAAGCTAAGAGAGAGCATGGGATCCCCTGAAACTGGAGTTGCTAGCCAACATACAGGTGCTAGGAATAAAACTCAGGTCCTCTGGAAGAGCAGTGGTACTCTTAACTGCTGAGCTACTCGCTTCTGTACGTTCTTAATTAACCTTTGCGTGATTTCCTCTTGAGGGGGCCATTTTGCTTTGCTTTACTGCTCAGCCCGATCACAGGGAGAACAACTTACGTGTTCCCAGTGTGCAGTATTGGCCACTGGGTTTCTCTGAAGGCTGTCATCTAAGCAAAATGAAACCATTTGTTTTTAACTTGTTCTTTTGCTAAATGTCTGCAGAAGGGCAGATGTTGCAGAAGCCTCAGCCAATAGCTGAAAGGGCTCACAAATTTTTTAAAAATTACTCGTTCTGAGTCTGTTCCAAACTGGCTTATAGTTTAGACGCCGCTGCCTGTGACTTCCAAACCTTACATTTTAGCTAGATGACTCCAGTTCAGCCCTTTCCTTTGGTTTTCAGCCAGTTGGATGATGGCAATGGAAAGATGGAGATGTTATTGGATGGAGAGAGCTTCAGTGCCTGCTTCTGGGCTGTAGGGACCTTCTAGTTGATGCCTCCTGTTGGGGTTTTAACGCTTCCCAGTTGGAGTGTGACTTCGGGGGCTGCAGCGGGCATTCTGCTTAGCGCAATGATGGGACTTTGCCCCAGAGTTTAATCAGAGCTCAGGTTTCTTTCCAGTGATGATGCAACATTTAAACAGATCTTTCCATTAACCACAGATGGAATTTTATCTGACAGTTTGTGTGCGAGAGCTGTTCAAATAGCAAACAAACAGAGAGTTCCTGGCAGATAGCAGCACACGGACAGCGAGTGACCACAGTGGTCTCCGGGGGCCAATGGACTATGTAATGGCCAGGCTGCTCCTGCCCAGGATGGATCTGCCTATAATGGGTAGGAACAGCATTCTAGCACCCTGACTAGAGGCCACACAGACCACCACTTCTTCCCAAGCAGGATGGAAGAACAGTGGCTACAATGCACTTTCAGCACAGCACAGTTGATTTCAGGTGCATGGCCGTTGGCAATTGGCAAAGGGTCTGAATTTTAAAACGCACCTCAAAAGACAGTGTTTTATAATTTTACCTGCATTTCTGGCAGTCCTCAGTGACATCAAAGGCCTCACAGCCTCAAAGAGAGGTACTCATTTGTGTTCTCTGGCTTGAGTTGGCAGGTGCCCCCTCCCCAACTCCTTCATCGATCAAGGCCAGCCCTCTTCCTGTATTGCCCAGTCCACATTCTGATTTCTCTCATGTGGATTACAGCAATATCTGTTCTCCGGTGAGCCTCCTTGTTGCCTCTGATCTATAGCTAACCTCTCCCAAGGGGATCCTATGAAACACCCTTTGCCACTGTCCCGAGTGGGCGATACTCCCACCTCTTGGCTTCCTGTGGCCGCCTAAGCCCAGCCACACCAGCTTTTGTATTCCCCTCTGATGACTTCACGCCCCACTCATGTTCTGCCTTTGCACAGATTGCTCCCTATCTCTCCTGGTCTTTCTCTTCATCACCTCTCTCTGATCTCAAATATCCCTGCTACCAGGGAGCCAGTGGTTCAATCAACATCCTCAGGGTATGGTCTGCTCTTCCTACAAGTTGTGTATTTGTGTTATAGATTTAGCCTGGAGTGGGTACACACCACAAGATTTGATAGCAGCAGCAACCACGACTAGTAGTTTGCTTAGGATCTGGTCGGTGATAGAAACAGAAGTGGCTGGGAGCTGCATAGGGAGGGTATCTCTGAGTTCTAGAACAGGCTGGGAAGCACATCCAGGGTGCTACGGTGATAGAACCAGTGGGGAGTAATGGGAAAGCAAACCAACCAGATTGGGAAGAGGAGCTTGGTCACTGACATAGGATTCCTTGCCAACACGATACGAAGCTGTGGAGAGCCAAGGCCACATCTCGTTTGCTTTTTATCCCCTCACAAGCCCAGAAGTCACCTGGTAAAAGCTAACAGATGCCAAATAAATGTTTATTGAAAAGTCTCTCAATTTTCACAGACCAGGCTCGAGCATACAATGGCTACCCGTCTTTATTTGCATATCAACCGCTTTCTATCGAAATGTTTTAGATATAAATTGTGAGATTCGGTGATCATAAAGCCCACACAGGAAGCTGAGTGAGGAAAGCCTCGTCACATGTTGCTGAAACCAAAACGATACACAATGGAGTGTGACTCTGCTAGAGTCGTTGTGACAAAGGGTCACAAACTGGGTGGCTTGAATAACAGATATGTACTTATGTCTCACAATCTCGGAGGCCGGGAGGTGAAGGGGAAGGTTTTGGCTGAGTGTTTCTGTGAGGTCTTTTGCACATGGCTGTGTTCTTGCTGTGTCCTCACATGGACTCCCTCTGTGCACATCTGTGTGCTAATCTCATATGAGGACATCAGTAATAATGGATGAAGGCCTACCCTAATGACCTCACTTTAACGCAATTTGTCTCTTTAAAGACTGTCTCCAGAGGTTGGGGTGTGGCTCAGTGACAAAATGCTTGCCTAACTTGTGTGAGGCTGTGGGTTTGAGCCCCACAGTCTCTTTCTGAGAGATCCGGGGGTTAGGCTTTAACATACAGTGGAGCTGTGGTTCTCAACCTCCCACAGGGGTCACCTAAGACTATCCGAAAACACAGATATTTGTATTATGATTCATAGCAGTAGCAAAATTACAGTTATGAATTAAAAACAAAAATAATTTTATGGTTGGGGGTTACCACAACATGGGGGACTGTCCTAAAGGGTTGCAGCATGAGGAAGATTGAAAACCACTGATCTAGAGGGAGACACAGTTCAACCAGAACAATTGACCCAACTGGGTTGTGGCTGCAGGCTGTTTTCAGTAACTGTAAGCCAGGGATCTGCAATGGGGAAACTGTACTGTCTGTGTCCTTCAGTAAAGTGAGAAGTAACTTAGGAATGGGTGGCAGCTTCAATTTCCAAAGTTTCCAGGGACATACTGCTCATATGACCATCTGGTGAAGCCAGGGTCCAAACTGAATTCAAGAAATGGCTTCTATGGTGGTTTTCTGTGGCTGCAGGTTAAGCGGTGTGTGTGTGTGTGTGTGTGTGTGTGTGTGTGTGTGTGTGTGTGTGGCAAGGAGGGTTGTTTCCCTGTTTCCTTGAGGGTGAGAGAGGGTAATGATAGTATTCTGGGCTGAGTTAGAAACATTCTGTGTCCTGGGTTTCCTAACTTTTCCCCAATGTCTACTGCATGGCTTTTCTGTTGTGGGTGTACAATTGGCATAGCAACCTGATATCCCCTCCTTACAAACCCCAGGAAGAGGAAGTGTACCACTCACTGCAGGTGGGCTCAGGCATCCTACTAAGATCAGCTCAAATGAAGCCAGTAACCTATGGCAACAATTCTCCTGTCCTCTAAGGAGGTGACAGCTGTCACTCCCATGCCTTGCACATGCAGAGAAAACCCTTTCATCCCCCATGAGCCTTGTTGTCACCTGCCACTGTTTCATTGAATTCATGGGTTGTATTTCCTTGATCTGACATAGTATATTGTTCTTAGTTTAAACTGTCACAGTGACCAGACAACATTTTTTTCTTTAGAGACAAAAGGAGAATGGCAGAGGAGAAAGAGTCAAGAAATATGGAAAAGTTAGAACGTGTAGGGCAGTGGGTGTGGGGGAATAAATGGAGTGGGAGAAAACCCTCGTCCCGCCAGACTTCTGGTGCTCTGGGCGGGCAGACTCTGGAGGACTGCTGCACCCTTTCCATGTGGCCCCAGGTGGGTGCCTGGCTGTGGGAAGCCACAGAACCCCAACCTGCAGCGGGTGGACAAGGGGCAGCCTGAGGTCTCTGGGCCTCATGGAGGCCAAAGATAACAGGTTCTCAGTCTCGGGCATCCCAGACGCCACTGGACACCCCTGAAGAGCTGAGAACAAAATAGGTAACCCAGGGGTGACTTGGCCATCCCCAGGGCCAAAGAGAGGAAAGGGCAGGGAGAGAGGGTGCACTGGGCAGGCGAGAGTCCTTGGTCCAGTCCATGGCTGGAGAGTAGGAAGGCCTTCCAGCAGGGGGTTAGATACTGCTCTTTAGGGGAAAGCCTATTCCATCATTTCATTACGGCAGGACTTGGTGAACAGAGGTAGTCTATGGTTTTAAGAGAGAGGGGCCGGCCATGGCCACTTGGAGAAAGGGGGAGGGGTGTGAAAGGAGAGCTAGAGATGAGAATAAGAAAGGTGAGAGCCTAAGAGATTGAGGAGGGGCTAAGCAGCCCCTTTTATAGTGGGCTGGGCTACCTTGTTGTTGTCAGGTAACTGTGGGGAGGAGCACACCTGGCTATTGTCAGGTAACTGTGAGGGTGGAGTCTAGCCAGAATGCCAGGAGCTTGGGGCTTTGTCTTCATGACTGATAGTTACAGAATTATGGAGTTGGGGGCTTTGTGGTGTCAGGCACCTGTCTCTAGGAACATGGCTCACTTTTCCATCCCTTGTAGAGTTTTCTACTGGGTCTCCGGAGCAAGCCTCATTCAACCAAAACAGGCTGCCTTTTACGGTCCCTCAGAGATGGTGGCACATCTCTGTCTTCTCAGAATGTTCCAACACCGAGGGGACCAGGTAGGGACATGTAGATGGGAACAATGCTACAGGGGACATCAAAGCCTTACCTAGAGAATGCCATCAAACTCCAAACAACTAGGAGGCCCTTAGTCTATCTACTGAGGGATTGTGGGTAGCATCTGAAAATGAGAAGCAGAGTGGGGGAGCAAACGAAGCACAGCTGCCTAAAGTTTGAAGTTTCTTCTTCAGTAAATATGCCCGCTTTTCCTTTTGTGTCCTAGTGATGTGTATGACAGAAGAGGACGGAAAGGGGTGGCCAGAGCAAACCTCTTCAGAGTTTGCTCCATGATCCTAATCACAGTGGGAATGAGGCCCCTTTGGCACATCAGTCAAGGTTGTAGAGAACAAAGGCCCAGGCCCATTTCTGAAGCATTTCCATAAGGGTCCCAGCAGTCCCAGGACTCCTGCCACTCCTTCAGGGACAAAGGCCCAGCTTCGCTTCCCCTCGGGTCATGCAACCATTGGTGAGCACTGTCCTCACCTAACTCCATGTAGCCTCTTGTGGAGCCTTCAGCAGGCTGGATGTTGGTGTTTGGAGCAGTTATCATTGATGGAGACTACATGTGACCACACTGTTGAGTGCAAAGGCTCAGAGATGGGCTGACCCGGCTCACACACATTTACGCTTTGGAATCTAAAGCCCCGGCAGGCAGGGTGTCAGCCTGTCTACTCAGGCTTCTTTCTTTCCTACAGCTGCTCCCCTCTGCTTTGGGATCTGATGGTTCCTAGATCCTGGGAACATAGCCTCCGACTCCTCTACTGATCTGCATGGTGTGTAATGAGGCTACCTTACCATGCAGAAGTCCCTCTTGACCTTTTATATTTATAGACTAGAGCATACTTCTCTTTGAAGCGAAAGGCACAGGGAAAGGAGAGATGCCAGGAGCTCTCCTTTGTACTGGGTACAGCTTTGCATGGAGCACACAATCCATTCAGGATTCAATAGAGACCCTCCTGAGTGCTTTAAAAAGTTTACCAGCTTGGTTCTAATACACTCCCTTCCTGATGTGCTGTGTAGGAGCCTTCAGTACAGAGGACTCTGGGAATGTCCTTTGTCTCCTTAGCTCTTTAAATACCACAGATGGACCCTAAGGTCCCTTATATGAAGGGGGCTTCCTGAGGAAGCTTGTTGGGGTTTCTGAGGACAAAACCAAACCCTTCAGGGCAGGAAAGGGCTCCAGGCAAAGCAAGCAAAGTTTTATGCTGTCTTTGTCAACACCATCACATGGGAGGATTTTTTCAAAACAGCCCTTTGTTGCTTATGACACCCAGGACCAGTGTGTCAGCTAGGCTTCTAGTCTGGCAGAGCACCTCTGACTCACAGAAGAGGAAAACAGCTAAAGCTGCCTCTGGGTCTCTATGAACAAGGAGGCAGCACCAATGACTCTTGACACCTGCAGGCCGTTTACTGTACTCCCATCAGGGTCTCCCACGCTCCCCATGCCTGCCTTCTGCCTCCAGGTCTCTGCTTGTGTGGGGGGGCTCCTGTGACTGTCTCTAAATTTTATCTCATCTTACTCAGGAGGACAGTCCAGAGAGGCTGGATTTCAACTTGACTTCTAGAACAAAGTTGGACACGTGCTGCAAAACACGGTGCAGAGCTGGGGAGAGGCTCTGTGCAAGAGCCACTGTTCATGTAACCCTGGGAAGACTATGACGCCTTCTCTACACCCAGAACTCTGTCCCAGAGCAAAGAACTCTGTAGGGTAATTCTGGTATAGGCTTAGCAGGAAGCAAACAGAAACGGAGAAAAGGAAAAAGGTCCAGATAAATTTCAAAGACATCCAGACACTTTGTACCTGTTTGTGGTTGCAGGATTGGTGTACAGCAGATGTGACATTTAGTAGACTTGCTTCCATCTCAAATCACTTATTATTGATGTTCCACAAACAAAACAAAACCAAACAAAATGTCATGCAGTAGTCAATACCCAAGCTGGGTGTGGGCATGCTAGAGCATGCCTGGGTTCTAGCATTAGCAGATTGGGTAGAGGATTGTGAGTTCAAGACCAGCCTGAGCTTGAGTGAGCTCCAGACTAGCAGATACAACATAGTAAGACCTTGTCTCAAAAGGAAAAGAAGTCTATCTAAATCATATTTCCAATTCAGAAGTATGTTTTTTAAAGTCTGTGATTTTTCCTTATATACAGCCTGTAGCATACTCATATTTAAAATCTGAATTATGGCTTCATTTATTCACCCAGTGAATATTAATGAACTCCATGTGATTTCCAGGCATTGCCTAGCACGGTGAAATACAATGGAGACAGGACAGTAGATCCTATCCAGGTAGCTGTAGGGCAGCATAGGATAACTGGACCACTGTTTGAAGTTCATTCATCTTTGCATCACTATGGCAACTACCTGAGATAAAGCAACTTGCAGAGAGAAAAGATGGATAGAGCGATGAATGGGAACAGGCATAACGCTACGTTTATGAGAATGCTGCAATCCATTACTTTAGGAAAGTTCGCTTTGGCTCTCAACTTTATAGTTGCCTGGTCCTATTGCAGTGGCTCTTAACATTCCTACTGCTGTGACCCTTTAATAAAGTTCCTCATGTTGTAGTCACTCCCAGTCAGAAAACTAGTTTCGTTTCTATTTCTTAACTGAGATTTTGCTATTGGTATGAATCGGGATGCAAAATACCTATGGTTCTGGATGGTCTTAGGTGAGCTCTGTCAAAGGGTTGTTTGACCCCCCTAACCCCACAAAGGGGTCACAACCCACAGGTTGAGAACCACTGTCCTATTGGTTTGGGCTATGGCAGCACACATCATAAAGGAAACAGGGCAGAGAAGGCAGATTCTGCACATGGCAGCTGGAGGACAAAGACAGGGAGGAGGAATGTCCAGCCAGGTGAATAGTCCCTCAGAACAGATCCCCACAAATGTTAGGAAGAGCGGAACTTCAGCCAGCTCCCCCCAACCCAGTGCTGCGGATGAAACCCTGTACATGCTGGGCGAGCAATCTACCACTAAGCACAATCCAGCCAAGACTCCACCTCTTAAAGGTTACACCATCTCAGTAGCACCACAGGCTGGCCAGCAAACTTTTACCATACCTGCAAACCATAGTAGCCCCAATTCCCAGTTCCATTCAATCAGACATGGAGGCCATGGTCACTCAGACATAGGCTTACTTGACTTTCGGACTTATTCTCCAAGTTTCTTACCTGTGAATTTGAAAGATGAATCAATATGTACTGTTATCTCGTGCCATCCATTTCTCACAGGGAGAAAGGTTGGCTGCCTCACGTAGACACTGTAAGCCATCTGGTACAAAGACCACAGATGAAGCTTTAGTGGGAAGTGAAAGCCAAGGCCGCTGCTGCGAAGACTTCCTGTGTACACTGGCCCTCTTAGGAGGGTGTGTATTAGACTCACAGCCTTATCATAATGCAAAATTCATTTCTGTGTTCAACTTTTAAGGTCCCTGTAGTCTTTCTCAGTCTTCACGTAGTTTAAAAGTTTCTTCTGAGACTCAAAGCAATCTTTTAACTACGACCCCCTGTACAATCAAAAGTCAAATCACATACTTCTAACACACAGTGGCACAGAATATATATTGCTACCCTATAAGGGAGGAATGGAAGCATAGTGAAGAATACTGGACTATGTCAAAACCGAATCCCAGCAGAGCGAGCACAACCTTGTAGTTCTGATATCAAAAGGCTTCCCTTCCCTTCAAGCTTTTCTGCCACTGACATACACGTCTCTCTTGGCTGGTTCCATCCCGTCCGCTGCTACCTTTGGTACATATCTACACCATCTCCAGTATCTTGGGATCTTCACTGCAACCCCAGCTTCTTTTTCACAGGTTTATAAAATGGCTTCCAGAGCTCCTTCTCCTCTAGTGCTCACAGGGAGATTCCTTTGCCACACCGTGCCTCAGTGGCTCTCTGCAGCCACAGGGGAGGAATCCATGACACTCTCCCTGAGTCCTTCATGACTCTAAAGCCAACAGCAAATGAAGAACGCTGCCAAGTTTGGCTGCCAGCTTGGGATGGCTCCTGGGCCCCTTGAGTCACATTCGATTTTTGCTTTGGTTGGAGCAGAAGACAGCATGGACTCTGTGTCACCAGTTGGAAGCTTGGCAGGGTGGGGTCTCCCCACTGAGGACATCCTTCCCTTTTTTCCAGTACAGATCAGCCCTCTCCTTAATGATGTGGCTCTCCCTAACACTTACAGCCCTTCTTCCAGCACAGTAGATATGCATGAGAGTCATGAATAACCACCAAGCCATAGATTCAATATTATGCTTTGGGATTCTCTCTGCCAAAGAAATTGGTCCATTTCTCTTTTTTTTATGTTAAAAAAAAAACTTAGTCTCAGGCGAGTTCTTAGGACAAGGGCAGAAAGCAGCCTGATTCTTTGCCATCATAGGAATGGACTCTAGCCCAGTTCCTGGTATTGTTGTTTCCCCATCATGAAACATCATCATAGTCCTCATTGCTCTCAGCCCCACTGCCTTTCAGTCTCCCAGTGGAATGGCCATTAAGTTCTGCTTGCAGCATTTAACCGCTTTTCTATCCCTCTCCCCTCCCCCCAAAATCCCAAAGTCTTCCATGTTCCTTCAAAATGACAATAGCATAATCAGGTTCCTTAAAGCAACAGTCTGGTGCCCATGTCTCTATTAGTTACCTTTCTGTTGCTGAGATAAAATACCACAGCTAACACAGCTTATAAAAGAAAGGCCTTCTGGGGCTTTACAGTTTGAGAGTCCTAAATGGGGCAGGCATGGCAGTAAGAAGCAGGCATGAGGGCTGTAATAGGAAGCTACAAGTAGGAAGCAAAGAGAGCTAACTGGAAGTGGTAGAGCCCACTCCCCCCAAAACAAACAAACAAACAAACAAACAAAAAACCATATGAACCCATGGGGACATTTGCATTCAAACCACCACAAGGGACCATAGGTAGTCCTACAGAGATTCTCATGCTGCTTTTTTAAATACAGATAATTGCATATCCCAAATAGTCCCAGAGACAAGTTGCCCACCCTTGACTCTTACCAGTTGCATTCAAGTTCTACAGAAGCATCAGTTCCATGAGTGATATGTCAGGGACCTCAGTGATCTGGTCCTTTGCTGTAAGTCACATGGCCATGTACATACATAATGACAGTCCATGAACACGCCTCTGTGAAAGGACCCTTCTGCATGCATGGGTGGGGATTCTGTCTGATGGGAGAGATGAAGCTCTTACTTGGCTTCGGGACATGAGCATATTTCTGGCCTTCTTAGAGTATCCAGGTGTCTCTTAGGCTCCAACCTGAGGGTGTCCAAACAGAGCCTGGCTGAGGTAGAGCACTGGTGTGTTGGCCTTGGTCAGAAACCAAGTATTTACCCCCATCTCCCCAGAACCTACTACTGGACCCCTGAAATGCTCTGACACATCTCTGCTGAGTGAGCAGGTGACTGACTCCAGGATATCCACTATGCAGAGAAACTGGGATAGGAAATAGCTTATTCTTTATGATGGTCAAGAAGTCCTGTTGCACTTTCTCAAAGATGGATGAGGAGTTAGGCAGTAACCAAAGCCTGAGTAAAGGACTGGGTGACAGCTAGCCATATTAGCCACTGTACTGAGGTTGACCTTCTGAGTCCCTGTCAACAGAGTTGGACCCTAGACACTCCCACAGTGGGCACATAACCCATGCTGTTTGGTTTCATTGTCTTGGTCATAGGCAGAGCTTCTAATGAGCAGGCCTATGACAGGAGGGAAGGGAAAGCTACCATGTCCTTGGGAACTCCTAGTTGTACTGTGGATCCAGGATTGACACAGCTACCCTCAGGGCTCTTCCCCTGAAACCTGAAACAACAAGGAGCTGGGATGCTCAACTCATCCAGCTGGCAACTCCATACTGGAAACTTGCTTCCCTCACAGCATACACCTAGGCTTGGGACAGCATAGCTACCTCCTCAGAGTAAGATGCCTGGTGGCACTGTGGCCCTGGGCTGTCAGCATGGCAGGAAAGGTGGGATCACCCTGGGGAGTGCTCTGTGTTTTATAGCCCATGTTTAGCAGATTCTGAAAGGCTACCTTACAGTTTTCTTACCAGGCAGAGCTTTCTTGTTCTGGTAACACGTGTGGGAAAGCTGTAAAATGCTATCAGTGGGTGTAAATGAGCAAAACAGCTCACTTTCTCATTTTATCTTCTGCAGGAGTCTCTTTCTATGGGGCATATAAATCACCTAGGACTTGGGACCGAAGCTTTTTCAAATGTCTAATCCAAAAGGGATTTCGAGTTCTTTTCAGGGTTTCTTTATTGTTGTTTTAAGATAGTGCCTGGCTATGTAGCTCTGGCTAGCCTGAGGTTTGCATCAGATGAACCTCCGGCCTCCCAGGTACTAGGATTGGGTGTGTGTCCCCACATCCAGATTTCTTGCACTAATAAACCCAGTGCCTAGATGATTTATAGACAGATCATACCTGTGGTGAGACAGGCTCCGGTACTTCTTCCTGCATGTTTTGTCCTGTATACCAGGGAGGCTTTGACATCCATGTCTACCGATGAGACTACCAGTCAGGGTACTGTGCTCCCTCCTTCAGGAAATGGAGAAGTTGATGCTTAGAGAAGGGGGAGGGGGGAATCTTACCTTTGATCCTAAGGGACCTCACTCCCTGCTTTCTCTGGGTTAGCCGTTCTAACTTCTAGGACCAGCCTACAGGCTCCAGCAACTTTTAAGTAACTGCAAGCTCCCTGGTCCTTCATTCTTTCCTCCCAAGTCTATGCCAACTCATGTAGGCAGCCTGCCTTGTGTCGAGTGACCTCACTGGTGGGAGCCCCAGAATGGGATCCAGCCTTCCTGAGAGCAGGGGTTCCATGCTCTCAAGAAACACATTCTCATCTTTCCATCTTGGCCTTCCGCACTGACTTGACCCGTAGCTGCAAGCATTGTCGAGGGGCCAGCCAGCCCAGCCAGGCCAGAGGAAGCACTTCCCCTGCCTTGGGCTCTTGAACAGGTTTCTGCAGTTGGAAAACTGCATAAGCAATGGCTGTGTGCTGTCTGCTGCGCACTGGTGTGGGTGTTTTGTAAACACTGTGCCCACAGTGGGCCCTAGAATTTCTGGTGATAGGCTCTCTCTATAGACAGACACACAGAGGCGCAGGAGGCCCCATGAGTTGTAGGGCTGAGTTTTATCCCAGGCATCCTGGGTCCTGGATCACTGACCTGGGCTGTTTGTTCCACCTTTCAAACTGTTGCTTGAAGCAAGTCATACGGTGTGAGGGAAACAAGAATCGCGGTGGTTAGTGCTCTGCTGTTTCCCTTTCTAGATCTTTCTCTGTACATGTTTTCTAGTTGTTGACCCAATCTCTAGTATATAAATGAATTATGGTCCCTTGCTTACTCGTGTAGCATCTCTGGCTCCAGTTTGATCGAACAGTTTCTTCGCTCTCTCGTTCATTCTCTTCATGCCTGGGTTCTCTTCTTTGGAACAGCGACTGTTTGTCCATTTTGTTTTTGTTCTTTTGGCACCTTCACAGTCTATTGTTTTTAGTAGAATAACTTCAAAATCTGTTAGTGTGGTGTGATCACCACCCTTACTACCACTCATAATAAGCCAGCGGCTTTCAAATGCTGTCAAATCATCTCTTGGTGCATGCCATTCAAATCACCTACCATGACCCAGAATCTTGGCAAAAGGAAACCTGTAGTGTCTACAAGAGGCTGACGTTGGGAGGTCACCAAATGCTCTGTCTATCATTGAGCTCTCATCTACAATCTCAGACTCTCTCTCTCTCTCTCTCTGTTATCAATCACAGACATCTATGTTTAGTTTGTATGCACCCACACATGAATGTCACACACACTGCATGTGTGGACTAAAGAATAACTATGGAAGATAACTCCAGACTTTTTTGTGAGTTCCTCACGTTTGTGTGCTAAGTGCCTTTACCCACTAAGCAAACACAGGCACACATATACATGAGTATGCAGTGGAAGTCAGGGAATGGTTCTCCTTTTCCACATTGCTTCTGCTCTCCTTGTTGCTGCCACACGGTGTACTCCAGGCTAGCCCGCCCTCGAGCTTCTGGGCAAGTCTCCCGTCTTGGTTTCTCCAGCTTGCTGTTGCTGCTAGATTACAGATAGGAGCTGATGCTTGGTTTTGGTTTTGGTTTTTATTGTGGGTTCCTGGGCTTAAACTCAGGTTGTCAGGTTTGCTCATGGAAACATTGCACCTTTAAATAAATAATATCTACCTTTCTTTCTGATAGGTAAAATGGCTGCAACAACAGGAAGTGAAACGCAGAGTCAAGAGACAGGCGCGAAGTGACTCTCTTTATTTCAATGATCCCATTTGGTCTAACATGTGGTACATGGTAAGTAAGGTGTCGGGGCCACTGTCTTCTCTGGGACATTAGCATCCTGTGCCTCTGAAGTGGGTTGATTTTCATTGCAGCTTCATAATTGTAATTTTACTACTGTTATGAATTATAATGTAAATATCTGATATGTGACCCCTGTGGGGGCTGCGACCCCCAGGTTGAGAACCTCTGCTCTACTTGAAGGCCTGTGTGAGACTGTGTGAGGATTCAGAGAGGGCTCTGTATGGAGGGCGGAACTTTGATGCTGGCTGTAGAATGGACTGACTGGTGAACGTCCTTGGATGGTGTCCCCAGCAGGAGAGAGTGACATAAGGACTCACCTTGTCGGATGCAGAGAAGACCAGGGATCTTCCATGTATAAGAAAGGCTTTCCTAAGGTGGAGCCCACCATTCTTCATTGCTTCCTAACACAGCCGTCCCTGTCTGGGTAGCCATGCTGTGCCCTGTTGGCATCAGGAGTGTCTGGGTTGGTGTCTGTCCTGGGCTTCATGTCCTCTATGCTTGCTTGCAGCATTGTGCTGATAAGAACAGTCGCTGTCGGTCAGAGATGAACGTGCAGGCGGCGTGGAAGCGTGGCTACACAGGAAAGAATGTGGTCGTCACCATCCTCGATGACGGCATAGAAAGGAATCACCCAGACCTGGCCCCCAACTACGTAAGTCCAGCCTCAGGATTGACACACATGGCATTTAACTACACCAGTTATTAAATACGCACAGACATAGGGATGCAAAACTTCTGCTACCCCTCCCTCACACCAGAGAGGGCTTGGCAGAGGAACATGTCCGTGGGTTTGAGTCACGTGCTTCCAGGAATGTAGCCTAGAGAGTAGAAACATGGGTGGTCAGCACATGCATGTTAGCCTGTGGGTTAAAACACAGGTTAGTGGGGCAGAAACATAGGTTCTGGACCCAGAGAACCCTGGATCCTCTCTTGACTTGCCTGAGACTCCGGGCAAGCTGCCTACTTTCTCTGTTCCTCAGTGTTACCACCTGTAAAATAGGCTTACTAAGAGGACTGCTTCTTAGAGCGTTGTTGTCAGGACTAGATACGTTAATACATTTAAAGATGAGAACCCGGTGTGCAGTAAATATGGGAAATGGACTAAGTCCTCTAAGACACGTGGGTGCTAAAAATAGCTAGGTAAACCCCATGGAATCCACTTCTGAGGTCGCTATGTGGCCTGTAGGGACGAGTTGTGAAGACTGCATTAACACTGGAAAACTTGGTGATACATTTTTCTAAGGAGAATGGAAATTTATATGAATAACATTCCTACAAATATGTCAAGAGAACCATGCACGTTAAAATATGAAATTAAGGACATTTTGATGCATGTGACAACTTGAACCTGAAGGCCATATGCTGGTTGGAATTAGCTGTCACAGAGCACAAATACTGGGTGATTCCTCTCCTGAGACACATCTGGAGCCACACTGAGTGACAAAGAAAAACATGGCGATTGGCGTGGGGAGGGTTGGGTGGGGAGTTACCGTTTCATCAGTACAGACCTTTAGTTTTGCACAATGAAAAAGTCCTACTGATAAATAGTGGTGGTAATTGCACAAAAAAAAAATGTGTGTGGATTTCACGACACTGAACCATACATCTAAAAATAGTTGAGACGGTAAGGTTTTATGTCCGGTATATTTCACCACAATGAAAAGTATATAGGATGGTAGTTACAGTCAGAGTGATCCTGGGTGTGATTTTCTTCATTTGCCAAGGCTTGGCAGACAGATGGTTTAAAGTAGCGTTATCTAACATTGTGTCTCCAGTTCTCATTAACCAAGATTTAATTCCCAGGATTCCTATGCAAGCTACGATGTCAATGGAAATGATTATGACCCATCCCCGAGATATGACGCCAGCAACGAGAACAAGTATGTCCTTTGGTGGCTGCTGTCCTGACTTAGCTTCCTTTCTTTGCAAAGAGGGGCCCTACAGAAGTTCTAGGCTCTGGGTGCGTCACCTGCCTGGGTGCTGCCTGGGGCATACCTAGGTCTCAGAAGCCACTCGAACACAGCTCTTGGGCACAGATGGCTTCCATGGAGTTAGTCTTTTCTTTTAGGATTGTCACCTCTGCTGCTCAGCCAGAAATGGGGCAAAACATTGTTGTTCCTACACTTGTGGGATAGTCAAAAGAATTGCCTTTTCTGTGACTGTGTTCAAACACCAGTCTGGTCTGTCTGAACACACATGCCTGAACTTTTGACCTTTTGACCGAAGTGAAAAGGCATGAATGATGCTGGACAGATAAAGAGTTCAAATCCCCCTCTCTTCCACCCACTGGCTGTGGCTGTTTGTGTACATTTGAGAAACCTTGCTGACACAGTCCTTCTGTCTTGGAGGCTGCACCACACAGATGATGTCCCTAGCTCAAGGGCTGATGGGGTAGGTAAGTTAGGTGACAGGTGGGGATCAACTACATTGTAAGTCGCCATCTCAGATAGCCTGAAGAGGTCAAGTGACCTATGCAAGCTAAATGGCAGTCCTGGGTTTGTTCCTGTATTTCCTTCATGGTGCCTGCTTGTCCTTTCTCTGTCAGCACGCCCGATTCCCTTAGCTCTTATCATTCTTCCAGAAGTATTTAGAGGAGAGTAACAAGAGCTCTTTCTTCCTTCCCTGTGTTGACACAGCACCAGCCTGTCTGTGTATGTCCTCCCAAGCTGCTTCTGTTTGTTTGTCAACCTTCTGTCACCATAAGGAAATGCCTGGCTTAGAAAAGGTGAAGGGACACGCAGTGGCATATGCCCCTGGTCCTAGCTGCTCAAGGGGAAAACAGGAGGTGCTTCTGACCCTAGGAGTTAGAGGCTAACCTGGACAATGCAGCTCCAGCCTGGACAATATAGACAGATGCATCTCTGAAGCAGGGGAAAAGGAAGGGAGACGGCGGGAGAGGAAGGAGGGGAGAGGGAAGGGGGAGAGTGTAAGAAAGACAAAAACAAACAAAACAAAAAATCAGATGGAGAGGGATTTACCTTGGCTTACAACTTTGCCCCAGCCCATGATCAGTTGGTCCATCGCCTGATTCATGGTGGGAGCATACAGCAGATCATAACACTGCATAAAGTAAGCCACAAAGTCAAAAGAAGAGGAGGAAGTGTCTGAGTGCCACAGCCCCACTTGGATCACGTGTTCAGTGACCTAAGGCTCCATCTGCTAAAGATACTGCTCCTCAAAGTAGTGCCACCATGGGATCAAGCCTTTAACCCATGAGATTGGGGCAGGCAGGGTGTCCAACGTCCAGACTCCAGCAGTATGCTAGTATGCCGTGGGTGGGTTCCTTTCAGGGCAGTGCAGGGCTGCATGACGCTGTGCGCCACATGCCAGATGCTGGACTCCCAGGCTCCCCAGACTGCTTCCTGCCTCACGTCCCAAGGTGCCCTTCTGTCAGGCAGTAGGGAGGCCTGGGGCACAGGGCCCGCTTCCCGGTCACTCATCAAGGGCTGGAGAAGCGTGATCTATAGTCCATGCAGTGACCCTTGAAGGGCAGAATCAAATCCCATTGTGTGACCTGAGAGCAGGCTCAGCCTTGAGGCTGAGAGACCTCCAGCAAATGACAGATGACTCCTTCCCAAAGTCATGTCTAGCATACAGGCTCTCGACTATGTTTAAAGATTTTTAAAGTTTGCTACAAATTTGAATAGATGATTTCAAGCCCCCCTGTGGCATCTAACCACAGATGTATGGTATAGACTAGCCCATGTGTCCATATCCACTAGAGGGAATGACCCAGGGTGGCACATCAGAAAATAGACTTGTTCCTGGGGAAAGCCATTTGTTTCTCTGTTTATTTCCTCATTGCCCCCAGCCTCTGCTGAGCATTCAAAAAGGTATGCTTTCCCAGCTCCTGATAAACAGCTGTGGAAATGACAGAGGTTTGTTCAGACTAGCATACTTGTCAGGACACAGGGAACCAAGGCAAAAGAGCAAGGTTTTCTTTGTATTGTATTGGTGCGGCAGGCATTGACACCACGGCACCTGTATGTGACAAGTGACATGCCTTTAGTCACAGGAGGCACAGAACTGAGGCAGGTCTGTGAACAGCAGTAACAAGTGCCAAGATGCCCAGAGCCATGGACACTGGCAGCAGGTGCTGCTACTGTAACTGGATATCTACTGGAGGCATCCTAGAAGGGACGTCCAGGGAACCAATGTTTGCCATCTCCAGACGGCAGAGAGGGTGGGGCAAAGCCTCATTGAATACATATGCTGAAAAAAGGGGAAGGAAGCTTTGCTGGCATCTCAGCTATAGGGAGGGATAGCTGACCTTGTCTGCAGAAATGAGTGGTACACAGGATTCATTAATAATTGCTGGACCGGGACCTCACTTTCTTTGTTTCTGTTTTCCTCTGCTTCAGACATGGCACTCGCTGTGCGGGAGAAGTCGCTGCCTCAGCCAACAACTCCTACTGCATCGTGGGCATCGCATATAATGCAAAGATAGGAGGTAAGGTGAGACACAGAGCTGGGAGCCTCATGTCCTAGACCTAATCTGAAGCAGCAAGGCCAGCTGTGCCACAGCCCAGGCAGTCAGCCAAATTGGGGGGCGGGGGCTTGAGGTAGGACTTGCTTGAGTGAGCAGATAGACCCCACTGTTTTTGGTTGTTCAAGCTTCGCTCCTCCAGATCCCTGATCTGGCAGCTTCTGATATCTACTGGAGATGTAGATTCCTTACCTTACCCCAGACCCACCAACCAGATTTGCCGATTCCCAGGGAGTTCTTCTGGAAAGGGTCGTTTGAGAGCATCTGAGACTCTCTGGGTCAGGCAGGTAGATGAGAGCAGTGGAAGCAATGCTTACGAAGAACCACCCAGAGGAGCTGCACAAGTCCAGCTTGCTATCCTCGGATGGTTCTCCTCTGTCCTCCCTGCCAAACTGTGGCTCTGAGCTTCCCAGCGTCTGGAGAGCAAGCACCTCCAGAGTAGGGCCAGGAGCAAGAATGTTTTAAAAATTAATGCTTCGAACATCTTCAAGCACATGCTGCATGCATAACTCTGGGCAGCCGCTGAGGGGGAGAAGAAGATGCCAGACATAATTAGGAGCCTCCAGGAGCTCAGCATGCCTTTGGGGTGAATAGTACTGCCTAGAGGTCAGTACGGGACCAGGTACTGAAATGAGACAGGCAGACAGAACTTGGAAGGGTACAGGCAAGAGACTTGGCTGGAGCCTGACCTGGAGGCTTGGCTGCAAACAGGGCATTCCAAGGAGGCAATGTGGAGCTGGGAGGACCTATACTACTTAGGGACAGGACAAGGAGGGGCCTGGACACAGGGAGATACCTGTGAGCTTGTGTTATCCTTAAGCCAAGGAGCACATGTCCACCAAAGCCTCCAAAGCTGCCATACAAACCTCCAGTTCTACAAATATGGCCACCTCTTCCTCCTTCCCCTCTCCTGACACCTGCCATTGGGCAGGGTAATTTTGGAGCGTCCCAGACAGAGGGCAGCCACCAAGGCAGGGAATTTCTCTGTAGTGCCTCTGGGCTGATCATAGGGCTAGACCTTTTTATATCTATTTTTCTTCCCTCCAGTCATTGCTCAGAAGAGTAAAATGTGTATCTTAACCTGCCTCAGTCTGTCTGGAATAAGTCATTATAAATCATGTGTAAAGTATGAATTGAAACAGGTTATTTCAGTTCACACCCTCGTGCTTTGTGCTGGAGATTTCATGTATTTGATATGTGTGCACTGCTATTCTTCCATTCCTTCTGAGTTTTTATTTTGACACACATCTGGCTATGTAGCCCAGGCTGACCTTGAACTCACAGCAACCCATCCCCCCGCCCCCCCATACTGAGATGGCAGCTGTGTATAACCTGACTCCATTATTTCTCTTACTCTTGTTTTGAATACTCAAGTCAGCTCATAGAAAGATATACCTGCCTATATATGGAATATTTCTTGACCTTGGTGGTCTTTCTTTTTCAACCTGAATAATTTATTTTTGAGATAGCCTAAACTGGCCTGGAGCTCTGTATATAACCCAGGCTGGCTTCAAACTCAGGGCCATTATCCTATTATCCTGGCTCAGTCTTCCAAAACTAAAGTCAATGTACTCAGAGAATTTCTCATTTAATTTTTTTTAAAGTCCAGGTATTGCGGTGAGAAATTCTCCTAGAATTTATTTGAAAGTGCCTTTTTAAAACAAAACTAATTGATTAATTTAGTATGGGGTTGTATGCCCATGCGTACAGAGGTCAGAGGAAAACCTGGGGGAGATCCGTTTGCTTCCTGCCGTGTGAGTCCCAGGGATTGAGATTGAATTCCGGGCTCTGAACTTATCTTTGTTGTCATGGTGGAAAGAGGTTGTGCTGAGCAGGATTCTAGCCTGCCACGTTGAATGCTTTAAAGATGTCGTTCTCCTGTCTCCTTCTCATTGCTCCCTCTGAGGGTGAGCCAGGTGCCATCCTGGCTGCCATCTTGTGCTGTGTGCTCTCTTCTGTGGAAGCTTGATGATACTTTTTAAACTATTACATTTTTTGTGCCATTTTCTCTCTATTATTCCTGATTGGAGTTTGCAGATTCTCAGAGAGTTCATATTGGCTCTCTCTTTAGACCAGTGCCTTTCGACCTTCCTAATGCGGCAGCCCTTTAATACATATAGTTCTTCATCCCCAAACCATAAAATTATTCCGTTGCTACTTCATAACTGTAATTTTGCTACTGTTAAGAGTTGCAATGTAAATATCTGCTATGCAGGACCTGTGAAAGGGTCATTTGATCCCAAAGAGGTTGTGACCCACAGGTTGGGAACTGCACACACACACACACACACACACACACACACACACACACACACACCTTGTCTTAGTTAGGGTTTTACTGCTGTGAACAGACACCATGACCAAGGCAAGTCTTATAAAAAACAACATTTAATTGGGGCTGGCTTACAGGTTCAGAGGTTCAGTCCATTATCATCAAGGTGGGAGCATGGCAGTATCCAGGCAGGCATGGCACAGGTAGAGCTGAGAGTTCTATGTCTTCATCCAAAGGCTGCTAGTGGAAGACTAACTTCCAGGCAACTAAGGTGAGGATCTTATGTCCACACCCACAGTGACACACCCATTCCAACCAGGTCACACCTATTCCAACAAGGCCACACCTTCAGATGGTGCCACTCCCTGGTCCAAGGATATACAAACCATTACACACCTTATAGCTCACTGAGGTGCCTTCCTGTATTAAAATCTGCTTCTCTGTTTGCTTTGAGTTAGACGGTTCTTGCTATCCCTTCTTTTTACTGCATCCGGTCTATTCTTAATCCCATGCTATTAAAAGTGTTGGCTATTGTATTTTTCTGCCTTAAGTTTTCAGTTTGCTCTATCTTATTTGTAACCATCTCTAAATCTTCCCCGAGGCTCCCATAACTTCACTGTGTAAGTATCTTTTATCATAAACACCCCTGCGTGGCAGTCAGTTACTGCAGAGTCTTTTGTACGAAGTCCAGTAGCCCAGTCATTTTTATGTCCCTAATGATTAATTCTGCTCTTTACAGTGGCTCACATATTCTTCTACTTTGCACGTCTAGTTATTTTTATTGTATCATTATATAGTAAAATTTATTATATAATAAAAATAATCTATACTGTAGAATTTGGAGCCTGTTGATTTTTTTTCTGGATGCTGTAAAATGTTGTTATAGCAATAATATACTTTTGAATTTTGAAAGACTTATTCATCATTTCACAGACTTCTTTGCCAGTCACATAGCTTTTGCTCTTGTAGCATAACTTTTGGTATTTCGGTGGAAACTTGCAGTCCTGGGATGCAGAGTGCCCGAGACATCTGCGTAGCTTGTTCAGGCTTGTGCCTGATGTCTTCCTCCTAGAGTTTTTTAAAAGAACATTGCCTAGACACATGTTCAGGGCTCTGTCAGAGGAGTGAGTGAGCATTATGCTTTTCCTGGATCCTTTCTCAGATTCTTCTCTCAGCTTCTTGAAATCTGTGTCCTGTCACAATTGACTTCAACAGAGAGCCTGTCTCAGAAATCCATCTAAACTTGGACACCCAAGATAATGCTTTCCTTTAAGCCCGTAAATTCCTATCTATCTCTGCCCTCTTCTGGTTGCTTTCTTTTTTTTTTTTTTAGATTTATTTATTTTTTATATGTAAGTACACTGTCACTGTCTTCAGACACTCCAGAAGAGGGAGTCAGATCTCATTAAAGATGGTTGTGAGCCACCACGTGGTTGCTGGGATTTGAACTCCGGACCTTTGGAAGAGCAGAAGGGTACTCTTACCCACTGAGCCATCTCACCAGCCCCCTCTGGTTGCTTTCTGATGCCCTTAAAAATGTATGTTTCCCAGGGTCTGTAATTATTATCTGTGAAGAGGTGGCCTGCTGTGAGCTCCTCTACCCTTACTGAAACTACAACTTAGAATTCATTCATACACACATACATATATACACACATATATGCATATATACATATATGATATGTGTGTATATAATATATATATATGTATGTATATTATATATTTTTAAGCTAGTAGAGTTCACATTTGTTAGCCTTTGCCACATGACAACCATCCCAAACTAAGATTTCTTAAGCAGCAACCATCTCTCATTTAGCAGAACATGGCTACACCAAGTGGTTCAGGCTCAGAGTCACTCTTCAAGGTGAAGTTAGGTAGTTGGCTGTGTTTGAGATCTGACCGCTTTACTGAGGATCCTCTCTCAAGAAGGGCTGCATATGACTGCTGGTGAGAGTCCTTAACTCCTTGGCAGCTGTGGGATGGGGCACTGGTTTCTCAAAATACCTATCTTTCTTCATGATGGCTTGAGTGTCCCTATAGCATGGGAACTAATTCCCCCAAGTCCCATGATTCAAGAAAGAATTAACCATCTTGCTACAGTGTCTTTTTTAAAAAACTTTTATTGATTCTTTGTGAGTTTTACATCATGAGGTTTCAATATCTTTTATGATCTAGTCCCAGAGGTTACAGACCATCTCTGCAGCCATATTCTGCTTATTAGAAGTGCATCACTACATCCCCCAAAAGATAGGAATTTGGTTGCACCTTTTGAAGAGAAAAATGACATAGTTTAAAATCACCACAGATGGGCTTCTAAAAAACAAAAACAAAAACGAGAAAAGCCTACCTGTTTAATCAAAGGTAGTAAATTTTAACAACTTTCTTTGTTAAAATTGTAAGATTTTTGCAAGTTTTAGCACATAAAAATAACTAAAGGAAATAGTGGATTTATCCAAATTATCTTAGGAAACAAATTCTTCCTGTCACCAGCAGCACCCTGGCCATATTGGCATTAGGTCTCCCACCTATGTTCAGGATAGATTAATATGCCAAGGACCAACAGAGACATTATTTTCAGAGTGGGGAACCGATGGTACATTTAATCAGCAGTCTTTGATGTATTTCATTTCAGAAGATTTTAATTTTTTATTAAGGTCTTGAGGTACACATAGATTACTTGTGTTCTTTTTCTGTGTGTAACATTTCAATAAAAACCTGATGAAATTTTTATAATGCCAAATTTGTTTATCCTCCTTTTATGATGCTGGAGTTTGGGATCTAGCTTAAGAAAAGCCCATGAAAAATAAAATTGTTTCTCTTGTGTTTCCTCTGGAAAAGTAGTTTTAGGACAATAATTTATCCAAGAGCTTTAATGGAGTTATCTTTTATGTGTGCCTCTTGATTCCTATGGAATGTTTTTTTTTCTGTGAATATTGAGTAGGATGGAGAACCTGCCCCAGCCCCTCTCGGATTCTTTTTCAGCTTGAATGTACACACTGTCTTTTCCCACCCTGCATCCTCTGTGTACACAGGCTCCTCCCTGATACTTCATTAGTCTGAGTTCTATCAATGCCATCATTATTGTTTAGATAGTTTGGTTTTTTTTCTGATAACTAACAGATTGAATTTTCTCTTATAGTATTCTTTTTTCAAAAATGTCCTGACTAGTCTTCTCTCAGCTGGACTGGAAAGTTTTCCTGTCAATGAAAATTCCTTTTTGGGGTTTTGATTGGCATTGCATGTAAAAGTATAGATTAATTTGGGGGAGAATTGACATCCTTACAATAATGAGTCTTTCCACCCTGGAGCATCATGGTATGTAACTATATTTTTAGGTTTTTTTTTTTTCAAAGCTTCTCTTAAGCTTTATCACTTTCTCCATACAAAGCTTTCCTACGTAATTAGAGTTATGTCTAGGTTGATATTTAGTATATATTTATAATATTTATAATATAATATTTATAATCAGTCATTGCTGAAGTGGACATAGGAAAGGCAGTGTGTTTGTCCCCGGCTGTCTTGTTTGGATGCTGTTGGTGCTATGTGCTTTTATGGCTTTTTTGTATGTAAGTAGCAGCCATGTGTGAGACAGTGGTGGGCGGCCTCTAACATTGGTGACTCATTTCTTTCTTACACCTTAAGTAGGTAACTATGGACTCCTGATAATGACTAAATGGTCGTGGTTTATGGGTGCTGTTGTTGTGTTTCATGCATGCAGAAATAGTATTAAACCGTTTGTGGCTGTCTTTTTGTTCATTTCTGGTTGTTGGCCTTTATCAAATTGAAACAACTGTATTTTATTCCTGGATTTCTGAGCGTTTTGATGAGGAGTGGATATTGGGTTTTGTCAGATGTTCCTTTAAAGGGCATCTGCAGAGATGATTATATTCTTTTTCACACACATGTGCCATTTGGTCTGTGTAATGTAATAAATCATATTCATGTATTTATTTCTTTCCTTCTTAGAATTAAATTCTGTTTGATCCCAAGTATTGTTCCTTCTTATCATCCCAAATTACTGCTCCATTCAGCTGTTGATAGTTTGTGTGTGTGTGTTTGTGTCGGTTTGTGGGATA
The DNA here is from genome assembly GCF_978045245.1 of Mus caroli. Taxonomy (NCBI): domain Eukaryota; kingdom Metazoa; phylum Chordata; class Mammalia; order Rodentia; family Muridae; genus Mus; species Mus caroli. Next base: position 81,008,387 of record NW_028227263.1, on the reverse strand, counting down.
GATTAGACCATGGTTCCTGCTTGGGTGTCACTAGGGGTGGCCTAGTGGCATGTGTCTGGGAACTGCTCTGAAGCAGTTGCCTTACCAGGGCCCTGGCCTGGTCTGGGAATAGCTGTGGGTCTGACTAGTCATTCTTCATGGTCACTGTCTATATGGGCTTTTTAGTCTCCTTGAGGAAAGTTTGGTAATTAGATTTTTTTCTGCAAAATCACTCATTTCTCTGGAGGTTCAAGTCTGACATGATACCATGTTCTCAGAATTTAAAGGTACTTTTCTATATTTATAGTTGTTGCTCCCAGTTTTATTCATGATATCTGTTTTTCCCCTGGATCAGTGAAAAATTGTTTTTTTTTCTCCTTTAAAGAGGCTTTCTTTAGAGAATTACGATTTTTATTAAACATTTTTAATTGTTTATAAATCATTTTTTATTATTTCTTCCATTTCTATCTTTTCTTGTTTGGTAATTCCTTTATCTTAGCTTTACTATTGTTTGTTCCTAGCTCCTGGAGGAACACTTGATAACTGTTTAACTACAGGCTCGTCTATGTCCTAATGAATGAATGAATGAATGCCATCAATATGTTCTCCCTAACCTGTCACTAGCTTAATTGTACTGTGCTGTTATTGCTATTTATTTCTGAATACTTTTTACTTATTATTTTTATTTTGTGTGTGTGTGTGTGATATTGTGGGGCTGTACTATTGCACTCTTGTCGGGTCCAGAGGATGGACACTTGACACTGACGAGTCAGCTATTCTCTGTTGTGAGTCCCTGGGATTGAACTCGGGTTTTCAGGCTTGGCAGCAGGCGCTTCCACTGGGCTTCCACTGAGCCATCCTACCACCCCATTTCTGAATACTTTTAAATTTCAGCTTGATTTTTCTCTTTAATCCTAGAGTTATTTAGAAGAGACTTAGAAAACTATCTAACTGGATAAATCCTTCTGGTTCTGTTTCTGGTGTTTAGCTCTTGCATTAGGGCTCACAAAACTCTCAGAGTGGCCTGTGTGGCTGCCTGCCAGCTTCCTTTGGTGTGAAGACACTTGTGTTTGATCTGTGCCTCACAGTATTTTGTTTTTAACTTAATTCACAAAGTAAAGGATTTTATGTAAGGAAGAATATGTGATTGGGCTTACTCTTGAAAAACTTGAAGCTTTAGCCACTTACGGTCTCACCCATCATGGTCACAGACACCGGCAGCTGCATGGTGGCCCTTCCTAACCCAAGGGAGTGTTCTCTAACCTATGTCATGGTCTTGTTAATAACTGGATACTTTGTCCCCTTATCTTGCCTTCCAGGTGCCTGTAGACATCTACATTTGTAACTAGTGTGTTTGATCCATCTAATGAAACATTTCTAGAGACTAAAATTAATTTAACAGTTTCATATGCATATATATGTATATATATAATACATCCTGATTAATCTCATATATGTATATTATTAATATATATTATTATATATAAATAATACATTTAATATATGGTAATATATATTAAATTTGCTGACAATTATATATAATATACATACATGTATATATGCATATATATATATATATTTGTCAACAAATTTAATTTACTAAAAACATAAGTCTCTGAAATGTTTCATTAGATGGATCAAGCAGGCTGGTAATAAGTTATATAGCCAGTGCCTTCTTGTTCACTTCACCCTCCATCTCTCTCACACTCCTCCCTACAAATCCATTTCCCACATTCATGTCTTTTGGTTTTGTTCCTTAGTTTATTGAATTTAACCAGGGACATCTCTATGATCATGAGTTTGTAACAACCCACTGGCAACAGTGACTCCCCTCTCCGGATGTTTCAGTAGCCAGTAGCTCAGCAGGGAGGGGTAGGATCCCGTGGGCTCCTCCCATATCCATGACAATTGACCAGGGCAGTGTTGTACCAACTCATCGGTGGTAACACTATCCACTCTGAGTTTGTGATTATTATAATAGCTGCCTGATACAGGGATTTTAAATTCAAATTCAAGTCTCAAAACTGTATCCCTTAGTCTTTACCATTCAGTGTTGCTGATAAACGATCTCTCTTTGAGTCTAGCCTTTAATGTCTGGGCCATCCCCCCAGCCTGATAAACGATCTCTCTATCTTCTGTCCCTTCCTCCACTTTGGATGTTACCTTCTATGATGTTAGTATAGTTACTCAGCTCTCCTTTCATGGTTAATTCGATGGTCTATTTTTCCCATCATTTCATTTCGAACCTGCCTGGATTAGTTATATTTATATATGTAGAGAAAGAATATATATCCAAGCGTGGATTTTTAAACCCACACTACCAATCTCTGACCATGAATTACCTTATTTTGAGCACTTTATACTTAATGTCATTATTGATATGTTACTGGTATGTTATTGATCTGTTAGGGCTTAAGTCTGACACTTTATCTTTAATTTTTAAAACTATATCTATATGTCTTTGTGTGGATTTGTACATGCAGTACAGTACTCCTGTAGTTTGAAAAAGGTTGTCAAATTTCTTGGAGCTGGCGTTCCAGAATGTTGTAAGCCTCCTGATGTGGCTGCTGGCAACTGAACTCAGCTTGTCTACAGCAGCGGAACTTGCTCTTAATCGCTGCTCACTCCATGCTTGACATGTAATATCTTGCTTCCTGTAATTTTATTTGTCTTTCTCCTTTGTCTTCCTGAAGGGTGATTAGGTGCTGCTTATATTCCAATTTGATTTATCTATGGCCTGCTTTACTGTATAAAATGCATGTAACTGCTCAGACTATGAATAATTAATTAACTATCTAAGGCCCCTCACCTTCCTTTACACCTCACTCTTCTCCCCCTGTGTAATATTTATAACGGCCTTAACATACAGATATTAGAACCACCAGACAGCGTTGTGCCTCAGCTGTCAACTGTGATACAGAAAAGTCACGAGGAGCCCTGCTCAGCAAGTCTGTAATTTTGTATCTCTTTTAATATTTGGATAGACCTTAGCTTTTACTTTGAGCACCTTTCCGGCCCTCCCTTTTATGGGCTCTGGTGAGATCGATATGAGATCTTTGCTGTAGTTCTTTTCCTTCGCCTGTGGGCCTCACAGTCCATGCTTTTCTCCCTTCCTGCCTTGCATTTACTGAGCTTGTCATTTTGATGATAGTGCCTTCCATCTTCTGTCTCTCTGCTGATAATCTCCACTTGTTCGTTCATGTGTTGTCATTTGTGTCAAGCGTGCTTGTGTCGAGATTGCTGGCTGACACTCTCACCATGGCCTCTTGTCAGTCTGTTCCTCCACTGTAGCATTCTTTTACTGCTGCATCATTGCCGTACTTGGTGTGATGGGCGATTTTCATTAGAAAGCTGTGCATTTTGTGTTGAGACTCTGAGTCTTGCTTAAGCCTCCCACCTTAGCTTTCTCTGTGCCATAGTTCCAGCAGGGAGGGCTACTGCCCCACTAGGGCACATGTGTGTGAGCATCTATGTTCTTCCCCATCCATCCTGGGCATGATGGGAACGCTATCTCTGTGTGTATTCAGTTATATCACTGGGGGGGGGGAGGGGTATCTCATTACTGTGACCACTCCTCACCACATCTAATACAACTCCAGGGAAGAACTGGGGGAGGGGGAAGCACCTGGATGCTGCCTGGCAGGGGGTCAACAATGGACTTCTCATGCCTGCATGACTTCATGAGAAGAGCCCTTCTTGTGACTGGAATGATAGAGCTCCTGCTTTCCTCTTACTGCTTTCTGACACCACTGGGCTTAGGGTGGGGGGTCTTGTTACTTTTTCACAGGGGTGGAGGTCCAGGCTGACCACCCAACTTTGTGGGCTGGTACTGAAACTTCCCTGTGCTGTTGGCTGAGGTTGGGTGGTTGTTTATAAACATTTCCTGTTGGATTCCTAGGCTGCCCTTTTTCCTGCTGCTTACACTGGATAAACGAAGTTTTTGTCGTCCCCCCCCCCCCCCACTTCTTTTTTCCTTCTGTGTATTTCCAGTGATATTTCTGGGTTGCCATCATCTTCACCTTTAGCTCTGGAATAAATGAGATTAAAAAAGAAGACAGCAAACTGAATGTGGTAATGTGTGCCTCTAATCCTAGCACTTAAGAAGCTAGGGCTGGAGGATGGAGAGTTCAAGGCCAGCCTGAGACTCATAGCAATGTCAGTGGCAGCAGTGATCAAGACACTGTTCCACACTGTCACCCAAGAAGGCAAGGGAGTCCTTTTTCATAATATAGGAAGTAAATGTGAGATTGTACTGTCCTGAACTCAGGGGACATATGGCCACCAGTGTCTCCAAAGCTGTCACACACAACTTCAGCTTCTTCATAGATGGCCAGGCTGAAGAAAGGATTTTCAGGACAAGCTAATGTGGAAAGTTTATTAAAAATAGAAAGGCTCCTGGGGAAAGAATCAGCAAACCTGAAAGCAGGTATAGGCTCTTAGGGAAGGGTTGTCCTGTGTGAGCCTGGTTGTCGATTCTCAAGGGAGAGCTGCCTTTAAGCAGCTGAGCAGTCGAGTTGTGCACTATTTTGGTGGTTCCCATGTTACATCTTCAGGGGATGCTAAGATTTTTTTTTTTCTGTTCTTTTTGGATTAACCAGAAGCCACTAGGTGAAGATATGACATTTTACTCGAAGGGGGTTTCTAATGAGATTCCTACAAAATTGTGGGATTTACAGTTGGGAAGGAAGAAAAAAAGCTTTAAACAAATTCTGTGAACTGTGTTGGTATTCTCGAGTCTCAGCTGGTGAAAGCTTCATGCAGATGCCAAGGGTGAGGAGGAGTGTTAGAATCCAGACCACAGCTACTGTAAGGACACTGAAAGCCCCACCTTTCCTTGCTCTTGCCATCATGTGCCTGTGGGTTTCCATCTTTCTATCCTGCCCCAGAAAGACTCTGTCACAAAACAACAAAACAAAATAAACCACAGACCACATCCACAAAAGATATGATGGGGCTTGAGCAATGGCTCTGGGGTTAAGAGCACTGGCTGCTCTTCCAGAGGACCCAGGTTTGATTCCCAGCACCTACATGGTGGCTCACAACCATCTCTAAGTCCAGTCCTGTTGGGGCACAATGCCCTCTTCTCAGTTCTGGAGGCACTGCATGCACAAAGTACACAGATAGACAGACAGACATGCAAGCAAAACACCCACACACATGTGTTACAAGGAAGAAGAGACAAAAAGGTGGAGGGTGGGATGGGGAAGACCCAAGATCTCACTACCATGTAGTGATCTTAACAGAAGAAGATCAGAATCAGCCTGCCTGCCTCTCTGCCTCTCTCCTGTTTCTTGTACCCTCTTCAGGGTTTGGCTTTTTGAAGTAGGAAGAATGGAGTGAATTGTAGCTTTCCCATCTTCCTGGAATCAGGAGAGCTCTAGTGATTCTTAACAGATACTACTACGTGTGGCATCTTGCATGGTTTTGTGCATACTGACACTTATGTTGGAGCCCCCAACCCCCACCCCCCCACCCCACCCCCTGCCTGCATTCACCCTCTTATCCCATCTTTGGAGACAGAACCCTGCTGTGCTGCCTGTGCTGGCTCCAGATTCTCCATCCTTCATCCCTGGGCTCAGCAATGCTTGGATTGCAGGCATGAGCCATGACATCTTGACCATGACCGTGTTACTTTTCAATTCGACGTTTGGATTTCTTCAGATATTTGCTGGGTTTGGTTGCACACTCAGAATTATGCCTATAAATTTCTTGTCTCTGAGTGATCATCAGTCACCTGGCAGGTACTGGCCCTGTCCCTTTGGAAGGGTACTTACTGGGTGGGCTGTCTAATCTCAGGATACCATCCCTTCTCTCTGACCTACCATCATCTCTCACTTGGTTCATCTCAGAATGACTCCTGTGCTGCTCCTCGCTCTCCTGCAGGTAGGCAGCGATTCCCGGGGATGCTTGGGTAGGATCCCTGCTGACCTGGCACCCGGCCTTGTGGAACTGCTCCCCTCCAAGCAGACTTGCTCCAGGGCACTTTCTCCTGCCACTCGAATCTCATCTCTGTGCTCTGTTCTGAGGAATGTCTTGAGTGACTGTTCCAGATTTGTTCTTTTCCTTCTTTTGTTTGAAGTCCTGGAAATTTGGACCCTGAGGGGAGGGAGGTAGGCTGTGTGTTCTTCACTTCCTTGCTTCAGCCCCCTTAGGATATCTTTTTATTAGTACAACAGCAACAGCCACTGCTGACTGCTGTGAGTTGTGACTGCGGCACTAAGTTGTGTCTGTACATCTGATCCTCAGCAGGATTGTGTGAACTGGTGTCATCGTGGTCATGTCACACAGCCAGAAACAGAACTGAGCGGGGAGGTGACTTGCCACCTCCAGGGTCAGGTAGCTGCTAAGAGGCAGAGCATAGGTAAGCACAGGCCTGCTGACCTGAAGGCTGGCTTGTGCCTTTTCTAGCCTAGCTCTCTGGTGCCAGGGCATTGCAATGACCCTGAAGTCAGTTGCCACTGAGCCACTTAACGTTTCTCTTCTCTCTTGCTTGTGAGCCTTCCTTTTAAGTTCCATTTTACAAATTGTTCATTTTATTTTAAAATAACCTGGCACACTCAGAGGCCTCCTCCTCGGCTTGCTGTTTGTTTTGTTTGGCGATGCTGCTCGTCTCTCGTTGCACCTGCTGTCGGCTGGCTGCACTCTGCATTCAGCATCCTGTGAGTCGGTGCTTCTCAGCCTTCCTGATGCCCCGACCCTTTAATACATAACACACAGTCCTGTGCGTTGCGGTGACTCCCTAACGATAAAATTATTTTGTTGCTACTTCATAACTGTAATTTTGCTACTGTTATGAATTGTGATATAAATATCTGTGTTTTCTGATGGTCTTAGGTAATCCCTGTCCGCAAAAGGGGTCACAACCCACAGGTTCAGAACTGTGGGTCTGACAGAAGCTCTCTGGGGACACAGATGTAGAGGCCTAAGCTGACCTTGCTGTCAGGAATGCTCAGTAGTGTGGGATAGCCTTTGGCCAGTAGCTAGCCTGTGCTCTTGTTTAATGTGATGCAGGAAAGAGGGTTACCCTGAGGTACAGAGATCAGGGTCCCCTGCTTCTAAGAAACACCATTATCTGGAGGAACTCCTGGCTCCCCCAGGCCGCTCAGGAGATGGTGGCTCAAGGAGGCAGAGCAGGAGAGGAACCCAGGACCCCGAGTTTGATGGGCATTTGGAGCAGTGTCCCCTGCTCGGCCTCCCTGACTGTAGGCAGCTTCTCCTGTCTTTACTTGTCCTCTGGGAAGGAAAAGCCAACAGCAGCAGACATTTCTGTTGGCGTTTTCACCCTAGGCTTTGATTTGGTAACTAAATCATGGTTTGTTTTCTCCTTTCATAAACACAAAAATGTTAAGTACATAACAACTAAATTAATCTGTGCCCATAAATTGGTTAATTATGTTAATTTTGAGTCACAGAATTCTGGCTCATTAGCGCCTCCGTTAAGCAGTTGATGCTCGTGAGCATTTTAAGGCAGCTGTTTAAGCTCCAAGTTAATCTTCAAAGCAGAAGGATTTACAATGCACAGGAGGCCTGGGAGATTTGGTGACTGTGAGAGGCAGTGCTGTCAAGGAAGAGGGGTCCCCACTTCCCTGTCCCTCATCCCCCACATCATGTCTAAAGTGCTTGCCTGCTGGGCCTGGAAGTTCCTAGGAAAGTCCTGAGCTCCTGGGAAGGGGAAGTTCGACACCCTGGTGACCACACCCTCCCCAGGAGGACAAGGTGAGCCTGGCTCCTGATATCTTGGGCTGCCCAGGTCAGAATTCTAGAGATAATCCCCCAAACTCTGAGGAGGCCCTTCCTTCCTGCTGGCCCTGAGAAGGATGGACTAAAACAGTCTAGCAGTTCCTCAGGCTTATGACCGGCTCCAGGGCAATCTCCCTCCCTTCATGGCTGTTCAATGTCTTACATTCACTACCCGCTTGCCTTCTTCAGAGGCCAGCTCCGGGCATGAGTTGGCTTTCTCCTTCTCAGCTACACACCCTCTTGCGTTGCTGTTCTTGCCTGTGGTGTAGATATGTGAGTGTCCCGTGTGTCCCCGAATCTTGATGTCTGCCCTGTATCCCAAGCGTTCAGCTCTTTGCTGAATTCCCAAGTCACTAGAAAATTCACTTGTGATCCTTTCCTGTTCCCCATGTCTGGGGACTATGTAAGAGTCAGGGCAGGCGTCACCTTCCTGGACCAGTGTTTCCCAGTCTGTGGGTCACAACCCCTTTGAGAGTTGTATGTTAGATATTTACATTATGATTCATAACAGTAGCAAAATTACAGGTAGGGAGTAACAATGGTTATGGGTCACCACAACAGGAGGAACTGTATTAAAGGGTTGCAGCATTGGGAAGGTTGAGAACCTCGGCTCTAGACAATAGCTGTATGACTTTTCTACCCTTCTGTCTTCCTTTGAGACATCAACAAGACCCGATTATCAAAAGGGAGTATGGTTTTCATTATTACTTAGGTTTGGCAAGGCCATCTGACGAGCAGATGACTGCCACTAATTGAAAAGGTAGCATGTGACTCAGAGCTCCCAAGAGGACAGGCTGCATCACACCATGCTGGGCCTCCTGGGGAAGCGCCAAGGTCGGTCAGGAGTCAGGCAAGCAAGGGAAGCAGAGGGTTCACTGCTGTTTCCATAGGAAGGCAAGGTGAGGTATGGAGAGCGGGCTTGCTACTGCCAGCAGCAGAACTGGCTACTTTAGATGACTTCAGCAGAATAGCAAATGTCCCTAGTCATTTGCTAACTGCCCTCCCCTGGTCAGATTCTGAGGACACAGTAAGGGAGCCACCCAGGTAGAGACTGGTTTCCATGTGGAATATAGACTTTTCCATGCAAGTCATTAACTATGCCTAGAAATTAGTCAAGGCTGAAGAGGAAAGTCTCTTCGGGGTTAAGACCCCCAAGTGTCAGTGCATTACGAGATGGAGCTAACATGAGAACCTGCTCTGTCGAAGCCTTATCTTGGCGGTTCAGTTATGAAGCCCATGGGCACATGCACATGGCTATGGCTACCTCTCACTGGGAAGACATGGAATGCTGTGTTATGAGATCTAACATAGGAGGCTGGAAGAGACTGGCTTTATGTTGACCTACCATAGTCTCTATTGGGATAATGGCAGAATATAGGTTTGTCTTAACCTCAGCTCCCAAGGTCCTGGAAAAAGGCATATTTAGAGATTAACGAACTGGAATCTAAGGGGATTATGAGACTTGACAGTTTTGCAGATTTGTGGACATTAAGAAACTGTCTTTATTTTATGTGTATGAGTGTTTTGCATGCGTGTGTGCATACACACCATGTGTGTGCCTAGTGCCCATGGGGGAAAGAAGAGGGCAGCAGATCCTTTATGAGAGGAACCACAAGCAGTTGTGGGCCAACGTGAGGGTCCTGGGAACCAAACATAGGTTTTCTGTGAGGGCAGCCAGTGCTCTTAACTGTTGCGCCATCTCTCCAGCCCCATTGTGGCCTTGTAAACAACTGCTGAAACCTTGCATGCATGGCTGCCGATGGAATAGAATAAACTGTGGTTTCGCTGGAAAACAGACAAACAAACAAGCATTTCTCTGTGGATTTACTGAAATGAACTGAGGATTAATGAGTTGGATTTGTTGAGGAGAACTATTTGTCACACACAGGAAGCTACAATCTCATTTTCCTTGACGCTGTTCATTGCTCTTGCATTGCCACTTACCTGCTAAAGGCAAAATACATTACTGCTCAATAAACCTAAGTGGCCTGGCAGGGCAGCTCCCCTGCCTTCCTCCAAACGGTAACAGGCAGGCAAGATGGCCAACTTCTCCTATAAGACAAGTGTGTGTACACCTTGTGCACATGTGTGTGCATGTGCACACGTGTGTGTTTTTGTGGTTCGCATATTATGTGTTTGTCTCTGTGTGTGTGTCTCTGTGTGTGTCTGTATGTGTGTCTCTGTCTCTCTGTGTGTAAATGTGCACACACATGTGTGTATTTGTCTGTGTGTGTTCTTTCTCTTCCTTCTCACATTGAGTTCCCTCAGAAAATAGTTTGAAGGGCAAATGCTGCATCTTGTGCTCTTCACAGAAAGAACCAGCAGTGTGTTTCTGTGTTTGCCTTGCCTTACACAAGCCCACTCTTCAGACAGTCACGATATAAATCAGAAACAGGGAAGAAAGGTGAATCACTAAAGAAAACTGGTGTTTTCTTTAACTTTTACTAAGAGACTTGTAAAATCAGTTTCAGTCAGGTTTTCCCAGGACGTTTCAACTATTAGGTTTTGTCAACCTAATAGGATTGTATACATTACTGAAAGGAGGAAGGCCTGTCCAGTGGCCCACGGGATGGACTTGTTGGAACCCCTAGAATTATCCTGTGGAGAGTGCATCTCCTTTCCCACTGAGACACAAACACACCAGGTTCAACACCTTACCTGTCTGTCTACTCCTCCACCTGGGACCCACAGACTAGCCACCAGAGTGGATAGGACAACCATGTTTATTTCCCATGCGGTCACTCGCCCTGATCCCATCCACAGGAAAGCAACCCAGTGGCAAGTTAACAACAGGAGTGAATTTGCTATCCAAATGACTTGTCCAGATTATTTTTGTCCCCAACAATTTATAGTAAATGAGCCTTTCTTTTTTTTTTTTTTGATTAGAGAAATGATGGCTTTTTTCCCCTCTCCTTGGTATTTGCAGAGAGCCATTCACATTAGGATCTAATGTTGAATAGCAGGTTCCTACTGAAAATATCCACCCCCCCCTTTTTTTTCCTCTTGGCAACTGTCAGTGCTGGGGAAATCCCAGTGCTCAGTGCTTACTTCTCACACGCCAGTCAGCCTTCTTCGAGATGGAGAACGGCCTGAGAGCCATTGGGGGAGGCATTCTGCTTGTGTGCTTTCATATAGTTTTGGGTGTCTCCTGGCATCCTCTTCTTCACATTTAGAAATAAGCGCCTCACCATCTATAACTAGTATGAAAAGTCTTAGAATAGCAGGTTCAGTTTCAGCATCGGAACCACAGAATGGGCTTTGGCCACCCACGTGACCAGCCAATTCTCTTACCCGTCTGCTGCTAACTTTAAAGGCATAAGAAACACGGCTCCATTTATGGGAACCAGGGCATATTGGGCCATTTTTCCATTCCTGTAACAAAATGTGTGAGTCTGGATAACTTGCGAACAGGGATTTTCTTTAGCTCCCAGTTTTGAAAGCTTGCAGTTCAACCAGCACGGTGCTGACTCTGGTGGGGTTCCCCTTGGCTAGAACACATGGTGGCAGATAGACTCAGAGCAGGAGCATTTGCAACAGGAAGAGACCTCAGGATGTCCTGCAGCCTGAGCCTGACTTTTTTTTTTAAATTAATCTGACAATGATTTCAGAATTCCCATACCCTCAGAGCAATTGTTTCCAGTTAAGCCTGGTGTCCTACATAAACATGAGGCCAGGTTACTGTACCTCAGAGCAGCCCTCCTGCCCCGACTTCAGTGCTAGCTACGCTATGCAGCCTCCCAAGGCTCCCCCTCAGTGATGCCTGCATTGATGCCCACCTTGCTCATGACATGGGAACTCTGGAGCTAAGGGTATAGAGAAAGCCTGAGAGCAACAGTTCTCGACCTTCCTAATGCTGTGACCCTTTAACACAGTTCCTCATGTGTGGCAACACCCAAATTATTGTGTGGGGACTGTAAAATTATTTCATTTCTTCTGTTAGGAATCATACTGTTAATATCTGTATTTTCTGGTGGGCTTAGGCAACCCCTGTGAAAGGGTTGGGCAGCCCCGGTGGTCTCAACGCAAAGGTTGAGACATGTTGCAACAGAGGGGCTTGAACTTTTCTAAAACCTAATTTCCTCTTCTCCCATGCAGCACATCCCCACCAGCGCCTCCCCCTTCCTCCTCTCCTCCCAATACCCCTGCCCACCTCCCCTCTCTCTTCTCTCCCAGATCCACTGCTCCTCTGTTTCTCTTTAGAAAAGAGCAGGTTATGAACGTGCCATAACAAGTTACAGTAAGATTAGGCACACAAGCTGGATGCGGCAGCCCCGTAGGAGGGAAAAAGTCCCATGAGGGAGCAAACGAGTTATCGACACCCTCACTCTCACTGTTAGGAATCCCACAAAACTCCCAAGCTGCACAACCATAACAGATAAATAGAGAGCCTGGTGCAGACCCATGCATGCTCCGTAGTTGCTGCCCGTATGAGCCCTTGCTACTAATACTAGGCAAGAAGATATAAGACAAGAACACTGGGGGCACACAGTAGGGCTCTGGGCTCAGAGGCTAGTCATCAGAAGCAGCATGATGCCAGGGTGTCCCATGAGTACTGTGAAGTAGGTCTGCGGTTTAGTTCACATGAGGTGTTTGTCCCTGGGACAGGGGGAGGTCTCTGCTCCTGCTTGAGTTGAGAACCGTCTCCTGACCCCAGGGTGAAGTACTACAGTAGACTCTTCAGCATCCACAGAGACTGGGCCCAGAAACCACAGAGATACCAGTGCTTAGGCTGAAGTCCTTACATCAAAATGGTATAGCATTTGCATAGAAACGGCGCATAGCCTCCTGTACATATGAAATCATCTCTAGATAATCCATAATATAGAAATACTGTGTATAGTTGTTCATTGTTTAGGAAGAAGTGACAAGAAAAAAGTCTTTCCTAGACAGAAACAGTTGGGGTATTTTTCTTTGAGGGGGGGGTGGGGGGTGGTGTCCCAGGTATTTCAACTTTGTTTTTGCTTCAGTCTAGGGGTACAGAACTCACAGACACAGAGATCTACCTTGTCTATCTCTCTATCTGTGAATGAATGTTGGTTGTAGTCAGTTTCAGTTCTTGAAGATCTCCTATGTAGGTGTGGTACAGGTAAGGTACAGAGCCCTTGCATGATGAGGTAAGCCCCAGAGGAAAGGGTACCTGGGCCTGATGTATGTAGGGCCAGAGTGCATGACCGTTAACAGCCTTGCCTTGAAAATACCCCTAATCATATAAGGCGATCACACAAAGTTCAGTTTTTTTTTTAAAAAATTATTTATTTATGTATTTATTTATTTGTTTGCTTGTTTTATGTATGTGAGTACACTGTAGCTATACAGATGGTTGTGAGCCTTCATGTGGTTGTTGGGAATTGAATTTTTAGGACCTCTGCTCTCTCTGGTTGGCCTCGCTCACTCAGTCCCTGCTTGCTCTGGCCCAAAGATTTATTTATTTATTTATTTATTTATTTATTTATTTATTTATTTATTACTATACATAAGTATACTGTAGCTGTCTTCAGACATACCAGAAGAGTGCGTCAGATCTCATTATGGGTGGTTGTGAGCCACCATGTGGTTGCTGGGATTTGAACTCAGGACCTTCGGAAGAGCAGTCAGTGTTCTTACCCACTGAGCCATCTCACCAGCCCCAAAGTTCAGTCTTTAAAAGAGAAAAAATTTGAATGAAAGTGTATGTTTTCGGCAAAGAAAAGTATTAGAAGTGACTGAAGCGCCATCAGAGGTAATTCCTGTGTTTATTAAACTTCCTGCAAAGAGTGTGAGGTCTGCCTTTCTATAAAGTCATAAGTAATTCTAAGATCTAGAGTGTATTTCCATGACAGCATAGCCATTGTACACACAGACCTGGGTCCAACAGGCTCCAGAGACTCTCAGGACTCTCAAGTGTTCCTGGTGGTTAGGGACTGGGTCAGGTGTTTGGTGGTCTCTTCTTCAAGAGTGAGGTAAGAGCCCACATAGATTGTACAGTATCAAGGAAGCGTTATTTAACATCAAAGCTATAGTACAGATTAGGGAAGATACAGTATTGAGACTGGCCAAGGGACTGCAGGATACTCAAGGGCTCTTATTATTATGTGGGGCGGGGCACCTTTTATGGGGCTCAAGTGAAGGAATTGTTCATTACTGAGGGTGCAATGAGTGGTTATTGATCTGGACCGGCAGGCTTAGTTTACTTAGTTTGCTCTCTGCACGTTCATCATATGTACTCTTGAGTATGCACACGTATAAGATGGTAAATAGAAACTTCTCTCTAAAAGTTCATTTAAGGAAATGCTTTTGTCTGACTGCATATGTACCTCCAAACACGCTCAGACCCGATGAGTCATTCTACCCTCAGACCAGAATATATTGGGAATATGTTTGAATAGAAACGGAACAGTTTGATGGTCACTAAAATACTCTAACCAAAAGCACTTTGGGAGGAAAGGGTATCTTTCTCAGGAAAGCCCATCACTGAGGGAAGTCCCGGAAGGAACGCAAGCAGCGCAGGAACCTGAGGGCAGGAATAAGCGGAGGCCATGGAGGAGCGCTGTTCATTGGCTTGCCCAACATGGCCTACTTTCTTATACCCCCCAGGACCACCCACCCAGGGGTGGCATCTCCAACAGTGGACTGAGTCCTCCATTATCAATCTTCAGTCAAGAAAATGGCCTACAGGCTTGTCCATAGGTCATTCTAATGGGGACATTTTCTTAATTGAGGTTTCCTCTTCCAAAAAAACAAAACAAAACAAAACAAAAACAAAAAAAGCCAAAAAACCAAAAACAACCCCCACCCCCCAAAAACCTATAGCTTCTGTCAAATTGATATAAAACTAGCCAGAACAACTGGGTGGTGGTGGTGTATACCTTTAATCCCAGCACTCGGTAAGCAGAGGCAGGCAGATCTTTGATTTGAGGTCAGCCTGTCTACAGAGTGAGTTCTAAGACAGCTAGGGCTACAGAGAAACCCTGTCTCTAAAAACAAACAAAAACTAACAACAAAAAGAAAACTAGCAATACTAGAACCTTCTAGTGTCCTGTTGCCCTACTGTTCTGCTGTCCTGCTGTCCTGTTGTCCTGGTGTAAGCTTCCTGAGGCTCTTGGGCCTTGCAGGCTGCCAGTCCTGTGGTAGCGGCACTGCATACTCAGAATCCCCGGTACTGACTATGAGCTTCCCCCATGCTTTCAGGCATCCGGATGCTGGACGGCGATGTGACCGATGTGGTGGAGGCCAAGTCTCTGGGCATCAGACCCAACTACATTGACATTTACAGCGCCAGTTGGGGACCCGATGATGACGGAAAGACAGTAGATGGACCAGGCCGGCTGGCTAAACAAGCTTTCGAGTATGGCATTAAAAAGGTGTGAGTAACCCAGGGTTACCAGGGAGCACCCAGGGCGGGGTGGGGGTGACTGCACATTTTGAACATTTAAATATCAAAGTTACACCAGCCATGGCCTGAAACAAGACTGGCAGGAAAGCCCTGCAGTGCCAGAATGAAGGAAAAGTATCTCAGGGGCTCTGGGGAGTGGTGTATACTCAGCTGGAAGGGCTTAGCTGGTCCAGGGAGAGCCAGCTTAGCATTCACGGTCCCTGCCTATTCCATTGGAGGCTGAAGAGGCCTGTGTAGGTGGTGGGAAGTGGCTCAATCAGCTCTCCTAGCCTGCTCCTTGGACTATGCAGATGAAACACTGAATGAAGCCTTTTGTCCATCATAGGGTATGCCTAATCTCACTGCATCAGGGAGCCATCCCCTAGACACCCCCACCCTCACCACCAGCAGACTGCCCAACAGTTACAGTTTCAGAGGCAAGCCATAGAGAACATCCAAGAGGTTGACTACCTTCTGATCCGAGGAAGCTGGAAGGCTCATCTCAGGAGACCTGCCCCCAAGCCCTGCTGTTATCACCCACTGTCAGTGTAGAGGGGTGGTGGAGGACTCAGGGAAGATGAGATTGGGAAGGGGTCGCAGGAGATGAACCAACACCAGTTCTTACAAGCCGGGTGGGAAAACAGATTGCTGGGTGAGGACAGTTTCTTAGAGCAGTCAGGCACAGTTGTGGTCAGCATCCAGGAAGCTGTGGGTTGCCCACTGGGCCCCAGCCCACAGTATAGGGGTGGCTAACGAATGCTGGCAGGGGTGTGTGTATGGGGGTGGGTTGTCTATCAGGAAGCCCAGGTGTTTCTGATTCCTGTGGGAAACAGGAAAGGGAAGGGTGCAGGGATTGAGCCCATTTTATTGTTTATATAATTTAAAGCAGTTTTTCAAGTTTTTATTATACCCATTCACAGCAGTTCAGATACAGTTAATAGTTAATAAGTATATCCAAAAGTACCAGAAGAGTACACTGCAAGCAGGTTGTCTGTTTCCCTCTGCCCTGCAAGTCTGCTCCAAAGAATCAATCTCTCTCTCCCTCTCTCTCTCTCTTTCTCACTCTCTGTGCCTGTGTTTATGTCTGTGTGTGTATGTTTGTGTATATGAACATGCAAATATTTTTCAATTGTTTCTCACTTATTTTGTTATTTAGTTAAAAGATTTTATTTTTTTATTTTATATGTGTATAAGTGGTTTGCATGTAAGTTTATATTTACCAAACTATGTGCATGCCTAGCACCACAGAGGTCAAAAGAAGGCATTGTATCCCATGGATCTGGAGTTTTAGACACTTGTGAGCCTCAGTGTGGGTGCTGGGGATTGAACCTGGGTCCTCTGCAAGAGCAGAAAGTGCTCTGAGCTGCTAAGCCATCTCTCCAGCCCCTAGGCATTTATTTTTGAGACAGGGTCTTGCTATGTCACCTCTGGTTGGCTGGGATCTCGTTATGTTGACTAAGCAACTCTCAAACTCACAGAGATCTACTTAGCCCTGCCTCCCAAATGCTGGCATTGAAGGCATGTGCCACCACCGTATTTTTTTGAGGTAGAGTCTCTCAGTGGGCTCACTGACCTTGGAGCTGGCTAACTGGCTAGTCTGGCTGACCAGCAAGTCTTTCTCTGTCTCCCCACCACTGCATCACAGATATGGGCCACTCACTCACTGCACCAGCTTCCTCTTTTGTCTTTCTTTTTTCACGTGGTCTCTGGGGATCAAACTTGGGATCTCTTGCTGATGTGACAGACGTCTTCCTGACTGAGCCATCTTCCCGTCCCAGTCTTCTTCAGGACTCTTTTTTTCTGATTGCCATTTGATTTCTTTCTTGGATGGATTGAGTTGGTCGCTGGGTGGTATCTTTTCTATGGCAACAAGAGTTTTGCTAGAACGTCTTGCTTCAGAACATCACCACATCTGACCACATTGCATCCCTGGAGTGCCTTCATTTATCTAAACTTCTCAGTCAAGGGGTATACTACATCTTTACTCCCTGCTAGAAACATCTAGTCTGCACCTCCACTTTACAAGGAAAGCCATCCTCTTTCACTTGGCCACCCAGGGCCCCAATGCCTGAGAAAAGAGCAATCAGAAGCAGAGAGGTGTCCAACTGTCAGAGGAAGGAACATAAAAGAAGCTCAGCATATAGACACAGACAGCACAAGCTCTGTGCCCTCTTACAGAACACAGACTGTTTGTTCTACCCCACCTCTCCAGCAGGACACAGAGGCAGCTTCCAACATCCTGCTGAACACCTGAGCCAACCCATGTGCTGGGCCGTGTGCAGGGCTGTGTGCGGGGCCACGTGCAGGGCTAGGGGAGTGCTGGCAGACTCAGGCGTGACCAAGTAAGCCACCACCCACAAGAGATTGATGAACAAATAAATCACTTGTTTCCATGACTCAACCCCCCTCCCATCATTAGATCACTCAGATCTCAGACCCGATGACAAGGGAAACATCCTAAAAATTAAGCCGAGCTGCAGCTCCGGAGAGGCTGACTTAAGTTGGAGGTCACGTTTCTCTGCACAAAAGGCATAGACTGGAATGGTGTTAATGCTGAACATCTGGCATTTCTATGAGATGCTTTCTAAAGATGTGGCGTGGAGCTCTGCATCCAGGAGAGGAGCGGCCCATTTTCAAGGGGTCACTGCAGTGTGTCTAGGTTTGTATATGGAGCTTGCGCTAGTTGGAGCTACAAAGGAGGGAACTTTGCATACTGAACCCCAAGCAGCAGCTGCTTCATCAGGTTGTCAGGGCAACAGGGATGTGTAAAGGGAGCTACGCAGCCCTCCTCGTTCTTGTCATGCTTCCTTAAAATACAGAGGCCATTTAAATTTTAGTCATTCTGAAGTAAAGTGTGTTATAGGCCTCTTAAATCACAGCTGTCTCAAGATGCCAGGGAGAGCCCTCCAGGAAGAATGGGATGACCTCCAACCCAAGCACATGGCCCCATCTGTTACTCTTCCATGCCACCCCATTGTGACCCGTTAGCTTTTTCTGTAAAATTCGGCCTCATCTTCAGTAGATGATAAGATGGGATGTCGGGTGGCTTTAGAAGCCATGACTGGGCAGTCCTTAAGAAGCCTCACTCGTCCCCTGATTTCCTCTCAGAAAGGGGGATTAAATAGTGTTAAAGAACAGCTGGTCTTGTCCAGGTGACTTGGGCTCACCAGCCCTTAGGAGGGTGCACTCGATAGTCTCTGCCCCCAGGGAAGATACCAGTGCAGTGTGATGGCGTTCAACTTGTGACTTTCCTGAGCAGAAATTCAAGTCTATGGCTAGAGTTGGAACATCCCCTCCAGCGTCTGCAGATACAAGATGGGGAAAGTGACCCTAAGACACCCAGGGCCAGCAAAGGTCTCTCTTACAGCCCAAACCTAGCCATGCTCCCTGTCTCCCTCCACATTCTTTCTAGAAAAACAACAATAAGAAGAGAAAGAGGCTATTGATACTGTGGTGCCTTTGGCAAGCTAAATGGTCAGTCGGTAACTGCGCTATGCCAGATGGGAATGCTAGGATGGAGCAGCAAGGTGTGGGCTGAGGATTCTTACACATGCAGATTTCAGGTCTATCAGCACAGTGCTGCTGGGAGGAGGAGGAGGAGGAAGAGGAGGAGGAGGAGGAAGTGGAGGAGGAAAAAAGAAGAGGAGGAAGAAGAAGAAGAGGAGGAGGAAGAGGAGGAGGAGGGGGAGAGGAGGAGGAGGACGAGGAGGAGGAGGAGGAGGAAACTGGAGGAGGTAGGGCCTAGTGGGAGATCCACTGCTCACTGCCACCACACTTTGAGTTGTGGGACTAAGCCCTGAATTCCCATGCGGTAAACAGACTTCCTGTGCTATGAACCTCTATAGTGACATGTCACCAAAGGCCAAATCAAAGGGTATTGCCAGTCATGGGTTGAAGCCTACAAAACTGTGAGCCAAATAAACTTACTGTCTTTGTTTCTTTTTTTTCTTTGTTTCTTTCTTTGCAGCTTGATTTCCCTCAAATGTTTGTTACAGTGCTAGACAGTTAACTGACAGACTACTCACCTGCTAGGCCCGAAGACTAGTTTGTAGTTTGTAGCATGATTCTTTTGTGGTTCAGTGCCCACACATTGAGTCTGGAGCACTATTTTCAGCTGTTCTGTGTATGTCCCGGATAATATGATTGTTGAACTTTGTGAAATAAGAACGTTTTATCAATTGGTTTGCCTTGGGTACAGAATTGAGAGTGACATTATCTTGTAGGTAGGCTCTGGTGGGCTAAATGACCTTTTATTTGGATTTTAGTCACTTTCAACCGGCTCTGATTAGTCTTTTCCAGCAGGTAATTATGGTCTCACCTTGCTTCATGCTGAGGGCACGAAGGCTCTGAGAAAGCCATCATTAGGCCATTGCATCATGATGTAACCTCATGATAGAGGACTTGCACAAACTCTGACGGCACAGAAGCCTTCTCCACACCTAGCTTCCCTGCACCTGTGGGATCCATTGTTGACTGAAGTATCACGACACAGGCATTACCCAATTCTCAGACACACCCGCTTCCTTGTTTTGTGCCTTTCTTTTAAAAGTTAACCTATTTCTTAGAATGTCTTCTTTTAGATGTGTGTGTGTGTGTGTGTGTTAATGTTTTTCCTCCATGAATGTGTATATATATATTACATGCCTGCCTAGTATCTGCAGAGGTCAGAAGATGGCATTAGATCCGCTGGTGTGTGTGTGTGTTAATGTTTTTCCTCCATGAATGTGTATATATATATTACATGCCTGCCTAGTATCTGCAGAGGTCAGAAGATGGCATTAGATCCGCTGGAACAAGAGTTAGAGATGAATGTGAGCCTTCCCGGGGGTGCTGGGAATTGAACCTAGGTCCTCTGCAAGAACAACAAGCTCTCTAAACTGCAGAGCCATTTCTTCAGCCCCAGAAGTTAACCTTTGTTGTGAAGAATAGGTATCCTTTGTGGTAAGCTGTTGAGCATTTTGGAGACGCAGAAAACAGAGCGAATGGGCCATCATAATGTATCCAGGCTAAAGGAGCACCAGGAACCTCCCTGTGGGTTTTGTTGGGAGCCTTAGCCTAGAACTGAAGTCTCTTTAGTCTGTGTAAAAGAAAAAAAAAAAAAAAAAAAAAAAGAGTGTTCCAGAGCAGGTGGTCCAATTTCCCCAAGGAAAGACCTGGACTCCGAGAAGGGATAGATGGATTGGGTCATAGACTCTGCTTGAAAGACGTCCCTAAACTGAGCAGTTGTTCAGATTCAGTGTCAGTCCCCTCCCTATGTTTGGCAGGGCTACTTCTCAGTCCCTAAGAGCCTAGGAGGTCCAATTTATGCTGTGCACTATCCATGGGTCCTGCAGTTGGGACGGATTAATCTCGTCTTCCATGAGCTAATCATTAACTAGTGTTCGTGGCTGGGATGGCATGAAGTTCGGTCAAAAACCATTGATCCCATGGAAGTAGATTAGAACAGAGCTGCAGGAACCTGCCTGACCTGCCACTATCATGAGCTTTCTCTGGTTCATATTCCTGAAGTCACCAGCCTGGGTTGGTGCTGACATCCGACTTGACTGCTTTAACATTCATCATAATGGCAGCACCTCAGGGAACTCTAGTGGGACATCTATAGGAAAACAGTGATCTAGAACAGGGTTGTGTTTATCTACTCAGTCTCACCCAGAAGGCACAAGCTCTCCTCTCCCCCTTCACCCCTCTTTGAAAAATGAGCTGGCCCTTCAAGAAGCTGATCTTCAAAACTATTTCAGGAAATCAATGCACTTCTCTCTCAAAGCTAACTTCTCTGACCCATAAAACTTAAAACAATTCCAAATTTTGCCATTGTGTGTTTCTAACCTTGGTCTTACACTGAGTCCCCTTGGTCATCAGCTATGGTAATGGGAGTTATAGACTTTGCACTGGGATCCAGGTTGTCCTGTGAAGGTCAGAGGGATCTTTTGGCCCATCCTTGCCAGGATCATGAGCATCTGTGGTCTTAACGTTGTTCCCACAGGCAAAGCAGCTCCACTGAAACCCTACAGAACCCTTAGGCAGGACCCACATGTTCTCAAGGCAACCTTCACAGCCCTGTGGAGGAACAGGCTGAAGGTGGGGTTGCACACTGGTGTGAGATGCTTCCATGGTGCCCCACTTCAGTCGCTAACATCTGTTCTTGCTTCCATGTAGGGCCGCCAAGGTCTGGGCTCCATTTTTGTCTGGGCCTCTGGGAATGGTGGGAGAGAAGGGGACCACTGCTCCTGTGATGGCTACACCAACAGCATCTACACCATCTCCGTAAGCAGTACCACTGAGAACGGCCACAAACCCTGGTACCTGGAAGAATGCGCTTCCACGTTGGCTACCACCTACAGCAGCGGGGCCTTCTATGAACGGAAGATCGTAAGTTCTCTCGTAAGGTCTAAGGCTTCCTTTCCCCAAAAGCCAGTTTGGCCAAGACCAGATTTTGTTGGATCTCAGGTCCCAGCCTGTCCCTCTATGTAGGAGGTCAGCCCCAGGGCCTTGGCAGCCTGCCTCAGACTTTACTATTTTATAAGATGTTTGACTCATCTGTGCTCAGAAATGCCAATTAAACCCTCTCTGACTTTAGAGGCCTAAAAATGTCATTTAAGAATGGGGTTCATCTTCATCATATCTCCTTTTAGCTCTCTGGAATTCTGTGGTCACATCCCAGAGTCCAGTTGACCAGTCCTACTCTGATGCACAAAATAGAAAGCTTTGGTTTTATGCTGAAACATTCTGGAAACCCAAGCATTCTCGGCTTCTCTGCCAAGGGACATGCCCTAGACACTTGGAAGTAAAGCCACAGGGTTTGCCAGCTCGGCTCACTGCAGTGAGCAGTTTTTCTTTTATTCTTCTTTGTGGTGGTTAAACCCATGGTAGGCAGGGACTCCACTACTGAGCCACTGATTTATATGGCTGGAATGTATGTTTCTTCCTTCTATATAAGTTTTCCTATATTTAAAGGGGGGGGTGGGTTCCAGTTTAAATTAATGCAGAATTCAAATGCATCGTCATTAAGTTAGTGTGCAGACATTTTTTAAATGAGCCCGTGGAGCTGGCCAGGCGTGGTTTGGCTTTAACACTCACCAGCATCTGTTCATCACTCTTGCTGCTTAGACACATCTTTAGAAACTATTTTCAAATTGATTTTTACCTTTTTTTTTCCCCTGGGGAGCACACTGGCTTCCGGTACCCCACTTGCTATGCACACATGAAAGGTCAGCCACACAATCCTGTTGCAGGCCTGGCGGTGGCCCAGGCTGGTTCACAAAGGTGTTAATTTAAATGTTTCTTTCCCATCCTGCAGGGTCACCCAGCCCTGGGATGGGCAGCTGAGATTCTGTACCATGTCCTATTCATTTCCTCATCATTTGAGCATGGGCTTGTTGAAGCTTTATTAAACAAACGCTTGGGCTGAAACCCAGCAAAGGCCTACTGGCTAGATAGATGCAAGCGGAAGTAGGCATAATGGGACACGTTGGACTGAGGACTGTGTCCTCAGCTGCATTCTCAGTGATGCACTCAGCTCTGGACGTGGAACCCGTGGCTTTATTTACTCACCTGCCTTGCTTGAATGTACACATATCAGAAATACTTTAAACTGCGCCCCCCCAGACACACACACACACACACACACACACACACACACACACACACTTTTTTTAAAAAGATGATCCTACATAGCCCAGACTGGATTTGAACTTACTAACTGTATAGTAGAGGCTTTCCTTGAACTCTTCCTGTTCTTCCTGACTTTAATACCTTTTTTTTGTTAAAAAAAAATTCCCTACTCTATGCAGTATTTATGGATAAGGAAGACATAGTTAGGAGAAGGGGGAAGTCACACTTGAGTGTCAGAGCTTCTGTTCTGGGACTCTGACTGAAAATAATGACTATTTTGTCTGATTACTGGAGCCTAATATTTGCTTGAGGCCCCAGAGATATTCTGCAAGGGGCTGGGCAAGAGCTCAAGAAGTGGGTGCACCCTAGCCTTGAGTTCAGGTGAGCTCTAATGTCAGTCTAAGCCCCAGTCCCTTGAGTGTCTCTTCCCTGCAGCTGAGGTAATGAATAACTTACCAGGGAGGGGCATGGCCTGTGATTGGAGATAGAACCTTCACTTCCAGCCTTGGTGACTAGAAGCAGAGGGGCAGCCATGAGCCAAGTTCCAAGCACAACCCTGGGACTTGGGAGGCCTTTGCCCATGTTGGTTCAGCTTCCTCACAGGGGTAGTCTCCATTCCTTCCCTAAACCCTCTCCTCTGAAGTCAGAGAGTCAGTCTTGGGCCTTGCTTGCAAGTTAACTGGGCTTCCCAGGCCACTTACCAGGCAGGAGCGGGGAGTCGGTGTCCTGCTGTGATACAACAGCTCTTGTGATACAAAAGCTTGGGGGATGGAAGTACCTCCTGGGCTGACCCTTCTCCTTCCCCTTGGTGGTTTAGTCCTATTTACTGTGTACAGCGAGGAAGCTGGTTTCTGCTAAAATACCACCAGTCAAATCTTCCCATGAATGTATGGCTCGGACGAGACACCTCTCTCCTGCCTAGCATGACAGAGAAACACTCTGTGTGGAAAGACCTCATTGTTACTACTGGAGAAATTCATCCTCAAGGGTCCCATAAAATGGTTACCCCAGCTTCGCAGGAGGTGGGTGGGTGAGCTAGTTTCCTGTCGCTGCCCTAACAAGTCATCAGGAACTCAGCATCCTAATGCTGTACAAACAGACATCTCCCCAGCTTGCGGCTCAGAACCCAGCAGCCTCTCTTGGCTTACAGCTCCAGATCGGATGCACAGGCTGAGGGAAAGGTGTCAGGAGGGCCCTCTGGCATTCTGGCATCTCTGGGGAGGTCCATGCTTATGTAAACTAAACATGATTTAGCTCCAGACAGTTCAGGACTCAGGTCCCAATTCCCTCGTGGTCTCTTGGACGAAGAACATTCTTGTTTTTAGAGTTTCTCTTTCCTTACATTCTTGGTCTGGGTCTCCCCATCTCCTTAAAGCCAGCCCTGGTAGCTGAAGTCTTCACATGCCTCACCTCTCCAACAGGTTTTCCTGCTTTCCCCTTCCACCTTTTAAGCCTTCTGATTCTCTCGGGCCCCGCTGGGTAATCCGGAATAATCTCTCTGATTTAAGGTTAGCAACCTTGATTCCATGTGCAGAGTACATAGAATTAAAACCAGGAGCAAAAGTCACAGAGGCCATGATCCCATCCAACACAACAGAAACATGAGTTGATCCCATGGCCTCTGACCCTTTCAGGTCAGGTGAGGTCCTGAATCAGTGTCCCATCCTCCTGGAGCCACCACTCAGGTGAAGATAGGCGGAGTCAGCTTTGCCTTGCCACTAAGGCCAGCAGCCTCTTGCACAGCTCAGCAGGCCTTGTGCTGCTGGCAAGAGCACTTCAATGTCCTCTGGGAGGGATGTCTATCCCCAGTTCGATCCTTACCGTCTAGCTAAAAGTAGAAACACCATCTAGGCTCCTGAGCACTTCGGGACCAGGTTTTCAGCTCCCTGGAAGTCCTGGGTCACTGAACTTAGCTCTTTGGGTGGGATCAGATTTCATGTATATCAGTGGCAGGATCATGGTGCCATGCAGGAAGAAGGGCCAGCAGAGAGTCCATTGCATCTTGCCTTGCCTGTCCATTTGCCTGCACAGGCTTCAGTGGCCTTCAGGAAGATCTCTGAAGCATACCCTGTGCTTGTCTCCCCTGCTGGGCCTCTCTGTTTTCACCCTGGGATTAGCCTGTTCTGCAGCATGGCTGCAGTTTTGGACCCAAGTGCAAAGCCTGGAAGAGCCAGACGACACATTTGTCTCATGCCTTCTGCCACTGGCACCCGAAGTCATTCTCTCCAGTTGGCAGCATGCCAGGGGCCTCAGTCCTTTCAGAGGGAACTGGCCTCTCCAGTGTCCTGCTTCATATATCTCTCTTTCATGCAGGTCACCACAGATCTGCGTCAGCGCTGCACCGACGGCCACACTGGGACATCAGTCTCAGCCCCCATGGTGGCTGGCATCATTGCCTTGGCTCTAGAAGCAAAGTAAGTTTCAACCTTCCTTCTTTTCCTTTGCACACACCTAACGTGAGACCTAGCATCCTGAGAATTTTAAGTGACAAGCTCAGTCACGTGAAGCTCAGTTCCAAAGCCATGAACCTATCACTGACTATCACCAGAATTTTGTCACCTGCCCCAACTGAAGTCCTTGTTACCATTAAACATTAGCTCTCTGTATTGGTCTGCCTCGGCTGCCATAGAAAGTTGTTTATACAATAAGTATGTGTTATCTCAAAGTTCCTGCTGGACTGACTCAACAGCAGGCTTGGCATTTCCTTGGCTTGCCATTGGCTGCCTCCAATTGGCACATGCCGATGACCTCGTTGGCCTGACTTATCTTTTAGTGAGCTCTATTTTGAAATACAAATCACATTCTGAGGAGCAGAGCTTAGGACTCACATGCTGCAATCCAGAATGCAGCCCATAATACTCCCTCTCCTTCAGCCACTGACAACCACCATGCTGCTTCCTGTCGATGCACTTGATGACTCTTCCGTACCTCATGAAACAGAACCGTACAGTTCACACCACACATCCTAATCCTAAAACCCCTAATCCCAAAATACTCCAAAATCTGAATGTTCTTGCTCAGAAAGCTTCAGGTCTGAAGGAGGTTTGGAGTTTGGATTTTCAGATTAAAGACATTCAACTCATGAAGTCTTTACAGATACTCCAAAGTTCAAAATCTGTAATGCCTTTTAGCATTGTGGATGAGAATGCTCTGCCTGGTCTGTCCTTTGCGGTTGGTGTGTTTCATTTAACATGATGTTATGGGTATTGAACTGCGCGTTGTGGTCCATGTGGTTCCTACCTTTTTAGGCTATTCTTGTAGTGGTTTCTTCTCTTCATAAAGCCCATTGTCTGTTCCTCTTTGTAGGACTGCAGGAGCTACATGGGCTGGAGCTCTCCACTTACAACCACGCACCCAAACTGTGCCCTAGGCTGTCTTCTTTTTCCCTGAACCTTGCTTCCTAAACTGACAGTGACAAGGGACCAGTTTGCCTAAGTCTCACAAAACCTACAGTTATAAATGTGTGAATGGGTCTGGCAGGAAAGGGTTAGCTGCATGTCTGAGTCATTTTTTCATTAGTGTGACAAGCGATTCATTTGGCTCACAGTTTGAAGGGATATGGTTCATCATGGTGTAGACGTCATGGAGACCTGGGCTCAGTCTGTGGTGACAATGGCTTATGGCACAGCTTTTTACTTGGCAGATTAAGGAATACTTTTAGACCAGGCCTAAGTTCTAACCTTTAAGTTCCATTCCTACAACCTCCAGTGACCTCTTTCTTGCTGACAGGCTTACTCTATGAGAGGTTCCACAGCCTCCCCCCTCAAAATCAATGCCACCAGCCAGTGACCAAGCACTCAAACTTGTGAACCTGTGGGGGAACATTCCTCATCCAAATAAAAACACCTCATGTGCAACTGTGGAGTCAGAAATAGTTTAGACATCAACTGTCACATAACAACCCAATCTTTTGTTCTAGATGAGTTTTTAAGTGATTCAGAGAGAATATTTGAGATGTGTAAATTCTTGTAATTATGCATGCTTGCACGCTGATTTCCATTCAGCTAAAGACCAAAATAATCAAATGCTACCAATTTAGCAAAAACAGCTAAATATTTTCAATTTCCAGCCCCACCACCACCACCAAATGTTAGCTTCTGTGTCCCGAGGCCCTGCAGTAATTAGTTACTTGTGTGGAAAGTTGTATTCTCATACTTAGCAATTCATCACTCTCTATTTTCCTCCATTCCTTATTGAAAACATGCAAGGAATTTTGTTAGTCAGACCTAAATAGAAAACACACCCTGCTTCATGACCAGTTGCCCCAGGAAACTTGCCTATGAAGCAGTGGAAACTGACAGGGTTGGAGATGTGCAGGTATAAATCAAGCAAATCTCACTTAAGGGGGAGTTTGCGGAGTTCGTATTGTTCTGGGAGCAATGGGGTCTAGGGACCCAGGCTGAGTTTAAGACACTTGGACAGCGTTGTCTCTGCATGACCTTCTCCCATCTCAAGGCATCATAGATGACAGTTCTAGGGCAGTGGTTCTCAACTGGTGGGTTTCAGCCCCTACAGGGGTCACATGTCAGATATTTACATTATAATTCACAGTTTTGAAGTAGCAATGAAATATGTTATGGTTGGGGGGGGTGGTCAACACAACATGAGGAGCTGTATTAAAGAGTCACAGCATTAGGAAAGTTAAGAACCACTATCCTAGAGGAAGACATTCCCAGTGGAGATGGGAGGACCTGTGAACTGCAAGAGATAAGAATGAGGCTGGCAGAGGATCTAAGAATTCCTCTTAGTTCCTGTGCAGATTTCAGATATCCCATCCCCCTGTGTTGTTGTTGTTGTTGTTGTTGTTGTTGAAAAGTGTTTTTGGACTGGGGCTATGGAGTGCTTCCCTGGAATGAACCAAGCCTCAAGTTCAATCCCTGTATGGAAAGGAAGAAGGAGAAATCTACTTTAAACACTCGCTGTATCTCAGACATCCCCGAGAGGAAAAGAAAAAAAGACTATTTCATCCTAATGAGATAGAAAGTTTCTAGCATCTTCTTCCTTGAGTCAAGCTCTAAGTTCAATCCCTGTACAGAAAGGAGGAAGGAGGAATCTACTGTAGACATTCGTTATTTCTCAGACATCCCCAAGAGGGGGGGAATTTATCTCATCCTAATGAGAGTTTCTAGTATCTTCTTCCTGGCAGTTGTCCTAGTGACCCATGGAAATGGTCTGCAACTCATGTGACCCGGAAGACCCCAAAGAATCATCCACGTTGAGGTGTTCACCTAAGCAAAACACTGAGTACCCAGGTTTTCAAGAATATCCATCTTTTAAAAGCACCCCCATACCTGAAAGATGTCCTTTTTGCAGAAACAGCATTTGTCCCCATGATGTTGGCAGTAGACTTGCCTGGGCTAGCCAGTGAGGCTGGTCGCGAGATTGGTGGCCCCGGAAAGCATGCTGAGGTTTTCTTACACGTATATAACAATGCTCTCATCAGTGCTGAACTCAGAGCTTCAGATGCAGACTCTTCAGGTGAGCAAAGTACCCACAATGCTTTGCACACTGCACGCACAGAGCTCAGGGTAGCACCAGCCACTCCTGGGGCTTTTCTGGCATATGGAGATGATCCTCGCAGTAAGGAAAACAGTGCCTAAACCAGAAGAGGAGGATGTGTAGAAGGAAAAGATATCCCTGAAGAAGTAAAGACGCATGGCATGGAAAGAAATTCAGCATAAAATAAATGTAAATAGAGGGATAAAGGGAAAACTGTTTTCCCTATTCTCTCCTAGACACAGCATGTTCCCAATTCTGAGGCCCGTGCTCTCTGGAAGCTTGTTGCTAAACTTCCAGGATGACTGACTTCAGTATCCTTCTATTGGCCTCACTGACATGCCCAAATAGTCTACCGCATCATGTAGTCAACAAGGACCACAGCCATATTGTCTCTGTCCAAACTCAGAAGCCTGAACCCTTGACCACACCCCAGGATGTGGCCTGGGGTGAGTTGGGGCCTCAGAATCTTTCTCTAGGCCTAAAGTTGGCCTCTCTCATGAGGGAGTAGACAGAGAACCAGGAGGGAACCATGGCCAGACAGGAACCTGGAGGCTGAGTAGATGGGTGTGGTTAGACAGGGGGTTGGGGGGTGGGGATGATGCAAGTAGGCAGAACAACAAGAACACAGGAGAAGAACCTGACGAGACTAGATCTGGAACCTGTAAGTGTGTTCTGGAGGAAAAGTGTGCCTAAGACTTACATATCAGCTGAGCTCCTGGTAGGAAGACTGGTAGCATGGGAGCTAATGGAGCAGAGATGGGTGGAGCAGCCACCATGGAAAAAGAATGCCAATCACCCCCAAATTGAACACAGAATTGCCGTGTGACATAGTAATCCCACTTCTGAGTCTCTGCTTAGAAGAACAGAGTGAAGGGACCCCAGCACATTCACAGGGACACCTACAGTCACAGCAGCAGCATGCACAGCAACTCAGGTCCATGGAGGTGACTCAGTAAGCAAAAGGTGACCAATCCATGAAGTAGACAATTACCATCCAAAAGGGAGGAAACTCGCTGGGCAGTGGTAGTGTGTGCTTTTAGTCCCAGCACTTTGGAGGCAGAGGCAGGCGGATCTTTGTGAGTTCGAGACCAGCCTAGTCTACAGAGTAAGTTCTAGGTCAGCCAAGGCTACACAACCCAGAGAAACCCTGTGTGAATAAAACAAACAAAAAAGAAAGGAAGGAAGGAAGGAAGGAAGGAAGGAAGGAAGGAAGGAAGGAAGGAAGGAAGGAAGGAGAAAAGAAAAGAAAGGAAAGGAAAGGAAAGGAAAAGAAAAGCAGGAAGAGGAAACGAGTTGTAGTGTGGATGAGCCTTGAGGAAGTCATCCTAAGTGAGCTCAAACAAGTTTATTTATTACTATTGTTGCTGTTGATTTTCTAACAGATACCTTTTTAAAAGTCATGTTTATAGGACTAGAAAGCAGAGTGTGGCTAAGCAGGCATGGTCCTAAGGTGGTGGCCAGGGTCTGGTGGTTTTCCTCACACAAAGTCATTCTTACTAGCAGCTGCTCCTCCAGGAGTCCCCCGGTCATGGGTTCCCCTCTGCTGCAGGAGCACGCGTGGCACAGGCAAGCATCCACAACAGACAGATGTTGACACAGAGTAAGCTCCTGGGACGGTCCTGTGGACTGTCCCGGTCCTTTGCATTTCAGTGGTGCTGAAAAGAGAGTGGAGAGGGATGAAAAGGATGCCCATTTGTCCTTGGCTAATGTTCTGATGGGAAGAGACTTTAGATAATAGCCATTTAATAAAACATTCACAAGTATGTCTCGGTTCAGCTGCGGGTAGACCTGTGAACATATGTGTCCAGCTTTTCACCCAGCTGTTAATCTCACATTGCAAAAAGTCTATTCCTACTCATGGCGGGTCTGATGGAGCTGCTGCATGGACTCTGGTTAAAGCATCCCTTGCAGAAGGCTTCTGCACTCAGATTATCCAGATTCCATGACAACTCATGCAGAAGAGAAGACAGGAGTAGGGGTCTCATTTTCTGCTTCTGTCTACTTGGTGATAGTGTGAAAAACACTGTCCTCGTCAAATCTGGGACTCTGCGGAGTATAAAGTGGTTCCTGAGAGACGACGAGCACTGCCACACTAACATTTTTATATTGCTTAGATGTTGCACAGGTAGTGTGGTGGCGGCCTTTTACCCTAGAAGCTATTTCGAATTGGAAGTGACAATAAGAATAAACAGGACCAAGCTTAGCCCTCCCAGACAGTCTAATATGGGCTCATTGCTGGGGGCCAAGATTAGATGGGCAGAATGTTGGCGCTTGATTTCCAGAGGTATTTAAAATCCAAGAAATAAGGTATGTGATTGACACTGGGGGCCATGCGTTCTCGCAAGGCACGTTTCTATGCACACTGAAAAGAAGTATTGTACATTTAGAATCCCTACAGTCT